>NC_142515.1:34091562-34708281 GCF_057876585.1 Rhinolophus sinicus
CATGTGAGTTACAATAATAGCTTTGCCAGTGCTTTCTCATTTGGGCAGAAATTATCTAAGTTACCAGGTACAGTAACTTAAATATCTGCAGTCTTCTGTATAAATAAAAACCTTTGCCTTCTTTCAAAAATTTAGAATTAGTGCATGGAAGTTAAGAAATGGTAACATTTACACTCATGTTATATTGGCAAGCTTTCTTGTTTTCTTGCAAATAAATGTGTTCTTATTTATTGTATTGCTCATGAAAATAGTATGCTTTACCCTGAAACATTACAAGACTATTAACCGTATAAGAATGGATACTACATTGGAGTCTCATGGAATATTTGCCATCTAATTGAGAACCTAAAGAAACATAACCTAGCTCCAGAAAAGTAATATCAGGGGTTAAGTTGTCAGGGTACAGAAAAGTAAACCAAGATGGCTAAACCTTGGTTTACCAGGCACTATTCCAAGCACTTCATGAATTTTCTCAAAACAAGTAATTAGGAACTATTTCTTGAACTGGCTGGTTTCAGTATGCCTTTAGATTGCGAATGTGGCTCACAAGGTGCTTTTGAAATATAATCCTAAACAGAAACTATAAAAAGGTCATGGTTGACATGAATTGCAATTATAATCACGAACAAATATTTATTGAACACCTATTCTGAACAAGGTGCTCTAATAAATGCCATCATGCCCTCAAATAATATTCCTGTGGGAAACATTTTGTGACATTAAATATTAATGAAAGGAAAGACTTACTGTATCAAAATGAATGGATATCTATTAAGTCCATTCAAATAGAGTTAACAAATATGGAAATACATCTGATATACTTTTGAAGGTTTTTGAAATGGTTTGCTTCTCTTCTCTGGACATATCTTGAAATGCGTTGGAGGAAAAAAAAAAATTCAGGAAGTAAAAGAAAACACAGAAAACTACCTAAATTCACAGGAGTTCCATGAGAGAGAGTGCATTTAGTAATGTTCATCATTTCAGGGAGGAAAATGAGCCATGGTACTACTTGTAATAGAACCTAGTAAGGATGGTGACCATGACCAATTAAAAATTCCTACTAAAACATGTGCGTCACATTAAAGAAGGTGAAAAAGAAGATTCAGCTTTTTAGAGCTTTTATGTAAAATTTAGTTCAACTGCGATAAATATATTTCAAAGGCCAACATTTAGGTAAAACTAAGCGCTGGTGAATGAGCAGTTTTGATCAGGGGGAGGGTCTATTTATATGAGGATAAATAAGGCATCAAGGTTAGCAAGTGTAAATAAATGAAGATGCAGTTACGCCAGTATCTGTAGGCTTCCCCGCCTTATGCAGAAAGAGAGAGTTTCTGGCTTCTGTTGACCTACTGTTTCTACCACTGCATCAGTGTAGTTTCTTCATCCACATGATCTCACCGGCCCCGACCATTGACATCTCTAGAAGGAACCATGATCTAGCAAAAAGTAAAGGACCGTTCTCTTGGTAGCCTATGGAAACAGACCTAAGTTCTGAGTGATCAGACATTTGTTGCTGGTCTCCGTGCCATCCCCATCACTCTGTAGTAGAACAGGGGGTAAGTAGTAGTAAACATTAATTCAATATTAACTAGAGGTAGTGTGCTCTAAGCGTTTTCATGTATTACCTCCTTTACCTCACAATAGCCCTTTGAGGTCAGTACCGATATTGTCCCATCTTACAAATGAGGACACGTAGGCAGGTTATGTCACTTTCCCAAAGCCACACAATGGTGGATCTCATGGTCTTATTTAACGATACCATGATTTTAACTACTATGTCAAATGTACCTCTTGAAGTTGCTATTATAAGTCCATCCAGTGTTCAGGCACACGGCTGAAGCAGAAACGGCCTGGGCTGTGGAGATAATGTGGACTCAGATTCCACCTTAGTCACCTACTCAGTGTCTAACTTCAGATATCTAACTCAACCTCTGAGTATTGGTTTTCATAATTTCTGTGAGGATCATAAAAATAGCTAAGACTGAGAGCTTACTATATGCCAGGCACTATTCCAAGTACTTTATGCATTAACTTGGTAGTCTTTACAAGATAACTATGAGGCAGGAACTATTATTGTTATCATCTCCAGTTTTAGATGAAGAATCGAGGTTGAGAGAGGCTGAGTGCCGGTGGTCACCCAGCATGTAAATGGTAGGCCTGAGATTCAAACATGCATAATGTCTAGAGAGAAAACAGCTTAGCAGGTGTTCTCTGTCTGGACCAGAGTGTGAGTGCTACTCCCCTTTTCCTGTTCATCTGAAATGTTTGTATGAAAACATTCCAGCCCTTTTTCCTGGGTTTTTAAAAGTAGAGGAGTGCTGAAGTATATGAGTAGGCATCTTCTGTGTTCCTCAAACATATCACTGAATATGCTCGCACTCAGAGGTATCAGAGGTGATACAGATGGAGGACAGAAAATGTGAGCCAGTTCTGCCGAGCGGTCCTTCAGTGTCTCTCTCTACTCATCCCTTGCTTTTACCTTATTCTCAGTAGCTTGTTACTTTATGTCTGTGCCATAGTAACAGCCCCCTAATTAGTCTCTGAGCTTCCAGTCTTGCCCTGTTCAAACTTATTTTTAACAAATTGCACTCAGGACTTTTTTCAAACAAACAAACGAATTGTGTCACTCTTTCTCTCCCCACTACTAACTCGAAAAGTCATAATTGTTTCAAGTTGCCCTTATGATAAAGTTCAAAGTCTTTAATATGACCCCTCACATCTCACTTCTTGCCTCTGGTCCTCTTCACATGCTGTTCCTTCAGACTGTCGCATACTCCTGACTGCCCCACCTAACACACACACACACTCAGCCTCACCATCTTTGCTTAGGTGGCCCCTTCTGCCATTATTCAGATGTAAACTAAAACGTCACTTCTTTGGAAGATGCTTCTTCTCCCCCAGTCCAAATCAGATGACTTCCTAAGGTATAAGCTTCCACAGTTGTCTGAAATTTTCTTGTCCCTCTAGAATATAAGACATAGGAGGGAAGAGACGGTGTGTAGGATATAGTAGACACTTTATGTTTGTTAACAATGAATGAATGACATCAGTAATTTATGAAGCCCAGAATAGAAATGCCTCCTTTCAGAACCTCTCCTGTGCTACTGTGTTTCAGCAGTCCCATTGCTTCTCTTTCATAGCCTCCTTTTGTCTAACCCAAGCTGTTCTCTTTTCCCCAACACAACTAACCAGTTTCCAAGGACCAATTTTATCTTGTCTTCTTTGAACTCTCACACATTCCAGAAATCTGAAGTATTGACCAGGAAAGGGTGAAGAAGGAAACTAGAAGTAGTTTTTGCTTTCACAGAACCAGCAACGGATCAGAATTACAGCAGCCCATACAAGAACCTAAATTAAGGTAACTAAAGTAGCCTTAATTAGAGGAGAGTCAAGGAAGAGGGAATCGGGGTGCTTAAGAGGTGATCTAAGAGAAGACATTTACACAGACATGATGTGTAGACATTTACCTTCTCTTAAGGTAAATAAATACGCGCACACACACGCACGCGTGCTCACCTGCACTTGGAGTTAGCAAAACGTTACTTCCTGATAGTTTTCTTAATCTCCCCAAATTTTAAAACTTCAGTCTAGATATATAATATTTTAGCTTATCAGTGTTTTGTAGATTGTAAACTTTTTAAAATTGTATTTGCCATCTTTATATATTTTTGTTCTGTTATTTTTGCCATGTTGTTATAAAAGGAGATTTTCTCAGGCCTGGGAATCTAAGAATAAAACTGAGTTTTTAAATGTTTCTAAAATATTGCTTATCAAAATATTTTTTGTTTATTCCAGCTGTCAAATTTTTATATGATTTTTAGATATCTGTATTAAAATATTTTCTTTCAACATTTTTTTTTTTTACCAGAATCCTTGGGGTAATTCCAAATACCCTCTTTATCAAAAAGAATTATTTTTAACTATTATTTTTTTCAATACTAAGTCATTTCTGTTACTATTAATATAAATTAAATGAATAAAATTAAAAAAATATTTCCCTTTAATAACTATCAGGTATTTCATATACTTGTGTTAGGTTATTTCATTCAGAGATCGTGCAGAATGGTAAATTATCCCCGTAACCTCTGCAGAACAACAAAAGAATCAATCTGATTTGGGATTACACGTTTCAACTTGTTACCCTGGCAGATCACATGGAATTCAAAAAAAGTGGAGACAAGGTCAGGGTTTACACAGCAGTTCTCAAATTTTAGTGGACTTCAGCTTTACAGGAATAAAACACATTTTCCTGGGCTCACCCAGCATTTCTGATTCGGTAAGTCTGAGGTGGGCCCAAGAACCTGAATTTCTGACAAATCCCTAGTTAACGCTGATGTTGATCGCTGTGAGCCTCACTTTGAGTAGCTCTAGCCTAGACAACGTCTCAAGGCCCTTTCTGTCCAAAGGCACCCTGTTAAGTGTCAGAAGCTGTCCAACACATGGGAGCAGGAGCACTTTTTGAACCATTCTCTGCTTTTCTGAGAAATAACCAAGAAATAAAAATTGATATCACTGCCAGCTAATGGAAGTAAATGCAAGGTTTTTTTTGTACAGTAGCACTTGCCTTGATAAGTGCATAGTACACACATGTTTCTTAAAAGAGTAGTATATCTATTGCCTGTTAAAACACAAATCACCTACCTCTTGTTACAAAGGTTGACTTCATTTGCTTATCTTTTGAGCCCTTATTTAAAGAAAAAAAAAAAAAGCTCTCCTAGTATACGCCACATAAAATCTGACCAACTCCACTGTCTCCAACAAATGCCATTTAGAAGAAAAATGACTTTGAAGACTATGTCACAGTAAAAAACATAGTGAAGCAATAATTTCATGAGTTTTAGAACATTCTAAGTGTGAATTATTTTTCTTTCTAATAGCTAAGATTATATCTTACTAAATCATGGTAATAGAAATAGGAATGTTGGCTGCTATGATTTTGGAAAATTGTCTTAGCAAAAACAACCATTATATAATTTTCAGGTAAATGATTAAAATTAAAATGCTCCATACACAGAGTCCCCAGTTTGATGTGAATTGAAGGGTTGCTGTTTGTCCTTATAAATATACCTTGAAAAATAGTCCTTGGATCCAGGGTGCTTTCATGACAGATGCTGATAGATATGGCCTTGTATGTCACTGAGTGGAAAACCAAGCAGGCAGGTTAAAACTGACTTCAGGCTTAGCTTTGAAACTGGAGAAGTGGCTTTGGTTTTGGAGAAATCAGGGGACGATTCTGGTGTGGAATCATATAAACAGTAGAGATTTTTGAGGAAATAAAAAGAAGGAGCAGGAAAGACATACATAAATGCAAAATGTGGTCAAAGCTCAAATTTTGAGAATCATGGTTTAGCAAAGACACAGTTCTGTTAGTATGAGTAGAGATTTTCTTTCTGATCTCGTTGATCTCTGATTACATAGCTCCCTCAGCAATGTTTTACATCTACAGTTATAATGTTCTCCTTTGCTTGTTTTTGTCCACAATTGGCAGAAGTTTATGGACACTAAACTACTTCAGATTGAGTATAAGACAGAAGAGAAGGGTCTATGAGGGATGGGGGTGGGGGTATGAAAGATAAATGGAAGAAATGACAGCTGAGAGGCAAGGGGCAAAGGAAGAAGGAGGAGAAAAAGGAAAGAGAAAGGAGATAACAGCAGAAAACTGTTAGGAAGGAAGCAAGGAAAAGAAAAAAAGTGGGAAGGGACAAGAGGGAAAGAAATAGAAGTAGGAAATTCAGTAACAAAAAAAGAGAGCAAGGAAAGAAAAAAGATGTCCTTGCCCTTCCTAAGATGGGCTTGTAACGATGCCCTTACACCGTTACTCCTTCCCTAACTCCTACCCAGTCATATCTCTAGCCAGCTCTGTTTTTGATTCACAGCAAATAAACACCCTGCCTTTACTGGGCAACTTACTTTTCAGACCTGCTCACCTTTCTCTGTAGATATTACATTAACTTCTGGTCTATTTCCTTTTCTTTGATCTTTCAAAACAGGATGACAACTTTGAGTGAACTGTTGGGTACTTTTTAGCAAAAGTTAGGATTTGATTTGAGACTGCTTGGAATGTGGAATGACAACATTAAATAAAGAGATTTCCCTACAACTACAGAGATGTCACCTTATTTTAAAGGAACATACAACTCCTATTTAATTCAATGTCATTCAACAGGGTTAATGGAGTAGTTAATATCTGCCTAGAACAATGGCTGGTTATAAGAGGAGTGGGTGCAGGCCTCTGTTTATGGATTAGGTTCCAAGAATTTATTGTAAAAGTCAATTTCTTGACATTTCAAGTACATTATCCCACAGAAATGATGTTATAAGTAAATGGTGGTTAAATTTCCCCTTATTAGATCCATAAGGTAGCCAAGATATATTTAAAATAAGTGGGAAGGATTATTATTAGAATATCCAAAAACAATTTGAGAGAAATTACAATGTAAGTGAATTAAAAAATTGTTTCCAAATTATATTAAATTCTGTTGCAGAACTGAGACTCACTCCTTTGTAGTGCGACAAAGAGGAAACCCAGCAGGCTGCCACATCGCTGTCCTTCGCATGGCACACACTGCTAATTGATCATGGCCATCATTTTCATTAAGCCCCCAGCCTCAAAATCCTTCCCCAAATAGTGTTTTCTGCAACTGCTGCCATCACAGTCACACCTGACACAGAAGACTTAAATTGTTTGCAATCCCACTGATAGAGACACCATTTACTTTTAACATCCTAAAGCAAACAAACTTATAGTGGGCACATGGGGGCAGGAAGCAAGGTGGGTGGTGAGGATGGAGGAGAATAGATAAAAACTTTGGATCATTGGTTGGTAGGACTTGGCCAAAACGAATGATTAAACTGAGATGAAAAAAACAGGGGTCTCTAGGCCAGGGTGTAGCCACACTGAGGCCAAGTCTGGTAGGAAGAAGTAGAAACAAGTCACTTACGTAGTGAGGAGCTCACTGCTGTCTAAGTACAGGAATCGGGGGCCAAGGAGCCAGGGCCCATGTTCTCACCCAGCAGCATCTCCTTGGATTGTGTATAAGGAGATGCTTACATATAGCATTACTACACAAGGTAACTGAGTAATGCAGAATCTTAGTTCCCTGATTCTAAGGAAATTATCATTAGCATCCACTCAACTTCATCAATTCAGACAAATCTGGGGGATTTTCCGGATAACTGGTTAGTGATACTATAATTCAGTTGGAATGTATAGTCAGAAATATGACCTGAGGTTGGAATATTTAATAGAGTACAGAATTTGGTTCCTGCTCCTCTTTTGTAAAATGATTTTCACAGACTGGCCACAAAGGCTATCTAGAACAATGCTGTTTGTCCTGGAGAATAATTGAAAAAAATTTAAATGAAATATAATCGCCTTGAGCAATGACCAACTTAATAATAGGCCATATTTTGAAAGCCCTAAGTAGCAAATATCTATTTCTTTGGCACATATAACTAGTCACTAAATGGGAGGAACTATTCATTAAATGGGAGTTACTTTAAGTGGCAGTATATTTTGCCACAGCTTAATTTTCAATTCTCCTTTTTGCATCAAACCTTTAAAAGCCTTAGTCTTGAAATATGTGAGAAACATAATTTCTGTGGCATTCTTCTTCACTTATAAAAGGCTCAAGTGAGTTGTTTGAGCTCATGATGTACTTGCTCCGAGTAGCCAAATGTAAGTTTGACTCACAGTGTTGGATCATCGTGGAATCCCCACCAGGAGAGCTGTGTAAATACAGCTCCTCTTGAGGGGTTCATCAGAAAGTGTAAAACTGCTTATGTTTCAGAGAAAGAAAGGATAAATAAAGCATAATTCATCTCAAAATGTTTATCTGAGAGAGCGTGAAATTTGCAACATATCTTCCAAGTCTCCAGCTTTTTCTGACTTTTTAATATTCATTAAATAATTTGAATTTTTATTAGAAAGGCATTAGCATTCGTTATACCAAATTTAGAAAATAGAAGGAAAAATAAATAAAAATCTCATGAGATACTACCATCTATAAATGACGGCTATGAACATTTTGATGTATCCCTTTCTACCATATATATATTTCTGTATATGCTCATTTCCATATAATAGGTTCATATGGCATATGCTGCTTTCTATGATTATTTTTTTCATCTAAAGTGTATATTAATAATTAACATCTTCCAATGTAATGAAATATTCTTCTGAATCATCATGTAGGCTATGTAGAATTACATGTGATGAATGCCCCATGGTTTAAATAATGTCTTATAATTAAACATTTATAGTTTTTTCCAGTTTTCTACTAACTTAAAAAACTGTGAATAATATTTATTTCCGCATAATCTCTGGTCATCCGTGAGTATTTCCTAAGAATAAATTCCTGGAAGTCTTGCTGAGACAAGAAGTTATCACATTTTTAAGGCTTTTGTCTTCCAGAGAGGTTGCACCCACGTACACTTACATAGCAGTATGTAGATATGCTTTATTTACTTTCAAATAGAATAAAAGCCGCGGCTTGCAGCGTCCAGCTTTATAATAACTTTATAGGAGAAGCAGTTTTAGGGCAATTATCCATTGACTTTTCAAAATAGTTGCCAGTTTATTCTGCTTTGGCCTTAGCTTTAGTATTAGCCTTCCTTTTATTATTTCAGGTTAGAGTCATTTTTGTATACCAAGAAATTCTAAGGAAAAGAAACCTATCCCTTTCTGATATTTCCCACTGTTAGCTGGCACTGCTCTTACATGTTTATAACTCTCAACCATGCGCTTTTAAGAGGTTGTTCTGAGAATTTATTGTACTTAACTGATGAACAGGGTTTTCACTTTGCTAAACTCATTTCTAATCATTTAATCTTTTAAAATCATTTCCACTGTTTTAGTTCAATCTAGGTTAAGATTGCATTTTTATTCACAGTTTGTATGCCTACAAATTTCCAAATGTTTATTTTATTTCAAATTACTTGCTACTATAATAATGCATGCTAAACGTACATGAATATGCAAAGACTCAAAGTCATTTGGATTTGAATTGCCAAGTCTCTTTCAGGTCATGAGCCAAGCATAATACTCTACTAGAAAAAGAAATTGCTTAAACAAATCACTTTTGAGCCAAACCAATACATGTCTTATTTCATCAAAGCTATGTAACTTCAGATAACACCTAACTTTATGCATTGAGATGCTTAGAAAACTAGGTGAATAATTTTTCTTTGGAAAAAATGCAATGCCATTAGTCAATAGAAAACCATAGAGAGGGTCTAAAGTCACATTAAAAACATGCCTGAAAAGTGGTGAATAAGACAACCTGATGGGGTGGGTGGGGGAATATCTTATCCATATTAAGAAGGTTGAAAACCAAAGTTCCCGGTAATTGACTATAACTCACATAGACTTGCATGCAGCTTGTTGATTAAAAAAAAAAACTAGAAAATCACCTCAGAAGTTTTTCCCATTAGCTAATTCAAAATTTTCATTCATCCAAAGAGTCTCTGCTCCATGAACTTGGTGGGAAACCAAACTAATTTCCATAAAATATTCATATTTTACCATCACAGTGTATTGCCTCAAATGTATCTTCTAATGTTTAAATTGCTTTGGAGTCGATTAAAAGAGTAAAGGGATAAGGGATGTAGTAAAAGGTGACTTAGAGAGAGATGTATTTCAAAGGATTTTATGGATACTATATCATTTGGTTTCAAAAAAAGGGGCAGCTACATGTTTCAAGGAATAATTTTCTTAAATGTCTGTCTTCATTGGATTGTATCGGAAAGGGGAAGCCAAGTTACTCTTTTGAGATTTAATATTATAAAACTCAACAGAAAGTTATTTTTATCATCCTGTGGCTGAACAAAAGCTGTGTGTAGCACAGGCAGAGCAGATAGACGTAAAGCTTGCTTTCTTTCATATCCTTTCCTTCTCACCCCCGTTTGGGGCTCCTGCTTATGTCTGACACCTCAGGTTCCCCACCTTGCCTTCCCTTCCCTAGACAGTGTCTCAAACGTCACAGTGAAAAGGGTGTCTACAACTCATTTCATATTGTGTTATAACCCCCAGTGATGTAGTGTGGTGTATTTCTGCTCCTGGCGCTTGATATTCAATAGACAACAGTGTACAATGACTTAAAGGAATAAGAGAGTTCCAAGGCTGGAGTATCAGGTATTAGAGACCAGACAGAAAGCAGGGATGAGGGTGACATATTTGTAGTCTAGAGGCTTTTACAGTTTTAATCTTAAATCCCAGCATGGTTGTAACACCACATCTCATCCTGGAGTAAGGCAAGGATTTCTAACGGTGATTTGTAAGACAGGCAATAGAAAATGGGGGGTAAATCTTTACGGATTTATACGATAGGGAGTAGTTGTGTCCAATCCACCTTGCAAGATAATTCTCATTTTAGGATTAGAAAGGTTTTAAGTGATTAAGAAAAACAGTTCTTTTCACTTCTTTAGATAGCAAAATACCAAAGAAAGGACAAGATGTGACCAAACTTTCTAAGAGACACAAAATTAAAATTTAGAGAAACATGACTTTCTGTAAGTGAAATAAAACATTAGAATAAGGATCAGAAACTTGTTTGTTTGCCAATTTAAAATTTTCTGGGCTGCTTCTTAAATCTATATCAAAGTCCTAAGTCATCACATTTGATTTGATTTTTTTTTGCTGTATGTAAATTATACTGTCATATACAGACCTAATTTTTGTCCTAGTCACTTTTGTACCCTGCTATCACCAAAAATAGATTTTATTTCTATTATGCAATAGACTAGCAAATATCTCAGATAATTTAACCGGTAATAGAGAATCAAAATAACTTTGTATGATCAACAGAAAACAAAAGCAATTATACTTATTGTTTCTTGTCCCAAAGCAAGACAACTTTAGGTAACATACAATAAAAAAAATGTTCAAAATTTATTCTATGGGTAATCATCTGCATTCAACTCATTTAAGTTACTGTAACATTAAGTCCTTTGATTAAAACTTGGGAAGGGATTATTCATGAGAAATCATGTGGCGATAAAGACAGTAACTGTGACCAATGACCATACTGCATAGGAATCCAGGAACTGGGGCTAAACTGGACTTCATGGGAAAGAGAAATGGCTATATAGTTGGGTTTCGAAGAGTCTGAACTATTTGCTAGTTAAACATTTGCCTCAGATTCACTGCAGCGTGAGCTTCCATGGTACCTCCTTCCTTCCTCAGCATCAGAATCTTTTTCAGCAACATGAGTCAGTTACTCACATTGTCTGTGCTCTTTCTTTGTATCTTTTTTTCTTCCATCCCCACTATTAACTGACTTGAGTCTCTCTGTCTCCAGTTCAATCCCTGGGGGAAGGAAATGATCTCTCACATATAACCTCTAGTCCCTACGAGTTAGCCTGCAGATCGGCTGCTGTTGGACCAGATGCTCTTCCACTGCCCTCCCGTTGGTGATGTCAACCGCACATGGTGGTTTCTGTCAGAATGGGGTTCTGAACGCAGCTGGCATTCTGCAGTAGTGCCTGCCTAACGCGTGTTTGAAGTCAGCAACCTAAATAAAACATCTGTCAAAAGCACGGTGATAAAATTTTCTACCGGTTTTATTTTATATAATTATTTAGTACAGAAAGCATACTCAGTCATATAGAACACTTAGTTCAGTAGATATCCTACCTGTACATTTGCCTAAAAATGGATAATAGTGATATTTTATATTTTTATAAAATATATAGTTTAAAAGTTGTCACTTAATTTTTCCCATATAACTTTATAAAACTCTATGAAGTATACAGGGAATATATGTTACTTCTACTTAGCACCTTCGCCCTCAAATAAACAAAGCCATTCTTCTCCCCCCCAATGGCTTTATTTTTTATTTATTTGTTTTTTTTAAATTAAAGTTTATTGGGGTGACAATTGTTAGGAAAGTTACATAGATTTCAGGTGTACAATTCTGTAATACATCACCTATATATATATCACATTATGTGTTCACCACCCAGAGTCAGTTCTCTTTCTGTCACCATATATTTGATCCCATTTACACTCATCTACCACCACCTCCCCCCTTACCCTCTGGTAACCACTAAACTGTTGTCTGGTGGCCAAGCCATGGAAACAACCAAAGTGTCCTTCAATACATGAATGGATAAAAAAGTTGTGGTATATGTACAGTGGAATACTATTCGGCCATAAGGAAAGATGAAATAGTACCATTTGCAACAACAGGGATGGATCTCAAGATTATAATGCTGAGTGAAATAAGTCAGACAGAAAAAGTCGAGAACCATATGATTTCATTGATATGTGGTATATAAAACTGAAAACAGCAAAATAATAAGGCAAACCAATAAACAAAAACTCATAGACACAAAGCCATTCTTTGTTGGTTAAATAAACAAAACAGGGTTGTGTCTTTTTCCAGGTCACTCAGTCAGGGTACAATGGAGCCAAATTGAAGCCCAAGTCTTTCATTACCGGTAAAGTGCTCCTTGGAAGTTGCTAAGTGGTCCTTCCACAAAACCTAGCAACTTAATGCAAATCAACTGGTGGAGGTTTTATTTATTTATTTATTTATTTATTTATTTATTTTAATACGAAAAAGAGAAGCCTAAATAATGTATGTAGACAATACAGTTGTATGTGTTTGTTATTGCTCTTTCTTCTGAACATTTTTACCTTGCGAACCTACTCAGGGCTTGAATGTTAGGAAGTCATGTACAACGTAAATCTCCCCAAATCTCAATTGCTCTGCCTGGGTAATGAGTCCAGCATAGTCAGTGGAAGTCAAAAGCATGTGAATGGTAATTTACAAGAGGACTACAAAGATGATGTCATACTAGAAAGAGAGAGATCTAATGAGTGATGTGGGTACAAGCTGTCCTACTTTTTTTTTTTTTTTACCATCTTTGAAGTGTAGTATAAAATGGGGATTTAAAGAGAAAGTTCTAGATCATCTTCCTATAACAAGGGTGTATTATTACCACTGGGAAAAAATACACAATATGAGCAATTTACTATAAAATGCTGAATTAACAAGTCAAGATAATTTCATGTTCCTTTTGCCCCCAATGCATTAGTGCAAATTGCATTTCATACTGTTTGGTCTACAAAATTCGCATACAATGGCAACACTGGGATTTCTTCAATTTGCTTATAAGTGTATATACACACACAAATAACACAACTTTTTATTTTATTTTAATAGTTTGTTAGAGACTTAGAGGTGCACTCATTAGTCCATCTCTCCAAGGGTTTCTTATGGTGACTTCAAAAACAATAATAATTAGTGGTTAGTTGTGCCATATAACCAGAGAGCTAAGATATGGGTGCTGGATCTAAGACAGAAAACATAGGAAATCTAATAATATAAATTTTTCAAATAAAAGAGATACTAAACTATCTTATTTTGTACATTGTTCCATACCTTATAGCAGGCTCCTTGCTGATTAGAATAATAAGCCAGTGCTTTCAAGTCTCTTTATCACTACAGACTCTTTTTATCATCTTCTTCCACCACATGGTCCCTGTGTACTGAATTATTATTGCCTACAAAATATATTTTCTAAGTAATGACTAATTTGTTGCCCATTTTTTATTAATTAATAATGAAGGTAACTGTTAATCAGAATTTCTGAGTAGTACGGATTACCATGCTTAGTTGATATAATCCCAGCCTAAAGCAAAGCCACAAGATATATAGTTAGCAATGAACTATTTAATTAAGAGTAAATATGTAGCTTCTGAAAGGCTCCAAAGTATTGAGTAGACTGTAATCACCTTTGATTACCCATGAGTTCTAGGGAGCCAGATCGAAAATCCCAGAGTAACTCTCATTTGGAAAGAGCAAATCAAATAAAACAGTTAAGGAAGAGAAATAGCCTTAACTTGATAGGAGCTTTAGTGACTCTGCACAATTCTGAATTTTCACTTGTTTGTTTTCCATTAATTTGCTGAGCATATACTCTGTGCCAGACAGTTTACCCTATACCACAGATACAAAGATAAAAGACAGTTGCTCATTTTAAGGTGTTAATCCAGTGAGAACAACAAGCAAATAAATAATGACGGTACAGTGTGACAAAGGCCATGCTACAAGGTGATTTTGAAGCCTGGTGGACCATCAAGTATGAGTTCTGAATCTTGCCCTTGATTGCAGTGAAAAGTTATTGATATTTCTTCCAGAGATTATCGTGGGTACGGATTACATTAGTTTATTAGATAATTTTAAGGCTTTTAATTCTCTGTCCTATTTAACGTGCCTTGTTCTACGGAAGTCCAGTTGGTGTTATAAACTGCTACTTGATCATTTCACCACTGCTAGCTTGATCTGAGTGTGATGTTTCTGATAACTGTCACTTTAACTCATGCTTTGTGTTTGGTCTAAATTAAATCTGACAAAGGAGGCTGAATTCCAAGACATTAGTTGATGATCATTGTGGAATTCTGTTCTCTAGTGATTTATTTCAGAGTTGAGATCAACATGAAACTGGATTCAGAAAAAATGAACAAGACGTAGCCTAAAGCAGCAGCACATATATGTATTGTTTATGTTTCATATGGTCTTGTGGTTGTGTTTTATGTGATGATAAATGTGAATGTGTATTTTAGAAACAAAATATATGTTACGTGTTTCATTATTTTAATGCTTCCAGAATTCTGATGAGATTTATAAGGAGTCACTGTTGGTCCCACTTCTAACTAAAGAGATTAAGATCATATTTAAACAGCTAACTGAAATATTCTTAAGTGAAACTTTGAGAGAATGCAGCAATTTAAATGAAACCAAACACCTTTTTTGCATGACTTTTATAAAACAGTTACTACTTTGAGAACCACATGTACATATTTAGGGTACCCAGAGTCAAAGGCAGAGTTATGTGAGAGATGCTACACCTAATGCCAGTGCTTATTATGAAGTCACAATACTAAAATGCAATCACTTTTCTAGTTATCAAAATGATGTTTTCTGCATGAGTATAACTTCACTAAATTTGACATCTTTAGAGCATATTTGATTTTAGATGATACATTCCAATTATAATGAAATGGCAGTTTGAAGCTTTGGAGGTAGAGTACTACCTCACCACATCCAACGTTCCTCCCCTAAATGTATGGGGCTCTCTCAAATTGAATGCGCTTTATAAGTCCTGTGCAGTCACTCTCCAAGGAAGCAATGGGATACTTTTACTGAAAGTTCCAGAGAAACCTCCATACCCTCACCTTCTTATTGAACAGCAACATTTACTTTTAAGACAGACTTCAAGGCTTGCTACCCCAGCAGTTCAATGATGTTGCCGAGGACCCAGATTCTTTCCATCTCACCACTCTGCTTCTCTCAGGATTGGCAGCTTCCCAAATCTAATTATGTTTATGGCCACAAGATGAGTGCCAGTGACCACAAGATGTGGCCATGTGCTTCCCTGTTCAGGAACGAGAAAGAGCAGCTTTTTCCTACCACCAAGATAATGTGTAATATGTGCCTACCCCTGGATCAGTAAATTTCCCCAAAGGAATGCCAACACACTAATTATCTTAAACTAATGAGTATATACCCTTGGAATTGGAGTTGGGAATCTAATCTTCAATCATGTTGAAGAAGAGTGAATATATGAGTAAAATTAGGGTTCTTTTAACAGTGGATAATTTCAGGGGAAGAAAGCATTAGGGAGCAGTAGACATTCTACGGTGTTCTCCCCAACAAGGAATGGATACAGCGAGTACCTCGGTGTCCGAGACTTGATACTTTTATTAAATTTGACCTTATGAATGACAGTAAGAAAATGATTGTTGGATAACCAGCCAGATAGTACCCCCCCTTGGAGAAAAACTTATATGCCAATTTTAGTGAAAATGTGATAACTTGTCATTTATTTTTAAAGAAACTTTTTTACTCCTTTTATGGACTTCTCATTGAACTTCTTTACCCATGTCTCTGGTCTAAAATGGAGACATGTGGTAAGATTAACAAAATACTCCCTAATCCTTTAAGCTTTACTTCTCAAACAGGGTACACATGGTCTCTGGGGATTCTCAGTGTTGTACCAGGAAACATAAGGATCCAGTGGCCAGATTTGGCCCATCTGACTAGAACATCAGATTCAAAACCGTTTTGTGAGAAAACAAGTAATTTAAGAGAAAGCCATTCTAAATCTTAATTTAAAATTTAACATACACCTCATATTAGAATTAAAAGTTTATAAAAGTACATTTTACACCAAAGGCTACTTGAGACCACATACCAAGTTCACTCTGAACTCCGCCTCCCATCCATGTTCTACTGCCCCTAAACTTCCATGCACAGTCCCCTCCTCTCTGTCAAGAGTACATCTGTTGAAGAGCATCTTAGGATGGACAATCAATGTAATGTACAGGATTCTAATGTAAGAGTTAACTTTTCAAAGGGTTTACATATTTTTCCCCCTACATTTTAAGGCAACCTGTTAGTAATCAATACATCCAGGTAAGTGCCTTGGAATTTTACTCTTACTTTCTTCATCAAGAGTCAATCCTGCCAAAAAATGTAAAACAAACCTGCTAGAGATCCCACATAATGATGTTTATTCAGTGAAGAAATAAAGAATCCTTTTTTTTTTTTTTTTAACCAGATTGTCTCTCTTAAAGGTGATGCTTCTCCTTTTGACCCCATAAGTATTGACGTGTAGGGAGGCCCCTGGGAGGTCCAGAGTGAACCCGATTTGGGTCTCATTTCTCATTCTAACGTGGGTGTAGTATACTTACCTCCAGCATTGCTGCTTATTCTGACAGATCCCATCAGTATGAAAAGCTGAGTGAAATGTACTATACCCATCTTTCAGTATGACTGGTCTGTCACAACATTTGAATTTCCCTGATTTATGTAGGGGTTTCTAAGTCCTTCCTTCTTTTTTTGCCCTGTATGGTACAGTTTGTAGCTAGGAAAATCTACTCACTGGTAGCAGGTGAGATCCAGAGCTAGGAGGATATAAAACAGCTCACTTGACATCGTTATACTTGACCTTATAGTGAGATGAAGTTAATTAATCTCTTACCATAAGACAAGCCTGGTGCCCAGTACTTCACAGGGATTATTTTAGTCTTCCACTAAGCTTGCTGTAAGCGGTGTATTATCTTCCCTCTATTGATGAGTGGTGTATAGACTCAGAGGAGTAAAATAACCTCCTGAAGTAGCGTGTCTTACACTTGTTACTGGTTGTTTCCCCTGATCATCTCAGAAGGGTGTGTGTGGGGGCGGAGCCCC
Organism: Rhinolophus sinicus; assembly: GCF_057876585.1. NCBI lineage: Eukaryota > Metazoa > Chordata > Mammalia > Chiroptera > Rhinolophidae > Rhinolophus > Rhinolophus sinicus. The sequence continues at coordinate 34,108,761 of NC_142515.1, forward strand.
AGGAAGTAGTTTCCAGGCTCTCGGCCTCACATAGACAGGTGCTGGCTCAGGTAGTAAATGGCCAACTGTGATTGCATGGCCATCAGCTGTGGCTAGTTGGCCGTCAGCTGTAACCAGTGAGCCATTGGCCACAATATAACTGCTGTGGCTGTGCTAGGAAGAGGAGGAGAAGGAGAAAAAAGAATGGGGGCTAGCAAGAAGATGGCGGCTGGGCTGGCAAGCGTGGATGGCGGTTTGCGGACAGTGTGGATCCAGCCTCCAGTGAGAGTATAGTGCCGCCAGAGAGAATATAGTGGTGTGACTCCCCTACCTGTGGCTCCGTGGGTGTTCCTTTTTGGCCTCACCATGTCCTGCGTTCTTGTATGGGGAGCGGGAGCAGAGACCCTGCATGACACCCCGCACGACAAATGGCGCAGCGAGCAGGGTCTCCTACACGACACATGGCGTAGTCGGCAGGATATGGTGCCAGCCAAAGCTCTCCAAAGGACGGTGGAGCAGTTTGTGTGTATGAACACTCAGTCTCAGGAAGACCAGGAGGAGCAGCTGCCGGAGAGCTGGACCCCCGTGGAGGGGTGGGAGGACGTGGACTGTTCTCCCACCAGCACAGGAAAAGCCATGCAGCTGCTGGAGAGATGGAGCCCCGTGGAGAGGTGGAAAGATGTGGACGGTTCCCCAACCAGCACAGGCCGGAGAAAGCGAAGGTCGTTGCAGCCCTGTGGGCCGGGGAAGTTCCTGCTCGGGCAGCCCAGATGCAGGACTTATAGTCCCAGGAGGTAACGCTTGCTGAGTCCTCCGTGGGAGATGAGGGTGAGGTCAAGGTCATCCCTCACCCCCAGGACAGCCCTGGCGAATGACTATGGACTATGGGGAATTGCTTTCCATCCCTAATTTAATGGACCGCTTGACTGTTTGTTTGGGAACTGTTGTTAGTGGAACTGGGGGATATTTGCTTTTGTCTCTTGACTGGCCGCCATTGAGAATATGTAAGCACCTTGATTGTGAGTCGCTGTTGTTCCAGCAGGGTACCCTGAGAGGCACAGAGAGAGTGGCAGTGTCTTGAGAGCCCTGGCTGAGTCCAGGAAGTCTGGCTGTGCCCTGAAGATACCCTGGCTGTGCCCAGGAAGTCGGGCTGTTCCCAGAGAGAGTGGCAGTGCCCTGAGAGCCCTGGCTGAGTCCAGGAAGTCTGGCTGAGCCCTGAAGGTACCCTGGCTGTGCCCAGGAAGTCGGGCTGTTCCCAGAGAGAGTGGCAGTGCCCTGAGAGCCCTGGCTGTGTCCAGGAAGTGTGGCTGTGCCCACAGAGAGTGGCAGTGCCCTGAAAGCCCTGGCTGTGTCCAGGAAGTGTGGCTGTTCCCAGAGAAAGTGGCAGTGCCCTGAGAAATCCTAGCTGTGCCCGGGGAAACTAGTGGTACCCTAAGAAGTCCAGGAAGTCTGGCTGTGCCCAGGAGTACTGGTGGTGCCCTGAGAAACCCTGGCTGTGTCCGGGAAGACAGGTGGTACCCTAAGAAGTCCAGGAAGTCTGGCAGTGCCCAGGAGTACTGGTGGTGCCCTGAGAAACCCTGGCTGTGTCCGGGAAGACAGGTGGTACCCTAAGAAGTCCAGGAAGTCTGGCAGTGCCCAGGAGTACTGGTGGTGCCCTGAGAAACCCTGGCTGTGTCCGGGAAGACAGGTGGTACCCTAAGAAGTCCAGGAAGTCTGGCCGTGCCCAGAAGCACTGGTGGTGCCCTGAGAAACCCTGGCTGTGCCCAGAGAGCCTGGCTGTGTCCAGGATATTGCATTCACCCCCAGGCTCCTCGCACAGGTCCCCTCGCGGAAGACGCTTGTCGTGTAGATTGTGAGGCGAGAGCCTGTAGGGGTGGAGTGTGGGGGCGGAGCCCCAGGAAGTAGTTTCCAGGCTCTCGGCCTCACATAGACAGGTGCTGGCTCAGGTAGTAAATGGCCAACTGTGATTGCATGGCCATCAGCTGTGGCTAGTTGGCCGTCAGCTGTAACCAGTGAGCCATTGGCCACAATATAACTGCTGTGGCTGTGCTAGGAAGAGGAGGAGAAGGAGAAAAAAGAATGGGGCTAGCAAGAAGATGGCGGCTGGGCTGGCAAGCGTGGATGGCGGTTTGCGGACAGTGTGGATCCAGCCTCCAGTGAGAGTATAGTGCCGCCAGAGAGAATATAGTGGTGTGACTCCCCTACCTGTGGCTCCGTGGGTGTTCCTTTTTGGTCTCACCATGTCCTGCGTTCTTGTATGGGGAGCGGGAGCAGAGACCCTGCATGACACCCCGCACGACAAATGGCGCAGCGAGCAGGGTCTCCTACACGACAGTGTGCATTTGTGCATTTGTGTGGGAGACTAGATTTCTGTTTCTGATATGCAATGAAATATATGTGCCTATTGTCAAGGTGAGAGTTTAGACCCATCCTGTAATTATCACTGACCTGTCAAGCCACCAGTTATTTGCTAAGATACAAATTCTATTTTCTGAAATCCTAAATAAGAAATTTTAGAATTTTATGCAGAGAAAATATGGAATTGTGGGTTTTGAGTTGATAATCAGTGTGTGTGTGTGTGTGTGTGTGTTTAACTGGATACACATTCCCTCTAGGGATTCTCAGTGGTATGCCAGAAAAATACAAAGACCCACTAAAATGGATAGATAATTTCAGAGATTTAGAATGTATGACTCCTGCCCTAAATGAGTTTACTTTCCATTGAAAAGTCAATATGCAGACAGATAATTATAATTTTAAGGAACATTAAATACCATGGAGCTGAGAAGAGGAAGATATTAAGCCTTGGGGTCATGTAATATTAATAATAACCATAAATCATTTTTGAGCCCTCTGTGCCAGCCACTGTGCTGTGTTCATTATTTGCCTTAATCCTTTGAGGTGCTGTTGTCATCTGCATTGTAGAGGTGCAGAAGCAGAAGGTCAGCACAATGGAACGACTGTCCCAAGTTCCACAGTGGAGTGAACAGTGACAGGAACCCAGCCAGTCAGACTCACATGGCCTCAGCCAGTTCTCCATATACTCTCCCCAAGATAAACCAACTTAATTATAAGGCCGGTGAAGGCACTAATGTTTCAATTCACTAACATAGATGATGAAAGAACATGGATTACAGGAAATATCGGGCAAATGCTGGTGATGAGGGAGAGGATTCCACCTCTAATAACTTGGATGAGATGTTAATCACTTCCTGTTCTAGTCCCGTGTTTTGTATCAATGGACTAAGTTTCAAAAATATCATTTATGACATAGATGATTAGAGTGGAACTATACTGAGTGTAGAAATCACTACATACTCAAAGTTGGGAGAGTCTATTTAACATCCTGTTTCCATTATGGAGGTCCCAATTTATTTCCCAAGTTGTGTAATTTTTATTTCTCACACATTGCTTTCAGATAGTTACTAATCAATGTACCAGTCTGATCAAAGGTGCTGTTTCAAATCTTTATAGTATGAAAACTTAAAGGATTGGGGCTGATGTTGCATAATGGAAGGGATGACTCATCATGTGTTTCAAATGAACTGAAAGTCTTTGGATTGGGTTCGGGAGGTGAAGGAGCACTTCTTTGTTTTAATTAGAGATAGCCGAGAACAGATGACAGGTCTTTCCACTTAAGCTGTATAGTCTCAGATGAAGAAGGTTGAAGGGACCCTCCCTCTGAGCATGATTAGTAATGTGCTTTGTTTGGACATAGAGGTGGCATAACAGTTTTCAGAGTCAGACACATGAATTTGTCTAACTTCTCCTCTTATTCACCACTTAGGATTTTTGACATATTTTTGGCATTGCTAAGCCCTAATTATCTCATCTATAGATGGGACTATACCCCATGAGATTATTTAACCATGAAATCAAATAATGCACTTATAAGGAGCTTAGCATGGTGCCTGACACATTGTAAGTCCTCAGTAAAGGATAGCTTTTATTATTGCTGCTATTATTCCCATTGATATTTTACAGGTACGTAATATGAAATTCCAGAATTGCTCAATCTTTCAGTTTTACTTACATTCATCAAAGACACCCTGGAAGTGTGAAGTGACTCGTCATGCTTTTAAATTCCTTCGAACATTCCTAAAGTATGGTTTTTCAAACTTTGCAGAAGGAAAATTAGAAACAATCACATACATATATGGTGACTAGTCCAGGATTATTCTGTAGATTCTTAATAGAAACATCATTTGTATTCTGGAGTTCTTTCTCTACCACATTGTGCTTCTATTCCTGGAGACCAAAATTAAATCAATGCTCAAACATTAATCAAGAAGATCTTTTGTTGTTGCTTTTCTCCCTTTTTGAAAAGAAAACTAATGGGCTCAATGAATATCTACCCATCCTGATAACATAGTTTGTTGGGCAGGGCACGCCCTACCTCAGATTTTTTTTTGTTTTTTCTTTTCAGAAAGACTGTCTTGTGAAATTCTGGGCCCTGAATTTTTTTTTAAAGGTTATCCAATTAATTACCAGATGAAGAAAAAAATGCCTAGGGTTTTGTTAAAGCAGGTGGCCAGTTTTGATGGGTGTTGTCTTTACAAATTTTCCAGGTGATAGTAGTAGATGGAAGTGTGAATGCCACCATCACATTCATGTTGTGAATGGGAATTTCTTGACACCCATGTTTGCACAGTGAGAGAACTGCAGATTCTTTCTGCAGGAAAAAAGGTGGGAAAACCTCAAATTACAGCACTGCTAATGTTAGCGCTTTATACAGACAGATCCTGCTAACCTTACACATTTTCTTCATCTACGACAATAACATTTTTTCCTCCCCTGATAGAATTTGGCTTATTAGGCAGAAGCTGCACATTGCACACCTCCAGAGTTTTATTTTAAAGCTTTGCTACTGTGTCGGTGGCAAAGATCAGTGTAAAAGACAAGAAAGGATTCTAGTAAGGAAATGTAGGTGAACCAGAACGGTTAGTGAAAACACTGCTAGAGCTATCATGATTCTGTTTCTTCTTTTTTTTTTTTTGAAAAAAAGAGAAGCATTTGTAGTGTCACCATTCCGGGTCAAACAATTATATATACTGCCCATGCTCAGGGAGAAAAATCTGAGTTCCAAGATAGAAAAACCAGCTTTATATTTTGTTCTCAAGGACTGTCCATGAAAGGCTATGTGTAAGCAGAACAATTCATTTATTAGAGCTATCAGCTCTAAACTCCTCTTGGTTTTTTGAATATTCTGTACTAAAACATGCTATGTTTTCATGCTTCTGTGCTTCCCTTCCCCCCACACCCCAATCACCCCAATGCTTTCACGCCTCCACTTGCTCTTCTCTGCCTCTTCTGCCTGGTGAACTACTACTATCTGTACTTTAAAACCCAACTTGAATTTCATCAGCAGTCTCTTCTATTGACAGTTCTCTCCCCACTTCTCTGGCCAACTCTCATATCTCGTATATGTGTCTCTAATTCTGCTTCCCACTATAAATTTTAGATACACGTTTAGCTGTCTTTCTCCCCTACCTGTCTTTCTTCCAACCTCCATCTCCAGCAAGCTGAGTCAAGAAGCAATTTCCAATACTCCCACTGCACTGTGTGTATACCTCTGTCACTTCATTATTGCATTGTAATTGGGGATTTCTGTGGGCACATGTCTTCTCTATTAAGCTATAAATTCCTTAAAGTCAGGAGCCCTTATTCTTATTCACCATGGTGCCCACACCACCTAGTGTATGGTATACTCTCCATAAACGGTTATTAAAGGCAGAGACTGTTCTGTTTTGATAATTGTGGTGGGCTAGGATGTAGTACAAGAGCCTAGAAATAGCAGGAACTAGGTAAATATTTTCTGGGTTGAATTAGCCTGCTCTATTAGAATGGCGCTTAGCAAGCAGTATAACGGACCCATATGCACATGGCAGATGGTGGGGAAGTGTAGAATGAGATAGAGATCTTTGAATCGTGGCAGATGGGCAAGGAAATTTTTAGGTTATCACAGTCTTTTTCTGGAGATTGTCAAAGGGATCTAAACCTCTTGGGTTAAAGTAAATTCCATTATAAAGCCCATGGCCAAGGAAATGTTCTGGATTGGTTTAACCCTGCTGGACTTCCCAGTAAAGGGAAACAGCTTCTATTTCAGTCCTCTCATCTTCTGTTGAAAAATATCACTCTCTCCTCACTGATAACTCAGACACATAAGCTTGGGACAGTAACCGTCAAAACTGTATCCTGTTCTCAGAAACCTTTTGGCAAAGCCCCTCCACCTGTCAGCTCAGTGTCAATAGCAGGAATTCAATTGAGGGAACTCATTGATTTTTATCTTGAAAATCCTTTAAGGTTACTTTATGGATAAAAAAATCTCTTTGTCCACCTTTCAGAAACTTGCCATTGACAAGAATAAGACACGAAGCCTTATATGTTTTGTCTTAGGCCAGAAATAGATATTTGTGGTCATCTCCCGTGGTCATTAGGGCTTTTTTTCCCTTTCATGTTCTTTCACCACAATTTTAATGAGGAAAATATCCATTCCTCCACACAATTTCTACTCTGACACACAGTAGCACTAAGGATATTTTGTCTAAGTTCAGAATTCCATCTGAAAGTAAGTTGCTTGGATGACTACAAAATGAAATACTTTCAAATTCTTGAAATGTACTTTAATATTTGGAAAAATGTATATAATCTATGCTGTTTGCAAGACACTTTGCTAAATGCTTTATGGTTTCTTGTAGTGGTCAATAAATTTATCTAGTAAGGATTCCTAGATTTTTATATTTTGAAGGGTTATACTGCTATATTCATTATTCATTGCTTCATAACAATTTATTCCAAAATTTAGTGACTTAAAGGGCAATCAGAATCAAGCAATACATGTTTTTCTTGATTTCTTTGGGTCAGGAATTTGTGAAGGGCTCAGCTGGGGGAGGTCATGAGATTGCAGCAAGATGTTGGCTGAAGACTAGACCAAGCCTGGAGAATCCATTTCTAATGTAGCTCACTCATGAAGCAAATTCGTGCAGTTGGCTGGGGCTGGAGAGGAGTCTCATATCCCCCCATGGAGTCCTCTCATTCAGAGAGCAATCTAAGAAACCAAGGTAATGCTTTTTATGACCCAGCATCAACAGTCACGTACTGTGACTTCTGCCATGTTCTACTTATGGAGGCAATTTCTAATGTCCACTTAGGTTAGGAGTGGGTAGGGGTGAGAAGTAGATATAGACACATCTCTCAAAGGTCAAGGTTTGACACTCTCTGAAGGACTGTCAATGTCACGTGTAATGATAGCAGATGAACTGGGATAGAAATTGGCACAGCTGTCTTTGGAAAGTACAGTCTGCTACAACTGGCAAAGTAGAAATTGCAAACTATTACTCTGAAGACTTAAGTAATAAAGAAACTATGGCCTCTGCTTTCAGAGAGTTTATGGCCTAATAGAATGAGATATGAAAAGGAGGGGCATGGATAGTCATTTTAATCGCCATAACTGGAACACTATGTGAACCCAGAAAAGAGATAATCTCTTGGGGGCATTGAAGATTACCTGGATTGAAGAGTTGAAATTTGCTTTGGCCTTTAAAGATTAAGTCAGATATTTTGAAACACTGATTCAAAATATGGGCTTCTATGAATATGGGCTTCTAATGTGTTATCAAAATGCTATAACGTACAGTCAGTCTTCTGTATCTGTGGGTTCCAAATGTATGATTCAACCAACGTCGGATCTAGATGTCGGATGTTTGAAAAAAACAGTATGTTGTTGCTGATGTGTGCTATGTAGTTAGGCCTATGGTGGTTGTGTCTACACTGAACAAGTACAGATTTTTTACAGTATGACGACTATTCACATAGCATTTACATTGTATTATATATTATATATATATATGATCTAGAGATGACTTAAAGTATACAAGAGGATATGTGTAGCTTATATACAAATACTATGTCATTTTACGTAAGGGACTGGAGTGTTCTTGAATTTTGGTATCTGTGGGAGCCTAGAGCGACGATTGTATACCATTTTTACATAGGTTGTTTAGGGCCAGTTTTGATAAATGAGTTTGCTTTTAATGTAAAACTTAAATCCTTGTTTCAGAAATAAAGAATTATTTTGGGGGGCATTTCAAAGTTTTTACCTGTGAGGGAAGGTGTGACTTAGTCTTTAGAAGTTTAATGTAGAGCTGTTGAAGTGTCTGTAAATTTCCATGGATATTGCCTGAAATTCCACTTAACATTGGTAAACAGCCAGGAAACTTTATTTATGGTCTTGGAAAGATTAGGGCTGTGCCTTTTAAAAATGACTAAAGGATTCATTTGGCATTAGTATGTATGCCATTATTCTAAGCCAATTTTTTTCCATGTAAAATCCTTTTAAGGTCTAATTCTGTTCTAGTGAAAATCATGTGTAATCTAATTATGTAAATTAAAAAGTTTAGTATAAAATAGCCTTAGAATTAAAAGAGTTAATGGTTATACCTCCTCAGCCACTTTTATTAATCCTCACTAAAATGTACTGTTTTCTCTGAAAGGAAGGCAAGCTAGAGGTACAGACGTCCAGCACGCTCTGGGAGGCCATGTAGCCCACATGTGTTATTTGGCACATTATTTCAATATACATTAAAATCTACGACTATGAACTTTACTAATTTTATTGAAATTAATTTAAAGGAAAAGGAGGCCACATTTGATTTTCTTTTTCTTTTTTTTTTTTTTAATTAAATTTATTGGGGTGACAATTGTTAGTAAAATTACATAGATTTCAGGTGTACAATTCTGTATTACATCATCTATAAATCCCATTGTGTGTTCATCACCCAGAGTCAGTTCTCCTTCCATCACCATATATTGGATCCCCCGTACCCTCATCTCCCACCCCCTCCCCCTACCCCCCCTTACCCTCTGGCAACTACCAAACCATTGTCTGTGTCTATGAGTTTCTGTTTCTCATTTGTTTGTCTTGTTCTTTTGTTGCTTTTGGTTTAAACACATTTGATTTTTTAAAGTGAAAAAGACTGCTGAGGGTGGTGGTGAGGCTGGTTGTAGCAGTGCTTTCGGCAAGCTTACAGCAGTGTTTTGGGAGTCCCTCCTTGATATCCCATACCTAAGGAATCATCTACATACTTCCAGCAATAAAGCACCCCAGAATTATATTTATTTATTATATTCTTTTAAAAGACCATTCCTCTTTCATTGGTACAGAAAGTGCTAATAAGTGCCCTTAAATATCCTATCATTTCAATGATACATTTTTCCTAACTCCTTTTATTCAATATTTTTAATGAGCTATATAACCTACTCTTCACTAGTTTCTTAGGGGGGAAAGTACCTGGAGTGGTTGGTTATTTTACTAGATCACGAGGTCAATGACATAGCAGATGGATTTGCCCAAAGGAAAGTCCACTTCTCCTGCCATGGCTTGTCTTGAAATGTTTTCCTTGCTCCAAACTGTGGGGACTGAGCAAGAGCATGTGGAGAGCTCAACCACCCACTTCTAAAGGAAGCAATTTAAAGTGTGCAGAGGGCCAGGAGCTTCCATCTCTGAATATAAACAATGATAGCTAGAAAGCCACAAGTGCTACAATTCTGTTGGTAGGACAATAATAAGTACATGCAATCAACATCACCACCATCCTCACTTGAATTTGTTTAGCTCTTTCTACATAATATTCAACTGCTATAAGGGCTTTACATATATGGTCTCTTTAAACCTGTTGTCAACAGTATGGGCACTATTATTTTACCCACTGGGCATTGGTAATAGTTGTTTTGCTCTTTTAGCTCCGGACCAAGTGCAACTTGATTGGCACACATACACAAAATAAAGCTCTCGCCAACTTAAGTTAGTAAAATAGTGACCCAGAAATCACTTCAGCCACTGAGTTATGATCTGGGTCACACAATAAATTACTAGTAAGGTATATCCGAAACATTGCTCATAACGTTACTGAGAGGCCTCAGTTCCATGGTGAAAAATTTAAGATTTTTTTCCTTAGGATCTTTGAATTAGAAATGATGAAGAGTTGCCTAGTTTAACCATCCATCTGATGCATGATAATGAGCATCCAGTTACTTCTGAAATGCCAAAATACTACATATTGTGCACTGCTAGCTCCTATTAAGGCAGACTCTCTGACCTAAGTTGTTTCATAAACAAACGTACAAGCAGAAACACTGTATATTATTACCCATGTTAGATCTTTTTCTACAAGTCACTTCTAAAATTTATTTTTCCCATGGTTTCATCAATTCTAATCAATATAATTAAAACTATATTACACCGTTTCTTGTTTATCCTACTGAATTTTGCGTACGCTATTTTTTTCTGAAAACAGCATTATTTAAAAACTTTAGACCTATTTTAATAAGTATCATAAGTTCATATATTTACTTTTGTGTTTATGTAGCTGAAGTAAGTCATTAAAAAAATAAATACCAAAATAATAATTATCAAATACAATGATTATATAAATGTGAAGTAGATTCGAATACTGAACACATAGTCTTTCATTGGCAGGCAATTGAAAGGTAGACTATATATTTAAGATTTGGAGAAATGTGAAAAAATTTAAAGATTTTTGTGTATCCTATACACGTATACGTCTTTTTCAAGACAATAAAATTTTCCGATATCCATCTTGGCAACTTTTCAAACTTTTATGTGAATCTTCTTTAAAGACCAATCTTTAGATACTGTTATGATGAGCATTAGAAGGAGGAATTCATGGAGAAAAGCACAGCACTAGTTCTCTCAGTTGCCTCCCAGAATCACCTAAGGTGCCTTTTCAAAATACAGATGACCTGACTCAAACCTTTTAGGTTTCCATTCAAAACACGTTACATGGAGCTCACATGTCTCTAATTTTTAAGATCTCCACATATGAATTGGATGTATAATCAAAAATGACAACCATCCAATGTTTATAAGAGACTTAAGGTATAAAGTCTTCTAGAGAGGAGTAAAATTCTGGTCAAATATATTTCTGGCACTCCATCAAAAGTAAATTGACTAAAACTATTTTTTAGAGAATCTATATTGATAAACTTGCTCTCTTTTAGACTGCCTGCCCCAGGCAATTTTACTGCTTTCACAACTCTCTCTTCTCATTCCTGATGGAATCTACCAAGAGTGTGTATGTTTTAATATCACTGTCATGGTGATGTGGTTGCCAGCGTGTCTGATTTCTTCAGTGAAATAAGTCAAGTATATTGAAAAGGAAGAATGCAGAGATAAAAGGAGCAAGGAAGGGGAAGTGAAATAGGGAGAATTGAATGGAGGTGTCAGATAATACCAGGGAACAACCCAGGGATCTTTATAACTTCAGTTTATGTATTATTTTGTGTTAGTTCACTACAGCTGCTCTTTATTCATTCCGAGCATCATCAGAAATGTGTGTTCTTATCCTACTGTTAGGCTTGAGGGTGATGGTGGTAGGAGTCATTGGTCTTCTCACCACCACCCCCGCACTGTTTTAGAAAAGGTCAAGGCTTGTGAATCCTGTGGTCCCATTAGTCAGTCTCCTGTGGAGCTCTCTGTCTTTCTCTATCCTGATCACTTCAATGTAAGGTTTTTTTTTGCATAAGCAAAGGCAAGACATTTTACTGGAAAAGGACCTTATTTCCTAAAATATGAGACTATGCATTCTTAATAAAAAATAATAAAAATAAATCAAATACAAGTGTTCTGTACAAATGGAAATTGGAGAAGAGGATTTCTTAGGAAATGCTAAGTCAAAAACATGCATTTGATTTGAAGGATGAGAGAAAGCCATTGACCTCTGTTCTGGGTTGCACCACAAACTGGCAGGGCATACTGCTATCATCCCAGTACAAGAATTACGTTAAAGTCACTGTGGTTTGGGGTTAGATAGATAAGGGAACAATACCATCCACATTGAATCTTATTCTCAGCTCGTTTCTCTATATTCTGTTCCATTTACTCAAAACTGGATCTTCACTCTCTGCCTACTTAGCCTTTTATAACTGGCCATTCATTGATCCTGTCTGCTGTCTTACGATGAACTCTTAAGTAGTCAGGAACCATTTGGTCATTCCTTTTCTTTGATTTCCAAATATCTGATTTTGCACACAATACCTTTGAAAGCCATGATATAGAGGCCATGGGCATTGACATTTATGAAATTACATCTTTGCTAATTTGTAATTTGTGCTTGACCATTTCCAACACGCACTAAAACCCAGGTGCTTAATACCACTGGTAATGCATACTTTTCATTACATTTATTTACGCACTGCCTTCATGCATTAGAAATAGGACTGTTGTCTTAGCAGTTATGAAATTAAAATACAAGGGAAAGATGTAAATTGTCTTTATAGAGAAAATACCCAGCCAAGCTCAAAATGGGTAGATTTATATAACAAGATTTCAAGAGCCTATAGTTAGAAAAAAATAATTCTTTGGTTTAAATGTTTGAGAAATGTTTTACTTATCTGGGCTGATTTTCAAAAGTAACTACTCAGCTAGACTCCCTGGAGTGGCTTTACCATGATTAGGAGTTTAGTCCTCAGCTTTACTGATTGGGGAAATCAATATTATTAGAGTTGATAAGGCTCATGGAGTCTGACTCATGTACACAAAAGACTCAAATATAAACTCATACATAAGCCATGTATAAAAATTAGAACATGTAATTACCATTTACTGAATGCTTACAATTATGTAGTAACAATTATAATTAAACATTCTTCACATACTGGGATGTGTCTTTTGGCAAAAAACATAGAATTGGAGTCAGGAAGCCATGGGTTTCAGTGTCGTCCAGACCCCAACTAGCACTGTAACCTTAGGTTTCCTCATCTGTAATACAGGGATAATAGTATCAACGCCTAAGATTGATCTAATGTGTATAAAACACTAAGCATAGTATGTGTCACATGATAAGCACACAGTTAAATGTCTGCAGTCATCATCATCATCATTGTCATCTTCTTCCTTCGTGTTCCTCCAACTCATCATCATGAACTGTATACCAAACAAATCCTATTCTCCCTGATTCAAAGCCCGGTTCTTTGCACACTATCGTTCTGCCTGCTGGAATTGGGTTGAGTTGTCAGCACAATTCTCTCTAGAGGAAATCCTATACAAGAAATCAAATTATAATAAAAAAAACAGTTCAGATAGAATGCAATCAGATAAAGGGAAATCAACTAATAATCTTAACATTTATGGCTTTCAACTCAGGTTGCTTGATAGATATCTATCTCCACAGTGGAGAAATACTGCCATTCAGACCTAGTAACAGGGTTAATTTATTAGTGCTGACTACTCCAATCACTTTATTTGTTTTTGCTTCTTTTTAATAGTGGTGGGAGGGCTCTGAGCATTGGGATCACATGAGAGCTTGTATTAAGTGCAGAGTCTTAGCCCAATCCCAGACTTAGTGAATTGGAATCAGCAGTTTAGCCAAATTCCCCAGTAATTCAAATGCACAATCAAGTGTGAGAAGCAGTATCTTAAAATATTCCTCAGTCTTTTTCTTGGATACCTGATCTCATGTATTACATATAGATTCTTACTAATTGCCTGCCCGCAGGATAAGCTTATTCCCAGGTAATCTTATTTCCAAGCTATATAGCTTTATACTATGTCTTTTTTTTCTCCATCAGTGTGTGTATGTACTTATATATATGTATATATGTGTGTGTGTGTGTGTGTGTGTGTATATATATATATATATATATATATATATATATATATATATAACTTGTATAAGAGAGAACTAAATAAGAAAATATTTCTTTTTCTGAGTCTTTGTTTAAAAAAGTCTCTGTCACTCAAGCTCTGAATCTTGGCAGATGGCCTCATTTATATTTAAGGGAGAAGAGTTTTATATTCTTTGGTTCTAGTTATTAAAGTTTGCTTTTTCACAAGGTAATATTTTTGTTTCCTGTCGCCACTTTGAAGTCTTTTTCTTTTTTCTGTTTAGTTTCTCTGCTATGATTTTTCAATCACTGCTGCTAAAATAAGCTCAACGTCAGCCTGATGCTGACCAACTAGAAACCTGGCAATTCTTTTTGGAAACCCTTTGTCTTCCAGTTTTGTTTTGTTTTTCTCATAGTACATAGATACATCTGTGTTTGCAATCACCAATAGGTAGATATTCAATAATCCATCAGTTGCTTTTTAAATCCATTTGGATATTAAAGAGCATCATATAATCATGGTCTATGATGAGGTTAGTCTCTAAAAGAGAAGGTCCATGTTAAGGCTATTTTTAAAACTTTGGAGTCAGCTGATAAGCCTATTCTTTGTGGAGACAGCTTCTCTATAGCCTGTCCAGCTTCCACTTACATACTCCATGAATTAATAGAGCTTATAAAGCACCAGCCTATAAATACAATTATGTCCACCTTCTCTCTGCTAATTTAAAACACGGAAAACTGTAAACAAATTGGAGGTCGTTCTTTGTCTTCAGGTTCATAGAACCAAGAGACAGACTAGTTAAACGTTTATATGTATTTATGTTATACAACTTTTTGAGTCTTGATCCTACATATTTAAACAGGATCATGAAGTCATTTCTCCAGCATTTGTTTGAAAGCTTTCTCCAAAATGTCTTAGGCTTTTTCAGATTCTGAATCAAGCTATTCATTATTATAAGAAGAAATAGGAAGTAATTTTCCCTCATTTTACCAAACCTTGTAGTTTAGAGAGGTAAAAATACTTGTCTAAGTCTACCAAAAAAAATAAAAAATAAATAAATAAAAAGAAATGACTATGCCAAGTGTTGTAATCCAGGTGTTTTAAGTTTTAAACCATTGCTCCATTAAATAACCCATAGTGTAGCAATTGGATGGCAAATTTAAAATTCATTAATTCATCATTCAAGAAAATCAGTGAGGGAGTACTGATTTATTGTACTAGGTTTGTCCTCCTTTTTCACAGCTCCATTTAGTGTCTAAGTCTCTTTTTCTTCATGTTGCCAGAAAAGCTTGGGAAAAAAAAAAAGACAAAATTTCAGCTTCAAGGATTTAAACAAGGGAGGCTGTAACTTAGTTATGCTTTATGTATTCAATTAGCTTGTGAAATCTTATCTCTTCTACCAGTAAAAAGGACTTAAAAAGAGAACATTAAAATTCCAAAAGGAGCAAGAGGGTTTTTTTGGCAACAGGGTGACTCAACAGAAAGACAGCTTAGTAGCCAAAAATGGTACTTTTTGTCATTTTGTTTTCCTTTGAAGAGGTTCATCAAGCTACAGAGAGAGGAACTGAACACACAGAGACACAAAAACTGCCAGGGGAACATATTTTAAGGCGCTCAGGGCTAGAAAATCATTGGCTTCTTGTTTCTTTCTCTATACTTAACAACTAGCTCCATAAAATAACTAGATGAGAGTCTTTCTAGTGGTAGATAACATTTTTCCTTCATGTTTTTATCCATCCCCTTATCTTCATATCTTTTGTTTTCCAATGTCCTTTGCTTTTCTGATTTCTCTGTTGTTATCTAAACCAAACAATAAGTACTTTACGTGGAGTAGAAGAACACAAGGTTTCCAACAAATTCTAAAATTAAAAAAAAAAAAGATTTTTTTTTTTTTTGCTGTGACCTAATATATGATTAATGCAGCACAGTGGCTAACTCAGCATTTTGTGTCCAACAGTAAATTGATATTCTTCCAATCAGAAAATGCATTGCTTTCATAACAAAAACAATTTTTTCAGTTGACATTCAGGGTCCTCAAAGATCCAGTTTGTAATGTCAGCCTCAAAAATAAAATAACGAGTTGTTTGAGCAGCAAAATGAGTTTATTTGGGAATAACAGATAATTACAATTTGGAACAAGCAAGTTATGGTGAACCACAGGCAAGTCTGAAGAGAGAAAGGGGAGGTTAGCTCTTATTAGGTTGTAGGAGGAAATTTGGGAGGGGGTTTTTTGAACAAAAGTTCATTGGAGTTCGGGGGTATGCAGTTTTTCATTGGATGCAAACAGTAGTTAGTGTGTTGTTGCTGGACCAGGAAGGGACCTTCCTTCCTTTTCCTAAAAGCAAGAGATGACATTTCTGTGAAAAAATGTCCTTCTCCCTTGTCAAAATAATTATTTCTTCTTTCTGCTGATTATTTAGGCTGCTACTAGTGGTACCTGCATGAATTTTCCCTCTTCAGGGCTTCCCAACTCTATTTTAAGTGAGGTTTCCTTTATTTATTTTCACATTTAATAACTCTTCCATCTTTATCCGTTATTACACCTTTAATGGACTCCTCTGTCCCAGCCAATCCAGTCTACTAACACTTTCACAAGCCTCTCCTTTCCTTTCTGATTATTGTGTTTTGCTGATGTCATTTCCTTCTATGGAAATACCCTTCTTTTGCATTTTTGTTTTACAAATCCTATCTGCTTTCCAGAAACCAGGCCAAATACCAATTCCTAAGAACAATATAGATCCAGAATATTTTCTTTCATCTTCTTTGATATTCCCAGTTAGGATTAAACACTCTAACTTTTACAATGTAAATATTATTCAAGATACCTTTTTACACATTGCAAGTCTAGTTTTCTTAGGCTAATATTTTATTGGAGAAATATTCAGTCTTCAGGCCTGGCAATTTCATGATTGGAACATATTGCATTTTTGTTCACCTTCCTTACAGAGGACTCTTAAAAATATAAGAAAATCTGTATCTTCTGTTGACTTTTTCATAACCATTCACCTAGTACACAAGAAGTTGCTATGGATTGTGCTACCGGGGATAATATAAATTCCAAATTTCTGGTGTTTAGAGTGAAACTGAACTTTCATATTACCTCCAGTCGCAGTCTCTTTTTACTCTTCTAGCACCTGCATCACTCAACATTTCTCACATTTTGACCTTACATTTTTCTAAAATCTTACATAGAAAAGGTGCTCAGAAAATGCTAGCAGAACTTATTAAAATTATAAGAGTGACTTACGGGTATATAGCGTCTGAAAAAACAGAGTGGGCATTTACAGTTTGAATATTTACTATGGAAAAAAGCAAAACAAAATTACTGTACTTTTCTTCCTAGAGGACCAAGGTTAAGGGCTGCTGGAAAGTAAGGCATCTTTGGGGAGAAGACAGAATGTTCTAGACTGTTATGGGATCAGAAACATTTTCTGCACGTTTGAAAAATTATAGACTAGATTGGTTTAACAAATTTCTCTTCGTGGAAGCATAGTGTCCTCAGTGATTTATTCAAGTCAACATCCATCAGAAAATAGTCTCTAAATATGGGATATTTTGATTGGAGGAATGGAAGTAATAAGAAAGAAGAGGAGGGGATATGGTGTCATGGAGTAGACTAGTTGATACAACCTTTCATCCTCATAGCACTAGAAAAATCTTAGAAACAAGATAGTCGCTAAGATTCTAAAAGGAGTGAGTCAGATCTCTCAAATTGTGGAGATTTTTGACACCCTAGGCTTGTGTCTCCTTAGCTGGAAATAGTAGGTACTCAGTTTCTTGTTTTTTTGTGGTTTTTTTTGCATTAGTGATTTATTGTTCCTAAATGGAGTGTCTCATTATCTCTCAGGTGTACTAGAAGAGAAATAAAAGTTGAGAGCCACCAATTTAGAAAGTGTCCTGATGCAAGGTCTAGATGTGTTGGTAAGTCCCCAAGTTTGCACAACTTCTTAGTTGCAAAGCAAGAACCAAAATCCAGGTCTGTTGGTTGTCTATCCCAATACTGTTTGTTCAACACCCCACTGTCTAATTTATAGCTCCTCTCCATCCATTGACCAGTCCTGACAACTCCTACCACCTATGAAAAATAGGGTGATTTCCAAGTCAGTGTTTGCAGGACACTTAAGGACCATATGCTCCCTATACACCATACTATTATACTGGTCTGACCCATATGAAAGAAAACCCATGAAAAATATTTATGTACACTAAAGACATAATGTAAACTAAAATATTGAAACACAGCTAGAATGAAATACCCCAAGTAGCAATCAGATAAGGCTTTGTTGTTTACTTTTTTTTTTTTGGTATTGACTCTTGCAAGCTAGTGGGACCACTCAGTTTGGGAGGGGCTGCTGCCTGATGGAGGTTGTCATATGATAATGAGGTGGGTAATTTCTTGGTGCCATATGAAATATCAAGGTCAGAGTGGCTAGAACATAATATGGCAAAGCAAGAGTGAGTCACCAGGTGACTGCTGAGGCTGCTGTCTCTGTGATCTCGTGAACAGGAGCTCCCTGCTTGAATGCTCTTTCTAGAGGAATAGAAGCTTTGGAAAACAATTTTCCTTAAAAAGTCATTGTTATTGCTTTGTTCCCACAGGTACCATTTTTTCTTTAACATGTAAACACTTTCTAGGTACTGAATGAATCCATCCTTATTTCTTGCAAAGGACTTTGGTTAAACTACTTTTATTTTTCAGAGTTTGTAGTAGAACTGCTTTATTTTTTATTTTTTTCCTAGAAGGAAGAGAGTCTTGCAAACAACAAGAATGTAGAAAACAAATAAATAATAATAATAATAATAGTAAAACAACAACAACAACAACAACAACATAGGGCTGAGAGTGGTTTTTTTTTTTGGTTGGGTAGTTGATTGGTTTCCTTGTGTGTGTGCATGCGTGTATGAGAGAGGAGATTAAGTACAAGTAGCAGCCAGTCCCAGCCTTCCTCTCCCCATGTTTTACATGACCTCCTGTTGGTAACCAATAGAAATATAATGTGAGCTCGCAAGTGTAATCTCAATGTTTTCAATAGCCACATTAAAAATAAATAAATAAAAATAATAAGATGAAATTAATTTTCATAATAGAATTCATTTATGCCAACGTATCCAATATATTCTCATGTCAATATGTGTCAGTATAAAAATGACTAATGAGCTAGTTTATGCATACATGAGGTTTTTTTTTTTCATTAAGTCTTAGAAGTCCAGTGTAAATTTTATGCCCAAAACATGTCAGTTCAGACTGCTCCATATTGCCATGTGTAGCAGCTGCTCTATTTGACAGCATAGTTATAGAATAAAAAAATCCAGCTTTTTCATTTGGCTTTTGAGATAGTTCATGATCTGTCCTCAAGTTGGTATTTTAAAAGCCCTGTGCCCCTATGCTCTCTACATCCTACCTCACCAGTCTGCTTCTTATTTCCTGAATGTGATACAGACTTTCGTCTTGTTATGTCTAAAGCGTCCTTTACTCTATCCATGACTTAAAATAGCTTTGGAAACAACCTGAGATGGATTTTTATGGGTTTTGATTGAGATTCAATTACAACTTCATAGCTTCATAATTAGGTAAATTTAAGAAAGTTAGCTTCTTTGAACCCCATTCTACCTATCTTTAAAGTGAGGATAGTAAGTGTGTGTGTGTGTGTGTGTGTGTGTGTGTGTGTGTGTGTGTGTGATTGTCAGAGTAAGAGTGCAAGAGAGAGAATTTAACTGATGTAGTGAAATCAAAAGACACAAAAAAACTTCCTCTTCTTTCCTAGTCGCTTTCCAAGTTTCTTTTGTATTACTCCCATCCCCATCTGCTGGCAGTTTCTAAGCTTCTTTAAGTAAGCATCTTCTTTTTTAAAATTCTGCTGTCTTTTCACCTGTGATATCTTAATCCCACTTTAAACAACCCACGTTCAATCTTTGCTCCCCAGTTAGCATTATCATACTTTTTTCTTCTCCGTACTGAAAAAATGCTAACAACAAAATGTACAGCTTGACTCCTTGGAAATAAGTGACCCTGGTGCCAACTGGATCTGTACAGGTGCCCTTATGCTGGGGCTGAGATCCAACAAGCTACCACGGAAATCCTTGCCTGGCTTAGGATGACAGCACATCCAGGCTTGTCCTCTGCTGTACTAGTTTCCTAGGCAACCAAAACACACTACCACTGGAGGAAATGGAAGGAAAAAAAGGCAAAATGTGCATCATTCCACAGTTTCAATACTTGTGTGCATGTGCTAAAATTACTAAAAATATATGGATAATTGAGCCATATGCTTTATTATTTCATGGCATATTGGTTATGACCTCTGTATATCTCTAATAAGTTGCTAGTGAATTGCTAGTGATGGTGTTGTATGAAAATAAGGAAGGTATTTAGTCAGGTAAGGCTTATACTTTTTTGAATAGAAGTCTTGTCCATCTTACATTAGATTTACTCTTGCATTTTCTCTTGATGTGTATTGAATTTTACAAATGTTTTTAAATTTCCTTTCTTAATTGCCTGTTGATAATACATAAAAGTGCAAATGAATTCTGTGTTTTTATCCAGAAACCTTATTAAATCACCTTAATAATTCTTTTTAAAAATTTATTGGGGTGACAATTGTTAGTAAAATTACATAGATTTCAGGTGTACAATTCTGTATTACATCATCTATAAATCCCATTGTGTGTTCACCACCCAGAGTCAGTTCTCCTTCCATCACCATGTTTTTGATCCCCCTTACCCTCATCTCCCACCCCCCACCCCCCTTACCCTCTGGTAACCACTAGACTATTGTCTGTGTCTATGAGTTTTCGTTTCTCATTTGTTTGTCTTGTTCTTTTGTTGTTTTTGGTTTATATACCACATATCAGTGAAATCATATGGTTCTCTGCTTTTTCTGTCTGACTTATTTCACTTAGCATTATACTCTCAAGATCCATCCATGTTGTCTCAAATGTTCCTATATCATCTTTTCTTACCACCGAATAGTGTTCCATTGTGTATATATATACCACAAATTCTTTATCCATTCATCTATCGAAGGACATTTTGGTTGTTTCCATGTCTTGGCCACCATCTTTTATTACAGTATATATTTCAGTTCTGAATTTTTTTTGAGTGGTTACCCTTAATTTTATGTAAAAGAAAGTTTGATATTTAGAGTATTCCATTTTCTTCAGCATGCTTCGTTTCTCCATTCCCATATTCCGGTTCAGGCCTTTACTCTCCCCCTTTTTATGTTTCGGTTGCCACAAATTGTCCCTGTTGATGGTGGTCGAATAGCCTCCTTTACTATTTCTTGTAGTGCAGGCCGTGTATTAGAAAATTCCCTCAGATTCTGTATGTCTAGAAAGGTCTTTATTTCTTCTTCATATCTAAAGGATATCTTTGATGGATATATTATTCTTGGCTCATAATTTCTCTCTTTCAATAGTTTGAATATTTGGTTCCACTCCCTCCTGGCTTGTAGAGTTTCTGCTGAAAAATCTGATGATAATGTAGTGGGCTTTCCTTTGTAGGTTACTGTCTTCTTTTCCCTGGCTGCCTTGAGGATTCTTTCTTTGTCGTTGATTTTAGACAGCTTCAATACAATGTGACTTTGAGAAGGCCTGTTGGGATTGAGGTAATTAGGTGTTCTATTTGCTTCTTGGATTCGAGGATCCAGTTCTTTCCACAAGTTTTAGAAGTTCTCATCAACAATTTGTTTGAATGTGTTCTTTGTTCCTTTCTCTCTTTCTTCTCCTTCTGGTTTGCCCATTATTCTTATATTGCTCTTTCTGATGGAGTCAGAAAGTTCTTGTTGAGTTCTTTCATTTCTTTTCAGTCTCAAGTCTCTTTCTTCTTCCATCTGTGTAATTTCCAGGTTTCTATCTTCGATGTCACTGATTCTTTCCTCCATCTGGTCAACTCTACTACCTAAGCTGGTTATTTCATTCTTAATTTCTTCTATTGAATTCTTAATCTCCAGAAATTCTATTTGGTTCTTTTTTAAAATTTCAATCTCTTTCGTAAAATGCTCATGTTGTTCTTTGAGTGTGTTTCTGAGTTCATTAAACTGCCTTTTTGTGTTTTCTTGCATCTCATTGAGTTTTTTCAGAGCTGCAACTTGAATTCTCTGTCATTTAAGTCACATATTCCCATATCTTTAAGTTCCTTTTCTGGATACTTTTCACTGTCTTTCTGAGCTGTCTTGTTGCCTTGGTTATTCATGACAATTACTGATTTATTATTTCTCTTCCTAGACATCTACAGGAGTGGCTTATGCAATAGGTTGATAGGAAGAGGTCTTTCTTTTGTTTTCCAGTGCTTGTTGGTAGAATGTTTTATTTTCTCTCTGACTGCAGCCTTTTTTTTTCTCTCTCACACGGTAGTGCTATGTTTTCTCTGCACTATTCCAGCTTCTCACACAATGGGGGTATTCCCTGGGAGATGGGCTTCTCCTCTGTTAACAGTTCACCTGGGTCACAGGGCGCAGTGTCCCAGTGGGTATGCGGAGAGCTTTTGAAGTTCCAAAGCTCTTCCTGCACCAGATTCAGAGCCCGTATGTTTCAGCAGTTGTTTACTCCTGCAGGGATCCGCCCAGATAGTGGGGCCAGGGGCAGGGTGAGTTGTGAGAGGTGGCCCAAATCAATGGCAGCGACCACCACCACAGCCAGTCCTGCTTCCACAGATCCCTCTCCCTTCCCAGAACTAGTTGGGCTGCGAATCTGTGTCTGCGGTCCACAGTTCTCAGAACAGCAATATTCCGCTCCTTTGATCAGACACTGCCGCTGCTCCGCCTCCAGCACTGGGCAGGTAGGGGCGGGGCGAGCTCTGGGAGGGTAGAGAGGGTGCGGCTAGTCTCAGTGCCTAAGGCTTCCGTTCTCTGCTCAGCAGTGAGGGCTTAGACCACCGTTTACAGCCTTTTTCCCTCAGTCTTTTCTCCGAGGTCTCTGCCGTGAGCGTTGGGTTCAGCCGTGTTTTATGCTGCCCCCTCAGCCCTGTGGGCCATAAGCGAAGCCCTAGCAGTCCGAGTTCTTCCCTCTCCCGCAGCTGCAGTAGTTCCGGGATGCAGTGAGCTCGGAGCACTTAGCTAGGTCTGCATCCTGCGCCTGCGCGGCTCTGTCTCTGCACTTCTCCCTTCCCTCCTCCCCTGCTCGCGCAATTCACCCACCTTTAGGTGAATTGAGTAGTGGGCGATTCACCCACCTTTAGGTGAATTGAGTAGTGGGCCTCTTCGTCTTGCCTGTCTGCTGTGCAGGGAGTCCTTTGTGGAGTTATTGTTGTTCGATTAGTTGTAAATTCCAGGGGAGCTTTACAGAGACTCACCTCCCGCTGCCATTTTGATGATGTCTCACCTTAATAATTCTAATAGTTTCTATATAGACTCTTTAGGGTTTTCTATATATGTGTAATCAACTCATCTGCAAATAATAAGGATTTTAATTCTTCATTTTCTTAGAACTCCTTCCTTTCTTATAACATATGTAATTTTTATTGCTTCTACTACAATAGTGGATAAAGCGGGGATAGTGGATAGCCTTGTCTCGTTCCCAAAATCAGGGGAAACCTCAAAATTCCATTAACTATAATATTCCTTGTAATTTTGTATAGATACTCTTCTATTCCCACTTTGCAGAGTCTTTTTAATAATCACAAATGGAGATAGATTTTGTCCTATTCCAAATTTACTAGTAATTGGGTTTTGAACAATCATCAATGAAAGTATAATTTTCTCAAATTCTCCTGTAGCTACTGAAATGATCATATGATTTTTCTCTTTCATTTTGTAGATATGGTGATTTAAAGTGATCCGTTTTTAGTTGCTAAATCAGTATTTGATTCCTGGAATAAACCCAACTGGTCATACTGTATTATCTTCTGTGAGCCATTGGATTTCTTTTGCTAATATTTTATTTAGAATTTTTATAATTATGTTTATGGCACAGAGTTAATGTTTCTCTTTTCTTGTAATGTCTTTGGCAGGTTTGAAGCTCAAGGTTGTTATCATCTCTTACAATAAGCATGTACTGACTGGCCTTTGGCTCTATAAGTTATCATCATCTCTCCATCTGTCTATCCATCCACCCATCCATCTATCCATCCTACAAATATTTATTGAGGGGCAACATACTATAGTGGTTAAAAGTATAGATTCTAGATTGCTTATGTTTCAATGCTTTTTAAAAAAAAAACTTGTGATCTTAGTCATCTCTTACTGTCTAACAAATTACCACAAACTTAGCAGCTTGAAGCAACACATTATTATCTCATAGATTTAAGAACTGGGGAAAGTTTAGCTAGGTCCTCTGCTTCAGAGTCTCTTACTAGGATACAATTAAAGTGTTGGCCAGGACTAGGGTCCTATGTAAGGATCAACTGGGAAGGAATCTGCTTTTAAGTTCATGTGGTTATTGGCAGGATTTAGTTTCTTGCAGGTTGTTGGGCTGAAGACCTCAACTCTTTGATGGCTGTAGACTGGAGCCTGACCTCAGTTGACTACCATGTGGTCCATTTCACATAGTAATGACTTTCTTAAATCAAAGTCAGAAAGTGAGAAGAGTCAGTAGAAAGTCTGCTAATAAGACGGAAGTTACAATATTAGTTACCAGAATCACCCTTTGCCATAAACTATTAGAAACAATGTATAGGTCCTACTCGCTCTCAAAAGATGGGGATTAAACAACGTATACCAGGAGGTGTAGATAGTTGGGAGTCATTTTAGAGTCAGTCCATTACAGTATGTTGGACAGATTAGTTAACTTCTATGTGTATTAAGGTCTTCATCTATTAAATGAAAAGAATAATAGGGTCATTAGGAATATTAGACCATGTAATATAAGTAAAGCATCTAGAATAGCACCTGGCACATAGTAAGTATTGCATTAATGTTAGATTCTATTAATATTCTAAGCTCCAAGTACTATTCCAGGTGTGGGGGACTTAGCAGTGAATAACAGGGACAAATTCCCAACCCTCATGCAGTTTACAATCTAGTAGAGAAAGGCAGGAAATAAACATATAAATAAATGATACAATGAATATTGGGGGTGGCGGAGTGTCACTATTTTATATAAAGTGATCAGAGCAATTCTCATTGGGGACACTTGAGCAGGAGCCTGAAGAAAGTGAAGGGACAACAAGCCTTACATATATCTTGAGGATAGCAAGAATGAAGTCCTTAAGATAAGAGCATATTTACTTTAAGAACCACATGGAAGCTTGCTTTGAAACTATACACTGTAACTTATAAATATTCATGGTAGTTATTCACAGATGACTGCTTATTCCCAGATAGTTGGGCCCCTGTATGCAAAACACTACTCTGTAGAATTATTGCAGAAAATGTACAAAACACTAGGAGTTCATGCTCAATTGGGAGAGTAAAAATGTTAAACTACAGTCCTGGAAGGCCAAAGCTGAGGACTGCCTGGGTATTTATCCTAATTTTGAGTTAAATCTGGCTGCAAAGAATAACAAATGTTACTATAACTGCAGTAGTAGAAGCAGTTGAAAAGCCTTTATTTCTTTTCTAAGCTGTTCATAATTTGTTTAATTAAACATCTGACATGATCCCAAAGCCTAATTCACATTTTCTTGTAGCCTACATATTTTCATAGATTTCACCTAGTTCTAATCAGAATACAGAGACAATTGTCTCTTCCCCTTTATTTACTTAGTGTTTCATAAACAAAACATATTTTTTGTTACCAATAATAATCAGGGCTTCAACTTTTAGAGATTATCTAGCCTTCTTCCATATTGGTATGCCAGAAGAGCTTGTTATTCTCGGAAGTTTGATTATTTATTTTATTTGCTTGTTTGTCTGTTATTGAAAAATTGGATGCTGCTAACACTTCTGAACTGATATATTTTTTCTACCTTTAAATTACTTCTAGAATAAGTTATCAAGAGTAGATTACTAGGTCCAAGGATCTGAACGTTTTTATAGAGTACATTGATTTCAAGCCACATTGACTGGGGTCCAGTTTCTTGTAGCAACACAAAATGTCACCTTGCTTATAGATTTTATTATTGCCAAATAAGTCCTTTATTCCTATATACTTAATTTTATAGCATATTAGCAATTTTAAAATCCAGTTTTTATTTCTTCGGAATATAAATGGAAATCTTGTACTCATCTTATGCTTAGTGCTTTTTATGCTAATTGTATAAATAACTGGGTATTTTATTCCACATGGTAATTCAGAGTAATCTGAAGCCTGAATATTTGAATAGGTACCTAATTTTATTACTTCATAGCAGTGTAGCCTTCAACAGAGTATACACCTGCTCAGTTCTTCAGTTTCCTCACCTGTGAAATAGGGATAATAAGAATACCCACCTTACAGGCTTTTTCTCAATTGATCTATATAAAGTGTTATGTACGAGATGGGGGCCCTATAAATGTCAGCTATTATTATGATATCATGTGCTTCTAGGTTATTAGTGAAATCAGGTCTTGTTGAACCAAGGTTGAAGAGATAGGAGTTTGCCTGAAACTTTAGCAGTAGTTATGGGTATCCTGGCATCTGCTAGCACTCAGAGAAGACAATGTAGTTGAATGTAAGTCAAACCAGGCACTTGTGTGTCAAATCTGTTTCATAGCTATGGGTGTTCATCCCGTACAACATTTTTTTAAACTAGTCGCTAATATTTAAAAATTTGGAAATTTCACATAAATAACTTCTTTTCTTAAAAAAAAATTGAAAAATTAAGCAAAACCAGGATGTCTTGCTTTATGGCAGTCATCAGCTAGAGTGGAATAGCAACTACTTTCATTAGAAGAGGGACTTATTGAAAAGCACCACCTGTTCCCCAGCTGCCACAGCCTCTTCACTCTTTGTTGCTTAACAGTTTGCCAGCTTCCCTCATTTTCATCACCTTCCTGGCTTCAAGAGCATTTAAATTTGCCTCCACCAGTGCAGTGACTGAGATCTTGGCCTCTGAAGATTGAAAGAACTGGTTATAGTCCTTGCTGTGGACTACTCATTAATGAAAAGCCAAATTACCTGATTGATAATTTGCTTCACTGGGTACAGTAGAGTGTTGAGCAGCAGAGAGCGTTTCTCACCAGGCTACAGGATGTCTCATTATGAGAGATGCCCTGTTTGTTTTAGCCTTGGCCTTCAGACCACAGACACGCTCTCCTATGCTCTATAAGAAAATTACAAGGAATAGTAGGGCATCTGAAATGCTGCTGACAAAAGTCTATGAGCTCTTTCTCAAAAGACTGAAAATGGTTACTTTGAAACAGTAGGGGAGTCTATACCAATAGCACTAAGCTTCTATTTTTATGCCTGAGAGAGTTTTTGAAGCCATTACTCCATGTTCTCCTGTCTTAAAATGCATGATTCATACACAATCCAGATTGGAAATGGCAGAGATTGATTTTGTGGAGGAGATGTGCAGTTTTACCATGGCATTAGCCAACTGTTGAGTAGTATGAGAAGTCAGCAGACCAAAGTTAATTGGCTCTTTCTGGCTTTTGAGAGCTAGTCTTCAGGTCTTCACTGAGCGCTGCATTTTCTTGTTTGCATGTTGTAATTAATAGAGGAAGAGACTGTTGTACATTCATATGGAACCTCCACACTTGATTCATATATCCTGGGGTCTAATGAAAACAGTGGTGTGTCATTATTTCTCATTATATTTGGGATTACTTAGCTGAGCAGTGTAGGCCGAAAAAGCATGGTTTGAGTCCTGGGGCTGCTATTTTATGATCTGTATGATGCAGGGTAATTTATGTAAATTCTGTTTGACTCAGTTTTCTCATACATAAAATGGGATATTAGTACCTCCCTCATGAGTGGGAGTTATGTGAAATTATTTATGTTCAACATTTATTATATTTATTAAGATATAAATAAGCACTTAGTAAATAGTGTTGACTGTGGTTTCATCTCTGTATTCATTCAGCATGATGAGCATTTTCTATATAGTCATGAGTGTAAGTCAAATAGTTTTTGCCCTCATGGATGTGGGCGTCCAGTAGGGTTTACACTGGCCTAAATGTATTTTTGTTTTATAGCACAGCTATTGAGAATTTCACTGTCTGGTTGTGAAACTCCATCTCAGCTTTTACTCTCTCTATGACATAAGATACTATTAAACGTTCTGTTGCTCGATTTCTTTGTATATTAAGTGGAGATAATAAAAAGACATACTTTCTAGTGCCTGACCAAAAATAATAACAATAACAGTAATGATAATAATGAAGAGACTAGCTAACATTTATCACATGGATTCCATTTATTATTCGATTATCTTTACTACATGTAGTTAGCATTAATTGATATACTAACTTTTATATGTATTAATTTATTTAAATCTCACCATCATCTATAAGGTAGTTTTCATTATTGGTCTCATTTTACAGATGAAGGAACTAAGGCATAAGAAGAGATACACATCAGGAGATGTCAGTTTGTGGTTGGTATCATTAATAAAATGAACATCTTCTTAATTCATTACAGTTAGATTTACATCATTATTTCAAATTCCTTCTTAATAATTCCATTGTGTCTATCTACTTTATCAAGTATATTGTGTTGATGGACATTTTGGTTATTGTAATGACATGTACACAAAGAGCAAGTTTTGAAATGCATCACATTTTACATGAGAGGCTGCCTGCCTGTTTGTGTTAGCTCTGAAATAAATTTCATCTTCTGTTCACTCAACAGATTTAACTGAAGAATTAAGAGAGTGAGGCTGTTCAGGCTAACCCGTAACACCGGGGCTAAGATTTTTGGACAAGAAATGTGTCTGGTAGAGGACTACATTACTAAGAGAGTAGAGGAAGTGAATATTGTCAACCTATAAATTTCTAATTCATTTGTGCGTAGACTATACTTATGAAGGAAAGCACAAGTGACAGGGTACAGGCTAAAAGTAATAGACTGGGGGATCTTGTATACAGACCAAGACTGGCATCCTCATTGATATGCTTTTAAATCACAGAGAAACTGTTGTTTCCACTGCCTGGACCATTAGCTCTACACCAGGTCTGTGATCAGATACCACCTTCTCAGTGAAGCCCTCTGTGTCCAGGCTGTTTATAATTTCACCCCCTCTCTCCATTTACAAACATTTCATAACCCCTTTTCCTGCTTTATTTTTCTTCAAGCACTTATCTCTATCTACATAGCACACATTTTACTTAATTATATTCCTATTCTTTTACCAGTGGTTTGCTGGAGCCTGCTCACAATAGTTTGCAAGAGCAGATTGCTAAATATTCAGGAGTTTTGCAAGCTGGTTGTTAAATTGGCTGTAGTAGGAAGAGTTACACTATGGAAATTGACAAATGCTACAAATTGGGGACTTTTTTTTTTGTCAGAATTGGTTTACCAGCTCACCACTGCCCTCATTAAATGTAAGCTTTATGAGAGAATACATTTTTGTTTCATTCGCTGCTGTATCCTCAGTAACTAGATAGGTGCCTTACACAAAGTATATAAAAAGCATTTGCTGGAAGAAATATAGAACAAATGTATGAGTGAGTGAGTGAGTGAGTGAGTGAGTGAGTGAGCAAACAAACACGTGAAAGTCAGTCAGTGCCCCTCATGTGGATGTTAAGATCGGCTGTCATAGTTGCTTTTCTTAGTGTAGTGACTGAGTGATTCACAACCTAGATATAGAGGATTAAGCTGCAAAATTAGCTTTACTAGATCCCAGCATAGCACTGAGTTACAAAACTTGAAGGAGATCAAATCTAAGTTGTGAGTTTCTCTTTTCTTGATTACAGTCTTTGGACTTGAGCCAATGGGAAATTTTCTACTTAAATTTAGTAAATCAAGCTTCTTATTTCTTAGTCACTAAAACGGAAAAGAAGTAAAAATATGTGAACAGAAACCTGAAAAAGAACATTACATATGCCATAGGAAAGTTAAAACAATTTGGCTTCAGAGCTCGCTTTTATTTCCCCAGCTCAGATTTATATTTATAAGTCACTCTAAACAAGAATGATACCTATTTTTTTAAGCTTGATTGCTTATAATTGCATTACATGTAAGTTCTATTATACAATATTACTGGTTGCTGAGGACTTTATTATCTCATGTCACGAACTCTGGGATTGTCTTAATGTACCTCTTTTTCTGGAAGGAAACTACGTAGTAAGAAATAAAGCATATGGTCAGGGTTGAAAATAGACAACCGAAAATATAATCAAGTATGTCTTTTTTTGTTGTTTTGTTTTCCTCAGATTTTTTTTTTGGCATCTTTTCTATCCCTTGCCTTTGCCTTTGGGGTCAAATTCATAAAATGCTCTTTGAACCTAAGGTCCATAAGTTTAGTACCTGTTTTCTTCTATGCACTTTATTGTTTCAGGCCTTACGTTTAGGTCTTTGATCCATTTTGAGTTAATTTTGGTACACAGTGACAGATAGCAGTCTAGTTTCATTCTTTTGCATGTGGCTTTCCAATTCTTCCAGCACCGTTTATCGAAGAGGCTGTCTTTTCTCCATTGTATGTTTTTGGTTCTTTGTCAAAAATTATTTGTCCATATTTATTTCTGGGTTCTCAATTCTATTCCATTGGTCTATATGTCTATTTTTCTGCCAATACCATACTAGTTTAATTATTGTTGTCCTGGAGTACAAGCTGAAGTCAGAGAGTATGATACCTCCAGCATTGTTCTTTTTTCTTAGGATTGCTTTGGCTATTCGGGGTCTTTTGTGGTTCCATACAAATCTGACGATTTTTTGTTCTATGTTTTTGAAAAGCGTCATTGGGATTTTTATGGAGATTGCATTAAATCTGTATATTGCTTTGGGTAACATGGCCTTTTTAACTATGTTAATTCTTCCAATCTGTGAACACGGCATGTCTTTCGATTTCTGTGTCTTCTTCAATTTCTTTTAAAATGTCTTATAGTTTTTAGTATATAAGTCTTTCACATCATTGGTTAAGTTTATTCCTAGGTATTTTATTCTTTTTGTTGCAATTACAAAATGAATTATTTTTTCTTTTTCTGAGGTTTCATTGTTAATATATAGGAATGCAAAGGACTTTTTACATTGATTTTGTAGTGGGCAACTTGACTGTGTTTATTGTTTCTAATTACTTTTGGGGGGAGTCTTTAGGGTTTTCTATATATTCCATCATGTCATCCACAAAAAGTGACAATTTCACGTCTTCATTCCCAATTCAGATGCCTTTTATTTCTTTCTCTTGCCTGATTGCTCTGGCTGGGACTTCCAATACTATGTTGAAAAGCAGAGGTGATAAGGGACAGCCCTGTTGTGTTCCTGAATATAGAATAAAAGGCTTCAGTTTTTCACCATTAATTATGATAGTAGCTGAGGATTTGTCATATATGGCCTTTATTATTTTGAGGTATTTTCCTTCTGTACCCATTTTATTAAGTGTTTTAATCATAAATGGATGTTGTATCTTGTCAAATGCTTTTTCTGCAGTGTTTGATATAATAATATAATTTTTGTCCTTTATTTTGTTTATGTGGTATATCACATTGATGGATTTGCATATGTTGAACCATCCTTGTGCCCCTGGAATAAACCCCTCTTGGTCGTGATGTATAATCTTTTTAAGGCATTCTTGCATTCAATTTGCTAGAATATTGTTTAGGATTTTTGCATCTGTATTCATCAGAAATATTGGTCGGTAATTTTCTTGTTTTGTTTTATCCTTACCAGGTTTCGGTATCAGGGTAATGTTGACTTCATAAAATGAGTTAGGGAGTATTGTCTCTTCTTCAATTTTTTGGAAGAGTTTGAGTAGGACAGGTATTAGATCCTTTTTGAAAGTTTGGTAGAATTCACTAGTGAAGGCTTCTGCTCCCGGACTTTTGCTTTTGAGAAGGTTTCGGATGACTGCTTCTATTTTCTTACTGTTGATTGATCTGTTTAGATTTTCCAGTTCTTCATGATTTAGCCTAGGAAGGCTATCTGTTTCTAAGAACATGTCCATTTCTTCTAGGTTATTGAATTCTGTGGCTTATAATCCTTCTTGGATGATCCTTTGTATTTCTGTGTTAACTTCTCCTCTTTCATTTCTGATTTTGTTCATTTACATCTTCTCTCTTTTTCGGTTAGTGAGTCTAGCCAAGAGTTTGTCAATTTGATTAATCTTTTCAAAGAACCAGCTCTTAGTTGCATTAATTTTTTCTATTGTCTATTTCATTTAGTCTTGCTCTGATTTTTATTATTTCCTTCCTTCTGCTGACTTTGGGTTTCATTTGTTGTTCTTTTTCTAATTCTTTAAGGTGTAACATGAGGTTATTTATCTGTAATGATATAAATTTTCCTCTTAAAACTGTTTTTGCTGAATCCCAAAAATTTTGATAGGATGTATTTTTCATTGTCATTTGTTTCTATGTATCTTTTTATCTCTCTTCTTATTTCTTCTTTGACCTACTTGGTTAATCTCTACTTATTTGTGGTTTTTCCGTTTTGTTTTGTTTTTTCTTTCCGCAGTTGATATTCAATTTCAAAGCCTTGTGATCAGAAAATATGCTTGGGATGATTTCAATCTTCTTAAATTTGCCAAGGCTAGTTTTATGTCCCAATATATGGTCTGTCCTTGAGAATGGTCCATGTACACTAGAAAAGAATGTATAGTCTGATGTTCTAGGATGAAGTGCTCTATAAATGTCAATTATGTCCATTTCATCTAATGTGTCATTTAGGGCTGATATTTCATTATTTATTTTCTGTTTGGATGATCTATCCATAGCTGTCAATGATGTATTTAGGTCCCTTGCTATAATTGTGTTTTGGTCAGTTTCTCCCTTTAGTTCTGTTAGTAGTTGCTTGGTATATTTCGGTGCTTCCTGATTGGGGGCATAAATATTGATGACTGTTATGTCTTCTTGTTGTACAGTCCCCTTTATCATTGTGAAATGTCATCTTTGTCTCTTGTTATGTTTTTTATCCTGAAGTCTGTTTCATCTGATACCAGTATGCCTATACTTGATTTTCTCTAAATACCATTTGCTTGGAGTATCACTTTCCACCCTTTAACTTTAGTCTATATTTGTCTTTGTAGCTGAGATATGTCTGTTGGAGGGAGCACATGGTTGGGTTTAGTTTTTTGATCCAATCTAATACACTGTGCCTTTTTATTGGTGGGTTCAGTCCATTTACATTTAGGATGATTATTGATATATGAGAATTTCCTATCATTCTATCTCTGGTTTTCTGGTAGGATGGTGTCTCCCTTTTTTCTTTGCCTTTTTGTTGCTCTCTGTTATTTCAGTGTGGTGGTATTCTATGATTTTTCCCTCTGTTTCTCCTTGTTTTATGTTATATATTTCAGTTCTGAATTTATTTATTTATTTTTTTCAGTGGTTACCATTAAGTTTATGTAAAAGAAAGGTTCATATTTAGAGTATTCCATTTTCTTCAGTATGCTTACTTTCTCCATTCTCTTGTGCCAGTTCAGACCTTTACTGTCTCCCCTTTTATGTTTTTGTTGTCACAAAATATCCCTATTTATTCTGTGAGTTGACTTCTGCACTTCAGCAGCACGTTGTCTTTTTCCTCTTTTTAAAAGTGTTTTTGTTGTTTGTTTTTCTCCTTCTTTACCCTGTATGTTATGTTGAAGTGTATAGTGTCCTATTTGGTTTAGGGGTTGCTAATTCCTGCTTCTGTTTGTTCATAATACTACTCATGGTTTTGTATTATTTTGCTTTTTTGTTTCAGGTCAAATAGCCTCCCTCAGTATTTCTTGTAGTGCAGGTCTTGTATTAGAAAATTCCCTCAGCTTCTATATGTCTGGAAAGGTCTTTATCCCTCCTTCATACCAGCAAAGATATCCTTTAGCTATCCAAAGATATCCTCTTGGCTCATAATTTCTCTCTTTCAATAGTTTGGATATTTGATTCCATTCCCTCCTGGCTTATAGAGTTTGTGTTGAAAAATCTGATGATAATGTAATGGGCTTTCTTTTGTAGGTTACTGTAGTCACACAACAGCCTAACCAACTGTTCCCCCGTGTCTTTCCTTAAGGAAAGAAGAGTCTGTGAGACTGCCTTTCTGGGACTCTGTTCCATCCTTGTGTTTACACCCTATGTCTCTCTGTCTGGTCCCCAAAAGATGGTTTGCAGCCAAAGACGGGTAAAATATCTCACGGGAGATACAACCTAAGCCAGGCAGAACCGAGTGGGGACCCCCAATGAGCTGCCTTAGAAAAATATGGGAAGGAGCCTTGCCTCCCCTTTCTCCTGCCTGGGAAAAGCTGTTGCCGGCTGTGGCTTTTCCCTGGCACCTGATTGTGAGAGAAGTCATGAGGACAGTAAAGGTCAGTTCTCTCCACTTATCTCAACGGAACTGTTATAATATGAGAGACTGGACCCTGAGAAGGTACATACCTTAGGTAAGACATCATGGGAACTTGTACTTCGGCTGTTTACAGATAAAGGGTGATTGGAATAAACATTTTTCTGCTATGATGTATGAGTCTCACGGACCGTGTAAGAAACAATGTTACTTTCTAGTTTTTGTATACCTGTCAATAAAAACCTTCATTCGGCCTTATTCTGGGCTCCAGTCCTCTGAGACTGAGAGACCCCTGGCCTTCCGAGAGATTTAACTGCATTAAGTCTCTGTTTGTTTCTTTTTTAAAAACTTAACCCAAACCACCCCTTCTCGCACCCTCACTGCCCGTGTTGCGCTGGACACGACAGGTTACCATGTTCTTTTCCTTGGCTGCCTTCAGGATTCTTCTTTGTCATTAATTTTTTACATCTTCAATACAATGTGCCTTGGAGAAGGCCTGTTGGGATTGAGGTAATTAGGTGTTCTATTTGCTTCTTGAATTTGAGGATCAGTTCTTTCCACAAGTTTGGGAAGTTCTCATCAACTATTTGTTTGAATATAGTCTCTGTTCCCTACTCCCTTTCTTCTTCTGGTATGGCCATTATTCTTATATTGCTCTTTTTGATGGAGTCAGAAAGTTCTCGTAAAGTTCTTTCATTTCTGTTAAGTCTCAAGTCTCTCTATTCTTCCATCTGTGTCATTTTCAGATATCTATCTTCAGTGTCACTGATTCTTTCCTCCATCTGGTCAACTGTATTACCTAAGCTGGCTATTTCATTCTTCATTTCTTTTATTGAGTTCTTAATCTCCAGAAATTCTATTTGGTTCTTTTCTAAAGTTTTAATCTCTGCTAAAATGGTCATTTTGTTCTTTGATTGTGTTTCTGAGTCCATTAAACAGCCTGTCTGTATTTTCTTGCATCTCGTTGATTTTTTTCAGAACTGCAATCTTGAATTCTCTGTCACATATTTCCATGTCTTTAAGTTAATTTTCTGGAGACTTTTCATTTCCTTTCTGAGTCATCTTGTTACCTTGGTTATTCATGGCAATTAATGAATTATTATTTCTCTTCCTAGGCATCTACAGGAGTGGGTTCTATAACAGGTTGATAGGAAGATGTCTGTCTTTTGTTTTCCAGTAGATGTTGGTAGAATGTTTTATTTTCTCTCTGACTGCAGCCTTTTATTCTCTCTCATGCTGTAGTGTTATATTTTTTCTGCACTGTTCTGGCTTCTCACACAATGGGGGGATTCTCTGGAAGGCAAGCTTCTCCTCTGTGAACAGGTTGCCTAAGTCACAGGGCACCGCCTCCATGGGGGGATGTGGAGAACTTCTGAGGTTCCAAAGCTCTTCCTGCACTAGTTTCAGAGCCTGTGTGTTTTAGCAGTTCTGTTTACTCCTGCAGGGATCCGCCCAGGTAGGTTGGGACAGGGGCAGGATGGGTTGTGAGAGGTGGCCCAGAGCAATGGCGGTGACCACCACCACAGCCAGTTCTGCACCCAAGTCTCCCTCCTCATAGTGGGAACTAGTTGGGCTGTCAGTCCGTGGCTGTGGGCTGCAGTTCTCAGAACTGCAAATATTCTGTTCTTTTGATCTAACCCTGCTATCATTCTTCTGGCACTGGGAGGGTGGGTATGGAGCGGCCTCTGGGAGGATGGAGAAGGGGTGGCTAGGCTCTGTCCTCTGCTCGGCAGTGAGGTCTTAAGCCTCCATTTTCACCCCTTTTCTCTCAGTCTTTGCTCCAGGGTCTCTGCCATGAGCATTGGGTTCAGCCGTGTTATATCCTGATCCCTCAGGTGGGACAGTGGGCCACAAGCAGAGCATTAGCAGCCCGAGTTCTTCCTCCCCTGCCACTGCGGTAGTTCCAGAATGCAGGGAGCTTGGCACTCCGAGCTCTGGTCGTATCCTCAGATTTTTCACATTGGTTTCTTTAATGCTTTTTGATGTCAGAATAGGGAATTAGATTTGAAACATCATTGTTTTCTTGGCATCACTTCTACAAAGATGGGACTGAGTCTGGAAAGACTTGAGTTTAAGAAAAATATTCCAAGTTTAAAAACTTATGAAAGATGTGGGCTAAGTATAAGTTGACATTGTTTTATTTCTTAGAATGGAGGCAATCCTTCAAGCTTAGATAAGGAAATGTTAGGACAATGAAAAGGAAATACAATCTTTTTCAAAGTAATACCGGTATGAAATCTGCTAGTGAATGAGCACATATAGTTGAAGAAAGACATAGATCCAATGATTAATCCCTCTTTGTGATTAAACAGAGTTGGAATATCTAAGGGCTGCCTTTACGCTGCTGAAGTTATGGAGAATGATAATGCGATTTTATATTAAGTCCTATGGAACTCTTATCAGAGTAAAAATAACTTATATTTTATTCATGCTTAACATATGATCTGTCCACCCTCTGCTAAGGATTTTGTATGCATCTCATTCCAATCTTAAACAATACTGTGAGGTAATATTTGTGTCAATTAAGATGCTTTTGGTAGCAAGTGTCAAAGTGTCAATTTAAAGGAGTTGGAACAGCCAGGAAATTAATTATATTACAAAATTTAAAAGTTCACTGGATACTAAGGATAATAAGGAAGCTACTATGAGCAATAACATGCCAGTAAATCAGATAACCCAGAAGAAATGGATAAATTCCTAGAAATATATAACCTACCAATACTGAATTATGAAGACATTGAAAATCTGAACAGGCCAATTACTAGTAACAAGATTGAATCAGTAATCAAAAACCTCCCAACACAGAAAACTTCAGGACCAGATGGCCTCACTGGTGAAATGTACCAAAAATTTGAAAAAGAATACCAATCCTTCTCAAACTCTTCCCAAAAACAGAAGAAGAGGGAACATTTCAAACTCATGTTATGACGTCAGCATTACGCGGATACCAAAGCCAGACAAAGACACACAAGACAAGAAAATTGCAGGCCAATATTCCTGATGCAGATAGATGCAAAAATCCTCAACAAAATATTAACAAACAAAATTCAAAAGTACATTAAAAGGCGCATACAACATGAACAAGTGAAATTTATCGCGGGATGTAAAGATGGTTCACTATATGTAATCAAGAAATGTGATACATTGTATTAACTAAATGAAGCATAAAAATCATATGATCACCTCAATAGATGCAGAAAAAGCATTTGACAAAATTCAACATATTTTCAAGATGAAAACTCAAATAAAGTGGGTATAGAGGGATCATAACTCAACATAATAAAGCGACATATAACAAGCCCACAGCTAATATACTTAAAAAGCTTTCAGCTTTTCCTCTGAGGTCAGGAACAAGTCAAGGAGGCCCACTGTCATCACTTTTATTCAACATAGTACTGGAATCCCTAGCCAGAAAAATCAAGAAAGATACATAAATAAAAATTAAAGAAATAGAAGTTGAAAAGGAAAAAGTAAAATTGTCTCTGTTTGCAGATGACATGATATCACACACAAAAAACCTTCAAAACTTCATCAAAACACTGTTAGAACTAATCAACAAATTCAGTAAAGATGCAGGATACTAAATCGATATACGAAAATCAGTTGCATTTCTATACACTAAAAAGAAATTATCAGAAAGAGAAATTAAGAAAACAACCTCATTTATAATAACATCAAAAAGAATACAATAAATTTAACCAAGGAGGTAAAAGATCTATATATTGAAACTATAACATATTGATGAAAATATTGAAGAAGACACAAATAAATGGAAAGATGAAAAATAAATAAATAAATAAATGGAAAGATATTCTGTGCTCATGAATTGGAAGAATTAATGTTATTAAAATGTCCGTACTACCTAAAGTGATCCACAGATTCTTTGCTATACCTGTCAAAATTCCAGTGGCCTTTTTTGCAGAAATAGAACAAACCTAAAATGTATATAAAACCACAAAGGATCCCAAACAGCCAAAGCAATCTTGAAGAACAAAACTGGAGGCATCATACTTGTTGATTTCAAATTGTATTACAAAGTTTTGTAATCAAAACAGTATGGTATTGACATAAAAATAGACACATAGAATAGAATAGAGAAGGCTTACAGAACAGAATAGAGAGCGCAGAGGTAAACCTGCACATACCTATATGCTTAATTAGTTTATAACAAAGGAGCTAAGAATGTACAATGGGGAAATGATAGTCTCTTCAATAAAGGGTGTTGGGAAAACTGATAGCCATTTACAAAAGAATGAAATTAGACCCTTATCTTACACCATACATAAACATTAACTCAAAATGGATTAAAAACTTGAATGTAAAACCTGAAGCTGTAAAACTTCTAGAAGAAAACATAAAGGGTAAGCTCCTTGACCTCTGTATTGACAATATTTTTTTTCATTGATACCAAAAGCAAAGAAAACAAAAGCGAAAATAAACAAGTGTGACTACATTAAACTAAAAACTTCTGAACAGCAAAACAAAACCAAAAAAAATGGAAAGATAAACTATAGAATGAGAGAAAATATTTGCAGACCACATATCCTATAAAGGGTAATATCCAAAATATGCAAAGAACTTATATAACTCTGTAGCAAAATAATAATAATAATAATAATAATAATAATAATAATAAATCCAATTAAGAAATGAGCAATGGACCTGAATAGACATTTTCAAAGAAGACATACAAATGGCCAATAGGTACATGAAAAGGTGATCAACTTCCCTAATCATCAGAGATATGCAGATCATCCCACACCTGTTAGGATGCCTATTATCAAAAAGATAAGCAGTAACAAGTACTGGTGAAGATATGGAGAAAAAGGAAGCCTTGTACATTGTTGGTAGGAATGCAAATGGGTACAACCAGTATGGAAAGCACTATGGAGTCTCCTCAAGAATTTAAAAATAGAACACCATATGATAAAGCAATCCCATTTCTGGATACCTATCAAAAAAAAAAAAAAAAAAAAAGAAAGAATTATCTCAGATATCAGTACTGCCATGATCATTGCAGCATTATTCACAATATCCAAGGTATGGAAACATCCTAAATGTCTGTTGATGGATAAATGGATAAAGAAAATATGATACACACACACACACACACACACACACACACACACACACAAGAATATTGTTCAGCCAAAAAAAAAGAAAATCCTGTTATTTGTGACAACCTGGATGAACCTGAAGGGCATTATACTAAGTGAAATAAGCCAAACAGAGAAATACTGACTGCATAGTATCATTTATGTGAAATCTAAAAAAAAAAAAAAAAAAAATAGATGAACTCCTAGAAACAGAGAGTAGAATGGTGGTTGCCAGGGTCCGAGGATGGGGGAAATAGGAAGAGGATGGTAAAGGGCACAAACTTTCAGTTATAAGATTAATAAGGTCTGAGGATCTAATATATAACATGGTAATTGTAGTATTCTGTAATATAAATTTGCTAGGAGAATAGAACTTCAGCATTCTCTCCAAAAAAATAATAATAATAATAATAATTATGTGAGGTAATGGATGTGTTAACTCAATGGTGGGAATCCTTTTATACTGTTTACGTGAAAGTGTCATCATGATGTACCATTTAAATATATTTCAATTTGGTCAATTATACCTTAGTAAAGCTGAAAAAAAAAAACAAAATCCAGCAGCAATGTGGGCTGCTGGCAAAGTGAGATCCAGGCTCTGGCTCCCTTTTTCTATGCTTTGTTTTTTACTGTGTTCTTGAACTTTGTTACCTTTTCCTTCCGATTTCACTTCCACAAGTTCAGTGGCTAAGAGGGAGAATCCAAGCATAGAATATTAGTCCTTTCCTTCAGTATGTTTACATAAATTCAGGTCATCTGATTATACCTGAACCAGAAACCCTCTCCAAAGCAGTGTCTTATGTTTCTAGACCAATTCACTAGCAAATTTGGTAGGCTTACAGTGATTTGCTCACCAACCAAGATCTACCCTTGGAGCCAATGATGTCAGTCCACCTCCCCAGTGGGACCATAATCCCACTACAGTATTATTATGCTGCTGTAAAACTTCTAGAAGAAAACATAAAGGGTAAGATCCGTGTGGAAACTGTGAAACCGAGAGGTTCATCAACTGCTCCAAGGTCAGGCAGGTAGTAAATGGCAGAAACACAATAATGAAGAGGAAAAGGAGAAAAGCAGGAGAAGGAGAAGAAGGCAGAAAACTCTCACACTTAACCGTATGTCAGGCATTGATAAGCCCTTTATACAGCATTAATAATGAACACATTCAATTCTCAAGAAACCTGTGGAGTAGGTGCTATTATTATTATTATTATTATTATTATTATTATTATTATTATTATTCCCACTTTCCAGTTGAGAAAACAGAGGCAAACAGAGGTTAAGTACCTTGACCAAGAGCATAGCATAACCATAGGAGCTGGGATTTGAATGCAGAAAATCAGGAAGCTCTGGAATCCAAGATTTTAATCACTCTACCACACCACTACACCACTGGCCTGTCAGGGTATTTGTGCATTCTTGTGGGCTAATCC
The DNA here is from genome assembly GCF_057876585.1 of Rhinolophus sinicus. Taxonomy (NCBI): domain Eukaryota; kingdom Metazoa; phylum Chordata; class Mammalia; order Chiroptera; family Rhinolophidae; genus Rhinolophus; species Rhinolophus sinicus. The sequence goes on from NC_142515.1 coordinate 34,149,098, forward strand.
CTTGCTCTTCAGACCTCACAGATTTTGCATCTTGCCTTGACTTGACATGGCCTTTCTACCCACTACATTCTGATGCATTTGACTTTGATTTCCACCTCTGTTTTATTAAATGGGGGTGCAATTCTCTGAATTGTCTTGAATTCCTTCACTTTCTAAAAGGTTGTTGTACTTCCTTATGTGTATTCCATTCTCTTATTCTAATCGTCATCCTCTACTGCTCTATGTTGATTAAGTAAAAATCGGTAAAAGTTAAGAGTGATCACTTATAAATAAGTTACATTAACAAAGAGAAAAAGGCACCATCTGAAAGACTTCATTCTTTTTGGTCGAGACATCAATATAACCATTAAGTAAGTTCTCTTTGAAAACAGTTTTCATTTTTGTTCTGTCATCTTTCTTCAAAGAATAGACAGGAGAAAGAAAAACTACTTTGGAAGTGGAGGTAAGACTTTTGCAGAGACCACCTCACAGAGCAATCTGAATTTATAATGAGGTCTTTCATTCTAATATTCTAAATATACCATAGTGTGTTATGTGTAAAAATACATAGCTGGTAAAAAGAAACTTGATTTTTAAAATTTATTTTGTGGGGCATTCAAGTAAATAATTCCCAGAATAGCCCAGGACTTCTTGGTGCATATACCAAAGGCTGAGGGATTCGAGCATCGTGGTGTGGTAGATTGAGATTTAAGAGGTCTGTTCTTCACTGTACACCTGAAGTTGAAGCTGAATAATACTGAATGTCAACTATAGTCACAGGATGTGGAGTACAGCATAGGGAATAGAGTCAATGGAATTCTAACAGCTATATTCAATGTCCGAGGGGTAGTTTGGGGTAGGAGGGTTATTACTTTGTGAGGGGTCTAAATGTCTAACTATTACATTGTTTTGTACACCTGAAGCTAGAAAAAGAAGAGATAGAGAGAGAGGTCTGTTCTGTTCTGGCTCCATCTCTCTGTAAGCTTTCCAGACCTCTGTTTCCTTGTTTGTGAAATGTTTTATAAGGCCACATTTTGAGTTTGATTATTATTCAAAGTTGTTCCAGCTCTAAAATCTTTGCAAATAAAATCTTACCCACCCACTTGCTGATTCTCACCCAACTATGATTTGACATTGTTAATCACCACCAGGCTTCACTGGGTCTTCTCCTTTCAGTCTGTTATTGGTCTTTTCTTGGCATCACTTAGTCTTACCAACTTCTATTCTGAATAGCACCTTCATTACTGTTCCTACTTCTCACTTAGACTTTCTTTGAGGGCAGTGGTTGTAACTCCTGTTTGTTCCTCTGGAATCCCCCACAGCTCTTAAAATGATGCCAGTTACTTATGAATCAGCTGTTGAATGACACTGAAGATGATAAAATAGTGAATTAAAGCATTTCACACTATTCTCACAAGCTCTGTAGGATTTATATTTGGGAAAACAAAGCAAATGAACCAAAATAGCATAATCTTCTTTAAAATAAATACCCTAAGTAAAGGGTTGTTTCTTAAACCTCAATGTTGATGTTGGAAAAGGCTTTTTATGAAGTTGTTCTAATGGATGTTTTCATTAGTCTATATTAAAGTTATTAATAAAAACATAGGAATGAATGCCTTGCTTAAAGTAAGTAAATACAATAAGAAACACAAAAGACAAATATTCAGGTTTTTGTGTTGGAGGTAAAAGCTTGATTAATCAGTGTCTGAAGAGAAGAGTGCTGACATGCTTCTGCTCTGGAATGTTCTGCTGTCATTGCTTACCTTATTCATCCTTTCTCTAAGACCTATTAGAAGAGAAAAAAAGTGTTGTGATTTATAAATAGAATTGCTGTTGGGAGTCACCCACCCTTCAAACTACTGATAATAGCTATTATTTTTCTGGGGATACACTATTTACTTAAAATAGGCATTTTCCTTAAAATGAATGCCTTGAGGCCTTGTGAAATGGTTTTGACTGGGTAATGAAATAGATCATGTGTTACCAGGAAAAAAAAAAAAAAAATTAAAGTAATGCTGCTCTGACCAGAGAGCAAGTACTCCAGATTTCAACATCATATTTGAAGATGACTAGGGTATTATAATAACATCCACACAGTGTATTTCTTCCTATTTAATACTTTCAGTGCTTCTAACAGTAAAGACAAGGAAACAGTGGACAACAGAGCCTGAGATCTGTTAAAAATGGTTGATGATGCATATAGTAAGGAGAAGATATTGAATGAGTAGCTTACTTATCTATTTTTAAAATGAAATGTAAACAGGTAACAATTTTTTTAGCCAACTTGTTTAAGTGCATGATATGTACCCATAATAGCCTACTCCATTCCTGAGATTTACCAACTGTGTTCTTAGTTCTTCCTTGGTCAGGTGGAGAGAGGACAGATGTAAATAAGCTCATCATCCTAAACCTTCATCATCCTCAGAACTGAGCCTCTTAATAGACTCTTTCATGGCCTTGGGTTTTTAAATCTAAACCAGTGTTTGTGAAATTGGCCCCAAACAAATCACTACTTAAAATGGGACATCAATGTAAGTGTCACCGTGATGTTTTCAGCCACTCCTACATTGAGATGGTTACCTATCGTTTAAACTCAGAAAGACTCTTCCTTCCTTTGACCACATTTCTTTTCTAGCTAATATAGCCTAAATTCAGAAAGGCCTGGAGGGTTAAAAGAAGTCTTAGGGGCTTTCCATTTCCTTTTTTCCTTTGTTTCCCCTTCATAGTTCCTTTCTTTTATTCTACTAATAAGTGCCTTTCAAATGGGTATGTACAAACGAGCTTGCATTGAACTTTTAACAGATCCCACAGAAATCTTCACCTTCAAGAATGGAACAAATCTTGAGTTCATTTTCTCATTGGTTTAAATCAGAGCATAAAACAGTATTCCTGCTGGTAGCAAAAGTTAAATTTACTACTACAGAGAAATACAGACGCCCTGTGTTCCTGAAAATTATATGGTATGGGTTGCATTGTCTTTCCCAAGACAATGTTTCCCCTTGTTTCATTATTCAGATGTTTCAGTCCTTCAGATCTCATGGTGAACTGAGGGCAGCAAAATATTGTTTACAATCCTCTTGTTCTAGGAAAAAGCCGCTTACCACTTTTGAAATTCAAGGACCCATGTTAATATGAGGGTGACTGTTTCTATAGCACTCTTGTATTCTTACAGTAAATTATTTGAAGGAAATACAGTACGAAACAAAAGAAAAAATTCCCGTCTTTGTATTAGAGGTAAAATCTTGGTTAGTTGGTACCTGGAGAGAAACGTGCTACAATGCTGTTGTCATTGATTACCTTATTCATTCCTTTCCTAAGACCTGTCAGAAAAGAAAAAAAAGGTGATTTATAAAGAGAATTGCTATTGAGAGTCATCCACCTTCAAGCTAATGATAATAACTGTTATGTTTTTGAGGATATACTATTTACCTGGCAAGTAGGACATAATAGTTAATATGATTTTTATAACAGGCCTTCCCGTAAGGGTGCTTTTGTGGTTTTAATCATTTTTACAAATGAAGAACCTGAAAGCAGTCAGTTGACTGACACAAGGTCTCATGCAGAGCTAATAAGTAGCTGAGCAGGGGTTTGAACTGTCTGCAGCACCACCTTCCTGGGTGTGCCACCTGTGTTGTCATACAGGGCCCCATGCTCAGAAGGGTTTAATGATTTGCTGTAACCATCTTAACATTTATAATTTTTTTTTTAACAAAAGATCCTACATTTTTATTTTGCACTGAGCCCTGCAAATTATGTAGCCTGTCATGTTTCTCTAGCTATAAATCTCCTTCCACTCCATTACACCTCTCCCAGAGATGAATACTCCCTTGCAAAAACAATCCCAGCAGGAATAGTCACTACCTGTTCTCTGCCAACCCGATGACACACTTTTGGTGTAGTCCGCCTGCCCCACTCAGCTAAATTTGATATCTGAATGGATTGCTAGATTGAAACTTTGACATGACAAATATCTGAAAGGCTGCTTTTAAGATCTGTTTACTTAAGTGACAGACAGCATGAAACATATTTCATGTATTTTACTAACCCCCTTGGGTTTTTCATTTCTTTTAAACGTATTAAATTGTATTTTTATGTCTACACATGGAGGCATTTTCCTTCTCCATCGTGTTCTAATGTTTCATTATATTTTAAACTTACCTAAAATGCATTGGTTTTCTAAACGGGATACTACTGAGATATTTTATGATTAATATTGAACATTTGCTTAGTGTTGAGCATATGGTTTGAAGCCATTTTTCTAGTAAATCAAATTCTTCACAATCTAAATTAGGAATGTTAGCTTTGAAGTCAAGGAGTTGACTGACATAATGACTTTTTTTTCCTAATTTTTTTTTTTTTATGTTAGAGCGTTCAATGCTTAGTTTTCTAATTTAAGACGTGAAAAAATGGTGTGCTGTGTTTTGAAATTTACTATTATTAAACTCTAAAATAAATTTTTATTTCAAGCCATATTTAAGACAGTGTTTTGAATAGTGACAATTTCTTTTTATTAGTAATAAATACCCCCCTTTTATTTTAAAATGTCTTCTATTACCGTCACATATTGTACCTTTAGGGAATGTCAAAAATCATTTGATCCAAACCCCTTGCTTCACAGGAGAAGAAATTGATGTCCAAAAAGGCATATGGGACCTGTTGAAGGCTACACAGCCAAATAATGATAGAGCAAAGACAACCACTCAAATTCCCCTGAATTTTAGTCCAGTATTTTTTTATTATATCCCACAAATATTTTTGATGCCTAAGATCACTAAGATTTCTTTTAAATTTTCTGTCCATGATAAATATTTATACAGTCTTAAGCCACAAGTTAAAGTTTAGCTCACCAAGGCTTTATGAATATGAAAATCAGAAATCTGGAGGAAAATGTTAGCTTTTCAGTAAAAGGGCAATGGTGTTTTGAAATGCTAAGTTCCCTGTCAGGGGAAAAAAAAGAAAAAAAGAATCCCTCTTTCAATTAAATTCTCCAAGCAAAAAAACAAAAAACAACAACAACAAAAACAAACCCTATCTTCGGATTGTTTTGGTAATTTTATAGCCCTGAAACTTATTTTATAAAAACAAATTGCCCAGCAAAATATGTGAGTCAACTCATGCCCAATTAAGTACACTGTGAAGATAATATAGTAGGATCTGGTGCTGTAATAAGGAATGCCAGCAAGGTGGCCCCATTGAAAGGAAATTTTTCTCTCTCCAGGGCACTGGATTTTTGGTTGCTGGGGGGAAAAACAAAATACACTTGTAATAAAGGCAAACTTCCAATTCTGTGACAGCAGGTCTGAGGAGGATCCTTAGAAACAGAGTAATTGACTCCAAATTGCTATATCATTAACATAATAATGTATTTCTCCTTAAGTCTATCTACCTAGATTGTGGTCAAGGGATGGGATATAATTGTGCTGACCAGGCTGAGTAATTTATGATAGCCAATTACAAGGCTTTTACAGGATAAGTTGTTTCTGATATGGTTTGGAAACAAGAGTTTTGATTAAATATTTTTAAAGAAAGAAGCAGTGCGGAATCTTTTAAAAAGATATTATTTTTTCCTATTTCTTCATGACTAATTTGCTTGACATTTATGGATTCACTCCCATTATGCCAGGGAAATTTTAATCTTATGCAAAGACATTACCGATCAAGGAATAATTTTTTTTGTTTGTTTCTTACCATGCTGCTCCTCCCCAAAGGAAGAAAAACAAAAACAAAAACAAACACAAAGTCAGTCTTGGTTAGGAAAAGAACTCCATAGATATGGAACAGAGAAATAAGATCCAAACACAGGTCATCCTTTTAAATTCCACATAATATGAATTCATTTTTAATTCAATTTCATTTCTGTTGACTACCTGGAAGCCACTGCAGCTACACAGTCCCCTCAGTGTCACTAGTCAGCCAGTAGGAGGCAGCCTGCGGCAGGCAGACAGCTGTGGGAACCAGCTTTCCACTCTTGTACTTGCATGGTGCCCTGTCAAGATCTTGGGCAAGTTACTTAACCTTATTGAGCCTCAGTAACTTTTTCTTTGAAATAAACGTAATAATAAAAGATTAGCTCATGTGGTTTTCCTCATATACAGATGGATTATTGGGTGATACATAAAATGGAACTAAGATTCGTCACTGTTAATGACCTTTCTGTCAGCAGTCCAACCTGGCAGCTCTATTCCAGCTTAGATATGGAGATGAAGTATTCACAACAGGTTGCTTTGACTCTGTCAAATGTTTGGAATTGCCATCTGCAGAAAAGTATAGCCATGGACCCAAATGAATTGCAGTCCACTGGTCATACTCAAAATCTGGCAGAACTTTCCCCCTACTTAGTTTATTGATTTTAGCCTGGGCCAAATGTGTTTGGTAAGCAAGAATGTTGTGGTCAAGGCATTTAGTTGGTTAAACTGAATTAAAATATTTCAAAACTCACATCAGTCATTCATACAGCATTCAAGGCACAATCATATGGAATGCATTCTAAGTGCAAAACTCAAGGAGCCTTCCACCAAACCACACCTCATGGCTTTATATCTGAAGTGATGCAGTGGGCCGCTGGATGAGAGTCTTGGCTGTGTTCATTTTTGGGCCATAACTTGGCCTCAACTTCACGGACTGGTTCCTATTCTTGGAAACTACAGGCTGCCTAAATACATTGATATGCACATTTAAGACATGTATATATTTGCAGGTGTTTTGAAACTTGCTTCAAAGTAATAGCAACCATGTTTATTACAGTTCAACTTTCATGTTACAAGTAACATCAATTAAGCAGTCTCTTCATTGGTAAGAACTTTGGAGAAACCCTAGTATCGACTTCCTAAAATAGTTGTGAAGATTCTGTGAGTTAATGTGTACATGTAAATATCGAGAGAGTACAAGATACTTAATCAACAACTACCTTCCCCCTGCATATTACATTAGTATACCTAAAGCCCACAATGGTATTTACTTTCTTAAGGTGAGGTAAGGATTTCTTCATTTGAACAACAGGTAAGACCAACTGAAGAGGATGCATATTTCAGCAACAGGTGCTTGTCAGGCACAAAGGCTTTGGTTATCAACCAAGGGTAATTTTGCACCCCAGGGAACATCTGACAATATCTAGAAACTTTTGAAAGTTGTCATTATTGGTATCTAGTAGGTAAGAGCCAGGGATGCCCCTAAACCTCCTACAATGCAAAGGACAGTCCCCTACACAAATAAATTATCTAGCCTAAAATGTCAATAGTACTGTGGTTAAGACACCCTGCAAAAAGGTAATTGGTTTTATTTTTGGTCCTCATAAATACCGTAGGAGGTGGATTCTCTTGTTATTCCCATTTTACAGAAGCAGAAATTGTAACAATGAGAGGTGAAAAGGTTATCCAAGATCCCAGAACTACTGGGGAAACATAGGTTGGCTTAGTCCAGAACACAGACTCGTTATCCAGGCCTTTGTAGGGGAGTAAAAATTATTTTTTCCTCCTAACTTTCTAAGTTCTTCTGGCTGGACTAATAAATTAACATGAGACAGATTAAGAAAAGAAAATAACATGGTTATCTGTGGCGATGTCTTCCTTCCTGGAGTAGGTCCTCTATCTAAACTCCTTTTAGGCAGTTTGGAGGAAGGTACAAAGTTCTTTCTGAATCTTCTGTTTCCTAAAAATAACTAGCTTAAAATAACCAATATCCCAAAGAGGCATATTTTGGGGTGGCAAACTCTGCTCCGCATTACCTTTTAAGGGTAGAGTCAGGATTAAAACCCTTTTCTCTGCTTCCATCATGCACTGCTGACTTCTTGCTTAGGTTATGACTGTGTTTCCCCCAAAATAAGACCTAAATAGAAAATCAGCTCTAATGCATCTTTTGGAGCAAAAATTAATACAAGACCCACTCTTATTTTGCTATAAGACCGGGTCATAATATAATATAATATAATATAATATAATATAATATAATATAATATAATATAATATAATAATATAATATAATATATTACACTGGGTCTTATATTAATTTTTGCTCCAAAAGATGCATTAGAACTGATTGTCCGGCTAGGTCTTACTTTTGGGGAAACACCGTATTAAGTTGAATAATGACAAAACTTGCTTTATAAAGAATGAGTGAGTTCTTTTTAAATACCTTTTTTAAAGCCAACAAAAAGAATTCCCATGTTTAGTCATTGTGAATCTAGGGTGCCGCAGGACTTTTTGTTGGTGGTGTGCTAACAAGGTTTGTTAGCCTTGCTGGCATTAGTCTTATGGTTTTCTTTGTTTTTAAGTTCCTCTTGCTAGTCAGTGGGAATGTATCTGTTAAGGGAGATTTATAGTTCTATACTTTTAGGAGAGAATATTAACACTCTGATTTTGCCTTTTGAGGCTTACACACATTACACACATTATCACTAAAGCACATTATCATTTTTTATGTGGTGTCAGGAAGAATTTTATCATCTGTGTTAGGTGGCGTGCTCTAGGTAGGGAAGGGATTAAGACTGACAGAGCTAACAGTACCAACTTAGTTTCACTGTTTTTCCTGCCAATCAAAAAGAAATAGGAGATAATAGAAACTCATCAGTTGCTATTTGCAGAACTTCCCCTGAATATTTGGGTCTCTTACTGACACGAGCATTGACCACTTTTTGCCATGGTGGGTAATTTATTTTATATGATGTGGTGTTTTCAACAACCACTGCAGAATGTTCTGAATCACTCTGAACTCAATCTGGATAAAAATAAATGTTCTCATTTTCTCCAATGAATATTTCCTTTTGCCCCCCCAAAATTATAATTGGCTTTGATCTTTTCCCATATCCACTAATAATATATGAACCCCTGGTAGATGTCTGAACAAAATGTAAGAAAGATAAAAAAACAAGCAAAAATCCCACAGAAATAAAAGACAGTATGGTCTGTCTCTGTCCTTCTAAGTGTGACCCATCAGTTAAATCAATCCTTGGACTCTATGAACAGAATTTTTATGCAATGAATTTGTATGTACAGGGACAGGAAAGATGACCATTAAAAGATGGCATCTTAATAAATTCATTAAGAAGCAAAGGAGACCAGGCTCATTACCTAATCTACATAAAGATAAAATCACCAACACAAAGTAAACGAGTGAAATTAAGGAGTGGCGTCGGGGCAGGTGACATTGACTTCACATTGTGACTTTTGTCATAAACTCTAAATGACGGTAGGTCTGCTGTCAAGTAGATATACCAGCAGAACTAAAGGACTACATTTGTCATATAACTTTAAACTTTTGTCTAACCATACTGCCTGCATAGTACACTGTGAATTACTGTTTCATCTTGCAATAATCTTGAAAGTAACACAATTATCCTGCATTATATTTGTGTGCATTTGATAAAACAACACATTACATTTTCAATGTTGGTTAGAAGCAGAAGTTTTGAAATTCTATCTTGGTGTTTCTTTATAAATTCATATATGAAGAACTACAAAGAACAGACATGGCATAGGCTTCTCTTGACCTCTGTGGGGCCCAGGTGAAAGCCATCAGCCCTGAACATTACTTAGAGTGGAATCTTCTAGATATTGGATCATCCAATGTAAGTCACTATGTGGTGGATCACTGTCTCTGCCTGTCAGCTGGTCACTCAGCTGGGGCAACTGACTCAAGTAACAGTACCTGGGTTCTACTTGTGACTTGGGCTTCCCACAGCATGATGGTCGGTTCCAAGAAGCAGTGCCCCAAGAGCGAGTATTTCACAAGGGAGGAAACAGGAGATGGCTGTCCTCTGAAAGTCAGGCCTGGAATTGATACTGCATCACCTCTTCCATGTTCTTGTTGTTAACCAGCATCAGGAACAGAGCAGAGGAAATAAACTCCAACCGCCAGTGGGGAGAGTGACAAACAATTTGCAGCCAACTTTAATGTATGCAAAGGGTAGGGAAATGCTGGGTCATTAGTACTTTACTCTATCTCAGGCCATGGAATTATATAGTGCAGGCCTCTAGTTCATTTAAAGTATTACCTCAGAGTCTTTAGCATCTTCCTTTTTACACATTGCAGATGCTCAATAAAGGTTTATTGTTCGTACATTACATTTATCAGTTTATTTAATCCTCACCACAACACTTTGAGGTAGATGAAGAAATTGAGGCATAGAGATGTGGAGCTAATTGCCCAAGTGAAAGAGCTGGTAGTGGCAATCAAGTGTTCAAACCCAGGAGTTCCAGGATTCCTTCTCTGACCCATTTTTCTAGTGCCTCTCCTAATATTGACTCTCCACGGAATTTTGTTTACAGCATGCTTTCTCAAGTATTTTCTTCTCTTTAAAAGTTGTTCATCCTTTGGAAAATAACCCCTATTTTTTATCAGTTTAGCCTCTCTATGTTAGTATTATATATTTGGGAAACATGCTTTATAATACCCCAAATCCTGGTTAGTAATTGTTTTGTGTAGGAATGATGTCTATATTTCAAGTACAAATGTGGTTTGGAACTGGAATGAGGGTGCAGTCAAGAGCAAAGGGAACTGCAGAGACTACATCCCCTTTCCATTTCTCCCACAGGCTGCATGATTTCTCACTAAACATCTCTCTTACTCTCTGAAAGTCTGTTTTTGTGTAACTTAGGCTGACATAAGGCTTGTTAAGTTTGCCACAGATTCTTCCCACATACACCGATGTATCTCCCTTTTATTCTTGTTTTTCAATGAGCAATTCCTCATTCTCAAAGTTATTTCTTAGATCTGATTCCTGAGGGAGAGGAACTCTAGTTGGTTCTGCCATTATGTTGAACTAGGCCACTTCCTAGATCACTGCTTATTCTAGGTGTTGATTATCCTTAATTTCATGCTTGCCCTGCTGGTTCAAAGAATCATACCTGGAAGCTGGGTGGCCTCCTCCAAAGAGAGCTGCCTCTTTCGCAGGAATGATTGACTGGGCAACTTTTCTTCAAAGGAGCTGCGGGCAGGATGACCGTAACTGAAAAACTATAATTGAGATATGATTAAAATAAGATAAAATTGATCAACTAAGCAGAAAACGGGGAAATTGAATGGCTAATAGACATAATTTTTCATTTTTGAAGAGACCTCTGAGGCATACTAAGCCTAGCAACAGTACTGTGTTCTTGCGCTTTAGGGAAAAGAGTGTTGAGATGCGAGTGAAGGTAGTGACCATGCATCCTCTAGGCACTGCCGTGACTGACATATCTTTATTGTGGTTGAAACAAAAGCTACCTAACCCTTTGAGTAGAGAGGCTGTAGTAGAGGAGAAATATCATCTGCCCTCCAAAAGGACAGGGTCCCCATCCCTATGCAGATCTAAGTATGTTTGCAAAGTTTCCTCTACGATTTTTTTATCAAAATCTTTAAGTTATTCTGTATTACTCAAGTAAGGATAATTCCAGATGACCAGGTATTAGCAAATGTATATCTTAAATAATTTTAATTTTAATAACATATTAGAGTATGTTATATGCATACTTTCTTCTACACTGTACAAGTGTATTTGATATTGATATTTGTCCACATATGATTCTTCAGAAAGGGGCGGCAAGGTGTGTTTCATTGTTTTTATTAATTTAGTAAACAAATGAGTAAAACTGGAAGGAAAGAAGTTCCCCAAGGGTATTTAAAACATGATGCCATGAACAATGAAAAGAAGTTTCCCTCAGAAGAAACTCATCACGTCTTTAAGGGGTGATGAGTACCATGGGCCACCGTGTCAAACTGCAGAGAATTGAATCCTGATTTTACTACATTCTGCCTTTGCCATGTTATCTTGACCAGCAAACTTCAGGGGCTCACCTGTAAGATGGGAATGTAATATTTGCAGGGAGATGCTGTCAGAGTGAAATAGATAATTCTCTTAGCTCGTTATAATATTTTGATAATTGTGGCTATCCGTAGTACTTTGACCCAGACAATATTAGGAGTAGTTTGGTTCAAAAGGTTGTGTTGCAGGGCCAGTACTGGGAGATTCCAAGTGAAACACCCAGGATACAAAATTTAGGAGAGCACCAAAAACTCAATATTCAAGATCAATAATATTTTAATGCGATATTTAAAAATCAATGCAAAAGAAATCCACGAGAAATAACATATAGATGATATCACAATTTAAAATACAGATCCAACTATCTCACTCTCCTGGTTCCAATAAAACTTTATTTATAAAAACAGACAGCGAGCCCATGAGCCAGAGTTTGCTGATTCAGTTAGTCTTTGTTTAAAATGTTGCATTAAAATATTATTTATCCTGATTATTGACCTTTTTTTGGTCCCTCATTAACTTTTGAGCCTGATGGGAATGCCTCACTCATTTAATCCTAGTCCCCTCTCTGGTGTAAACTTTTAAAATTTTAAACCAGAAATTCAGAATTCTAGAATTCAAATCCTAAATATAGATAAGACATTTGGGACCATCATGTGCAACCCTCAATGTGATTACAAATGCTTTCTAGGGAACCCCTTTGCCTAGGACCCCCTTATGACTGAAAAATCAAATATACACATGTGGAATTGTTGACCTTATACAATAATACTAAACGTTAACCACCTAGGACACTGCATTAAACAAGACTCCCTCTTGCCTATAAGCCTTTGATGTGTTGGTGGTTTAGAAGGTGCATTTGCACTTCTGTTTGTGTTCATTTCTTCTGAAATTTATGTTTTTCCTGGCTTCCTTTGACTATTTTTTGAAGGCAAATTTTGACCATCCTGAAAATACTGAATGTCTCAGGAAATTGTTTTCTTTGTTGCTTTTCAATATTGATGGGATTCTGGCAGTGGGCATATAATTAAATTCACAGCAGTTATCAATCTCTTTTTTATAACAAGTCTTTTATCCCTTTACCTAACTTGCCTTTCCCTTGTTTCTGAGGATTAAATGGCAGGGAGCCATTTGGCCCAACCAACTAGCTGTACCTTGGCAGGGCTTGCCATGAATCAGATGTCCTTTTCCTCCTAGAAGGCAGAATGTGTCTCTTCCTCAGATTCACCTCACATTTCAATTTGCAAATGAGCATATGGTTTCTGTTTCAGTCCATTGGCATAAATCAAAATGATAGCCCTTCAATGTGTAATTACTACAGGTTTTCAAGGATCCCCATCTTCAATGTGCAGTCCGTCTTGTCCATTTTGTGCACTTTTATCATAAAACATTCACCCAGGGAATCTCAAAGGGAGAATAATCCCCCCATGGAACTGAAGAGCACGATAACAGGCTCTAGTCAAACAGTGGGCTGAAGAATGACTATGGCAAAACTTCAGGCTTTGCAATATAACTAGATTATTGATTATCTCTGGAAAGGCATGTGTGGTGGTTCATTTTGTGTCAACTTGACTGGGCCATGGAATGCTCAGATATTTATCCAAACATTATTCTGGGGATGTCTGTGAGGGTGGTTTTGGATGAGACAAACATTTGAATCAGGATATTGAGTAAAGGAGATTGCCCTCGCTAATGGGGGTGACCCTTACCCAAAAAGTTAAAGGCTTGAACAGAACAAAAGGCTGACCCTATCGTGAGTAAGAGGAAATCCCTCTGGCCTGACAACTTGAACTGAGAAATTGGTCTTTTTCTGCCCTTGGACTCTACCTAAAACATTAGCTCTCTTGAGTCTTGAGACTCTGGCCTTCAGTCTATAAATTACACTGAATCAGCTCTCCTGATTCTCAGGCCTTCAGAATCTGATTAGAACTGCACTTCTAGCTGTCCTGGGTCTCCAGCTTACCAACTGCAGGTTTTGGAACCTCTTAGTCTCCATAACTGCATGAGCCAATTCCTTATAATAATTACAAATCTACTATGATAAATAATGCTATGATAAATTTGTAATAAATATAAAAATACCTTATTATAAACATATATGTTCTTTGGTTCTGTTTCTCTAGAGAACCCTGACTGATACAGCATGCTATTTACTATTCAGAAATTCACTACAGTCTAAGTAGCCTAACAATATGACATAAAGCAGTAAGGAATATATCTGATCAAAGAGAAAAAAAAATGGATGTGTCCACAATCACATATAAGACTATAGGGAACAACTCTCATTTGGAGAATCGGCCCAGTATCGGGACCCCTTTTCTATGTCTGGGAAGTCCCTGCCTTATAAATCTTAATGAGAAGGCAGAGTCATTTTCCTTATATAGAAGGGAAAACAAATACTAGATTCTCATTACTGGTTTCCCTAGTACGTAGGACATGTGTCATGTAACCCTAGAGGGTAGTGCATGAGCCATGAGCAATGAGGTGCACACACTCAGAATTCTATGTATGGGGTTTTGATACAAAGAAGTCAGGTCAATGCAGAATTATTTTGGGTGTTGTCTCAAGTGATAGCAGCATACAGTTTCCAAGGGCAGCAGTAAAAATGGTAACTTCAGGCACAACCAGTGTCTAAATTCAGTGGCATCAGCCAGTGGTGGAGAGCTAGAGCGTTGAATGTTGGATGCCAGGAGCAGAGGTGTCCTCAGTGAGCAGTGTCCATGATGTGATTTTGGCTGCAGAGGTTCTGTTCTGGCTGCATGGCTTCCCTTTGTTGTCCCTAGTTTCCAAATTTGGTTCTCCAGCCTTCACTGGAAATTATGTTAGTTAATAAATTCAGTTTCTATTAAGTTAGTCAAAGTCATTCTTAGTTGTTTATATCTAAGAATTAGGTCTGACTCACTTATTCATTTCCTTAGTAGTTTTGAGCACTTACTATATACCAGGCACTCTTCTATGTGTGATAGATAGCAGTGAATAAGGCAGACAAGGTTCTTTCTCTCATGAAAATTACATTCTTATAGGGTGGATAAATGAATGAATGCATAAACAAATGAACAAACAAACAAGAGTATAAGTAAGGGAAAAATCAGCTTGATATAAGCACTATGGAAAAAATAAAATAAGGTGATGTGATAAAGTGACAGGAAGACCATATGGGGTGGTCAGGGAATAACCTTTACATGGAGACCTAAATGGTAAGAAGGAGCCAGCACACAGATAATGGAGAGAAGGAAGTGCAGGGTGGAGGGTAATGGTTATTTCAAAAGCCTTAAAACAGAAGTAGTCAATACAAGTTCAGATTTGAAAGGATTTTATAAACTAATCTGATCCAGACTCCCAGATGTGTCATTAAAGAAACTGAAGTGCAAACTGAAATTTCAAGCCTCTTGTGAAGACTCTTGAATGACTCAGTGAACCAATCATAACTGTGGTGAAAATGAAGAGTAGAGTGCAAGGTAGAAGCGAGGGAACTTCAGTTTAGATTTAAATTTAAATTCTGAGCACGGGTTCTTTCCCTTTGCCTGGTTCTCAGGTTTTTTTCTCAATTCACATTTTCTCAGACTAGTTTTACCCTGTGTCTTGACTGTCTCCTATTCTGCTTTCTCAACAGCATGTATTCAGAAACGGAGCTGATGACCTAGTAGCCACCATTTTCTCTTAGTGGCTTTCTTTAGATGTGTGAGGCTGGAAGTGGGCATAAATTTTGTATGGTTCAAGTGGAAGAGTCACCAAAGAAAAATCGAGATAGTTGATAGACTGGATGAGAAGTTTGCTAAATTTGGGACAGGCCACAACAATTTTTTTAAAATGGAAAAATGTTTGCAAGTAAATTGGTTGAAATAACTTTTTAAAACCCTTAGAGCAATACTATCAAACCTAAGTATAATGTAAGCCAGGTATGTAATTTTAAATTTTCTGGTAGTCACATTAAAAAGGAAAAAAAAAAAAAAAGTAAAGTGAATTTTAATAACATATTTTATTTAACTCAATATATCCAAAATATTATTATAAAAGTTATTAGTGAGTTATTTTACATTCTTTTTGTACTAAGTATTCAAAAATCAGTATTTTACCCTTAGAGCACTCTTGAGTCACACTAACCATATATTAAGTGCCAAACAGCCACATGTGGCTAGAAGCCACCATGTGTAAAGAGCAATCTTAGAGCAAGGCTGACTTATAGTCCTCCGGGAGACAAGGAAATAGAGTAAATCACTTTGCATGAATCTTTTTAATCCCTTAGGTACATGTTTTTTATAATTTCTTTCTTCCTTTTCCATATTCACTGGCCCCTTTGTAACTTCTACCCATTTCACCACCACTCTCTTACCAGTGCTGTTTTTTTCTTCCTCCCTGGAAAGTTCTCCTCTATCACACCATTTTTAAGCATTATAAAGCTTCCTTTTAAAACACCATATATTTTTTTAAAGTCTC
The DNA here is from genome assembly GCF_057876585.1 of Rhinolophus sinicus. NCBI lineage: Eukaryota > Metazoa > Chordata > Mammalia > Chiroptera > Rhinolophidae > Rhinolophus > Rhinolophus sinicus. The sequence continues at coordinate 34,165,248 of NC_142515.1, forward strand.
TTTCTTGGTGATTTAATTTAATTTACACTTTATTCTTTATTTAAAGAAGGCAGTATTGAAAAAGACAATGAACTCCTGAGTCAGTCGACACCTTCCTTTGTCAACTATCTTCTTCCCTCCACAATTAAGAGTTTATAGAAGGAATTGGGAAGTCTCTTTCCATGATGTTTAAACACAAAAATAGGAACACTAGAAGGTTTGCATTCTATATGGTAATAAAATTTTTATCAGTCTTAAGTCACTGGATGAGCTTTTTATTTTAGGATAATATTATTTCTACACACCTACTTAAGCTCAATGTGCCAAAAGTGAGTTTCTTGCAATGTTTCCACATGCAAAATATATTGCTTCTCCATTTATCCAGTAGACCACTTTGGTTTCATTATGCATTTTGTGTTTTGTGTTCCCATGATTTTAAGAGGTTCACTCTTTCTGCAAGCTATGAAATGCAATAGAGACATTAGTGATCATAAAATAAGAACAATACAAATATAGTTAGCACTGATATATTTGTTAACATTTACGTTTATTTTTTATCCTCTTTCGTAGTATTTGAAAGAAACCTGGTCACAGCTAAATGAGTATACATTATGAATTAATTAGCCAATCACATTCTTGATATTAGAAGATGGACAAAATCCACTCTATCCAGGACAAAATTCCCAACTATGTGGTGCAAAATAAGACCCACCAATTATATAGAAATTACACTTTCCCACATGTCTGTGGAAAACCAGAAAAAAAATGGATATTCCAATTGTATTCTGCCATAGAAATATCCCACAACCAGCCATCACCCAGGATACTGAACTTCCTTCAGTTCTCTGAGGAAGAAGAGACTAGGACCTTCAGTGTTTCTCAACATTTTCACATCAAGACTCAAGCAGAAAATGTTTTATATACTGGCTGTATTAATAAAGGATAATGCAGTGCAGCAGGACCTTCCTGGCAGTGACCAGGGCTGAGGATCAATACATGGGCACCCCTGTAACCCAGCGCTCTAGTGGCTAGACTCTCTGGCATAGAACGTATAGGTAATTTGTACTCTCGAAAGAAAAACGAAAATAAATGCCTTATTAGGGGTCAGAACTACTTCTTTGGGAGATGGCTCGTCCTATTGCTTCCTTGGTGGTGGATTGCAAGGGCCGCTCTATTTTATGAATGCATGGCTTACCCCCCCCCCCCCCTCCCACGACTGGAGGCTTAGGAAAGAGGCCCTAATCATTGTCTGCTTCACATCTTGCAATGTTAACAAATGACTATTTGGTGAGCTTTTCTTACTGATCAAAAGGCAAAGCTACTACTACTACACACAAAGGAAATAACTGCTTGGCGATGGACTTGTGCATCCTCGAAGAGGGAAAGAATATAGAAAAGCACTATAAACCAAGAGAGCATGGAATCAAAGCTCTGCATTTAATTCATTTGCTTGGATTGAAATAAGATTTCCTGACTCATGCAGAAAAAAGCCACGTCTAGTTTCTTCAGGACAGACTTTCCCTCTGCAGAGTGACGGATGTCAGGGCTCAACTTTGTCATTAAGTCACCAGAATGAGGTGCAAAGATGAATACTTGGCAAATAGAAATATGGCACACAAGCTACATATGGCATGTTAATGCTCTCATTCTGAAATACTTACTGTCCAGGTTTAAAGTTGCATTTGGAGACTCAGAAGAAATCTAAAATGTACTTTTCTAGGGAACTAAGATGTTCCTAAGAGCTGTCAAAACACCCATACAGTGTTTCCCCGAAAATAAGACCTAGCTGGACAATCAGCTATAATGCGTCTTTTGGAGCAAAAATTAAATAAGACCTGGTCTTATTTTACTATAATATAAGATCAGGTCATATACAATACAATATAATATAATATAATAATATAATATAATATAATATAATATAATATAATATAATATAATATAATATAATAATACCAGCTCTTACATTAATTTTTGCTCCAAAAGACACATTAGAGCTGACTGTGTGGCTAGGTCTTATTTTTGGGGAAACCCGCTATATAGAGCTGACTTGGAAAAACAACAGTTAATATTTATTGAGTACTTAATTTGTGTTAAGACGCTGTGTTTGACACCAATTAATTAATTTACTCCCTCACAACATCCATACAAAATAGATAAATCATTCTCCTTATTTAAGGATGAGACTTAATAAGGTTCTATCACTTGCCCAAGTTTCCGTTTAAATCAATGACAAAGCCAGGATTTCAACCTAACTCTCTTTTTTTCTAAGTCCCTTTGTTTATCCAGCTGTTGTACTGTTTCCTAAAAGAGTGAGCTCCCCACCATCAAAACCTTTAAATATTAGGTTGGTGCAAAAGTAATTGCAGTTTTTGCAATTATTTTTACCCTTTTAAACCACAATTACTTTTGCACCCAACTCATAGAACCCTGGCAAAGAATTAGGGAAGCAGGTACAAGTATGTGATAATGAGTTGATCTAGATAAACCATTGAATTTCTTTCTAGCCCTCAGTTTTTGTAATATAGATGCTTTTATCTCATAGATTGGGGTATTAATGATTATAAAATAGAAGTTATAAAAGGAAATATGAATATCTTTTAGTTTAAGTCTTTTAAAGCAATCAACGTTTTAAATTGATGTTACTGTCTATGACGCCATCTGGTTTCTGTATTTCCTGTTAACATAGTTCTCCTTTTTTAAAGCTGTTCATATTCTTTGCCCTGATACCTAACATTTTATTGAACTTCAGTGTTCTATAAATAATTTACTATTTTCTAAAAAAAAAAATACTGCATGCGTTGTTGCAGTTAAGAAAACCAAACAGATGTTTGGTACCATCGGGAACACTCCTGTGAGTAAATATGATGTAGCTAACACTTTCTCAAACCTGCACCAAAAATATATCAAGTAATTAGAGTCATTGTGTCTAAAGAAAGTCATTACATGCTTAACATGTCCCAGGGTACAGAGATCATTTTTCAGCTCAGTATTTGAACAAATGAGACTACTTTATGTCTTAGTGTATACATTTATATTCATAAACTTTTTACATCCGTAATAGTTTATGAAGAAGCAATCGGTGGGCTATATATGAATCTATAAGTTGTATGTCACAGAGGCCAAGATGTTTCTTCCTGCCAATGTCAGAAAACATACCCAGCTGGATTGAGTCAATTTTTCTAACCTAATTTGGGACCGAAGTAGAAATCTGAGATTATCTAAGTGCAGTGTGAAAGACAAAAAGTTGCCCTGTGAACGAAAAAGTCAGTATGGTAATAGTATGACATTTAGCTTTGGAACCAAACAACTTGCTTGGGGGTGCATCCTCATTTCCAACACTTAGGTGTCCTGAGAACTTGGACAAGAAGCTGAATCTCTTTGAGTAAATTCTGTCTCCTAATGTGATCATGCCAATTACACATACCTGGCATTTAATAGAGACTCTAAAAATGGTACCGTCCTCCTTTCAGCTGCAAATGCTGCAGGAATCATGGAGGGGGCGGCTGTGTTTATGCCAAATGCATTTTTGGGGCCGTGGAGAACAGATGTCTGTTTTGCCTCCTTGCCCCCCTCACCTCTAGGTCTGTGTAACTTAAACAATGTTTTAGAAAATAAATGATGAGCTACAGCCATCCTTTATACTGTAGAAAATGACAAGCCCAGGACGTTCTCATGTCTCTTTTTCTTTTTGAGAAATGATTACAGAAATCACAAAGTACCTCACTGACTTCTCAAAGTAAGCAAACACTTTGATTTTGATAAAGAAGTCTTCTAAAAGATAAACATAGTAATATGTCTTACACAAGTTTTGAGAAATCATAACGTTCTATAAATTAGCCTTCATTAAATAGAGAACATTTACAAAATATTTTTGTGCCAGTCATCCATTATTCTAAACAGTGGTGCCAAATTTCTGGCACTTTATTGAAATTTAGATCCTGCAAAGATGACAGTGGACTTATAGGAGGCCTTTTCTTCCTTCAGCCCTTAGAGGGTATTTGAAAGAGGTCTTTACACTTGCATTTTCAAACAACTCCAGGCAAATACCTCTAGTCGAGTAAATGCAAAGATAACTACTAAGGTACTAAAATCCATCTGTAAAAGGAGCTCCACACCATGGATTTAGTTCCTTCTCTTATACACACAGGCTATTTGAGATATGTAAACCACGCAGGCTTAAGAATTGGATTAAAACCATATTGGAAATTTGATGCTTGGACATGTACATCTGGCACATATATTCGGGAAATGAAGACTTTGGCAACCGTTTTCTAGAATCTAAATATTTGGCTGTTGTAGACAGCCGTTTCCTTCACTTGGGTCTCATCCTGCTTCTCTAGGCGTCTGTTTTGACATTAGGGACCCTTGCTCCCATCCCTCCTTACTCAGAAGGATGCTGGGGCTCCCTCAGTGTTTTCGCACACAGAGAATGGATGAGGAAACACTTGGGTTTCATCTCATGTAATGTCCGCATGAACTTTAGGGAAATGTGGCAAATCTTAGAGTGAGCTCTGTGTACTGAAAGAAAACTGCACAATGGGACTGAGAAAGACCAAATAGTTTTCTCATCTGGCAACAGGCTTGTTGTAAAGACAGGGTGGCAAGTGGTGGTTTGCAATCCACTCTGCTTTTTGTTCCTTTCTCTGTTTAAGGCCCATGGAGTGTGCCCGTGGATCAGAATTCCACTTCTCTGCCTTCCTCCCTCTGCAGTGATCCTAGCTTTCCACTTCTGCAGTTAGGCACTCACTCTCAAATTGTCTTAATGATGTTAACTACCCTGGTGGGTAGGCACAGCAGCTGGCAGCAGCTCCAGGCCCCCTGCCTGCTGCTATTGAACTCAACCAATGAAATCAATTTGTTGTCTACAGCTGTTCCTCTCCCTGCTCATTCAAGAGCTTATAGATCATTCCTCACTTTCTTGGAGAAGTAAACCCTACCCCAGGTTCGGGAGACATGTGTAGGTCCACCAAGATGCCTAACTTTTCTTCTCCCTAACATATGGTCTTCCTCGTTGCCTTCCTGAGCCATTTTACTAGCACATGATACCCAGGCAGGATGATGGCGGAGCAGAATTGATGAGCCCTAACCCACTGGAGATGGTTTGAGTCAGAAGCCTGCTTCTAACTGGTCCCACTTAGGAAATACTAATTTAGTTGTCCTAAGGACCCTGTGTTCTCTAGAAGGAGAAAGAATGTGTTTTGGAAGAAACCAATTGTGTTAACTACTAAGCTTCATGGCAAAAACTAATCATTATGCTAGCTTTTTTTTTTTTTTTTTTTTTAATCTGAGACCTTTCCGTTTTTATATCCTTCTATTACAGTGGCTCATTTTACTCTGTGCAGCAAGAGATTCATACACTGCTGATACACATGCAGTAAAATGTGTCAGGAAATAAATGTACTGGACGTGTTCAAATGGGTTATTTCACTTAACCCTCACAGCAGACAGTAAGATAGTATGATAATCTGCATTAAGGACACAAGGAAATTTGGCTTTGGAGTTAAAAATTGATTTAAACATTTTTTAATTACAAATACTTACTTTAACCAGTACATGTGTATTTCTTGTACTTTCTTGGTAAATCACATGTACACACGTTCATTTAGTGATTTTTCAGCTCTGAGAAGTACAGTGCGGTCCTTTCATAACTTAATTTTGAATGCTGAATAATTGAATTTAAGAGAGTTCAAACAATTTCTTTAATAGCCATGATAAGGAAGGAACTATCAATGTTTAAATAAATAAGGACATACGAATAAGACTTAAACAAATATTACCTAATGTTAAAGTCATGCTTCTACCCGCCCGCCTTTGGGATGTGTCTGTGCTAGTGTGTGTGTGTGTGTGTGTGTGTGTGTGTGTGTGTGTGTGTGTGCGTGCGTGTGTTGTGGGAATGATGGGAGAAGGGAAGGTAAAGAGGAAAAAAAGTTTCCTTTAAAACTCTTGCATCGTTTTTTTCTGCATCTGATGATTTTCTCTACATAGCAATTAGGTTCTCAGTGGGCTGTAAGTTGTAACTTGGATCCCTTTTCTGTCATCTTTTTCTTCCCACTGGGAGCAAGGTTACTTATATTTTCCATTAACCATAATAGAACAAAGCCCTTCACCCATGTGCTGCTCTTAAATATTTTATGACTGTATTTTATGGTAATGGGGCAGTACGAAGAAACTGATAGGGGGTAATTGTGCTCCTAAATGAAGGACATGGATTTAAAATCAATTACTATATTGTTGCTGGAGAAAACAGTGCTGGGGAATAACATCATCACTAAAGTAAAAAAAAAAAAAAATCTATCTGTCTATCTACCTACCCATCTATTATGAAGTATGATGTTTAGTTTTGATTTGAAATTAGCTTATTGCCTCCTACTCAACAAACAAAATAGAGTATGTTATTATCTGAGGTTAGTAGCTATGAATTATTTGTAATTAAATCAACAATACTTCTTTAATCTTACATCCCACTATGAAATATTCCCTTATAAGGGTTCTACCAGATTAAACTTCCTATGAAACATTTATTATCCAAGTGACCAGGCTGATGGGGGGGGGGGGGGAGAGAGAGAGAGAGAGAGAGAGAGAGAGAGAGAGAGAGAGAGAGAGAGAGAGAGAATATAAATGAGAGAGAGAGAATAAAAAAAAAAGTCTACAGGGCCCCTGGAATAAAAAGAAGAATAAGAGCACAGGCCTTAAAACTATTAATATTTTAAGCAATATTGTTCTGCAAACCGCTATATAAAATAATCCTAAGTGTTAGGGCAGACATTTAATTTGTGGGGAAGTGAAATGCAGTGGATGGAAGGGAACTAGTATCTAGTTTCTTTTCTGAGAAATGGCTGAGATAGGGAGCGAGGAGGAATGATGAATGTGTCCACATTTGCCAGCGATGATTCAGATATGCTTGTAGACCATCCTGTCCAGTCAAATAGGATCATTTGTTTGGTGTAGATGGAAGGAAGCTGAGGGAGGGAGTGAAGAAGAAAGGGAGAGAGAGAGAGGAGATAGGGGGGCACAGCCCTGTGAATCTGTAGTACAGCAGTTCCTGAGTCATTACTCAGTGAGGCAAAGTTTGGATTCCAGGTTCTTCAGAGGCTGAAAACTTGGAAAATGATATTTTTGAAACTTAATTCAGATTCAGATCAGGACAAATCTAGATTGTTGGCTGAATGGTATGAGGAATGTTTAGATTGTTTCTAATCCAAAATGATAAACCTATTGTTTGCCACTCCATCCTAAATGATGCATTTCTTTGGATATTGAAGGTTTTTGTTTGTTGTCATTCTGTTTTTATTTGATTGGATTTGTTTGTTTCTTTTTAAAAATCGTGGCGTTCCCAAACTAAACACAAACACCAGTGGGAAGAGTAATACACCTTTGTTAGGGAATGCTTTCTCACAGAAATGCTTTCTCTATTTTTTAGTGTTTAATTCCTCTGAAGTTGTGCTGTTCACATTAAGAGAGCGAACACCCCATATAGAAAATTTGAGAAATAGGAATAAAGAAAATATGCTCATTGTTCTATAAAGTAAACATATTCAGTGTCAACTTTTAGTGTATTTCCTTCATTAGTATTTCTCTGCTGAGTATTCATTTCTTTTGTTATTTTGATAACCAATAGGCCCAAACCCTTTCACAAAGGGAATTTCAGCAGAGGGAGTATGCTATGTAGAGAAGTGTCAGGAGTGTCACAGAGACTTGCTTGTAAATAATCACCATGACACATAGTAACCGTGTGACCATGAGCAAATTACGTGAACTTCCAGAGCTTCCGTTCCCTTATTTGAAAAGGGGGATGCCGGATACCCACTTCTCAGGGTTTTGTAAAGACTCCAGGTAAAGGGTGCAGAACGCCCATCATGGAGCTCTCGCCTCGGCTTCATATTTATCTTTCTGTTGTCCTCCTTGAACAAACAGTAGGAACATTGTAAATGTTGGACAAATGTGGTGAAAATAAGAATGATGGGTAGGTCAAAGGGATGAAAAGGAGGGTGCTAGAAGGAGTTCTGAACAGAGGCAACACTAACCTCCTGGATTTATCATCTTGACCAGATGGTCTTTGTTTTTCACTCTTCTACACTGTGGAATAAATAGGACAGTTAATATTTCAGGCTTAACTTTTTCCTTATCTGAGACATAAGTTATACTTTCAAGGAGGTGTGTGATGAGCTATAAAAATAAGAAAGGTCAGAATTGGAGTCGTTTGGGGAGAATGTTGAAATAAATAGCGTAACTTTCTCTAGATCTGTTTAACAGTTCATGGAAATAATATGACAAATACATAAATTATGTGATTCCAAAAATTAGCTTTATGCCTCTTTAATGTCTGTTAACATTTTTATTAATACCAAAATGTGTACGTGTTAGGGATTTACTATAAAACATATCAGACTAGATTATTTTGTTATTAACATTTACAACATCCTTTCAGGATTTTTTTTTAAAGAAACTATATACTTACACAGTCAGTCTCACTACATAATTCTTTTCAACAATTTTCATTTGGTAAATATCTAAAATTTTAATTGCTTGGCAGAGAAACATGAAAGTAGTCTAATTATTCAAATGATATAAATATTTTATTAGCATTCTGAATGATAATGTTTAACAATAGCTAACATTCTTTGAGCACTCTCTAAATGGTAGATGCTGTTTTAAGGGTTTCATATGTATTAACTCAATAACCTTATGAAATACTTACAAATATTCTCCTTTTATAGATGAGGCACAGAGAGGTTAGCTGACTTAACCAAAGTCACACAGCCGCATGATCAGTAGTCCAGGTAGTCTAACCCCAGAGCCTATATCTTGGTCATTATTCTATCTCTTAATAGTAACATCTATTTATTGAATACATATTATGTGCCAGGCCAGCTATAAGAACTTTGTGTGTATATATATACACACAATGTACGTATATCTGTATATATTGCTAATTTATATCCCCTGATAAATTAGGGGATTTAAATTGGGGAGGATTCTACTGACAGGACTTACAATTCTTTTATAAGGTTTCCCAGGCTAGCAGAAGGGTATCATTGATTCCAATTTATCTAACAGCCACTTCTCCTAAAACATTTGAAACAAGGCCCTAGGAAATTGCATCAGAGGACAAATGAGTGGCATCAGCCAAGGATACACAAGAAATCTTTCCCAACACAATCTATCAAACCAAAACTATCCCAAGATAAATTGCCCTCTCCTTGTTTATTAGTCCCCATTGTTTCAGAAACTCATGGTTCAGGCCCAATATTCATTTTAATATTTTACACAGTAGGCCTTTTAGGTTTGGGGGAAATGAGGTTATTATGATGGCCTAAACTGTCATGCTGTAGCTTCCAGTCTGTGTGTGCACGCGTGTGCCTGTACATGCGTGTGCGTGCAGATTTCATTATCTTCAGAGTTTATTAAGAATCATTACTTAAAGTATTGCGGCAAAATTAGATCAGGATATGTTGCATTATGCATAAGGTGAGCTAGACCTTAAAAATTTTAATAAAAAGCTCTATACTTACGGGTAAGCTTCCTATGTTGTGAATTTAATGGCTGAAGAATGAAATGATTTAGGAAACAAATTGGCTTTCTAATCAAATAATTCAATTTATAGCTAAGTCCCTTGAAATAAATCATTTAAAACTTTATCACAGTGAAAATTAGGACGAGAACTCACATATTCTTTTTTCATTGGTAATAGCAGTATTTTGTTGCCTCCTGCCTACTTTACAGTGGAATATAGCACCTAACAATAACGTGTCTTGAAGTACCTGCCAAATATAACTGAAACTTCTGGATCTTGATCAGAAATAATTAGATTTCTCTCAAAAATATCCTTTATAAAAGGTCCAAAGTAGTGTTAAGGTTTGCAGTTACAGAGATCTGGGCTTAACCCTGTTTCAACCAGTTCCAACCAGTGACCCAGATTATAATATTTAATCTTGTTCTACATAAAATGGGGATAAAATATCTACATGACAGGATTGTTAAAAGGAAACATGAGATAATGTTTGTACAGGGCCTAGTGCAGTGCCAGGTAGATTCAGTCTCCCAAAAATCTGTGATGGTAAAAGAAGACAGGATAATAAATCAGTCTACAGACAGTTATGTCAGTTTGCTCCCCTTCTAGCTGTGACCCACAGGTCTCTGTCCTTATCAATTCTTTGTCTATGGCTTTGAAAAAGGTCAGAAGTACTCAGAATTCAAAGATTGGCTTTGAGAAATTATCTGACTCTGAGAATTCCGGCTTCCAATGAAGAACACTTCATAAACCCATACTCTTAGCAAATTCTAAAAAGATATGTGTCTTTTCGGAATTTCAAAGACAGTGCCACTTGGAAGAAACTAGTAAACTTGACCCTCGGTTTCTCATTGAAAATCACCACTGCATCATTTTCGAGATATCAGGCATTCATCAACTTCTTAAATAATGTACCGTTATTTACTTATTACTTTTTCTTAACATATTTTTCCTTTAAACCCTAACTTGTTTAAATAAATGTATTTCTATGTCAAACAGAAAATCAACATAAATTGCCATAATGATAGAAGTTAAAAGAAAAAAGAGAAATACATGATTACTTAAAATATATATATATATTTGTTCCTATCCTACCTAAAAACATCTCACATATTCCCACGTTTTGGAAAAGCTCTACCACAGTATCTTACTGCAATACTTTCAGGAACATGGAGGTGTTCACAAAAGCTTCTCACTTGAAGCTAGTGTTCCTGCCATCTTCTCGCTGGAGGAAACCATAAGGTCATTTAGTCATTCAGCCCTTTGTTCTAAAGTTGAAGAATATGGAATATAAAGGGCTTAATACCATGATGCGGAACCTACAACTTGCAAGAGAAAATTAGTTACCAAATGTTTACATTTAAAATCCACCACTAATATCACTAATGCCATAAAATGATAAAGCAAACCAGAGAATTACAGGGGGTTCATGAAGTGAAGAATTGTAAACCACAACACGACTGAGCCTTCTACACATCATTACCAAATATGGGCTATTGAGAGGGACATACCTCATATTTCATTGTTTCCTTATTTTCTCCTGTGCCATGTCTGCTGGGTGGTTGTCTCAAACTGACACCTCTCTTTTTAATTTCATCAAATTATATTTCTAATTAGTATTTTCGTGGTGATCATGAAAAATAGAGCTGCCCTAGTGCCTGTGGCCCCAAGTAACTATGCAGTATCTCTTGGTTGGATGGTGCTTGGAAAATATTAGCCATCAACTTTCTATCTTCCTTTCAAAGGAATCCACACATATTCTTGGATGAGAAACATAGGAAAGCCCTGTGAGAAACATGTGTTATATTAGCCTCCCTCCCCCAAATGAAAGCAATTAGATTCACCATTCTGTCTTCCTTACCTTTTGCAGGTCCTAGAGTAAATGGTCATGATTTTAGTCCTTTATGCTTTCCTATGCTGGCCTTCTAGCAACTGTAAATGAGATAGAAGAGCAGGAGGAGGAACAATGAATTCATTCATGATTTATCCACCTGCCTTTGATGAATTTTGTGTATCTTGGCCAGAATTTGATAGCTCTTCCAACTTTTTTACCGAGGCATGAGAGTTTATAACTTTGTGTAGAATGGCAGAACCCAGGAGTTGTAAATATGCCAAAACCATACAGGAAACAGCCTCTTCCTCCTCTTCTGCTACTCTTAGGCTGAATCAGATGACACTGACATTTTTATAGGTCAAAATGGCCAAATATCAGCAATTTTACATAATTTATCCTATAGAAAGAAAGAATGTTCATCACGGGCCAGCAGCTAAGATCTCTCCACTTGAGACTAGCAACAAGTAGACACTGGTTGCCTGTAACATAAGGACTGAACTTCAGATGCCATATCTAGTTCTTAGAAACTGTGTCATCCGATAAGTGTTAAATTACACAACAGAATTAGCAAAGATGAGATCTAAGCCAGTCAGCCATGTCTCTGGACTGGACTGATTGATACAGAGAATGAATGAGAAAATAGTCAATAGCTAATGAAGGAGAAAATAGTCAATATTTCTTGACAAATGGTGTGCAACTTGCTGCAGCATCAGCACCAAGCTGCAGCCTCAGAAAACTAGAGTGAGCTTTTGAACCTGGTGGCACAATTACTAATGCAATGACTATTTTTGGGAACACTAATGGGTCATCTGGGGGACTGACAGGTAGCAGCCCAGCCTCAACATTTATTAACGCATGAGTCACAATCCAAGGGAAAATGTGTATGCGTACATTATGGGAAACATGATTGTTTGTGGTCCCAGAGACACTAAACAGAGCAGGAGCCACTTTAGAGTCTTCTCTGGCAGAGAGTAATATTTTTCAGTACTCAAATATGTCTTACGTTTCAGATAAAGAAGAAGTGTTTTTTAATTCTAACAGGAAACCAAAACAGCTTAGTTATAAAAATTCTACTTTTTCAAATACTTGTACAATTTGACCCAATTAGAAAAGTAGAGTGTTGTGGTTTTTATCACAGTGCTCTCATATTTCTATTCGTGAAAATCATTCATATAATTTGGTCCTTAAAGTTTCCCATACTTCATTTTCAATTAAAATAGTCATAGGTACCGTGCTTCTCCGAAAATAAGATCTAGCAAAAATTAATATAATACCCGGTATTGTATTGTATCGTATCGTATCGTATCGTGTCGTGTCGTGTCGTGTCATGTCGTGTCGTGTCGTGTTGTATCGCATCGTATTGTATTGTATTGTATCCAGTCTTATATTATAGTAAAATAAGACTGGGTCTTATATTACTTTTTGCTCCAAAAGACGCATTAGAGCTGATTGTCCGGGTAGGTCTTATTTTCGGGGAAACACAGTATATAGTACAGGTGTGTTATATCAGTAACAGTAACTGACCCTCAAAGAAATTTAGGGAGAAGAAGAGGGTGAGCAGTAAACAGTGAGAAATCTTATGTGAAAGAATTAAAGGGCCAGTGAAACAAAACAAGACTTTAGTGGTAACCATGGCAACCTGCACGAATAAGGAAGTACCTGAAGCTTTCTAGTCATTATTATTATTGTATTTCAACATTTATTGACTGCATGAGATTGGGACTGATCGATTATTTCCCAGGAGGAACAGATAAATGGAGATGAGATTTCCCTAAAGGGAAACCAGTGCCTTCTAACAGTTTTTAATGAGGTTGAGACTGTCAGATGACAGAGGAACGCTAAGGTCTCTCTCTGTTTTGCAGCGGAGAAAATTTTAAAACTTAGAGACTATGTCACATAAGGGACCGTACAGTGACATTTATGCCAGAGACATCAGACAGGTCAAAAGATGAATGATAAAATCAGTGATGCGTAATAAAAGAAACCAAAGGTTAGATTTAAGATTAATTGGTTTCTTGTTTGGGGAAAGAGCTGATAACATGTTTTGGTCAGCCATCTTCTCATGGGGTCCCTGGGCAAGATCTGTTTCCTGTAGTGGCATAATTAAGCCTCTACTCTACCAAAGGAAAAAACAAATGTTTAGATACACCAACTTCTGAGATGAACTTATTTCTCCTTCATACCCAGCTACAAGAGCAAAACTGTTACAAAACAAAAGCACAGCAGAACAAAAGAAAAAGGCACTTTTTCCTCCCAGGGTAGTGGGGCCAGGTGTGGAGAGTAAGCAGGATGAGGAATGGAGAAAAAGTTTTTAAGTCTGGCATTGGCTTTGGTTGTTTGCCAAGGGAAAACTGCTAGAATTATTAGCACTGCCTGAATAGAACCCTTTCTTTTGGTCAGGATTTTGCAAATGAATCACCTGGGGGTCTGCTTAAAATAAAGATTTTGATTAAGGAGAATCTTTCAGATTTACCAGAATCTGATGGGACCCCAGATTCTGTATTTCCAACTCCCCATTAATGCCCATGCTGCTGATGATCATACTTCAAATTGTAAAGCTCAACTTTGGCTGCATAATAGGTCACCTGGGGAGTTTGTAAAAATTGTGTTGCCTGAGCCATACACCCAAACCAGTGAAATCAGCTTATGCAGAGGTGTCCTCTAGGAGCTGAGAACCACAGCAGCCAGGAGGTCAAAGATAAATAACAGATATATTGATTTAGTTTACACAGAATTTCACAATTGTTCTTGTACTTAAAACCATGCAACGATCTCACATAAAACCTGTATTTCTAGCTCTTCATTGAATAAACAACACCAGGGTGCATTTCCAGCTGGTGGTCAGCTGCTGTAGGCATGTGCACTGTGCCTTTTGGACTGGGCACACAATCTCCAGGTGTCCTCTGCCCAGTCAGCCAATTTCCCCATTTTTGTCCTCTGCCTGCCCCCTGCAAGCCTTTGATTTGTGCCCCTGTATACAGAGTTATGCTACAATGGGTGGTTTGTAATACAGTTCTTTTCTTCCTTTAAATCCTTGACTTACACATGGCAGAGGTGTTGGCTAGTTGGTTTGCCCACTCATTTTAGGACCCCCATTTGAAACACTGATGTGGAAAAAACACTTGTGTAGGAGTCAGGAGCTGAATTCTGGTCCGGTTCTGCCACTTACTGCTGTATTGATATCAATACTTCACCTCTGAATCTGAGTTTTCCACATCTGTAAAGTCACACAATTTGTAGATTAGGCTAAATGTCCTTTCAAGATGCTAACACAGCTTCAGCCACCATTACTCATTCATGATGCGACTCTTCTCAGTGCCTGTTTACTCTATACCAGGCACTCTTGAATGGAGGAAAGGAAGTACAAAGTCAAGTTTAATTCATATAACCTACCAGGGTTCTTGAGCGCTTGAGAAGTTCTCATGAAGAGAAAAGAGTTAGGAATTGGATGGCCGTAAATCTCCATTTGCCCAGACAGCCTGGGTTGTATTTAATGCTCTGGTGGGATTATTAACAGCACTAGTTTCACTCACAAAAGTGGTCTACTGTGGATCAGAGTTCATTTTGGACTCTGTAGTTAGGAAAACATTGCAGTGTGAGATTCCTCTAAGGAAGGGGAGTCCATGGGATGCCACAACTGGAGTGAATCCTGGACATTCAGCACGCTTATATAGCACAGTAGGGAAGGAAAGCTGGGCCAGCATTAATATTCGCATGCTTTGATGGGCCAGCTGCCGGCCCCATCGACTCTGTTCGCCAGCATCCCAGAGAAGTCCTCCTGAGCAAGCTCCAAACTGGAGACAGCTTCCCTAACAAGGGGAGCATGAATTTGGCAGAAATTGGGGGACTCTTCACACATTCTGTCAGCTCCGTTACAGTGCTTGTTTCCCATTACTCGTCCCTCGCGCTTCTGTCCTTTTTCACCTTGAATCTTGTTGGTTTCCCGGCATCTGTCTGAAACTGCTGCTGAAATTCCCCTGCCCTTCTTTTCAAGTTGTTTTTAAAACCCCTAGCGACCACGCGTATTCAAAGGGCTACACGCGTGCCTACTACTGCCACCTAGTGGACGCATCATAGTGTCATGGTTGACTTTACCTTTGACCAAAACAGGGCTAGGCTAGAATTTACTTGGAAGAATTATCCAGGCAAAGCTTCTGATTTGATGAAAAGTAATTGGAAAGTCAAGATGTTTTACAAAGTATACAAATACTTTATTGAAACAATTTTCTTTTTCTGAAAAAAAAAAAAGGATTTTAGAAGCAAACTCTAAAAACACCAATGCACCAGTTCTTCACGCATAGAAGCTGAATAATGTTGGTTTGAAGAATGAGTAAACCAAGGATCACACAGAAGAAAGAACTATTCCTACCCTTATTCGAGCAGAGTTAGAGTTCTCTTCTCACATACAGTATGTGGAATCTTGCTTCTCTCTACATAAAGAATAGTTTGTCCAAAGTGAACACTGGTTTGTTCCACATAGGACCTCTTCTTGATAACTGGCATGTTTCTATAGGCTGTGCTGGAGTAATTATGTAATTGCTGTCTCATAATAATAACACCAGAGTTTCAAGTTAGGCATGTAAATTCTACTCTTCCTCTTTTAATTGTCTATTTTTTTTAAAGTCTGCCGTTTCTCAAATAATGTTGAACAAGAGATATTTGCTTTCTTCACATCTCTTTGTCTTTCTTGTTCTCTGCCCTTTCCCACAAATAGACAATATATCCCATCTCCTTTTCTCTATTTCTGGTTCATTCTTTTGATTTTTATCTCCAGACTTCTTCCCACAGAGCCTTCTGTTCACCATGCAGATTCCCAGTGGTTCTCATCTACTTACAGCCTGAGTTGATTTAAATTTTGAGAAAATGTTCCTTTTAACAGTCTCAGTATATTGGTATACCTAAATACAAATAACAATTAATAATGAATAATGTACAGTAAGGCATATCTGTATTATAATGACTGTAGCAGTAATAAGCTCCTTGTTATTCCAACTCTCCTGAGGAATTCTCTGGAAGGCTACAAAGAATATTTTAGGATACAGTTCACAGAGGTCATTGGAATATTTAATATTCTGTAATTATTTTTGATTTACGATATGTTGCCCAAAAGCAGATTCTAGAAATAAATCAACAGTAGTTTCATTCAGGGTAAAAATAGGGCATAAATTGAACTATGGTCATCATATTAAATTATACTACCATGTTATGTTTGCTACATTTGGAGCTGTGTCATCTTCAATATTTCCATGCTGCATTTGTCTTGAGCCTGTGCTTTCCAAAAATATTACAAAGACTCTGCTACTTTTGGTACCATTATAGTACCTAATTTGAAATATCAAATTGCAGATATTTGATTCCATGACATTTTATTGTTGGAAAGAACCTTAGATGAAACATAACCAGCCCTCTCTCTTTTATCATTGAGGAGTCTGAAGCCCAGAGAAGCAAAATACTTACCAGAGGTTACATAAATAGCTCTGAACTAGGGATGAGTCCTGTTCTTTTTCTTTTTTTGACCAGAGTGTCATACATGTCACACACACACACACACACACACACACACACACAAAAAAAATTGGGGTGCAAAAAATAACTGTCCTCCAACTTTATATAAGTTCTTCTAGCCAGGCTAATAATCAAATTTAACAGAGACATGTTAACAGGAGAAAATGTCCAAAGTTTATTTTATGGGTGCACATTTGGGGGTGCCATAAGAATAAGACCCATATTGTCATTGGGCGGTTGAAGTTTATATGCTGTTACAGAGGTAAGGAGAAGAGGATAGGACTTGTGGTTTGGGACTTCAAAGGGCAGGAAGGCAAGTCACATGGAAAAGGAAAAGCAAATGTGTGGTAAATAAGTGTTTGCTGGGACATCTTTAATGTTGTGACACAGAGAGAACTTTGAAATAAGGGACCTTACTAGGTTCTTCTCTATCATATTCTAGTTTATATTAAACTATATTTTCTGTGATGACATCTCCTTCCTGGAGAAGGTCCTCTATCTAAATTCCCTTTGGTCAGTTAAGGGGAAGGTCAAAGGATTTTCCTGAGACTTTTTTTCCTTTAAAACAATCTGCTTAAAATCAATATCCCAAAAGGCATATTTGGGGGGTGTCAAAACTTTGCCTCCCTTCACACGCATAATAATATACACACATATACACACATATTCATATTATGCTTTCCTATATGTATATTATAATTTTTATCTTATTTATGAATTATAGATCTTTCAAACACCGTATCTTTCTAACATTTTCCCAAGAACAAATTAAAAAAAAATTATTTCAAGGATTTCTTAGCTTTTAAAAAAGTGTAGGCAACTATGCTTTTATCATTTTAATAGGTACCTTTCTTAAAATGATTTCAACTGATGCCTAAAGTATAACTGTCTTCTGTCAAGATTGCGTTGGGAGACAGCATTCGTTAGATCTATGAGATTATGTTTACAACATATTGCTACATGAGCTCTGTTTGTCACCTTCTATAAGTTTTAAGTAAGAATAACTGTGGAATGTTTGAACAGACTTTAATAAGATCCTGTTTCCATTAACAAGCAACGAAAACTCCATGAGCTTCTCCAAATACATCCTTTTTTTGTTTTTGTTTTTTTTTGTTTTTTTGTGTGTTTTTTTTTAAGGAGGGCACAGCTCAAAATGGCCTATGCGAGGATCGAACTGGTAGCCTTGGTGCTACCAGCACCATGCTCTAACCAACTGAGATAACCGGCCACCTCCAAATAGATCTATGTTAATATGTTCAGATTTCAAGAGTGCTTTAAAATGACATCATATTGCTTTATATATATATATATATATATATATATATATATATATATATTAGACTAGTCCCAGTAAATGGATGGGTCTAACAGTCCAGGATTAATACCCTCTCTAAATACCTCAGAGAGATTATTCCCTGCTGTTTTCTTCTAAGAATGTTCAAACCCAGGTGACTGTAAGGAATGTAGATGTGAATTTTTAAAATGATTTCCCTGGTTGATTCTTTAATATTCTAGTTATATTTTTAAATTTTTGAAGAGAATACACTCCTTCCTTCTAACTATTTCCTCCCTCTCCTCCTTTCTTCCCTCCTTCCTTCCTTCCTTCCTTCTTTCCTTCCTTCCATCCTTCCTTCCTTTCTTCCATAATTCATCAAACATTTATTTGTCCTGGCACATATTATACATCAGGCATTTTGTTGGATGGATATAGTGCTTGCGATTTAGGAAAGATTCTATTGCAGATGTAATTATCTTATATTTTTAACTTTCAGAACTATATATCAAATTCATGATCATTTTCTGAAAATCTGTATATTAGTTTACTTTGATCTTTATCATAATTTCTTCAGGAATATTCTGAAATCTAACGTATTACAAGTATGCAGTCATCACTCTCATAGATTGCACTTAATTAAATTGTTCCATTTGTGAACAAAAATCATACACAACTCTGTGATCAATGTTTTTTCTTCCAAGTAGCTACCATTATCCAGTTAAAAATGTAGCTCTGTAATCTAGCTTTACATTTATCCAAAAGAGGTTAATATTGTCTTACAATCAATGCAGGACACATGGAGGGAGAGGTTTTTTTCATTTGTTTTAGTTGGTAAGAACACTCCAGCAACAATATCCTCATTCACTAACTAGAAGGCTGATTTAATAGAGGAGTTGCTGCCTCCACCCCTTTCGGAAGCCACAGCAGGCAGGCCTGGCTTGGGGTTCATTAGAGTCTGGTCGGATGACAGCAGACTGGGAAGCAGCTGTAAATGATCAGAACCAGGCCTGGGCCAGCTTCAGCTTCTGCCAAGCGCAGCAAGGATCCAAATACTTTCTGGATTCCAAAGAAAACATGCCAGCCTTATGCCTGCTGATCACGGGACGTTGATGGGATATATGTCTCTGGCTTTGAGGCTTAAGAGGAAACGCTTATCATTGATGCAAACACTCTTTCTGTCTTGCTGCCATGTGAGCAGAAAATGACACTGCAGCTCCACGTGTTTGCACGTGGCAATTCAATAAGTAATTCTAAATTTTCTTTAAACGTTCAAGCTAAATTTTCATTTAAATGTAATGGGAAGGGACCTTAGGAATCATCTTGTATAGGCTCCTTGTTTTATAGGAAAGAAAAGCCTCAGAGAACTCAGACTCACACTGGGTTGGGTTAGGTATATAGCAAAACACTGCATTAGGTGCCAGGGACATTTGACTCATCATTGACTGTCCCTAATTAAGTTAATTAAGATATGAAGTGAAAATGTGCTTACCTCCTCTCACAACCATATCAAAATTACAACGGAACTACAGAATAACCGTCATTGAGAATCGCCTGGAGTCTAGCTGAACCAAAGCCCTACAACTAAGGACATACAGAAGACTCCACCTCAAGACTAGTAGGGGGGGCAGAGATGTGGAGTGGGCTGGTCCCACACCCATGTGTGACCATTAAAGATCAGGAGGGGTATCTTGGCTGTGGAGGTCTCTCCCTAAGGAGTGAGGGGTCCTAGCCCCTCACCATGCTCCCCAGTCCAGAATTCCAGAGCCAGGGAGAGAAGTCCCCACAACTTCTTGATGTGAAAACCAGCAGAGACTGGGCCTGAGTGAGCCAGAGGGTAGTTGCAGTCCCACGTATTCCTCTTAAAGGGCCCACCCTTGGACTTACTTGCTGGCAGACTCACTCACTCTGAGCTCCCAGCACTAGGGCAGAAGCTCAAAAGGAACCAGAGACATACAGGGAGGAAGTGAATCTTTTGGCTTCAGGGTGAGGGCTGGAGGGACAGCTTTCTCCTGGACAGAGGATGGCAGAAGCCATTGTTCTCTTGTTGAGCCTTCCCCATTCACGGCATGCAGATGCAGGCAGCTGCCATATCTGAGTCACCATCAACCTAGCTCATACTTTTTATTCACCGTGATTCCCTGAGATCCCACCCCACCTAATTTTCAGGCCCACTCCAGGCACTTCCAGTGGATTTTCCATATATAGCTTATCTTGGCTCATGCTGGAGACTTTCTTAAAATCTTTCAAAGGTTTACAAAACCCAAACAAGGAGCATCTGGCTTCAGCATGTCCCGTACCTCTGGCTGAGCAGACCCAAGCCCACCACTAATGATACCCAACCTCAGTTGACCAGGTTGGCCTCGTGAGGCACCTCGAAGCCCAGCGTGGACAGTGGACAACTGTAGATTGCTTTGTTGCTCATGCCTGGTAGCCCTGGCCTGTGGTGTGGCCCCTCCCAAGAGGCCCAGGACTAACATGCCTGGTGGCTACCTTAGGACACAGCTGGAGTATCACCCAGTCAATCCAGGGATGACACACCCAAAGGACACAATAGGCAGGCACCAAGTCCCTGCTAAAGTGAATCTTGCTCCGCAGGGTCAGCCCCTGCATAACAGGTCCTCCACTGCAGTCATGGCCAGTCTTCACAATCAGCCCAAGGGTGAATCCCTCGCATTGATGTGCATAGAGCATCCAAGACTCAACTACAACAGGAAGGCACATACAACCCACACAAGGGACACACCTGAAGTACCTGGCTCAGGTGACCAGGAAGACTGTGCCACTGAGCCCCACAGCACACCTACCATGTAAGACCACTCTCCTAAGACTGGGAGACATAGCAGCCCTACCTAGTACATAGAAACAAACATAGGGAGGCAGCCAAAAAGAGAAGACAAAGAACCATGTTCCCACAAAAATAACAGAACAAAACTCCAGGAAAAGAACTAAACAAAATGAATTCAAGCAATCTACCAGACACAGAGTTCTAAACACTGGTTATAAGGATGCTCAAGGAACATAGAGAGAACTTCAACAAAGAGATAGCGAGCATTAAGAAAAGGACATAGAAACCATAAAAAAGAACCAGTCTGGAATAAAGAATACTATCACTGAAATGAGGAATACATTAGAGGGAATCAATAGTAGATTAGATGAAGCAGAGATCAGATCAGCAATTTAGAAGATAAGGTAGTAGAAAACTCCCAATCATAACAGAAAAAAAAAAAGAATCCAAAAGAATGAAAACAGTTTAAGGGGCCTCTGGAACAACATGAAGCAAACCAACATTTGCATTAAACGGGTACCAGAAGAAGAATAGAGAGAGCAAGGAATTGAAACCTTATTTGAAGAAATAATGACAGAAAACTTCCCTAACCTAGTGCAGAGAGTCCTAACCATGATGAACCCAAAGAGGTCCATACCCAAATTCATCATAATTAAAATGCCACAGTTTAAAGACAAAGAGAGAATCTTAAAAGCAGCAAGAGAAAAACAGTTACCTACAATGGAGCTCTCGTAAGACTGTCAGCTGATTTCTCAATAGAAATTTTGTAAGCCAAAAGTGATTGGCAGGAAATATTCAAAGTGATGAAGATAGGAACTGCAACCAAGAATACTCTATCCAGCAAAGCTGTTATTTAGAATGAAAGGACAGAAAAAGAGCTTCCCAGACAAGAAAAAGCTAAAGGAATTCAACACCAAATCAGTATTACAAAGAATCTCAGTGGGACTTTAATATGAAAAAAAAAAAAAAAAGAAAATATGAACAATAAAATGGCAATAACTACATATCTATCAACATTACTTTAAATGTAAATGGATTAAATGCTCTAATCAAAAGATAAGGGGCCTGAATAGATAAGAAAACAAAACCTTTACATATGTTGCCTGAAAGAGACTCACTTCAGATCAAAAGAAGCACACAGACTGCAACTAAAGGGATGGGAAAAAGATATTTCATAGAAAATGGAAGTGATAAAATAACTGGGGTGGCAATACTTATACCAGATACAATAGACTTTGTTTTAATGGTATACCAAGAGACAAAGAAGGACCCAGTAAAGCCACTTCTGGGTATTTACCCAAAGAAACCCAAAATGCTACTTCAAGGGGACATGTGCATCCATAGGTTCATTGCAGCATTGTTTACAATGGCCAAGATGTGGAGGCAGCCTGGGTGTCTGTCAATGGATGAGTGGATAAAGTATAAGAGGTACATATATACAATAGAATATTGCTCAGCTAGGGAGAGAAACGGGTTTTTGCCATCTGCAGTGGCATGGATGGACCTGGAGGGTATTGTGCTGAATGAAGAATGTCAGACAGTGAAAGATAGATGTAGTGTGATTTTGTTTATATGTGTAATCCAAAATACAAAATAAACAAACAAAACAGAAACAAACTCATAGATCCAGAGAACATTTTGATGGTTGCCAGATGGGAGAGGGATTGGGGATGGGTGATAAAAGGGAAGGGATTAAGCAGTACAAATTGGTTGTTGCAAAGTAGTTATGGGGACATAAGGTATAGCATAAGGAATACAGTCAATGATATGGTAATAACTATGTATAGTGCCAGGTGGGTACAAAACCAGTCAGGGGCATCACTTCTTAAATTATATAAATATCTAACCATCATGCTGTGTACCTGAAGTTAACATAAAATGACACTGAATGTCAATGGTAATTGAAAAATTTTAAAAATGGGGAGAAAGGTGAAGGGGAATAAGAAGTTCAAATTTCCAGGTATAGAACAAATAAATCATGGGGATGTAATGTACAGTATAGGGAATATAGTCAATAATATTGTGATAGTGTGGTATGGTGTCAGATGGTTGCTGGATTTATCATGGTGATCACTTATTTAGGTATATAGATGTTGAATAAATGGCATACACCTAAAACTAATATAATATTTTATCTTAGCTATATTTTAATAAAAATCTTAAAAAAAAAGAGAGATGAAAATGCACTACAAACTATGGTGATAGGTCATAAATAGATTGTTAGAGAAAGAGAGTGATATCATTACAGTGAGTAGGCACTGAATAGTATACAAGGTAGTCTATATAATTAGCTTAAAATTGTAGAGACCTAATCTTCAATTAAATAAAGAGATGTAGAATACTCTGAATTTCTTCCCATTTCTAAAAGACAAAGAAAATACCTAAAAGTTTTCATATGCATGTTTTCCATCTGTTATCTTCTGTTGTTGGAGTATTTGTTTTGTTTTGTTTTTATATATTCCAATTTTGTGCAGGTATAAAAATGTACTATGTTACAAGAGCTCTACCCGGTAGTTGAATCCTGTTCTGTGGGCTGACTAGAACCTTGCGAGTGAAAGCATAGTCTGTGTACCAGCAGAACCAGTTATCACCTAGGAGGATCTCCAGCCCCACCCCAGACTTTCTGAATCAAAATATTAATTTTACCAAGATTTTCAATTGATGAATATGTGCATTCGATTTTGAGGAACACTATACAATAAAACTCAATCAGATTCTCTTTTGTTGTGGAGCTTAGATGTGAAACATGAAGACTATCATAAACACCTGGCGGGAAAGAATGAGAGAGACATAAAAAAGAAAATAGTATATAGGCCATGAGCCAATGAAAGTCATGGAATCCATGGAGTAGAAAGAATATGAGTGAAGTCCCATTAGCTAATGGACAGAGCACGGTAAAATCAGAGACGAACAAAGCTAAGGGTACATGCACTGAAGTAGAGGGTATTGAACAGCTTGCTTGAGAGGATGACTTCTCAAATTGATTTTGAGTTAGAGAGATGCTTTCTGAGTGCTAAAACTCCTACTGCATTCTGTCAATGGTAATAAGATTTTGTTTTCCATATATCCTCATTGTGCAACAGCTAAAACTATTGCTCTTGTTTCTTACTTTCCTGAAAACTTGCAGCAAATTTTTATTTACTGAGGTAACATAGGCATATTTCGGACCTTGGGAATCTCAAAAAGCCTCTAAAGTACATCATTCCAAATGACTTTACTTCTTTAACTCTTATTCCCAGGTCTGGTTTCTTGTTTTTTTGCAAAAGTTTGACTTCCTGGAAAGTTGAACTTCAGTACCACTTATGGCCTCACCAATTCCTGATGAAGTTATTAAAAAAAAGATGTGTAAGGATAGAGCCATTTCAGGAGTCTGGAAAATTAGAGCCATTCCCAGAGTCTGGAAATTGGCCAAAGGCGTATGATAATTTGATTAAGGGAAACTCCTGAACCCTGGGGAAGATCAGTGAGAGTGTGACAATTTTGCCTGGAGCTGTTCTCATCTCTCCCAGGTACTTCATTGTGGTAATTCTACCAGAGCTTGGCAACTGTGAAAATCAGTAGGTAGCCACTAAAAGGACTGATTTGATTTGGAACAGAAAGTAGAAAAATTACATGCCCTCAGGCATTGTCAGGAACAATAGTTATCTGAGTGGCAAACTAATGGGAAAGCCAACACTGTCGCTAGCCTCATGTCATCATGATCCTGGCTGGGGAAATCAACAGCATTGCATGTTAGCCGAAAATTGAACACAGAGATCTAGTAAATGAGACAGCCATAGTGTGCCTTGATAAGGTCTCACATATCCCTGTAGGTCTACAAGTCTGTATATATGTGCAAGGCTGCACACAGTAAGGACAGAGGCAGAAGTTCTGACTATCCACATATGCCTAGCCTAACATGAGACCATGTACTGAAACAGAAGAGACAGACATAAGAGGGCTCAGAGGAAAATAAAAGTTAGGACAGATTTAATCTATGCTCCCCATCCCATACACAGATCCTTAGCAAAGGTAGGAGCTTACTGGCTCAACATGTTTGAGCTCAACTCTAGTTAATCATTGGCTGACTGCTATGCCGGAACAGCAGTAATCACTAGGAAGGCAAAATTAAATATAAAAATAAGATTTTTAAAAACTTAGCAGTAACATCAGCACTCTTAGAGAGAATAATCTACAGAATTAATCCAGGCAAGTGACTATAGAAACTACAAATAACAACAATAAAACATCAAAGACAACAACCTCTAGTAAGAAAATCAGACTTGCTGATATGTATTACCTAAAGTGTCCAATTTTCATAAAAATAAAAATCATGAGACATGTAATACAACAGGAAAATGTGACCCATTCTAATGAAAGACTAACACAAACTGCCTCTGAGGTCCCCATTTGTTAGACTTAGCATATAAACGCTTTAAATCAACTGCTATGAATATGTTCAAAAGCACTGAAAGAAATAATTTTCAAAGAATTAAAAATAAATATGACAACGATTCATCAAATAGGAAATATCAATAAGGACAGAAATTATCAAAGGAAACAAATGGAAATTAAAAGTGTTATAACCGAAATGAAAAATTCACTAGAGAAATTTAATAGCAAATTCAATATGGCAGAAGGAAGAATCAGAACTTGAAGATGAATCAATAAAAATTATCTATGCTGAAGAACAGAAAGAATATTAAAAAATGAACAGAGTTTGCAAGACATGTAGGGCACCATCAACTATTCTAACATACCCATAATGGGAGTCCAAGAAAGAAACAAGAGAGAAAAGGGGGCAGAAAAAAATATTTGAAGAACTAAATAGTTACAAACTTCATAAATTTGATAAATTTAATCTACAGATCCCAGAAGCTCAAAAAACTCCCAGTAGAACTTCACCTACACACATCACAGTCAAACTGTTAAAAGCCAGAGACAAAGAGATAATTTTGAATGAACTAAGACAAAAAAATTCATCATGTACTAATGATCAATGACATGATTTACAGCATAATTTTTACCAGAAATAATGGAAACTAGAGAGCATTGAAATGCAAAGAAAAGTGCTGAAAACAAAAAATAAAGAAAATACAGAACTATCAAACAAGAATTCTATATCCAGCAAAAATATTCCTCAAAAATATAGGTGAAATAATGGTAGTCTCAGATAAAAAAAAGACTGAATTTGTTGCTAGCAGACATGCCTTACCATAAATACTAAAGAAAGTTTTTCAGGTTAAAGGACATGGTATCAGATGATAACTGGAATGTGCATGAGGAAATAAAGAGCATCAGGAAAGATAAATATTTAGGCATATATTAAAGATTGTATATGACATATTTTCCCTCTTTTTACCTCCTAACTAATTGAAAAGATATATAATTACAGAAAATAATAATTATAAAATTATTTTTTAAAATATAAAATGTTTTATATATGTTATGTTCATATATGTTTGTGTATAAAATATATAAGATAATACATATAGATTTTTATATATAATATATTATAATGTATAACATATAATGTATACATTCAGATTATACATATATATTATACTATATATAATATACATATAGATTATAATACATATTACAAGATTATGAATATATATTATATATATATCATATATGTATATATGGCACAAAGGAGTGGGGCAAATATGGAGCAAAGTTGAACAAAGTTTGGAACAAAGTTTCTATTTTCTTTCATCAGATTTAAGTTATTATTACTATGAAGTACACTATAATAACTTCAGATATATGTTGTAATCTTTCGAACAACTACTAAAAAAATAACTCAAAAGAATATAGTGTAAAAAAATAACTAAGGCATTTAAATTATACATAGGAAAATAGCTAGTAACACCAAAAAAAGCCGTAAAGGAGAAACAAACAAACAAACAAAAAGAAGAGGTGAGACAAATATATGGTGATGGAAGGAGAACTGACTCTGGGCAATGAACACACAATACAATATATAGATGATGTATTATAGAAATCTACACATAAAGTCTATATAATTTTACTAACTAATGTCTCTTCAATAAATTTATAAATAAATTATTTATAATAAATTTTAAAAAGAAATCAATAAAACATTTTTAAATGTAATAGAGAAATCAAAGAAGCCAAAAGTTAGGTCTTTAAAAAAAAAATCAAGCAAATTGACAAATGTTTGGTTAGACCACCAACCAAGAAAAAAAAAGGGAAGACTCAATACCTAAACCAAAACAAAGGAGAAGACATCACTTGTCCTCTATCAAAATTTAAAAGACTGTAATGAATACTATGAATAACTGAATGCTAACAAATTAGAGAGCTTAGATGAAATCGACAAATTCCTAGAATAACAGCAATTACCAAACTGACTCAAGAAAAATGGAGAACCTAAATAGATATATTTTAAGTATAGAAATTCAATTATTAGTTAAAAATCTTCCCACAATGAAAAGCTAAGCCCATATGGCTTCACTGGAAAATGCTATCAAATATTTAAAGAAGAAATGACACCAATTCTTCACCGAATTTTCTAGAGGAGAGTAGACCACTTTCCACTTCCTTTTGTGAGGCCAGTGTTACCCTAATAACAAACACAGACAAAGACATCACAAAAAAATGAAAACCACAGACCAATATCTATCCCCATGAATATAGATGCGAAATCCTTAACAAAATATTAGGAAACTGAATCCAGTAATGTATAAGAAGTATTATACACAATGACCAAATGGGATGCATTCCAAGATCATGAGGCTTTTTAACATCAGGAAATCAATTAATGTAATGCACTATTTTAATAGAATGAATGATAAATGCCACAAGATCATCTCAATAGATGCAGAAAAAAGCAATTGACAAAATCCATCTGATCATGAAAACAGTCTCAATAAAGTAAGAATAGAAAGAAACTTCCTGGACCTGATAAAGGGTACCTATGAAGAACTTTGCTATCATCATACTTACTGGTGAAAGAATGTGCTTTCCTCCTGAGATTAGAGACAAAGTATGGATGTTGCTCTTCTCATTTTGACATTGTACTGGAGATTCTAGACATCATGGTAGGAAAAACTAAAAGGAAAAAAAAAAAGACATTAAAGTATCCAGACTGGAAAGGAAGAAGTAAAACTGTCTTTATTAATAAATGATGTGATACTGTATGCATAAAATCCTAATTAATACACACACACACACACACACACACTTAGAACTAAATAGATTCAGCAAGGTCACAGGATACAAAATCAATACACAAAGTCAATTGTATTTCTATACACTGGTAATGAACAATTTGAAAAGAAAATTAGGAAAGTAATTCCATTCCCATTAACATAAAAAAGAATAAAATAATTTGGACTAAATGTACAAAATGAAGGGCAAGACATATAATGAAAAGAATGTTGAGATAAATTAAACATCTAAATAGATTCACAAACATTCATGGATTGAAAGACACAGTATTGTTAAGATGTCAGTTCTCCCCAAATTGATCTATAGATATGATGTAATCTCTAATAAAATCCCAAAAGGCTTTTTTTTTTTTGGTAGAAATTGACAAACTGATCCTAAAATACGTGTGGATCTGCAAAACACTCAGCATACTCAGAATAATTTTGATAAAGAACAAAATTGAGGAATTTATACTTCCCAATTTTAAAACTTATATAAAACCTACTATAATCAAGACAGTGTGTCACTGGTGTAAGGACAGCATATAGATCAACAGAACAGAAGTGAGGCTTCTAAAATCAACTCTTATATGTCAGGCGCATTGATTTTTGGCAAAGATGCCAAGGCAATTCAAAGGGAAAGGATAGTCTTTTCAAGAAATTGTGCTGGAACAATTGGATATCCGCATACAAAAAGGTGAATTTAGACCCTTAACTCACAGCATGCAAAAAATTAACTAAAAATGGATCATAGATCCTACTGAATGGGAAAAGATATTTGCCAATGATATATCACATAAGGGGTTAATATCACAAATTTATAAAAAACTCAACTCAACTCCAAAAAACAAACAACCCAATTAAAAAATGGACAGAAGACATGAAGAGACATTTTTCTTAAAAGGACATACAGATGGCAAACAGATATATGAAAAAAACGTTCAACTTCACTAACCATCAGAGAAATGCAAATAAAAATCACCTCACCCCAGTCAAAATGGCTATCATCAATAAATCAACAAACAACAAGTGCCGGCGAAGATGTAAAGAAAAGGGAACCCTTGTGCACTGTTGGTGGGATTGCAGATTGGTGCAGCCACTATGGAAAACAGTATGGTGGTATCTCAAAAATCTGAAAATGGAACTACCTTATGATCCAGTAATTCCACTGCTAGGTATCTATCTGGAGAAATCCAAAACTCTAATTCAAAAAAAATTATGCACCCCTATGTTTATTGCAGCACTATACACAATAGCCAAGACGTGGAAACAACCAAAATGCCCATTGTAGACGACCGGATTAAGAAATTATATATATATATTACATATGTATATATATATAATGTATTATATATATATAATACATATGTATTATATATATATAATACATATGTATTATATATATGTTATATACATATATATAAACTTATATACATATGTGTGTGTGTATATATATGTATATATATATATATATATATATATATATATATATATATATATATTTACAAGAAGCAGAGTACAGCATTAGGAATAGAGACAGTGGAAATGTAATGGCTGTGTGTGATGTCAGAGGGATAGTGGATGAGGGGAAGGGGAGTTGACACAGTGTGAGGGATATAAATTATAAATGTCTAACTGTTACATTGTTTTGTGAACTGGAAACTAATAAAAAAAGAAAAAAGAAAAGAAATAAATTTGGAAACCAAAATAAATAAATAAATAAATAAAAATGGATCATAGAGCTATGCTTAAAACCTAAATATATAAAACTCCTACAAGAAAACAAGACAAAATATTGCTAATTTTAGGTTGGATAAAGTGTTCTTATTTATGACACCCAAAGCACGATATATAACAAAAAACTGATAAATTGGACTTCATCAAAACTAAAAGCTTTTCATTTAAAAAAGTAATAAAAAAAATGAAATGACAGATTAGAATAAAATATTTACAAATCTTATATCCGATAGTTGTATTCAAAATATATAGATAGCATTTACAACTCAATAATAATAAGTGAATGTACCAATTAAAAATGGAGAAAACACTTTAATTGATAGCTATTTCACCAAAGATATACAAAAGTCCGTATAGGGATGGCTAATAAGTACATAAAAAATGCTCAAAACCATTAGTCATGGAAAATGCAAATTAAAACCACAATTAAAAGAGGATTTTATACCAGTAGAATGACTACAATAAAAAATGACAGATAGTATCAAGTGTGGGGACAATGGAAGAGATTGGGATGCATGTACAATACTTGTTTGAATGTAAAATGATATAGGCACTTTGGCAAACAGTTTGGCAGTTTCTTAAAAAGTTAAA
This sequence comes from Rhinolophus sinicus, assembly GCF_057876585.1. Taxonomy (NCBI): domain Eukaryota; kingdom Metazoa; phylum Chordata; class Mammalia; order Chiroptera; family Rhinolophidae; genus Rhinolophus; species Rhinolophus sinicus. The sequence continues at coordinate 34,195,623 of NC_142515.1, forward strand.
CAAACTTACATACAATCTAGTAATTCCATGCTTAAATATTAGGTTGGTGCAAAAGTAACTGCGGTTTTTGCAATTATTTTTAACCTTTTAAACCGCAATTACTTTTGCACCAACCTAATACCTCTCCAAGAGAAATGAAAATATATTTCCATAGGAAGTGTTGTACACAAATGTTCGTAGAAACATTACTTGTAATAGCCACAAGTTGGAAGCAATCCAAATAACTATAGACAAATGAATGGAAGGGAATACAAGGGAATACTATTTAAGAATTAAAAGGAATGAATTACAGCACAGATGAACCTCAAAATCATCATGCTAAGAGAAAGGACCCAGATGTAAAAGACTACATTAATATAATATGTATTCATGTGCAATGTCCAGAAAAGACAAACCTAGACAAGAAAGCAGATCAGTGGCTGCCAGTAGTTGGGCGTGGGAGCTGGGTGTGAAAGATCTTTGTGGTGACAGCAATGTTCTTAAATTGAATTATGGTGATGGTCACACAACTTTGTAAATTTACTAAATATAAGTTGAACAAATTATGGTATGTAAATTATACCTTAGTAAAGCTGTTAGAGAGAGAGACAGAGAGAGAGAGAGAGAGAGAGAGAGAGAGAGAGAGAGAGAGAGAGAGAACAGTCAGATGCAGGTGGTGTGGACAATGACATTTAGGGAAGAGAAGCAAAGGTGTATTGGTGATTTTACCTGCAGGATTTTAACCTATGGAGGTGACTGAGTTGTGGAAGAGAGGTCAGTGCCATTGAAGGAAGATTTTATTTTATTTCTTACATTTGCCAAGAGAAGGGGCAGCCAAATTATGTAGGGCTAAATGGGGTAGCACCAGGTTTAGTCAGGAGGCAAAAAACAACAACAACAACAACAACAACAAACAAAGGAAAACCCAGGCCAGAGCCTTTATTGGCGTTTCCTTGGGGAGTACAAAGCAGAACATGGTAAACCATTCAGGAATGGCTAGTATGAGCAATTCTGGCAGGCTTTGGGGAAGAAGGGCTGTCCCTAATTGTCTGGTACCTGGCCGTGTGTTGAATTAGGGTAGGGGGGCTATTGGCTTTGTGTGTGAATGTTCGATAAAGGAGATGGCTGGGGTGTGGGGTCTAGATTGGTCAGTTTACATATGAAAGGCATGTGTCCAGGCTAGCTCTTTGCTGTCTCTGAGAATTGGCTAGTCAGGGGGCAATCTCTCCCATCAGCATGGCCACGGATGCCAGAGCATCAAGAATATATGAAATAGAAAACATAGTTAATACAGTTGGCCTTGTGACAAATGGATGCCAAATAGACAAACACAAATTTAAGAAAACACAGAACAGAAGGAAGGGAAATATAAAAGGCAGTGAAGTAGAAACTTTCCCCCCTATTTTTAGTATAGTTCATAACAGTGATTTTCAAAGTGGGTTCTCTTTTCTCTTGGAAAACTGAACCTAAACAAAAGCCTGCCCACATGTTTTTAAACAACCATGTAAAAGAATATAGCCATTTCTACTTATGTTTTTTTCACTTTTACAGTATGCACTACTAGTGCTTTGGCAGCACAATTAGATTACCCACTTTTGCCAGTTATGGATTTAATAGAGTTTAGATACATGTCCCAGAAAGGGTGACATTTGAATGCTATAGTCAATAATGGAATGTGCTGTAGATAAGTTTTGCTTTTTGTAAGAGGGTAAATTAGGGATTCATATCCTTATCATTAGCCTTTCTATACTTACTAAAGGTGGTTTTACCTGATAAATAATTTTAAGGGCCCAAATAGTGTGAGACTGAAATACATTAATTATTCTCTTCTTTACTTGTGTATATCTTACATATGTAACTTATTTTAATAAAGTAATTCATTAAAATGATCGTAACTGTTTAAGATGTCAGACGTATTGTTTCTAATACTTTATTTTTAGATAACGATATGAATTATACCTTTTGGTGTTTTGTAAAACTAAGAAATGAGAAAAACACAACTTCAGAGATTTAAGAGGGAGAGCTTCGGGAGTTAAAACACAAAATCAAGTTGAGCAGCATAGTCCAACAGATGTTTAAACAGATGAGTAAAATGTGCCTTGTGAATTCCTAATGAATTTCAAAGAATACTGCCTGATTCTGAGAGAGGCACTAGATCACCCAAGTGGTATAAGCCACTGAAAAATCTTTTGTACAACAAAAGTCTACAGCTCAGTTACCTTATAATGTTGGCTTATAATTTTGCATACATATTTCTAACACTCTAAGTTGAACATAGTAACTGTTACTTAGGATGACTGCTATATCTAACAAGCATACAGGTTGTTTTTGTTTCTTTGCCTTGTCTCATCACGTCTTCTGGGTCCATTCCTCCTATTTCTAACCTCTTTCCTCTATGTCATTTAACTAAGTCATTTAACTAAGTCTCTTTCATGAATGATACTTATCAAAGGATGTACAAATATCGCTGATAGCATCATCACTCTTTCTGGATAAAGTGAATAGGTATCACCTCACAAATAGTATGTACAAGTTCTTGAGACAGACATTGAGACATGAATGATAAACACATCGTCCTTGTTTGCATGGACATTTTCTACAAGTAGAAATAGGCAAATGGGTCTTAGGATATTATTAGATAAGAGAACCTAGAACATAATAGATTCTTAATGGGTGTTTTTTGACAAAGAGCTACAAACAAAATGAAATGATTGAAGTGATTAAGGAGGGGTAAAAGAACGGGGAGTGTGTGGCTTAGTGGATTCTGTGATTGGGGAGCCTGGTGAAACTTATTAAGAAGTTTAAGAAATGAGACTCCCTTACGTAGGAGAAAAGAACATGTGCTTGGAAATCTGATGAATTATGGTTTGAATCCCGGTTACCCCATTTACTAGTGTGAGCGTTTTCAAGCAGCCTCAAGATTCTCTCTTATAAAAGGATTTAGTTGTAATGCTTAAAGATTGCATATGGAAAAACCAATAAATGCATGGCTGGCATTCAATATGAGAATCTGATAAATAAAACTATGTGAAAGGATTAATTAATGATAAGAATCCCAGTGTTCACCTGCCAGGGATTCGGTTTTTAAATAATGCCTCAATCTGAAGGACCAATTCTCTTGTGGTGAAATACCAGGTAAAGATAAGAGAATATCGTCTATTCCCTTAGGATGATGTGAAGGAGGCCTCAATTCTGGTGACAACTGAGTGGGATCCATGAATAAAACAATGTTTAAAGATAATAGCATCTACTACATAATTTGAAATGAAATATTCAGACGCAGTACTTCGCAGTATAACAGACTTCTTCAGTAATACACTGATGGGAGTAATGAAATGATACAGAGACTATATATTGCTTTACAATTTGGAAGCCTCATCCATCATTTTTCTCCCTCAGCAAGTACTTGAGACAGGTATGAAAACCTTTACTATATAGGTAAGGAAACTGAATGGGAATTTAGAGGATTTTCCTAGGTGTCATAGCTTGTACCTAACAAAGCTATAACTCACTCAGGTTTTCTGACACCAAGTCCAGAATGTTTTCCCCCAGTGCATTGTAGCTGTCATTCTCAGAGCAGGTGTACCTCTTTAAACAAGGCCAAGTTTTGCAGCTGGTGCCTGGCTGCTGAAATTCACAGCGATGGCAGTGTATGTTTTTGGGTAACGTAGCCTCAGGGCTATGTGCCTTCAAATCCATATCAGAGACTGCAAGCAACCTTGTAGCCTCCCTGCTATCCAGTCCGGGCTGCTGCCATCAGTCAGTGTTTCTGCCAGTTCATCATGCTCATAGCAAAGTCAAAAGATGAAGTAGCAGTTGAAAGGGGGCCAACTACACCTCTTAAGAACATGACACTTTTCTGGCATTGATGAAGGTATCAGCTGCCAGTCAGTAGAGAGTGGAAATTGTTTCAGGTTAAGGATCACTTGGCAAAAGTATGCATTTTAAACAAACATAACAGCTACCTTGGGATAAATTTCAGTAGCGACTGAAACAGCTGCTTGGATAGACAGGCGATTTTTATCCTGTGGCTTTTCTTTTATGGGACTAAACTGTGGAATTTAGGTGGAAATGTCTCCATAGAATAAATGCCTGACGGGCTTGAGGACTGTCATGCGGGACATCAGGCGGGGTCGCTGGTGCCGCTCCCCACACAAGAATGCAGGATGTGGTGAGGCCAAAAAGGAACACCCACGGAGCCATAGATAGGGGAGTCATACCACGATAGTCTCACTGGCGGCTGGGTTGGAGACACAGGAAGCAGGAGCCACACAATCTACAACCTGCCATCCACTTGTCTCTGCCAACCAACCAACCAACCAACCCCACTTGCTAACTGCAATCCACTCTTGCTAGCTCAGCCACCATCTTCTTGCTAGCCCCCATTTTCTGCTAGCGTAGCCACGGCAGTGATATTAGTGGTCAGTGGCTCACTGGTTACAGCTGATGGCCAACTAGCCACAGCTGATGGCCATCCAATCACAGTTGATGGCCATTTACTATCCGAGTGAGCACCTTTCCACGTGAGGCCGAGAGCCTTGGAAACTGCACTCCTGGCTCTGTCCCCACAAGGACAATGAGCTGTGTAAAACATACAATCAGCACATAGGGTGTTTTCATTCCTCGTTACCTTCCTCATCTCATTTTTAGGAATTATGGGATGTTCGGGTGTATTGTATTCATGTATGTGAAGTTGAAATGTTTCGAAACCATTTGCAGATTCTAATTTTCCATAGTTTGTTTATAAGAAAAAACATTCCTTCAGATTGGGAAATGCCACTTACCTATGTGAGTAGACGAAGAAGGATGTGCTGAATGTGTGGTTGTTGAACTATTTGTGTCAATCTCTTACTGTCTTACACATAGTAAAACTGTGACAGAGCAAGCAGTCAGTTGTAAAATGCTTCAGCATGAAATTTTATTATTTCTAGTTTGTGTGTAGAGAAGAACATTTTAATCACTATTTTTAAAAATCCCTTGCCTTCTTTGCCCAGTCATGTGTGTGGATGATTTGGACTATAACTGTATCTATAAAAGGCAGGGATTGTAGGTCCTTTTGTTGTAATGGCTGTGGAGGAGTTGAATATGAAATGCACTATTTATAGCCCAACTCCTATTAGTTGCACAACGGTTGGTAGTGTTGGTATGAGGCATCTATACACATATTGGCTTGCGATGGCATTACTGTGTGTGTGTGTGTGTGTGTGTGTGTGTGTGTGTGTGTGTTTACCACTGATTAATCTCTATTAGTAGTTACATGGGTTTAAAGGCAATATTGGCCTTAATTTGCACTTCCTGAACCTATTTAGGGCCTCTGTAGAGTGGACCCTTGGCCTATAAAGCAGAATGACTAGCATCCGCCCATCTCCAGGGTGTTACCTTTCTTAAAAGGAAGCAACATGCTTGAGGACTGTATTGGCCTGGCTGCTCTTCTTCCCCAGTCTGGTCCCATTGAGGTTGTGTGCACTTAAGTTCTTTTGACTTACACTTGGTCTTTCTGCCTTTCTTGGTTCAGCATACATCAGAATGTACCAATATTCAGGGTGCACTGGAAACCACGCACCCTACTTACTCTGTTCTTCATGTATCCACCATGACTCATTGTACCAGGTATTGTGCTAGGAGGTAGGGATCGTGTGGGGAGCAAATTAAACTATGGAGCATGAGGTCTGGTGGAAATTCCAGAAAACTGAACAGGTAATTTTGTTACAGTGTGATCTATGCTATTGTGGTCTGGATGCTGAGCATGATAAAGGGGTCCTGGAGTTCTTATTTGGGTGCCTGAGCTTGCTCTCTTTCTCTTGACCCCAGGTATTTTGTACTGGTACCATTTATGTTCCTAGGGTATTTTCTTAAGAATCTTAGGAGCCTGATTAATGGTATAGAGAGAACCTTTAAATGTACTGACTAATTCCTGGAGGAAACTGAAGGGTGCTAAAATATAATAAGGTTTAAACTGGTTTGCCCACTCACTGTGACTTTCAACAAGTAATTTAATCTCACTAATCATCAGTCATCTGTAAAACACAGGCAGCAAGGACTTTGCAGGGTGTTTGGAAGGACGAGAGAATCTATCTGTACGTTTTTCCCCACCACAGTCCCTGCCATATGGAAGATGCAAAGTAATTATCAGCTACTGATGATGTGGATCCATGTACTATCTGTGGACAGACAAGCATAAGAAGAAAGGGGAGGATTCTTGTGTCTTGGATTTGTGTGTGTGTCTGTGTTTAAGTACATAAACACCAGCTGTGGAATTCCACCACTCGCACTTTCATATTCTGTTGCCTACCTATTGATGCTGCAGTTCTCCCGCAACAGCGTGCCTGTAAAGATAAGTGCTGGATAAATGAAATTAACTGCAGCTCATTGATTCCTCCCTTTTAAGGTGCCTTGGGAAAGGGTGTGAAGAGCATCCATTGAGCTTAAGCAAGACATTTCAAATTTGCCTTTAACTTTGTCAGTCACACTGAAAAATGACTCTTGAATCCTTAAAAGGGAACGGGGAACTGAGGGCATGCTAATCCCAAACATCGTTAATAGTTGGATATAATTTTGCTGTCACATTCTGGGTATGAGCCTTAGAACCAACAGACATGTTTCGTTGAACTTCTGGAGTCTTGACTTAGTGCTGTACTTAGGTGAGATTAAATAACAGGTCTAAACTTCCTTGCCTGCACACTGCACATTTACTTGTCTATCCATAAGCCATTCAATCATGACTAGAGACTTGTAAGCTAAATTCTCTTATCCCCATTACAAGAGTAAAGAATGTAGTGTTCAGAATAGTTAACTGGCTTGCCAGAGGTTGCCTGAATCAGAGTTACCAGATGTGGAACTAGAAGCTGGACCTTGTTACCGCAGGGCACTGCTCTTTACAGTATATCATAAATTGTCTTTCATCTATCTTTCTGCCCATCAGTTTCTTGGTTATTCATGTTCTATCTTATGGCATCTTTGTCAGCTGACGGCCTGTCCCTTCCACTATCTGGATAGAGTCTTATCTTTCCCCTTAAAGCCTAACTAGGGGAGAGAATTTTTCCTGAGAATTGAATTAATGGAATGGTGGGGGCTTAGCATTTGGAACATCTGGATCTGATCTTTGTTCTACTTTAATTTGCTTTTGGTACTGAACAAGTAACTGCTGTGAGCTTTTTTCCTGCTATGCAGATATTTTCTAAATTGTTCAATGCTATATTAATATATTAAGTTTGTGACATCCAATCTTGACTTCAACTTTGATTGAAAATGCTTTATCCAGTGGCTAATATTTATCTTATAGCTCCCTATCTTCCTATATGTTTTACTTATATCACACAGCTTTTATTTAATGAGTTCTGGAAGGCAGAAACTGTATCTTTTAAACCTTGACTTACAGTGACAGTGAATAGATTCCTAGCAACTAAAGTTAATAAAATAATTATAGTTAAATTTCTAGAAGCTTGGAACATACTAAGCATTTAAATATTTGGTAAATAAAAAGGTGATTTTATTTCTGCTATGTAGCCCCCTAAAAGTCATATTTTACTGAAATCAATGGTTCTTAATTGGGGGTGGCCCTCCCCTTCCCCATGGAAAACATTTGGCAGTGTCTGATGACTTTTCTGTTACAGTTGGATGAAAAGGATGCTATTGTCATCTAGTGGGTAGAGGCAAGAGATGCTGCTAAACACTCCATAATTTACATGACAGTCACCACAATAGAGAATTATCTAGCCAAAAACGTTCATTGGACAGAGGTGAGCAATCCTGCACCAGATTAAGAACCTTCCTACTCAAACTGGTTCTTAGACCACAACATTAGCCTCATCTGGGAGCTTCTTAGAAATTGACTCTCAGACCCTTCCCTCATCCTACCACAATCAGAGTCTTCATTTAACAAGATCCCCAAGTGATTTGTATGTACATTGTTTGGAAAGCACTGGTTGCAAGTGATACTACTTTTTTAAAACAAACTTTGTCTAAGAATGGTTTTAGACTTACAAAAAAAAAAAAAAAAAAAAAAAGTTGTGAAGATAGTCCAGAGTTTCCATATACCCTGCACCCAGTTTTCCCTTTTATAAATATCTCACATTAATATGGTAAAGTTGTTACAATTAGTGAGCCCATATTGAGCCATACTGATACATTATCAGTAACTTTAGCCAATATATACTTTATTCCTATTTTGTTTGGACTTTTACCTAATGTTCTGTTTCTGTTCCTGGATCCTATTGAAGATACCACCTTACATTTAATTTTAATGTCTTAGGCTCCTCTCGGCTGTGTCAGTTTCTCAGACTTTTCTTGTCTTGTAATGACTAACAGTTTTGAGGATACTGATCAGATATTTTGTAGAACATTCCTCAACTGGGATTTGTCTGTTTTTCTCATCATTAGACCAGGGTTATGTTATTTTTTAGAGGAAGACCACAGCTATAAAGCAGCATTTTCATCACATCACATCAAGGGTACAATACTATCAACAAGACTTATCACTGGTGATATTAACCTTGGTCACCTGGCTGAGGTTATTTTTGGATAATACTTATTTTCATAGCTTTCATTTATTCCTTGAAGTTCCATATATATTTCATATATTCCATTTATTTTGATAGCTTACATTTATAGCTTACGTTTATCGGATTCAAATTTACTAGCCAGTTAAGATTCTTTCCTTCAACAGCTGCGTTCTGTTTGAAATTCTGAAGGCCTATGCCATTACAATTGTCAGATTTATTATACATGCGAGACTTCAAATTGTACATTTCTAAATGGACAGGTTCACAGATTAAACAGTGGACTTGATTTTCTTTAGGGAAATACCCAGTTTGCAGTAAACCTTATTAATCAAAAGAGCTAAAAACAACCGAGAACCAACACCTAATGGGATTTTGTTTTTTTTCAAAACTGAGAAACCAATCAAATTGGCAGTTTCATCTGAATTCTGCAAACTATCAGGTGACCCGTATTAGATAGGAAATGGACATTTGTAGTCAGATGGATAGTTTCAGGGAAGATTCTGCTCTCCTTACAAAAATACCTCATGGCCTTCCCTCCTGGCGTGGTAGGGCCATATGCTAGGAGCTGGGAGGTGAGGGTCATAATTCCCGCGTTGATACCCATGTCTCAGGAGCAGTGATGTAGCGCCTATGACTGCAGCACACCTCAACCTCTTCATTAGATTATTCCTAATCTGTGTGCTTTGTGCTAAGAGAGAATGAGATAAAAGTGTCGAAAAGTACTTCTATCTCTTAAAATCCACCTCAGTGTAAGTGACTTCTTACAGCTGCTAGACCAATGTAGCACAACACTTAGTTCCTTCCCCACCTCTATCATCTTCCCCTTTGCACTGGTGTCCTTACTATCTTATCACCGTTCTCTGCTCCAAACTAGCTCCTGTCCCACCTGCAGACCTCAGCTCAGTGTGCTACTTCAAAGTTTAACATATCAGTGGGTACCCAAATACATTCAGGATGTCAAAAAGTAGCTTTACTGACATACTAGCCATAATATTCCTCCTCAGCAAAGAACACCTCAGTTTTAGTCTTGCAAATATAAATATCCACTACAGCTTCTCTGAGACTCTCAAGGTGGGATGTTCTCTGAGATTTCCAAGCTGGAATGTGAAGCACCCACAGCTCATGGGCCCTAAAAGCTGCCTGTGTTTATCTGTGCAAGTGACAAATCAAGCAACTCAGATTGAATAGTGGGAAATAGGTCTCTAAGATGAACAAAATGCTAGCTTTGGCCCTACAGATTTTTACAGGAAAGCTTTTGCCAAACTTGGAGATTCCTTTAAGTCTGGTCCTGAAACACTGAAAAGTAGATTTAACTTCCACAAGCCATTTTCTTTTCTTTTTAAGTAAACACTTTAAAATCATGTAAACATAGAGCTAGACTTGAACTGGAAGCTATGCAGGAGCACTTTGCAGATGAATGCTGAAACCATGGATAGTTGAAGGACTTCTACAGTCAGCTTCTTGCTTACTGAGCCAGGACACATATAAAGTTCTTTTGACACCAACTAGTCTATTCGATCTTTCATGTTATATTTTATCTCCGAAAAATATTAGTATAGCCTGATTTTTTTTAAGTAAAGTTCTGTGCAAAATAACATAGTTCTCTGAGTAAAGTGTAGGTAACGATATCTTTAAGGATTTTTTTTTTTTTTTTTTTTTTTCACTTTAGTGTTTTTTTACATGGGAAGTAAATATCGCAGTTCTTCTGTTTTGGAAAACTTTAAGCTTGGGGGAAAACAGAGGATACTTTCAAGAGATTGTATGAGTGGATAAAGCACCAAAACTGCTTCAATGCCAGCATACATAAAGCAAAACATTTTGAGGGAAATTGATCCAAACTCAGTTGTGATTATATGCGTACCGGTTGTTACCGATTGGAACTAGAGTTTGTGATCATTGTAAATTATGTCACAATAACATTGTCCTAAAGTGCTGCTATAAGCCAAAAGGTCAAATCATCATGTTTGTTGATCTAATGCTTCCGCTATGGTAAAATGCTGTGGCATTTCTCTGCTTAAAGAATCTTTCTAGAAACACTTTTCTGGGGAAAAGTAGATGGTTCCTAAAGAAGCTGCAAGAGGGCAATTAAAACAGCTAAAGAGGTGAAAATTCCAGGGAAACAATTGTTTTTTGGCTCTATCTCAAGTAAATGGAGCTGGAAAGAAGATAATATTGAAAGCTGTAAAATCAGGAAAAAAATGGGGATAATAAACATGAACTTGAAATACTTAGCCTCTAAATTTCAAGAGATAAACATTGGGCAATTAAAATGAAACCTCCGTTCTCAGAATAAATACTTCTTTGTAACTTTATCCTTAAATCCATGGTCCTTCCTAACCTGGGTAGGTTCTGTTTCATTTCTATGTTCTGTTCTGATATTAAGTAGTAATCATCGTGGGTAGTTTATTGAGGGAAAAAGTAGCAAGTAAACTACTTTACTGAAGGCCTAAGAGCTCGTCTTTCACATTGACAGTCTCCATTTTATATTTTGTCAGTTTAGCTCTTGCTCTCTATGATGTATTCTGAACTTATGAATGAGAAACTAAAGTATGAAATAAGTGACTATCGTAGTTGGGTCATCTAAGACTTCTTCATTTTCAATTTCCTTTCATAAATGTACACCTTTATATTTAGCTGCACTTTCTATATGATGTTTCAAAATTCTATTGACATTCTTTTCCTATCATGAAGCCCAGAATGCTTATAATCTTATTCTACAAGAAATGCTCTAGTGATAAAGGACACACTTATTCTGCCATGGAGATTTGAATAGGAGTGACTGCCCTTCCATGCATTGGTCTTCATCCTCCTAAAAGAGCAGCACTGAGTGGTGGGAAACCAACTAGAAGTCTAGACAGGAGACCTGAGTTCTAGTTCTGATTGTGTTTTAGCAGATTTTTTTCTTTTTCTTCTATCAAGTCATTGAGCTATTGGGGACCTATTTTTTCTGATTTGTAAAATCAAGGGTTGAACATTATGACTGTGAATACATACTTCAACTCTAACATTTGATGACTCTAAGGAAATTGTCCTCCTTAGTTATGTTTTCTCGTTTGCATCCCTCTTTATCCAAGATTTATAATTTTGTCTTCTATATCCCCTACTTTTTAGCTTTAACTGTTCAGAATCTAATTCTTGCCTTGAGGCTATTTCTTTCAGATTTCAGTGTCTGTCTGTATGTTAAATGCATAAGATCACACTAGAATTGTTTTCTAACTTGAATACATTTCCCAGTTGAAGGATCCAGAGTTATTCTTAGTTGAACATGGGAAATTATACTCTTTTCATTATTTTTTTTCAGAAAAAGAGTCTGCATATTAATTTACTCACTAAACTTCATTTGTTCAATGTTGTGATTATTGTGTGGACAGTAAGCTAATTAACTATTCAAAATTTGAGAATCCACTCTCGATCAAGCTTTGTGCTGCAAGTTTCAGTTTTTAAAACAACTCTTAAGTGCTATGTCTTTGTCAATTCTGAAACACTATTTTTAGTACCAAGTACTAAAAACTTTTCTTCTAAATGTTTTAAAGAAAAATGAGTTCTAGTTGGGATTAACCTAATATAATCACACAGCTGACTTCTGATAGCAATTCTATTTTAGAATCACAGTGCTACAATAGTATGTATTAACTTCACTGACCTCTCTTCCTCAATTGTAACAGCTGGAGATATGGCTGCAACATTAACACTTTTTTAGGACACCTCTTTTTCTGCCCAATAGAAATATGACTAAATTTATCTATGATGATTAACATGAGTAACACATAACTTTTGATCTTAGAATACAATTTTTAAATGGATTTACTTAATATAGCCGTTGCACTTATCGGTGACCAAGGTATGTGGCTTTAAATAAGTGAGAATTACCCGTGAATTTTAGAAGAAATACATTCCTTTAACTGGGGGCAATGAAAAAGTGTTTGTGTGCTTATTGATAAACTTCTATCCCAATAAAAGCATTTACATTAGCAGAAAAAGTGTCATCAGTGCTTAATAACAAAAGAATCATTGTATTTATATTTTAGCATGCTAAACCACTGAGTAGTTTAACACAGTTTATCTTTCATGATTCTGTAGGTTGCCTGGGTTCTGCAGGTATTTGTTGTGTGGGATTCCCCATGTGATTGTAGTCAGATGGCAGCTGGGATAGTATTATCTAGATACTTGGCCAGACTGGATGTTAAAGATAACTTAGTCATAAGGTTGGCAATCAGTGCTGACTGTTGGCTGGAGTTTGAGTGGAGTGCCTGAACATCAGCCCTCTGTGTAACTTGAGGATCTCACAGAGTGGTAGCTGGGTTCCATGGGCAGCATTCCAAGAGACAGGAGCTGCCAGGTCAGCATCATCTTCCCCATGTGTTCTATGGGCCAAAGAAGTTATAGGGCCTGACCATACATAAGGACTTTGGAAAATAGAAACCACCTCTTGTTGGGGGGAATGGTGAGGGCTGTAAAAGACCATTGAGATGGGAGATACTATTATGGGATCTTTGGAAAATACAGTCCATTATAATAGTTTTAAAGAAATGTTCTACCATATTCTTTAATGCTTGGGTTGGCAAAGTACAGTCTGAAGACCAAATCCATCCCTCTGCCTCCTTTCATAAACAAAGTTTTATTAGAATACAGCCATGCTCATACATTTACATGTTTTCTAGGGTTGCTTTCATGCTACGAAGGTAGAAATGAGTAGCTACAGCAGAGACCATAAGATCTGCAAAGCTTAAAATATTTACAGTCTGTTCCTTTATAGAAAAAGTTTGCCAATCGCTGTCTTAATGTCTTTATTTTTTAAAAAAGCATTATTCATGGAAGAAATTTCTAATGATTACATGCATTTAAACTTTTATTGTCTCTAAATTTTTCCTATTGCTTTTTTTATCTAGGCAGAATATACCAATTCAATTAGATCCCATGACTCTGTCCTGGTTCTCTGATACAGATAGTTTGCAAAAAAGTTTTTGTTTTCTCTTCAAAATAGAAGCCCTCCCTCCTGCCTCTAACCCCACCACACAAACATGGGCTTTGTTGTTTTGTTCACAAGTTTATTTTCTTTTATCAGATATTGTATGACTTACAGTGGTCCCCAAGCTCAAACTGTCAGCAAATGGAAATGGTCTGGGAGTGTAAAGAACTGCAGAAGTCAGCACCCCACTCTCTAGAATGCCCGGTTTACTTGACCTGGGCTGGGAAATAAACATCCGTGCTTAAAAATTTATATGTAGTGTGCTAGAAAAGAACACTGAGCAATATAACTAGTCTTTGAAATATACTATTGTACAACAGTACATTTCAAAGGCTAGTTAACTCAACAATAAAGCAATATATGTTCTATAAATTAATAAAATTATGTTATATAGGACATTAATAAAAATATATCCATCTCTTGCAAAGAAGTGATTCCAATTCCATCTGAAAATAGACTGTGTGTACTAATTAACTGCTAGAAAAAATATTGTTTTCTTAAGAGAAGTCAAAGTGCCTTTTTTGGGGGGGGCGGGGGCTATATTTTCTTAATTAAAGAACCATGAACAAAGGAGGAAAAAAGGAGTAAGGGAAAAATAAATGGTGATGCAAATAGGGAGAATTTTAATTACTATACTAGTTGCATATTGTGGTAATTAGAAATATCTAGTATGAGAAATTACTTTGAAATGGGTGAGGTCTGGGAAATAGTGAGGGTCTTAGCATGGAGGACTCTGGAAAGAAAAATGAACCTCGTCATCTTGCCTTAGGCAGGCTGCTATTTATTTGTGTGGGAGGTGGGGGAATGGAGAGTGAAACGGTAGCCACAGCCAAAGGCAAAGGTCAGACCTGAAGAAAAACATGAATTCTGTTACCTCCCTGACCAGGTCCATCTTGTAGGTGAAATCCCAAATGACAGGGGTATACAAATTTAAAGCTGCTACTAAATAAGTTCAAATGAGATGGTTCAGACCTAGTTCAACTTAATCATAGTATGCAGAGAGCATGCCTTTATCTGTAGCTAGTAAGACAAAGCAAGCTCATTTCTAAAAGGCAATATCATAGATATTTCCTGTAGCTATAATGTTATGGATACTAATTTGCTAACTTAGATATAATTTCAGATTGTAATAATATTTTCATATTTAATTAGACTGAAATCTTCGGCTGCTGGTATGAATGTAGTATTTTTTCTGCCAAAGTCGTACTTATATTATGCATTATTTGTAACCTTCCTCTCATTTTGTTTTTGTTTCACAAAACAATACGCAAAATTTAACTTTTCTCCCCTAAGGACGAAAGACTAAAAGAGATGCATCAACTAATTGTAGAAAGGTGTGATACTTTGAAGAACTCTGTGTGTGTGTGTGTGTGTGTGTGTGTGTGTGTGTGTGTGTGTGTGTTGGGATATCTTGGGAATGCTTTACAAAAGAAATAAACATGGCTGAGAGTGTAAATGACAAGTTGGTCTTCACTGATGAAAGAAGTAATGATTCTTCAAAGGGATGATGCTTAGAGATGTTAAAAAAAATAAACTAAAGCATCTTAAAAATTTTAAGAGTTTGTTTGAGAGAAAAAAAAATCTATTTGAATAGGGCAGCATCCAACCTAGCAGATAGAAAGGAGCTATACAAAATAGAAAGACTCTTATAGGCAGATGGGAGCAGGAACAAGGAAGTTATACTAGGCAGAAAAGTGAGTTGGTTATTGCAAGGTGCCTTTCTTTTAGTGAGTGGTAGGGTTCTGTCAGGCAGATTACCTCACTCTTGCTAATCAGGTGATTTAATACTGGTTTAAGATTCCATTTCTGTGAGAGCTGAAACTAATTAAGTCTCAGTTTGGTGATGTGGGACATAGCATAAACAACTCCATTTTGCGTCTGTCGTCTTGTTTTTAACAGGGTAAGAAGGATGTTGCAGTGCTGTCCAGTAGAACTTTCCGAAAGGATATAAATATTCTGCACTGTTCAATATGGTAACCACATGTAGTGTTTGTTGAGTGGCTAGTGCAACTGAGTAAATAAATTTTTTTAAATTTATTGGGGTGACAATTGTTAGTAAAATTACATAGATTTCAGGTGTACAATTCTGTATTATATCATCTATAAATCCCATTGTGTGTTCACCACCCAGAGTCAGTTCTCCTTCTATCACCATAGATTTGATCCCCCTTACCCTCATCTCCCACCCCCACCCCCCTTACCCTCTGGTAACCACTAATTTTTAATTTACTTTCATTTAAATAGCCCCATGTGGCAAATGGCTACCATTTTGGAGAGCACAACACAAAATAAAATGTTGTTGGGCAAGAAGATAAGAAAATTGGAAACAATCGTAGTTCACCATTATCGTGATAATCCAAAAAACAGTGTGTTTAAAATGAAAGCTTTGTCATAATCATCACAAATAAAAATGGACATTTTTTTCCTAGTGATTCATTTTAATAGTGTGGGAATTATGGCAACAATTATTAGCCTTGGTTAAGTATAAATAGAACCTGTCAAAGAATCAGATACTATGGTTATTATATAATCAGGAAAAACATTTTTCCATATTCCAGTTTACAAAACTTGGTCTAATATGTTATGTGTCACCTTTAGGTTAAATATAACAGAAAGCACTAAAGCAGATTTAGTCACAAGGGACATCTCATCAAGTAGTTAATTTGTAGAATATTTTCATTTTTTCAATTTGGATGAACAGATGGCCTATTCATTAAAATTCAAAAGTAGATAATTACTTGATTCCAGTATTTTTAGCAAAAGGATATTTTATAACATTATGTTTGAGAAAGATTCATAGGTCTTAAAATGTCCTGTGTGGCTGGGCACATAATTCTCCACTGTCTGTTACTGCTGGCCACACTAACTGAATAAGTCAGTTAAAAATAGCCTTGCAGCTCTTCAGCAGTAAAACAGTCACTTAAAAACAACAACGAAAAAAAATTGTTGGTCTCTCTAAAATTTTTACATTAACCCATAAATGCTGCCCAAGCATTCAGTTGACAAATGTTTATCATTTTTGTGCGGGGCACTTGAAACTAGGATATGCGGTTGAAAGATCATCCCTGCCCTTAAGAAGTAGAGTCCAATGGTAATGTTCATTTAAATGTCCTGTATTTTATTTCAATTGAGTGGTATCACTCATTTTTTCTCATTTAAGTAGTTCAATAAAAGTGGCTATTTAGTAATCTGTGACAGAATATTCATATGGTTAATAATTCTCTGTATGGGTAAATCTGTTATAGAAGGTGCCAATTTCTTGTCCAATGATGCTCATGCTGATTTTTTCTTACTTCTGAAAGCCGTGTGTCTTTTTTCCAAAAGGTTTTCTCCTACTTTAGATACATAAAATGAAAGGGAAGTAACATATTTGCCTTATATCCCCCATTGCTAGAAAACTTGGAGTAAAACTTATTCTTCATTATTCTGGCTTTCCTTACCTAGGAATTCTTGGTCTATTTCTTCTTCCTCATTTCTTTATACCTCAGTTCTTGGCTACCTCTCTATATGTGGGTTTTTATTATATTGCATCCCAAACATTTCTTGGAATAAGTTCGTAACTTTTTTTCTTTCAATTTCTAAAATGCACTTATTTCCACAAAACACTTTAAGGTTTTTACAAACTGTTTTAATATTTAAGAATATAAAGTTTACATCTTTCCCGTGAACCAAACTATGTAAAGGAAACTTACCACCTTGAGTTTTAAATCTAAAGAAAATAACTATCTCATCCATTAGGTCTTCATCCTCTTTTCCAGGTTCTGCTCTTTTATTCAGTTTTGACCTAACATACTTTCTCCATCTGGGCCTTACACTTTGGGAAGGATAACCCCTCACAATAGGCATTTCCTTAGAAAATCTTACAGTGAAATTCAAGACTCTAAAAAATGTACGTTCGCTGATCTTTGCAGTAGTTTCTCATCTGTGAGGCAAACTTTTCCCCTACATGACTGTCACACAAAGACCCACCCACCAGAAAGGGAGAAGCATTGTCCAGAGTTCCATAAAGTAGTACATGTGTGCAACTCATTTTTCAGAAGAACACTCCAGGCCAGATATTTCAGAATACGTAATTGTTCAGACTTTAGAAAAGTAATACAGTACATATACTACATCTTATATTATGTCTCCCATTAGGTCTGGGGCAGCACCTAAAACTGAACCCATTAACATTTCTGTGGCAAGAATGTGTAAGTGGTCATTTAAGTCAAATAAAGGCTATAATAGCCTCACATTAGTTCAGGTCAGGTTTTGAAGCCAAATGAGAAAATAACTTTGAGGTTTAGAGAGCAGATACAGAGTTACGGACCTGATATTAATGGATATCACTCCCAACCCCACCACTCTTCCAATGAATATTTGGTTGACATACACAACTAAGCCATCTGAGGTCTGCATATAAGAAGTTCCATGAAGAACTATCAGCAAGAGTTAGTATTCCTATAAGCTCAGCACTGATCAGTTTGCAGGAGATACATAAGAAAGAAAGAGTTCTCCTAATGGCCAACATAAAACTCCAGGTAATCAGAAATAGTGAACTGTTATTTTTTGATGCCTTAGCTTTCCACCTTTTCTGTTTGCTATGTTGCAGCCTATTTCCTTAACTTTATCTCTCCTCTATTTTCTACAATTCACCCACCCACCATTTCTGTGTTTCTCTTTCTGAGCCTTTGCTCCAACTCTTCCTCCTCCTTCACCGACACCTTCTATAATATAACATTCACATTCTGTCTGCCCATAACTAGATATAATACACAGGGCTTGAATTTTGTCTAAGACGCTTCAGGAAGTCATAATGAACTCAATTCATGGATACAATTACGTTGGAAGACTTGTCTGCAAGATGCCTAGGTGGAATTGCAAAAAGCTATAATATGTCTATTTAGAAGATTCTAGTGAACATTTCAATATCTTCTGGTACATAACCATAACATCTGAGATAATAAATGGCTGCTCATTAATATGATTAGGTAATCATTGTTCAACCCAGGACCTGATGTCTTTGAGGGTATCATATATTTATACTGGGCACAGACAGGGACTAGAAAATATGTTTGTTGCCCATTGAAAACATGGAATTGTTCATCAACTTGATATTCATACTTTTGCATCAGGATTTCTGTTTTTCTGTGGTCTGTGCCACTTAATGTATCTATTTCACTACAGGTGTGGATCATCTCTGGATGTTTTTCATCTGTCCCTGCTTTTGATTCATTTTGATACGGTTATGAAACACATGTAAAGAGGAAATTATTACTTTCTTCTGAAATTCAACCAGGTTCATTCTTAAAATTATGATTGAATTTTCTATCTGTAGAGCTAGAGAAGCTGATCTTTATTCATTTATCAAATAGATTTATTGTGTGTCGGCTTGTAATACTCTTTCACAGCTAATGAACAATAGCAACAACAAAAACCCATTATTTGTCACTGGCCATTATCTTCTTAGGGTATTAAAAGCACATGTCTTTGGTTGATACCAGATATCAATGATATTTTTAAGAAAATACAAATGTTTGTTAATGGATAATTAAACTGCTTTCTCTAATATAAAGAGCTATGGTGCATTGTTTTGTGTTAATTTGAGACAATATTTTCTAGGACTTGTTTAAGCTTTCCACTCACCAAAAACTTGCTCATTGTAGCAATTAGATTTCAGTTATGGTCAAAATTGCATACTTCCCAAAATGGCATTAAATAATCCTATGCCTCTAGTGTTTTCTCATTTCTACAGAATGGTGTTAGCATAGGAAAAGTCTTCTGATTTTTCTGTGCTTTATAATGCATAAAATATGTGGGAAATGTGAAGGATTTATGTATGCTCTTTTGTCTTGGTCTCACTGAAGAACTTTAATTTTATTCTTACTTTGTAATCCTGGAAATGTTGACAGGCCACATGCCATCTTTCATGACTTTATACTTTCCAAATAGAGACCAAAGGACTTCAAAGTCTGTTAGGCAAACATTAAAAATAACATTATTTTTCCCTGTGAAGCTGCAATAATATACAAGTCAGTGTGTTTGTTAATGCTGAAGCATAATTTAAAACCACACTGCATCAAAAGTCTTCTATATTATATTTGTATTTTCAATCCTGATATGTTAGATAACAGAGTTTTCTTATAATATTATTTGGGTGTATTTTATATCCCAATTTTTGTTTAAAGACTATCTCTTGGGAAGAAGCACAACATTAGTTTAACATCGAGTTCATAATCTTCAAAATGTAAAATACAATATTTTTTCTTAGAATTTGTTGGTAATTGTTACCGTGTCTTGAAGCACAAGTTAAAATTCCTATTATTTTCTTCTCTGAAGTTTGGGTATGGTGGGAGAGAATTTATTTTAAAAAAAAAGGCAGCAGGGGGGTGGAGAGAGAGAGAGAGCGAGAGAGAGAGAGAGAGAGAGAGAGAGAGAGAGAGAGAGAGAGAGAGGGAGGGAAGGAAGGAGGGAAGGAAGGAAGGAAGGAAAGAGAGAGAGAGAGAGAGAGAGAGAGAGAGAGAGAGAAAGAAAGAAAACTAATTAGTCAAATGAAAACCTGTCTCGTCTTGATGTGAGCCAGTAGATGAAGTAAAATGTGAAAAAAAAACCTGAAAAAGAAATATGGGCTTTAATGTTATTAAAAGGTGCTTGAATTCAAAACATAAATGATTTAGGACATTTTTTAGATAGGGACAAATTATTCATGGACAGTACTGTCATTAAGAATAATATTTTTTCTATGGGAATTAGTTTCTAAAATTAATTGCTGCTTAAGACTAGGTAGAACTTCACATTCTTTTAAATATTTTAAACCTATGAGTCTTTATAAAAATTCCTCAGTAATAGAGAAGAAGGGTGATTAACTTAAATGTGTTGAGACAAAAGTGCTTCTTAATATCTAAGATAAACTTTATATTTTATAGTATCCATTTAAGCAGTATATCTAATATGTTTTCCTTTTTCTTTGTTATTGAATTTGTGATGATAGAGCCAACACTCCCCTGTCTCTCCTATAACCAAATGGATATTAATAAAATAATTGTCTAAGATGAGAGGCAGACCAAATGGCTGGAGCCAGTTAATGTTAGTTGGCAAACAATGAAATGGAATCCATGATATTGAACTTCTAACAAGTACTCCAACCAGCTAGGATAACTTGTTTTGTTTTAAATTTACTTTGTCTTCTCTTTCATAAACAAATTCTAGTCCATCAATGATAGTTATTAATACAATGTTAAGAATCTATGAGGGATCTAGAAAATTGTTCAATTAGCCAGGAGTTCTTAATCTGTTGTTGTCATCGTCATCGTCATTGTTGTTGTTGCAGGGACTCCTGTGGAAGTCTGAGGTCTAGAAAACTCATTTCAGAATATTTTTAATTGCATAAAATTGGCTACGTTAGATTACAAAGAAAATAATTAAATAATTACCTCACACCTGTCAGAAAGTTTATCATCAATAAATCAACAGCAACAAAAAAGTGTTAGGATGTAGAGAACAGGGAACCCTCTTGCACTGTTGGTGGGATTGCAAATTGGTGCAGCCACTATGGAAAACACTATGGAGTTTCCTCACAAAATTAAAAATAGAACTACCTTATGACCCAGCAACTCCATTCCTGGGTATTTATCCAAAGAAATCCAAAACACTAATTCAAAAAGATATATGCATGCCTATGTTCATTCTAGCATTATTTACAATACCCAAGAAGCAACCTAAGTGTCCATCAATAGATGATTGAATAAAGAAAATGTAGTACATGCATACAATGGAATATTACTTAGCCATAAAAAAGAATGAAATCTTACTATTTGTGACAACATGGATGGACCTAGAGGGTATTATGCTAAGTGAAATAAGACAGACAGCGAAAGACAAATACCATATGATTTCACTTATATATGGAATCGAAAAAACAAAATGTTATAAATGAATGAACAAAATAGAAACAGACTCATAGATAGAGAGAACAAGTTTATGGTTGCCAGATTGGAGGGAGGTTGGGGTACTTGGTGAAAAAGATGAAGGGATTAAGAAATACAAAATAGTCACAGGGATGTAAACTACAGTATAGGGAATATAGTCAATAATATTGTAATAACTATGTATGGTGCCAAGTGAGTTCTAGATTTATTGGGTGGTCACTCCGTAAGTTATATAAATTTCTTACCACTATGCTGTACACCTGAAATTAATAATATTGGATGTCAACTGTAATTGAAATAATAAAAAATAAAAATATAATAAAAAATAAAAAGACTCATGGTAAAAAAAAAAAAAAGAAATAAAAAAGCAATTAAATAAAAAAATCAGTAACGAAAAATTTTAAATTTGTGATTTACTGATACATGTATATTTTCATTAACACATCAAATAATAAAATTTAATGATGTGTCTAATAACTAACTACCATGAGTTTGAAGAAGATATGAGCATAAACACTTTTTTAATTAAATTTTTTGCGGTGACAATGGTTAATAAAATTACTTAGGTTTTAAGTGTACAATTCTATAATACTTCATCTACTCATATATATCGCATTGTGTGTTCACCACCTAGAGTCAGTTCTCCTTCCATCACCATATATTTGACCCCCTTTATCCTCTTCTACCATCCCCTCTCCCCCTTACCCTCTGGTAACCACTAAACTGTTGTTTGTGTCTATGAATTTTATAAACAATTTTTAGGACATCTGCAATAACCCCAAAAAAATAATTTTTATTAGTGACAATATCACAAGTACTGTTAAACTAATATGGTTTGTTACCATAGAAATGCTACATTTCAATTAGAGGTTAATAAAAATAAAGATAAATATGATATAATTTTATTCAAGTTCACATTCCCCATGGATTCTATTAAATTAAGAACCTTTGAGCTAGACCATGACATTTCAATAAGAGAATGACAGAGATGAAGACTCAGAGAGAGGTTAAGTTAGGGAAGATTCCAGTTTATGGGAAAACTGGACACACAATGCTAGGAATTTGACTTTTAGAGAAACTAGCATGAATTTCTTAGCAGGCGGATATTTTATCAGTATAATATTCAAGGATGATGATTCTATTCTCTCTGTTGTATAGTTTGGTGGCAGAGAATCCAGGAAAGACACTATGTCAGTTGTGAATAAGGGCTTAAGGTAGAGATTTAGTTAAGGAATAAATATAATTGAGTGGATTAAGTGTGCTGACAGTAAGAAGTATTTGTAGTCATTGCATAACTTAAAGATGGTTTTGGTGTTCCTTAGTTATGGAGAAGTTGGGAAGGGATTGACGGCAATTTTCAAGGAAAATGAGGTCACACATGATGAAAAGTGTTGATATGAATGTCCTAAAGAGAGTACGAGAGAGGTTGTTTGAAGAAGAATGAGAGGCCAAAGCATCTCTGATTCTTAAACTTTCTCATCAGGGATAATATGATACTGTGAATAACATTAGTGGCCTATCTTATCATGCCGAATTACGATGGCCCTGTGCTAAGTCATTGTTCTTTTAACAGCTTTACTGAGTACATGTTGTGCTATAAGAGTACAAACTTAAAAAGGGTCTGGAGGCTTTGGCTAGAAATAAATGATAAAGATTTATTCAAGGGTCTTAGCATGTGCAAACTGGAAACATAACTAGGCAAAAACCCAGGAATGTTCTGACAAAGAAAGTTAAGAGTTCTTATGGTGAAAAAGTGCATTCTTGAGAATAATTAGCTCTGCATTCTTAGCCCTAGGATTGGTCCAGGGTGATTATCACACAGATGCCAGATGGTTTGGTCACCTCTGGTGGTCTGGATAATAGATGTCAGGTGGATTCCAGGTGTTCTGGATACGTGAGTCCTTCAGGGGGTTATCTGGAGTCTGGTGTATGCCCAGGTCTTGACACACAATGAACTAATGTATATCAATGTATATCCAGGACTGGAAAGTTTAAAAGTTTAAGTTCCCAGGCTAGTTAGGACAAGAATATAATTTTTTTTCTCATGCCACTTGATTATAATAATTTAGCATTATGATTATAGTGATTCCATTTTATTTCTTCACTCTGTTCCTCAGAGATATAATTTACATCCCATACAATGGACCCATTTAAGGTGTTCAATTCAATGGCTTTTAGTATGTTCAGAAAGTGTGCATCCATCACCACAGTCAAATTTAGAATATTTTCATTACCCCCAAAAGAAAACCTGTACGCCTAAGCCATCACACCCCAGTCCCTCCATTCCTCCCAGCCCTAGACAACCACTAATCTACTTTCTGTCACTATAGATTTGCCTACTCTAAATATTGCATAAAAATGGAATCACACAATATGTGGTCCTTGTGACTGGCTTCTTTCACTTAGCATGTTTTCAAGATTCATTCATATTGTAGCATGTATCAATGGTACATTCCTTATTATGCCTGAATGATATTCAACATTTTGTTTATCCAGTTATTTATTTATGAAGCTCTCTTTATACATTATTTCCTTCCACCATTTTCCCCTGACTGCTAACTAGAGAGGTGTTTGGCAGTTATTTTCTCCTACCTTCTGTTTATCTTGTTAAATTAGGTGGAATCAGAATAATATATTTGTTCTCAGTAGTACAGGAGGACAAAGGCCATCTTCTCTCTATGGGGGTAACTTTCAAACCAAACTCCTATCACTCCCAACCTGCCCCAGGCCATTGGTGCAAGTACTTTTGAAAGAGTTCCGTTCAAAAGCAGTATTTTTCATCTTTTTATAGCTGTTCAGGGTGTTTTGCAGGGTATACGATTATTCTTTGTTTTTGTCTTTGTTTTTTCTCTGCTTTTTAAAAATGTGAAAGTAGATAAGTCCTTGCTGTATACCTGGAGAATCCTAACCACTTATGAAGGGGAAAAAAATCATATGTCACCTCGAGTGCAGATAGTTTAAGTTGTCAGATAGAAATTCTGATTGTGAAGTACATATTGTACTATAAGAGTACAAAAATTAAAAGTATTAACTTCTCACTACACTTAAGAGTCAATAAGTGTAGTGAGAAGTTAATACTTTTAATCATTGTTTTTCTCCTCTGGGACGACATAGGCAGTATAATTAAAATGAAATCCTAAGGCTTTCCCACAAACACTATCATTTTCACTAGTGGTCATTTTCACTAACATTCCCATTATCCACCAGTGAGTATTTACTAACCCCCTACTATCTACCATTTACAAGCAGACATTGCAGGAATTAGATGATTGCCCCTTGAGTTAGTTTAGTGTATACTGGTATTTGTAGAGAGCTTCATCACACAACAAATTTTCACATAAATGTCACATATAAATCCTGTGAATAGTTATTTATGAGTTCTATATAATCCCTGTCATACTGATGCAGAAGCTGGGTGCCAAAAGTTCAGAAGTGTCAAAAGCAGTGAGAACGAGAATTATCAGCTTAGAACTTCCGATTTCAAAACTTTTTCTTCTGCCTCATAAGATCCATTGTGAAACTAAACAAAGGTTTTAAATGGACTTGGATAAAGAAGACAGAACTTCTGACTGAGGCACCATGCCTTGGTGACAATGAATGCTTTCCTATCCTTTGTAGCCGTAGGTGAAATTGGATTAAGTTCCCACTTGGCATCCTGTGAAAATACTTGTGTCCTCCCCTAAAATATCTGCAAAGCCCTGAGTCCTTAGTTTCTGGTAATTACATAATTACTTCAGATCTCCTGCTTTTGAACTCCCTGTTATCCCTCATTCTTCACTTGCTTGCCTCTCTGTTCTTTGATATATTGAAGCAATGAATCATCCTCAAGCTTTCCTCTTCTCCCAAACGCTTCACACAAGAAATTAGTGTGAAGCAGACTAATTTGGAGAGAAAGGGGACATTAATTCTGGCAACACATTACTGAATATCGTACACTAGACATCCCTTTTACTGAAAGTCTTCCAGGCTCTTCAACACGAGGCTTTCCTGCTGACCCCTCTCTCTATAATCTCGTTTCTTGCTCACTGCTTTCTCTCTCCACTCCCTCTGCTCATTTATCACTCTGCTCTTCCTACTCCTAAATTTTATGAACCAAGACATTGAGACCTCTCTCCCCCTCCTTAAAACTGCTCCTCAAAATATTTTTTCTAAAAAAGAAATTTCCTCCTTAAAAACTACTTCTAACCTATGTATTCTTTGTCTTGCCACATGGATTATCTAATTAAATCATCATAACCCTATGAAATAACTTATTATTATCCCAAATCTGTAGAGGGATAATCAAGGCATAGAAAGTCAAATAACTTATGCAGGATCCTGCAGCCAGCCAGTGGTAGAGCCAGACCTCTATATTCTCAAGGACGTCTGGGAAAAAAGGCTGCCACTCTAAAATCAGTAGGATAGTCTTATAAGTCTTGTTTCAAACATTTCTATAATTGCTCTGTTTCAGATGACACCTGCTGGGGACAATTATTTAACAAAGGAGTTTTGTGGTTTTATTCAGTCCAATGACAACATGGTTTACTTAAGAATGGCAACCTGGTGTTAACCTTTCTTTTAGCTTGCAATTTACATCTAGTGAAGGTTAAAATAACACAGTGGAAGGCAAAATTTTCCCTTTAAATGTAGAGTATTTCATATGTGCATGGATTTACTTTATATCAGGGTTTCTCAACTTTGGCACTACTCACATGCATGCTTTGTTGTGGGGGCTGTCCTGTTCATTGTGGGTTCATTGTAGGATGTTTAGCAGTATTC
Organism: Rhinolophus sinicus; assembly: GCF_057876585.1. Lineage (NCBI taxonomy): Eukaryota > Metazoa > Chordata > Mammalia > Chiroptera > Rhinolophidae > Rhinolophus > Rhinolophus sinicus. The sequence goes on from NC_142515.1 coordinate 34,221,737, forward strand.
TTGGCTTCTATCCACTAGATGACAGTAGAACATCCCTAATTGTGACAACCAAAAATATCTCCAGACAGGGCCAGTTATCCCCTGGGGTTAAAAGTGACCCCAGTTGAGAACCATTGCATTACATCATAAACTCTCCCAAGCTTCATATTACAACATAGGAAAAACGAAACTCATATAATGAGTGTGCATATGTCTAACAGGGATAGTGGTACTCTTACATTTGTCTGTCTCTAAGGTAATATGGAAACAGCCATTCATTGTTTTGGCTTTTGAAGTTGCTCACATATTGTAGAAATAGTAGAGCAAGAATACATGATATATTGCTGAATTAAGATTACTAAACTTCACTTAATCAAGACAATTAAATTGTCTGTTCAACTGTCATTTATTCAAGGAATGATTTGTCTATTTCTCGTTGCTTTCTTCTGTGCACATTATCTTTCTCTGCCAGGTCTTTTCTCACCACTAGAAATTGAAATTAATTCCCAGACATTTATTTAGTGCTTTCTGTATACTTTGAAGTGCTAGGATTTCAAAACATGTATGGATATTATAGAATCATCATGCTTGTGAAATTCTTCTGGAACCCTCCCTGTTCATGTCAGATAAATGGTTGACCCATCTAGAATAGGTTTAGTATGTCCTCTATTCCTTAAATATCTCCAAAGACAGAAGTACTGTCATATAAGTGGCTCATTCTAGACTTTCAGTCTGATGGTTCAGATGATTCTCTATATCCAAAATGCTTACATTTTAGTCTGTTTCCTCATATTGGTTTCCTTTGTGGATATGCATGTTTGCCCTTTGACCTCAGAGTTAGAAACCCAAAATAATAAGTGAAGTTCAGGTATCTTGATGTGCATGTATCTCTCTCTCTCTCCCCCTCCCCCACCTCATAAGTGAGATTTTTCAGTTCTGGATACCTCATTTATGTTTTTGATTAGCTCATTACCAAAGGTAACTGGATTTTATTTTATATTCAATATATATATTTAATCTGTTGTAATTTAATATAATGAAAAATTGTGTCAAGCATGTTTATAGCATTCATGGCCAAAAGGGAAATCATACTTGCCTAATTGAAGAAGAAACAAAGCTCTTCACTCATGTAGATTTATCCTCAACTCACCTCTTACATATCAGATTCTGTTTCATTCCATTTGGATAACTTGTACTTTTGTACTTCCTGTATGAATTATGGCTATGATGGTATCAAAGAAAAATGACTTCTTTGAGTGGAGAGCTTGGTCCTAACTGAAGTATTATAAGAACCTGATGGTTAAAGAAATTATGGTAACACAAAATAGTTGAGGAAAAAAATACCTTACTATAAATATATATATATATATATGTCTAATGAGAAACTGATAGGAAAAATACATACCCAGCTACAACTGGGTTATGCAAACTTTGGAAGGAATACATGACACTAAAACAGGGCTGTTGGTCAAAGGCTTTTATTCAATGGCCGTAGAATGATTTTCAGTCATTGAGATTAACACCTCATCTAATGAGTGGGAGTTTAGATTCAGAGAATCCACATTCATTTGGATTTGAAAGCACTCTTAAACAGTAAACTGATAAGGTACTGACACACTGATGTTCTTTAAAAAGAAACTTATATCTCACAGTTAGGTCATCTTTTTTCCTTATATTAATACTAGGTTAAGGAAGACACATATGAATGACTGACAAGAACTTCCAAATTGCTGATTTGATGCTCTGCTTCATCTAATCTACTGTTGATTCCCTCTAAGTAGTCTTTATTTCAGTGATTGTATTCTTTATTCTGATTTATATATAAACATATATATATTTCCTATCTCCACTAGATGTTTATGTTTACTATCTCTTTGTTGAAGTTCTCACTAAGTTTCTTGAGCATCCTTATAACCAGTGTTTTAAACTCTGTCTCTGGTAGGTTGTTTATCTCCATTTTGTTTAGCTATTTTTCTATAGTTTTGTCCTGTTCTTTCAGTGAGGACATGTTTCTTAGTCTCTTCATTTTGGCTGCCTTCTGTGTTTGTTTCTATGTATTAGGTAGAGCTGGTATGTCTCTCGGTCTTAGAAAAGTGGAGTTATGGAGTAGATATCCTGTAAAGCTCAGTGGTGCAATTTCCCTGGTCACCTGAGCCGGGTTCTACAGGTGGTTCCCTTGTGTGAGTCGTGTGTGCCCTTCTATTGTAGTTGAACCTTGGTTTCTGTTTGTATGTCAGCGAGAGGGATTGACCCTCAAGCTGATTGGTTGTGAGGACTGGCTGTGACTACAGTGGAGGAGCTATTATGCAGGGGCTGATCCTATGGAGCAGCATGTGCTTTGTCGGGGCTCTGGTGCCTGCCCCAGTCTGTCCTTTGGGTGTGTTTTTTGTGGAGGTACTTTGGTAATACTCTGGTGTGGTATAAAGCTGGCCATCATGTGTGTTGGTTCTGGGGCTTCTTGGGTGGGGCTCTGTTGTTGGCCAAGGTCAGCTGCTGCCTGTGCACTGCCTGGAGCCACTTGGTGTTAGCTACAAAGTGATCTGCAGGTGGTTGCCACTTGTGCTGGGCTTGGATATGCCTGGGAGAGGCTAAGCTGCAAACCAAAACAGGGTGCCTCTAGTGCCTGGCTTGGGGCTGCTTAGCAAGAGGTACAGGGTACCCTGAGCCTAGATGCTGCTTGTTTGGGGTTTGTGAACTTTGGGAGATTTTAGGAAGGGCTGCAGCATGACCCAAGACAGGAAATTTGTATGGATAAACCACTGAAATCAGATTGAGTGAGCCTGCAAATTGGGAGTTATGGAGTCTCAGGTGACCACCAGAGTGAGGTAACAGTGTTAACCAGGTTGATAGAGACTCAGATAAGGTGGCCGCTTGTGTCTGCACACTCGGTTAAGGGAGGGTTCAAGAAAGGAACAGTGGCTTCTGCCAGCACTTCTATGAGGGAGAAAGCTCCCGCTTCAGCCTTCATCCTGATGCCAGACAACTCAGTTCCTCCTCGTATGTCCCCTGGTGCCTTTTGATTTATGGCCCCAGTGCTGAAGCTCAGAGCAAGTAAGCCTGTAAGCATCTAAGTTTGTGTGTGGGACCTTTAATAGGAATGCCTGGGACTCCTCTGTCTCATTCAGCTACAACCTCTGCTGAATTTTACAGCTGGAAGTTGTGGGGACTTATCCTTGCACTGGAATTGAAGGCTGAGGAACCTGGTGTGGGGCTGGTACCCCTCACTCCTCAGAAGGGACTTCCACAGCTGATATATACCTCCTGATTTTTAACTACCACATGTGGGTATGGGAGCAGGCTGTTCTGAGGCTCTACCCCTCCTACCAGTCTCACAATGGCTTCTTCTATCTATCCTTAGTTATAGGACTTCTGTTTAGCTAGACTTCAGGTGATTCTTAGTAGTCGTTGTTCTTTACTTTAGTTATAATTTCGAGGTGGTCATGAGAGGAGGCAAGCATAGTGTTTGCCTACTCTACCGTCTTGACTGGAATCCTTGTAAAGAATGCCATTTTAAAGTGAATCACCTTCAAATATTTCCTCTACTATGCTTTTAGAGCATGAACATGGGTAATTTTGAAAGCTCACACCATGCACAGCATATGTGTCACCTGGAAGTCCCATCCTGTGACCTGGTCTATCCTCATATGGACAGAACCCAGGGAAGGATCCGGGAGCCTCTCTACCATCTTTTTAAAAAGAAATAAACAAAACAATAAAATGAGTTAGACTTGAGAAAATTAGGCACATATAAGTCAAGAAAATGAGTTGGAACCAGAAGTGAGCTCGTGCATAGATTTCAAATCCCAGAGTCATACAGTTCTGGCCGTGAGCCTTCTAGAAGTCATATGAGAGAGCAAAACATGATCAGTTACAAGATTAATTGTTCATAAGTTAAAACAGATCAGTGTTATATGAGCATGGTTTTTAGCGGGAAATAAAGGGAGGGAAATGTCATGGGGGATCTCAAACTTATGAAAATACAAATTTAATAGGCTGATTTTGATGTACTTATTGAGAGAAAGAGTGCTTGTTTCCTGTAGTCAAGAAGTAGCCATGAAAAAGATAAACCATACCTGCCATACCTGCTTAAGAAATTATTTCCAAACCCTTTGAATTGTCGGATTTGTTTATTTCTGAGTAACTGTTTTATACACAGAGGGGATGTATACACACAGTTTAAGAGTAGGGAGTTTTTGTGTGGAATTTTATTCTAATTACTGCAAAATTCTTTCTCCATTAATGCCATTTAGATGAAATGGCTTTCAGGGTAGAACAATGTCCTCTGAAGTGTTGATTTTGCATCACTGGTACATGGATTAAAATTAATTTTTTTTAAATTTCCGATTTTATATCAATAGGTGTCTGAAAATAATAAATTAGTACATCAACCCTGTGATTTTACAAATATTATTGTTGAGCTAAACTGAAATGGTTTTTAAAAGAATAGAGTGAATTTAAAGCCAAAAGTCTAGAAGTTCAATGTTACAGGAAGCACACAGATGAAGGAACAATTGTAAAGTCAATGTATGAAGGCCTGAAGTTTGGAAAACACTTGGTGGCATTTAGTTCCCTTCAATCACTGGCTCTTGACAAGCATGAGGCTTTTCTTCTGTAGACTGTGCATAAGCATCTTGGAGGAATAACAGAAGGGGAGGATTAAGTCTAGAATAGATTGTATTGCTTTTTTATGTCTCCCCTCGTTGTGTTAGGTGATAAAATTTCTAGTGTACATAGCTGTGATTTTTAAAAATGTATTTTTTTCCATTTCCCTCATGAGTAGCATTTTCCTTACTTGCAGGCAACAATGTGTATAGAGTGTACAGTGTTTTCTTAGCTTTTTCCTTCTTTAACATTTCATTTTACAGGTCCTCTGTGGAACATAAACACTCCTAATGTCTCTTTCTTTGCCCTCAAACTTTGTAGTTTGTTTTTCCTTACAGTCAATGTTGCAGGGCTGGGAAGCAGATAAAACAATCTTGCTCATGTCAGATAAGATGTTTAAAAATAAAAGATATCATAAGCTACAATTAAATAATGCCGAGTGGTCAAACTAGTCTCTCTTTCCATAATAACTGACTAACTCAAATGAGAATTTTCAAGTATAAAGTGTGCTATAGAAAACATACCCACTTACTCAGTTTTTCTTTCAGATTTAAAATGACATGGAAATTGGAATTATCATAGTTTTCTAATAATACATTTGGAATAATTTTATCTGTTTTCATTTTTGTCTCTTTTATTTCCTAGTATTTTCTTCCAGTCTCATCTTAAATCTTATCTGTGATTAAGAAAGGATATGGATTTCTTAATTTTGTATTTTATTGCATTTCTTGTACTGCATGTTGATGATGACTTTGTTTTCATTGGTAAATGCTTTGCATTTTGAAAATGAACCTAGCACTCCTCATCTCATATTGAAAATGCAACAAAGGAAAGGAAGCCTGAGAGATAATTAAACTAATGTGTTTTCCCTTCTTTTTTTTTTCCGTTTTTAGATGGTAAGGTTGAAGTTACAAAAGAAGGTGTGAAGTTGTGCACCATGGGTCCAGGAAAAGTGTTTGGGGAGTTGGCTATTCTTTACAACTGTACCCGGACAGCGACCGTCAAGAGTAAGACTATTTTATTTTTCAGATACTTTCAATGTCTTTTTTTCGTTAAATCTGTAGGATGTGGAATAATATGCCTCTTTATTTAATCTTTGTAATTTGATTAATCTGTATTTTAATTTTTGCTTTGCAATGTAGTCAATATATTTGTTTTCCTACTAAAGAATGATTGTTAGCAGTCAGTTTTCATAGCTTAAGTTTTATTGCTGCATTTTGAAAAGTACGCTTTTCACCTCAAATTCTTATAAATTAGAATTTATAAAATGGTATAATTTTATAAATTAGCATTAAACAAGAGCAAGACCATTTTTTTTTTTTTTCCTGCCCTTAAAACCTCAGGATCATATTTCAGAAATTTTTACATGCTGCTATTTTGGGTTACATTCCTTTCTTAAATTCTAGTTGTTCATTCAGTGGTTTAGAAAAATTAAGAGGAAAATTTTTCTTTGTCTCATCCAAACATCAAGTGACATATATCCTGAATTCTAAAACTGTGTCTGAGTATATTCTTGTCTTCAGCTGCTCATCAAGCTGTATATTATAGCATTTTCCTTTTCTACTGATTGAGCTCATTTTAAATCAGGGAAATAATGCAGCTTGTTTCCCTAACTTTACATGTATGTGTGTATATGATTTCTCTAGCAACTTTCATTGCTTGGTAGAAGCAGCTGCAATAGTTAGAGGGAGGGAAATTGTTTTAAATACTCTTTCCTGACTACAGGATGTAATGCGTGTATAACAAACGGAGGTGAATGAATGCAAATGCCAACAATGGAAGGTCCATTGCATCTTTAGGCAGAGGTGTATTTCATGTTTGAAAAGTTCTTCTGGGATACTACTATCCTGTGAATAATGGCAAATACAAGTACTTTGATTAGGTTGTGTCATTTAAAAAAAATGCTACGGGCAAAATCACATTGTTAATATCAATTAGTTTCATCTGGATGTCACTGACTATTTTGTATACTAGCTTTCTCTCAGAAGGATGGCAATAAGAGTCAGTATGACATTGAAAGTTGGGTTGTAAAGAATTTAATAATACATGGCTAGCTAGAGTCTCAGAAATTGTCTTGTAGGTGAATCACCTTTTTATTCTTTGAAATCACTATGACATCAATTGCAGCTGAGGCCCTTATGAGTCCTTCTTGGCACTTGATTCTTGATCTCTGAAAGCATAGAACTCTTTTGATTAATAGGTACTACCATGTTTTTATTTGATATGATCATTTAATAACATGACTCAAAGAATAATGAAGCTCAATGAATCACAAAAGATCCTGCCAGAACTTTAACTCACTTAAAAAGTGCCCTAACTAGAACAAAAAGTAGTCATGACTCTATTAAGTGAACAGATGTTAAGATCATGCTTCATTTTCATGAGAAATACATTGACTTTAGGGCAAAAAGGGACCAGAATAGAACATTTTGATTGAGCAGGATTTCTCAGAATTGCAATATTACTTTTTCTAAAGTTTTAAAATTTTTTAATTTTAAAAAGAGTTCAGCTCATTTAATCTAACTGAAAAGTACAAAATTTCCAAAGGTCAACAGTTGGTTAATTATAAAGGTCAAAACAATACTTAATCTTTTGAAATATTGAATTGCTATTAAAGAAATATTCTAAATAGAATACATAGTCTATTTAGATAAATTTTACAGCAAAAGGTTTGTCATAAGATGATTGCTTTGCTTCATTAAAATTAACTGTCTTAAATTCCTAGTTCCTACAAAATGGTATTAATCCGCATTAGCCTCTATTGTCTTCATGTTTGGTAAAGTTAAATAGATACTATATTACTAATTGAGCAAAAAGGAACTAGGTGTTGAAAGCAAATTATACCCTTAACTATTTGGGGGTGAAAACATCCATTGTTAATGGAAATGAGTGATGAAGCATTTTGTTTAACACAGACTCAGAGATGTCTTATGCGTGTATGCGTTTGTGTGTGTGTTTGTATGTGCATGAGTGTGTGTGTGTGCTCATTTTTTCATAGTGCCAACTTAAGATATGGAGTTTGTATTTCAAAAAGAGCCCAAGGTTGATGGTGTGCAAATATATCAATGCATTTATAAGTGAAGAGGTTTTTGTGCATGAGTAAGGAATAATATATTTTAACAACTGTTGCTTCTGACTATTGTGTAAGAACTATACAGCGTGAATAATGATTACTTGTTGTTCAGGACCTTTTTGTCATGTCTCCTATACTGTCCAGAGTGATATTTACTTATGACACTAGTCCTTAAAACCATTTTAAATTTGTTTAAATGATACTCTCAGGCTGATCACTTTATAATTCTAATTAGATTCCATTGTGGATGCTACTTTCACCAAATAACTACAGTCAATTCTTTCATATTCTTTACATGTGATGATTTAAAATGTCCTAATTTGACTCTTTATATCCAGTCCATTTCTCAGGATTCAAGATTGTGTTGACTCTTGTCCATTTCTTCTTAACTATCATTTGCCAGAGATGACCGTTTGGAATAACTTTCAGAGTGGTTTCATCCACTTGAGTGTAATAGTCTAAATTTGAGAAGACTGCCTTTCCTACTCAATAGCTTATGTATTCATGCTTTCTTTTTTTCTCACTTACCTGGGCTTCTGATTTCCTTTCCCCCAACATCACCCACTTTCTTTCATGATTGAGAATGTCGATGATTCCCTTCTTTGTCTTTCGAGGTCAGCCTGAAAGCTGTCTAGCATTTTAATGCATTTTTAATCTCATAATTGTAACTAAATCCTAGGTGACATTCAAGAGCTCTTCAATGTAATTTCGTGTTCAGGAGAGCACTTTTTGAAATTATATCAGGCCATGAATAAATTCCAGTGACTTCCCTTGCTAACAAATGTGATCCTAACACCTATGGGTTTTCTTAAACTTAGGATATCAAAAACTAGGTTTTTTGCTTGTTTGTTTTTTGTTTTTTAATTGAGGTATAATTGACATGTAGCATTACACACAACAAAAATGTATACACATTTTAAGAAAGGAAAAAAACTGTATTAAAATTACACTGATGGTAACCACTTTTAGCACCTCTTGTAATTGCAGAAATCAAACGTGACTTGTATTCATCTTTTGTTATCCATATATATTGAGTATTACAGTTTTAATGCAGTTTTTTACTTTCTTAAAATGTGTATACATATTTTGACACCCTCTGTATTAGTTTTCAGGTGTACAACATAATGATTCAATATTTGTATACATTGCAAAACAATTACCACAATGTCCAGTTAACATCCATCACCATATAGAGTTACAAAAAAGTTTTTTGTGTGATAAATTTTAAAATATACCCTTTTAGCAACTTTCAAATATGCAATAAAGTATTATTAACTATAGTTGTCATGCTGTACGTTACATCCACAGGACTTATTTATTTTACCACTGGAAGTTTGTGCCTTTTGACCACCTTCACTCATTTCGCCCACCCACCCCTATCTCTGGTAACTACCAATCTGTTCTCTGCATATATGAGCTTGAGCACTTTTTTTTTTTTTTTTTTTTTTTGGATTCCATATATAAAAGTGAGATCATTTAGTCTGTGTTTCTCTGTCTGACTTACTTCAAGTAGCATAATGCCCTCAAGGTTCATCTGTGATGTCACACGGCAAAATTTCTTTCCTTTTTTATGGCAAAATAGTACTTATAGTGATATGGAAAGAAAACATCCATGGTATGAGGCAGATCTATATTCGTAGTCCTCTATCTTATAAAACACCATTGATTTTTCCCTGAGGAATGAGGATATAAAAAATATATAAAAATTAACATGATATTGGAAACAAAAATCTAACAAATATCTTGAGGCTATTCATAGCCTAAATCGGCTCAAGTTTTCTTTATTAACTGTGATATGAAAATGGCCACTTTGATTGTGTCTATCCAATTACAAACACTCCAGATGTCACAGGAAGGAAAAAAAAACAGTTGTTATATTAGATTTCTACAAACCAAATAATATCTCCAATGTTGTTTAAATTTCACATTTTGTCTAAATATTTTGGGATACTGTAGACAACAAATAGTTTTCCCATCCATTTTCAAACCCCACAAGGGCTAGGGATTTCTAACATGTCCACTAAATAACCCTTGTTTACTTAATTCCCATACTTGGAATCTTGTCATTTTCGTGTTTTCCTAAAGTGTCACTCCTGGTTGTGTGATTTCACTTTCACTACCCTCACAGCTAAATCAATATCAATTTACTCTCTCCCCTGGCTTCTTACCTTGCCGCTATGCCGTAGGTTCTTTAAAAATTGCAGAAATGGAAAAGTTAGTTACTGGAAACCTAAACATAGAAAAAAAAGATATTTAGTTTATAGTGAGAGAGGGATTCAGTGACACATACCCTGTGTATGAATTTGCAAGGGCACTTGTTCTATTGTCTTGTTTTCCTGAATTTCCCACAACCAGTTCTCACAACTACATAGGGAATTTTTTTTTTTTTTTTTTTTGAGGTCTGAATTACGATTCTGCTCCAACTTCGGTTGTTTATAAATTGGCATTTTTACCTTAAAATACTAAACTGAAGCCTGTTTCTCTTACTTTGAGTTTCCAGCTCACAATACCCCAAACCTTCGGCAGTATGTCATTCTAACAGTCCCATTCAAAAAGGCTTCAGTAAAAATACAAGAATAAAGGTCTCTGTCTCTTTGTAGGAAAGCATCTCCATACCAGGTGATCACCATAGAAAGTTATCTGCAAAGAATGGGTGTGAATTTTCTTGGGAAAAATATCTGAGTAATTATTTCTGCTTAGATTATTTCTACCCAGTATTTAAATATCCCACAGTATTAAAATACTTCAGTGCTAACACAGAAAAGCCTAAACATTCTACAAGAAGTCTGATAAAATGAATGCTTTAATAATATCTGGTAAAAATATCTTTCTGCCTTTATTTGAATACTTTCAAGTTTCCATGTTTAGTCTTTCCTAGAATATTTGTGTGGTTTCGAAAGTTAACTAATATACTTCAATGTGTCATAGACATGTTAAGAACAAGGTTAAAATTAGGTTTTGATTTTTCTGTTTGTTTTTAAAATAAATCTGGGTCTGTACAGTGAGATGGCTTATACATTTCCTTGTAGCTCTGTTTCATACATTACATTATTCAACCTGGCTCAGAAAAATCTGCCAACTGTGAAAACCTAAAAAAGATAAATGGGGGGAAAAGGAGATTTGACTAAAATTTCTAACTCAAATACTTCTATGTGCTATAAATGTAATATCTATACCTTACATACAGTGGGTCAACATCCAGTGCTTTTTATTGGTAAAGGAACAAAAGAAATGAATGTCCGTTTCATTGTTAATGAAAATAAATAATAGACAAAGTTGTTATAGTGGCTGTAAACCTTGAAAATTCCTTAAGTGACTGAAACAAGAAATAAGCAATTAGACGCTTTTTAGGAAATATCATTATAGAGTTGCATTAAGCATCATATTTATGATAAAGGTATTTCCACATGTGAAAATGAAGCATCATTGTCTGCCAGTACAAACAATTGTCGTGTATGCAGTTATTACCTGGGGTTTTAATGAGCAGGAGCGACAACACACTGTCATGCTCCCTGTACCACAGCACAAAAGCAGAAGAGATAACTATGCTAATGAGGCAGTCTCCGTTCTGCCTTCCAAGAGGCAAATTAAAAAGATTCATGCTTTCTCCCAGCCTAACGTGCATGCTTTCTACCAAGAATCCTGAAAGAAAGGACAGAAAACACAAAATAAATTTAGGCTGATGACAACAGAAACATGACCCTGATTACAGAAAAAAAAGTCCAGTAACTTCAAGGATTGTCATCATCCTGGACAATGAAGCAAACAGTGTATTATGGTAGCATCTTGTTTAGTGAGCTAATTAGACAACATTCTTAGTAAATTTTTTTTATCACATTTGTCTATTCAAAAATACTGTGAAATTAGTATCATAAATCTAATTATGTAATTCCTGAGAAATAAATTTGTTTAATAAAGGAGTCACTTCACTAGGTGCCAATGTGGCCACATAACAGATTAACATGAACAAATGGATGTACAGAAGCTATTCTTCAATCTCATTCTTTTATTGTTTAAGTGAATTAAAAGTGAATTTCAGAGAAGAACAAAACAGTTATTAAACTCCAAATTTCTTTTATAGGTTGAAGGTTTTTGTTTGTTTTTTATTTTCTAATCTTGATGGAAACTGTTACAGTCAGAATTTATTTATGATTTATATTTAACTGCTTCCAAAAAAAGATTTTGACCCAATATTGACTAGGTCTAGTAGACAGGCATATGTTAATAGTGCTTCTTGAGGGGAAAAAAAAAACCCTCTTGCAGTCAAGGGAAGGCAATAGCACTTAATTCCTTCTTAAGGTTAGATAAATTACTTTCTCTCCCTCCCTTTTTTAATTACTTAATCGTTGAGTACCTTGAGTATTCCTAGAGAATGCTCAGGCTTTAACTGATAGGATATTATTATTATTTTAAGGATCAGAGTAATTTAATAGTAAATCTAAACAATAGACAAGGGAGGCTGACTTTTTAGCATTTTCTTTAATCCAACAGAATTAGCAATTTTCCCATGAAGACCTACATCACAAAAAGCTCCCACCCAAGGTAAAGCTTGTGTCAGTTATTGATACACTGAATCTTTTTTCATTCGTTTAATAATTTACAAAGAGGTAATTTTTGTATTTATTCAGATGATTGAGAGAATAAAAAGTAGAGCAGTAACATAGGTCAATACTGTATATTCTGCAATGTTTTTTTAAAGGAAACTTTCCCCTCCATGGGTTGTGAATGATTCCTAATGAATGCTCAAGAGTAACAATGATTATAAGAGCAGATAACATTTGAAAGCTATGAGTGATGCAGTGGGCTCAGAGCTTTTGGATAGGTGGTGGTGTTCTCCCATTTTACTGCTGAAGCAGCTAAGACCTAGAGTGGTTAAGTGATAGGTCACATGTCACATCGCTAGTTAGAGGGAGGGCCCTGAGTTTGACACAACTGTGCAATGCTGCTGCCATTTTAAATTTTGTCTTCAGTCATTCATTTTGGTTTTAAAGACAAGTGCATCTATAGGACTACTTCTATGGACTAAAAGACTCTATTTTCACAAAAAGTTACACATTAAAATTTTTTTTAAAATTACAACACATGGACCCACAATAAGTATATCTGTTACAAAAGGATGAATTCTATAACACAATAAAGAGAGGGTCATAAGTTTAAACCCTGAGAGACATATAAGCAATCAGAACCAATTGCAGGATCTAGTTTTTGCAATGCACTGAAACACTTATGAATGTTTCATGCAATGAAATTTTATGGTTCAATATTTGAGATATTGCCAAGTTGCTACACATGTCTACATTTCTTTTATAAAACCTATTTGTCAATGAATTTCTTTAAAGTAGGTCTTATGAAAATGTAAACAATAATGCAAAAACATTGAATGAAGAACAAGGAAGGAAATTTTAACAGTACTTATGTTATTTTTTATTACAGAACAAACATAAAAATAAAAGAAAAAAATGAGTCATGACAGTGTGTTTGCCTTTGTTTTCCCCTTGAATGTCCTCAGACTAGAGGAAAAATAATGTCAGCAATTCATTGGTGAATCTGAGGAGCCCTCTCTTCTTATGGGATGTCCTTTGTTGACTGGGTAAATGTCGAAGTAATCGTGATACGAATGATTGATAATTTACAACCTGCTGTCCATGCATTATTTACAGTGATCCTAAAATATCCCAATCTAGTGAGAGAGGTGTTGTCTCTGATTTTCCAGATGAGAAAATGGAGACTGAGATCATGGAGTCCATTAATGCTAGTTCACTTACAAACCCTCTGATGCACATTTATGTATTAGGTTGGTGCAAAAGTGATTGTGGTTAAAAGGTTAAAACTAATTGCAAAAACTGCAATTACGTTTGCACCAACCTAATAGCAGTATTTGAAGCACCTGCTATTAGCATCCTTCCCCCTCACCCCCAACATGTATAGATTCCTGAGTAAGGTCCATGTATGCCGACTACTGAAGTGTAAAGTGTAGATTAGGGAACATCAAATGTTTGCTACCATGTTTATCAAAGTGTGGTCCCTGGAACAGCAGCATCAGCATTACCTAGGCACTTGTTAAAAGTGCAAAATCTCTGTCATCCTCTATGTATTGATTTAAAACTTTGGGGGGTATGTCACTGTGGGGGAAGAAAAGGTTCTCCAGTTGATTCAGATGTATCTTAAGTTCGAGAACCACTGACCCTACATCGTAGAGACACTTAATTTGTATTAACCTCCACATAGCACACTCTCCCACGCATTGAATTGTCTATATTGAAAAATTTAAAAAGAAAATTACAGTCAATATAATAGTATTACTCTTGGTATCATTGTAGGTTTTTTTCTAAGTTATTTTGTTGCTGTTGATAAGAGATCTTTGAGAAAAATTGCATTTTTCTTTTAAGGAGTGAAACACCACTAGTGGAAGAGTACCAGCATTGTGTAGCTTGTGAACATATTGTTTTGAAGATTAGTAAGAAGTAAAATTAAAAGAACAGGTTGAGGGGGAAGGGAAAAATCTAAAAAATCATGGGCTGCTGGGCTATGTTGTTAACCAGAATAACCTTTAGATTTATTGAATTTGATGGCTAAGATATTGGTAGGAAAACAGAAAGAAGTGGCATTCAATTTTTGTTGTTCATTTTCATAATTGTGAGTATAGTTTAGATTAGGTGAAAACAAGCGCGGAGGACATTTTTAAGAGAACAGCTGAGTTGGCGATGTCTGAATAAATGCAATGCTTTTCATTGATAGATCAAACTCATTGGACCAGTAATGGTCAAGGTCCTTATAGCTGGTGTAGCTGCTCATTTATTTAATTCATAGTGAGGGTCCAGGCGGTCCTAGATGGATTGCATATCTCTTAGCATCTGATAATTAGAAGACTAAAAGTTACCCATATATCTTAGTCATTAAAAAAGAAATGGGGAAGTTCCTTGGAATTGACACATGTAGAGGTCTGAGACCTGGAGTGGTAAAGGATTTAGGTGAGGAAGTGTGCCAGCAAATTTCGGCAGGGGTCTTGAAGAATTTAATTTTCACTGTGAATGTGATAGTAGGTCATAGAAGTCAGTAAAGACTTCCCAAAAAGGCAGGAAGAACAGGGTCAAGAAATGAGATGAGCTCAGGAAGCTGAACAGTGTTTTCTGTGGCTAAGTGTTCTTTACTACTTGTTTTCTCTAAAGGACAATCTGCCTTACTAATGAGTCACACTTGACACCATCATAATTCCTCCCACGTGTAGTAGAACAACTTTATTGATTTGGAAACATTGTTGTTGAAGTTTCCTGAGTGGGATCAAACAGTATTGTTCAGACTATATTTATAACTGAATTCTTTTTGTTTTATTTCCAAAGAAAAATCCCATGGAGTGCTTCTATGTATGAAATTTGTAAGCGCAGACCTTTCTGGTTACAGAGTTGGGGAGCAGACCCCAGGAGCCCCACCTGGTGTTTCTCAGTCTTCATTCCTTCTTGCTCTTCCCCCCTGGATTAAGCCCTCTATGGCAATTTGTGTGTTTTTTTTCTTTAATTTAGGTCAGGTAACATAGTTTGAAAACCACTGCTCTAGTTGAATCCAAGGTTAGTAGTAGTAATTCTTTCTTTCTTTCTTTTTTAATTATAGTTGACATACAATATTATATTAGTTTCAGGTATATTGCATAGTGGTTAGACCTTTATATAACTTCTGAAGTGATACCCCCAATAAGTCTAGTACCCACCTGACACCATACATAGCTATTAAAATATTTTTGACCATATGCATATTCCCTATGCTGTACTTTACATCCCCATGACTCTTTTGTAACTGCCAATTTGTGCTTCTTAATCCTTTCACTTTTTCACTCTGCCTGCCACAATCCCCCTCCCATCCGGCAACCATCAGGTTGTTCTTTGTAAACTACCTTTAGGTACTTGCACTTGGCTATGTGTAGTAACTCCAACCCTCACAATGGTCCTGCACATTTCAATAATAACACCATTGTATGGGTGGCAACTGAGCTGTAGAGGGCTTAAGAAACTTCCGTAAGGACCCACATCTGGATTGATAAACTATCTCTTTGACAGTTTCCAGTAAGACTCTGAACTATATCATCTCAACCTCGGTTTCTGGCAGTTGACAGGTGAAGATCTAACTTCAGATCTGTCCTGTCATTCATGAAGAATTTCTTAGGCTTATACCAGATTCTTGTGAGGCTCTGCTAAACACCCTGGAGAGCATCAGCAAGAGAGGGCATATCCCTGCAATTAAGATATTTATAGTCTAGTTGGAGAGACAGGATAAATATAGAAAAACTATAAGAAATTCTTGGCGAATGAGAGACTTAGAGAAACAGAGAAATTTTGAAGGAGAGGGAGCTCATTTGACTGCAATGGACAGGCTTTCTGGAGGAGACAGAAATTAACCTGTGTCAAAATTGAAAAGTAGAACAGTCCTGAGTATAGAATCTGGAATCATATTGCCTGGGTTGAGATTCTATGCTACTTGCTTAGCTTTGCACCCTTGGGAAAATAATTTAATGTTCCCGGGCCTCATTTCTTTTATTCTTAAAATGATAAGAACCTGCCTTGTAACTGTGACAAATTTTAGAAAAGGAAATATCTGTGAAAGGGTTACTGCACAAACCAGCATGTGATGCATTAAGCAAAGGTTGTTCTGTTACAGCTGTTGTTATCATCACAACTAAAACTATTAAAGCATGAAAGAATTCTGTAGGTTGTTAGGACCTTCATTATTTGCAGAACCTGAGAAACGACCTTAAAGAACCCAGAGCGCAGTTTGAACCCCACAGGTAGAGAAGTGTAGGAAAGGGAATGGGCCATGTCTCAGAGGTGGAAGTTCCTGGAAGCATCCCAGGTCCTCAGACACTCCTCCTTTCACAACAGTCATTACCCAATAAAGTGGTTCAGATGTGTCCTTTGAATAAACTGGTACGAGAAATGCTAACATCAAAAACAAACTACGGGTAAGGAGATAGGGGAGAGTGATTAGATCACACAGGCTGGGCATTCCAATGCAATTCTTCTGCTTGGAGGCACGACTTTGGACTGTGAAAAAGTGAAGAATATTTATCTGTGTTGGCTGAAATTCTGTTATCATCACTTCCCTCTTGGGCAGAATTCTCAGAACTTCCATGAGAAGTCTATTTGTAGGTGTATTCACAACCTGAATAGGGGCCTAGTGTATCAAGACCTTGGGAAAACTAATAGATGGTTATTGGACATGCTTTTAAAATGTCAACTCCTCTTTCTTTCTTTCTTTCTTTCTTTCTTTCTTTCTTTCTTTCTTTCTTTCTTTCTTTCTTTCTTTCTTAATTTCTTTCTTTCTTTCTTTCTTTCCTTCCTTCCTTCCTTCCTTCCTTCCTTCCTTCCTTCCTTCCTTCCTTCCTTCCTTCCTTCTTCCCTTCCTTTCCCTTCCCTTCCCTTCCCTCCCCTTCCCTCCCCTCCCCTCCCCTCCCTTTCTTTTTCACCACCCAGAGTCAGTTCTCCTTCCATCACCATATATTTGATAAAATGTCAATTACTTTCAAAAGTAATATTTTAGACAAATGACACCTATAGTTTTTATCTTAAGATGCAGCCTGGAAATTCAAGACTTCTGGTATCCAATGCATTTGTCTCCTTTGATTGCCTTAGGAAAGAACACTAATCTATGTTTACCACGTCTGTACTTACCATCTGGTAAAGATGCTGCTAATGGCCACAGTTCTCATAAGAATGATTAAAATTCTGGTCTCCAACAGAATCAAGCTCCAATCCCTTGGCCAAAGCTTTGGCTTTTATCTATAGTTTGAATTTAGCATTTCCTGGTTTCCCGAAAAATTACAGTTATCCCATGTTATGGAAATTGTTCATATTCATTGCCTTTCTCTGCCATTTAGTATTATGACGCAGAAATCTAGCCATTTAAATGGAATTTACTATGGACATACAGACAATCAAAGTTATCCATGAAGCTTGAGTATAACATGAAGCATAGTGAGCTGCTAAGAAAATGGGAAATGAGATTCTCACCAATGTGAAGTGGCCCAAAGTATGTGCAACACAAAATGTAATACATGAAATTTTAAGATTATCAAAATATTCAAAATGGAGTTTTTGAAATGCTAAACATCTTCTGAAACTCAAATTTGAGTTGGAAGAAACCTTAGACCTCAAGAGTTACCTGCCTTTGGGGCGGCCGGATGGCTCACTTGGTTAGAGTGCGAGCTCTGAACAACTGGGTTGCCGGTTTGATTCCCACATGGGCCAGTGAGCTGCGCCCTCCACAATAGATTGAAGGACAACGACTTGGAGCTGATGGGCCCTGGGGAAACACACTGTTCCCCAATATTCCCCAATTTAAAAAAACATTAAAAAAACAAAGGCATTGGTATTGATATATTTTTTTTAAAAAGAATTACCTGCCTTTGTCTAAAACTAGTTTTAGCACTAATAAAAATGGAAATCAGCTCTAGATGTTTGGGGCTTTTTAAAATTAGGTGTCAAAATATACTTTAAAAGTCTTAGATTAAAAAAAAAAAAAAAACAGACAGAAGAGGGAGAAGCTAAATGAAAGACGTAACCTTTTATTTACTCATTCTCTGAATCTCCTATTTGTGCTTTGTGTTTCTCAATCACAATGGTTTAGGCCTCGGACAATAGTAAATAATTATAAAAGCAGCAGAAATATTTTTCTGTACTGACTTTTCCCCTATCACTTACTTTGGTTAATTTAACATGCCTTCATATTATTTTGATCGTAAAAATAACGTTTAAAAATGTATACATGTAAAGATTTTTTGAAAATCATTTATGCCCCACTACCCAGAAAGAAAACTTTGAACATTTTGCACTTTCGTCTTATTCTCCTGAATATTTTAAAAAGTAAGATCACACTACTCCACCTTTTAATGCACAGGTTCAATTCTGAATGTTAGTCATTTGTTTATAGTTAGTATGTGCTTCTGTTGCTCTTAAAGTTTTATTTTGCGTCAAGGTGGTTGGATTTGTTTTCATTTTCTCTTTGAGCTTCTTACTTGAATGGTGACATTATTGTGCCTTTTCTTCTACTCCACGTCCTCTAATTTTTTTCTGTTCAATTTTTGCTATTAAAAGATTGTTTCTTTTCTGCTCTTGATGTGCATATTCTCCTTGGTCCATGCAACTTAATAACTTGCATTAGAATATTAATACTTTGTATTCATGTTTCATGAATACTTTGAATTAGAAACTGTGATGCATGCCCTTTGTTAGCAGGGCTGATTAAATTGGAATAGACAGTACCGATGAGAGAATTGATATCTTTCTACAGATATGTATGTTCAACACTAATGCTTATCTAGTGGTTGGCATGGCACAGATTCCGAGCATTTGAATTTTAGGTTTTTTCCAGTATTTGTAATTACATTCTGGCATTCGGTTTTAGGAGTTAGACATTTATTTAGTTGAGTCACTGGTAGCTTAAAATTTATGGAATAATTATGCTGATTGATTTAAATTGCTCAGCAGAATCATTTTAAAAATTAAATGTTGGCAAGCTTGATTTATTTACAACCATGGCATTAACATCTTAGAGTATTAGTTAAGTGGGCACTAGATTTCTTTTCCAGATGAGCTCTTAAGACATATAAATTTATGGCATTTGTGCGTAAAAAGTTGTATTACTTTTTCTATAAACTGACTCTCAGCTGTTAATGTTTGCAAAATGTACTAGTACATTGGTAAACTACCCAGAACAGTTTTATTTCTCTTTTTTTAATAATATTTTATTTTTCAATTATAGTCGACGTACAATATTATACTAATTTCAGGTGTATTACATTGTGATAAGATATTTATATAACTTATGAAGTGATTACCCCAATAAGTCTAGTATCTACCTGGCGCTATACATAGTTATTACAATATTATTGACTACATTCCACTATATTTTACATCCTCATGACTATTTTGTAACTTTCAATTTGTACTTTTGAATCCCTTCCCCCTTTTCATCCATCCCCCCAAACCTCCCTCCAATCTGGCAACGATCAAAATGTTCTCTGTATCTATGAGGTTGTTCTGTTTTGTTTGTTCACTTATTTATTTTTTCTTTATTCTACATATAAGTGAAATCATATGGCATTTATCATTGTCTGTCTGACTTACTCCATTTGGCATAATATCCTCTAGGTTCATCCATATTGTGGTAGATGGCAAGAATTCTTTTTTTTTTTTAATAGCTCAGTAATATTCCACTGTACCACTTCTTTTTTATCTATTCAACCACTGAGGGACACCCAGGTTGCCTTCAGATCTTGGTCACTGTAAACGATGCTGCAGTGAACATATGGAGGCACACTTCCCCTCAAAGTAGTGTTTGGGTTTCTTCAGGTAAATACCCAGAAGTGGGATTACTGGGTCCTTCTTTGCCTCTTGGTATAGACTTTGTTTTAAAGTTTATTTTGTGTGATATAAGTATTGCTACCTCAGCTGTTTTTTCTTTTCCTTTCCATTTTCATGAAATATCTTTTTCCATCCCTTTACTTTCAGCCTGTATGTGTCTTTTGATCTGAAGTGAGTCTCTTGTGGGCAGCTTATGTATGGGAGTTGTTTTCTTACCTGTTCAGCTTCCCTACATATTTTGATTGGATCATTTAATCATTTACATCTAAAGTAATTGTTGATAGATGTAGTTATTGCCATTTTATTAGTCATATTTTTTTATTTTTTTTCTCTTCTCCTTAAAGAAGTCTCTTTAACATTTTTTATAGTACTGGTTGTGTGGTGATGAACTTCTTTAGCTTTTTCTTGTCTGGGAAGCTCTTTATCTGTCCTTCAATTCTAAGTGAAAGTCTTGCTGGGTGAAATAATCTTGGTTTGTAGGTCCTTGCTTTTCATCACTTTGAATAATATGTGACAATCCCTGCAGTAAGAAGTGTCCACCAACTTACGCCCTTCAAAAGTGGAACTTATTCATATTAGGCTTATAATTTGGACTTCTAATTAAAAATTCATCTTTAGTATAGTCTCCATAGTGCATTTGTAGTACTTCAAACATTATCTTTTGAAGTACAATGATCGATCGTATTCCAGTTACGATCACGTCCTTCAGACCTAAAAGAAAATGTTAATTAGAAGGCCTGTGGCTAGGAGTCTTTTGGATTTGGACATGATAGGGTAGCTTTGACATTGGTCCTATGGTGTTTAGAAGCGCACAATATACATTTTCTTTTTCAGAACAGAGCATTTAGAGCTTAGAGAATATTGATAGGTGTCATTGATAACATAAGAAGATTTGTAAATAGTGTTTTAGGCTCTAAAATTTTCTAATGAAATGGCTACCATAACCAGGGATTTTGAGGTCCAGTCGCTAGTCAAAAAGGATAAAGAAAAGATAGATTTCAGAAGATTTATTAAGGAATATAAACATAAAAAAACATTTTTTTATTGAGGAAAAAATTTATTTTTTATTAAAAAAAGTGATTTGGTTATTCTTAATGGAGGCCAAAACCTGGGTATATCTAAATGTTTGAAAGAGATCTAAAAAATGAGGAAAATATTCTGAACGTTATCGTTCCAGTGGTTGTGTAGGTACAGGAAAAGAGGGGAAGGCTCACCTAGTGTCAAAAAGCATGTGATACATTTACAAATAAAGAAAATCAATCAAGAAACATACATGCAATGTCTAATGTATATGGCATTTAGTAAAGCTCATACAGAGTAGAATTAAGCTACTTTTTGAAAAAAGTCAATTTGATATAAAGGGATAGGATATAAAAAAAGAGAAAATTGTGGGAACCTTGAATATTTGTATAGCATAATGCTGTTTTACTATTCAGACTTTTGGTTCAATAGAATACATTATTGTAAGTGTACATTGATGAGAAAATGCTTTCTTAATTGTGGGGTTACTTGAAATTTTCAATCCCAAGTAACATTATTGGCATAATTCCATCAGGCCCTATGAGGATTTTTATTCCTCTTTAGAGAAATCATGGCAACTTTGGAACTCACTAATAATTAAAGAAAGGCTTTTTTTTTTCTTTTAGTGCTAATATTTTGTGCTTGGTATTTTAAATGAAACCTTGAAATCATTTTCAAGTATCTTAGCAAATTATGACTGTAACAACATGCTCATTTGAATCACAGAAGCTTGCCAGCATTTAAAAGACCTTTTTTAGAGGGAATAAAAAACAAAGAAAAGGGAAGAGAAAACATTTTGAGTTCATCAGCAGTAATTTTTTTGCATAATTTGGAGGAGAAAATAGCTTTTTCTATTATGACTGTACTTTTAAAACACTTTTAAAGAATTCTTGGAAATATCATGAGAAACTTAGAGGAGGGTATATAAGCTGACATAAGGAATTGGAATGATTTCTCACCTTCCCTTTCAAACTCCCCCTCCCCCTGGTTCTTCCAGTACAAACTCTACTCACCTCGACAAACTATGGCATCGACGAACTATGGCATTGCGTCAAGAACCGTGGGCTCAAACCCAAGTTTGAAAGACAGCTCTGTTACTTGGGTATTTACCCTAAGCAAGTTATTTAACTGATGTGAATCTAAAATGAAATTTCTAAAATGAAACACTATGGAATTAAATAAACAATATGTAGTATTGAATAGATACTCAATAAATGTTTACACTTTGCCTTTTTGCAGAGTATAATGTAGATAAAAGGGACAGAACAGAGGGGTACGTGCGCTAAAGAAGGAGAATCAGAAGCACCCAGATGAATAGTGGAGTTCTGCGTCCACGGGTTCCATCCCCTCCTCACTGGCCTGGTCTACCTTCCCTCTTCCTTGTGACGTAACAGTGGCCTCTAGTCTCTTTCCTCTTGCATCTACCCTTGACGTGGATACCAAGTTAATTTCATTCTAACCTTTCTGAAAGAGGCATCCAGTTGTATAGCTCACTTCAACTCCCCAGTATAACCTACAGAGCTCCCCAAGCTGTGGCTTCAATCACTCATGTCTCTTCTAGGCAAAGGAGGACGGTGGTAGGAGTAAGGCTTTTCAGTCAGCCCAAGGGGGCTGAATGCTGACTTTACTTGGGTCTTAGCAAGTTGCTTACCTTCTCTAAGCTTCAGTTTCCTCATTTGTAAAGTAGGAACAATAAGGCATATTGTATGGTACAACCCATAAAATGGCTTTAAAAAGGTACTATATATCAAGTACATTAGTATTGTGGCAGATTGAAAATATGAAATCAATGCATAGTTTGTTGTGAGGGCTTCCTATGCCAAGATAACCATCTTAATTATCCCATCGTTTAAGTAATACATTTCTAAGGTTCCCTGAAGCTCTTCTGTCTTGGTACTTTTGTGTAGGGTATTTTTCCCATGTAGAAAATTTTCCATTTAAAAGTGTCTTTCTATCAAATTCCTGCCTATGAAACTCATATCTGCTTTTAAAGGTCCTACTCAATTCCTGCTCCTTTGTTCTCATCCCTTCATTGCTTGTATCTCATTCTGAATGGTGGCAATGTCTCCTTCACTAAGGTGTTATGTCTAGACTATGCCTTAATTTAATTTTTCCACATTTATACTTTACATTTTCCACATGTCTTGGAAATTTGTGTTGAACTCTCTGGAGGTTGGAGAAGGTACTCGTGGAATGAAGAATTCAATTGGTGACAGTCTTCAAGGACGTCGGTTTCTTAGAAGCTAAAATACTGTCATAAGGACATTCCTGCAACGAAACCATGATTTGTTAATGATGATGGATTTGGACTATACATTACAATTTTTTAAGGTTTCATAATACTCTTTGCAGAGTCTTAAACAATCTGAACAAGATATTTGTAGATGCCATGATAATGTCATATATATATGTATTTTAATAAAACTGTGAAAGGTTCCCCTCCCATGATATTTAGCTAATTTAGAAAACTAATAATCTAAGCAAATTTATAAGTAAGCCTTTTCTTTGACCCATGAAAATAGAGGAGGAATTGCTGTAAAATAATTCTATTCCTAAGCTTTGTTTTCATTTAATTCTACTTGTGACTCTGAAAATATTGTTGACGCATGAACTGATAAGGTTGGAGTAATTCTGCCTGAACTTGCTAACAATGGAGGCCATGGCATGAAACTGAATTCAGTATTTATGGCTTCAACCTGGACTTGCCCTGTTGAAGTTCTTATTGGGAATAGCAATTGCCAAGCCAGTACCCTTTCCTCTGAGCTCCATTTACAATCTCTGCCTACAAAAGTGATCATTGTCTTTATCTTAAAGCCATCTACTTCTCTAGATTCGCAAACAGAAACCACAGATTTCTTTTAATTGACAATATTTTTCGTGTATATTCTATTTCATTCAAATTTTTATTGAGCACCTACTAGCTCTAAACCCCTACACGAGACTCACTGTTCAACACAGAGTTCCTCTATGAATGAGCTGCAGAGAATTAGAAACATGCCCTATAAATTTATGTCCCTTCAGTCGACTGGACAAAAGAATGCTTTGCAAATCTGAATTGCAATGCCTGTATTTTTTTTACTTTGTACAGAAAGTCATTGTCAGCTTTTTCCTTATTGAAAGCACTTTGTTGTTATTGCTGTTCTGTTATTTGTAAGCCCCCAGCTTGACTAGATGTATTATTTCTTTTAAAGATAGAGATAATTAGTATTGATTAGCAAAGAGGAATATGTACTGATAATCTTAAGTAGGTAGATACCAAATCAAAAGCATTGGATATCAGGGAAGTTGAGCTTAATGCAACTTGATATTATTAAGAAACAGGGCTGACAGTTTTCTTAGACAAAGAGAAAATCTAACGTGTGCCTTTCACTCAAGGTTTATAGTGAAATAGACATCCTTTATACTGGGGTGACTTTTTAGCCATATTATTAGCCACTTTAATAGATGCTAGTTTTTGTTTGTTTGTTTTTACTTTTTTATTTATTTTTTTTATTAAAGAATAATAGATAGTGTCCTGGTTATCCTCTGTTTTCTTAGTTGGCCATAGTTGCACTAATAAACATCTGGAACATTTCGTTTGGGGTTCCAATTATTGGAAGTAAAGTACTTGGAATTATTCACAGATTAGTGGACAGCAAGTTTCCTGCCTTGAGGATTCTCCTGTTTTGAATAACAAATCTCCCCCTGAAGATGGTTAGACAGAACTCATTTGCACTAAGCGCCTGTGTACCAGATCTTGGAAATAATTAGATTGCTTCATAGCTTAGTTTCACAAACCTCACTCAGTGTATGGATTCTTAAATAAACAATAAGAAAATTGTATTACGAAGAATGACAGCCCACACACACATCCCTTTGTATGATAAAAAGGTGATTAAACATGATGTTCAAGTGAGGCAAGATTCCTAAGCATCTACCTATGAGGCGCTACTAAAATTTTGTATTGTCTTTAAATAAACATCAGGGCATGTGAAATTACATTGTTTGCTTTTGTTATTATTTTTTGTACATTATGTGATCAGGAAAAGGGCTCCTTTGGAAACAAAAGGGGCACGGATAATATTTCTTCCTTTCAGTACTGATTTGAACTATGTTTAAACTTTCTTATGCCTTAAGGAAAAGAGTAGACACTATTAGTATCATGTTACATCTTGACTGTGCTGTAGTATTGCAGGACAGCTTATTAACAGTGACAACTTTTGTTGGTAAAAGCTATTCACACCTGTTAATAATGCACTTACTGCAAGACAGGCTCTCCCCAGCTAGGCTTCCCTGTAGGCAACAGTTCTCATGAGAACAAAAAGTCTCGTTTTATCTCTTCATTTTACATATAGGTCAGTTACCCTCATAAACCAATCCCCCCAGTTTCTTGAACCCTTCTTCAAAATACCTCCTTTGGTTTTTAATTATTAAGTACATCATTTAAAAATATGGTAA
The DNA here is from genome assembly GCF_057876585.1 of Rhinolophus sinicus. Taxonomy (NCBI): domain Eukaryota; kingdom Metazoa; phylum Chordata; class Mammalia; order Chiroptera; family Rhinolophidae; genus Rhinolophus; species Rhinolophus sinicus. The sequence goes on from NC_142515.1 coordinate 34,247,198, forward strand.
GTTTTGCCAGAAGTTTAATAGGAGGATGGCATTTCCATTCTTTTTGGCCTATGAATGACTGCCTACGAGTATGAATAGCCCTCCATGCTTTTTTGAGAAATATCAAACCTGAAATACATTTTTTGGAGAAAAGTGATCCATCCTCTACTGCTTGAGCCTTTCTTTTAAGGACTAGCTAAGCTTTAAGTTTTCAAATCAATGCTGATTAAGGAAATATAAAGGTTACTTAGTACACTTTGACGTTAACAATTTAAGGCACATTGGCTTGAAACAATTTCATATTTCTTTACCAAAAGGATTTCACTTTCTAAATCCTTTAACTTAACTCACCAGTGCTTACTATGTATTTTGTCATTCTGTAATTCTTAAATTTCTTAGCAAGGTAGTTATTTTTCTGCAGACTATTGTTCTTCAAGGTGTGATCTGTCTTCAAATTCCAATTACGATTTAGATCACCACAAGGCTTTTATCTCTTCTCCACATTTGATAAAGAGCATCATTAGATCTTGAGAGCACGTTAAAGAGCATTTGCTTGATGCAAAGAGTACATGCATCAATAACTTTATTTAGTAGGTTGAAAGGTGAAAAGCAAAATATAAAGTTAAAAGTACACAAACTTGACAAATACTGCCAACCTAGTAATACATGTTCAAATCATTTTTAAAAACTCAGAATATTTGAAATTTGAAGTAAAGCTTTAAAGTTCTAAACCCCTGTACCCTGTCATTTTTCAAATGAAAACATATTTAAAAGTTCTGAATGTTAATCTGACATCTTTCTGTTGGAGGACATTATAATTTACCAGGAGGTTTTAAGTTAGGGAGTGTGTTTAGTAGGGGAAAAAAGAACACATTTGGTATTTTATATTTATTAGGATATAAGCATCTTGACATATAGATTAGTATTTTACAAACATGAACCCCAGAGTCAAATAAAATAAATACTAACACACTGACATCAAGAAGGAATTAGTAGGAGTCAGCGACAAGATATGAAAACTTAGTAGGAAGTTGGGGAATTGAACTCACTATGACTCCAATGACCCCTGACTCCTGATGTTGACCCCCTTCTATAATTCCCTTCCCTTAAGTATAGGCTGAACTTAGTAACTTGCTCCTAATGAACAGAATACAGACAGAGTAAAGGAAGAACAACACCTAACTGAAAATGGCTCAGACAAATGTTGGGATAATCTTAAGGAGTTTGTGTCACCAGTGGGGAAAAGCTAAGCCCAAAACGACCTGGACAATAGAGCCCATGACTTATGGTTATATGATTTATGAGAGCATATCTCTGCCAAATAAAAGCAGTGTAACTGGAAACAAATTAGAAATCACGTTACAGCAGTTATCATGAATATCCTATAATAAAAAAAAAAAAGTATTTGAGTTATTTGATTTATTTCCATTTCTAGTGTTTGGGGACTGCAGAGAGATAATGAATCAGAAAGAGCTGGACATCTTTACTATATCAATATAATTGTAAAAATTGACAGCTTTCCTTTTCATTCAACAAGCATTTATTTAGCACCTGTTTTCTACCAGGTATTGATAGTACATTGTTCTATGATTAAAATAAAGTTACGTTGTAATTAATGGAGTCATTGGGAAAATTCTCACAATCTAATTTGAATCTTTCACAACAGTTATGATAAATGCCAATCAGCTCTGGTTCACTTAGTGACCTGCAGACCCAGCCTAGCTTAAACGTATAAAATATTGATAGCAGTATACATGATTTCCTAAAAATTAATTCTCATAATGGTGATCGTGTTTTAATATATGGACGTTTAACTTTGTATACACTATTTTAACATTCTGATTCACTAGATGTATTTTAGTCATTGTAGATTTTTAAGTGGACTACAAGGTTTAATTTCTAACTATTGTCCTTTAAGAGATTTTAGGAACAAGTTTAATCAATATAACAGTAGAAAGACATTTTAATAAGAAGCTTTATTTAGCATTGGAAGTATGAAAAACTCATTACATTTCATGAATTCGATTTTCTTTCTGAATATAATTTGAGTGGAAGTATTTTACTTGGTTGATGACAACACTATAAGCCAGCTATGCAGTAGACTTTGACACCTTTTTTTACTGCTAGCTGCTGTTTGTGCAGACTTTCACTTTGAGTTGGACACACGCCTTGATGTGTTTAGCCAGGATTCTAATCTTTGAATCTTTGATCCAATACCAAGCATGTGATTAGATGAAAGCTATATGGTATTAAAAATTTAGGCACACATGCACATATCATCTTGATAAACTAGAGAATAAAAATATTTGCCTGGGGGCCCCAGATAAGGCTTTGTATAGCGTAGGCCTCCACTGGGTCCCTGTGTTCACCTTTTCACTGGTTATCCGAGAACTGCATTCTTCTTCTACCCACTCATCCTCTTCAGGTTCTCTCTCTAAAGTGTCCAGAGTGGGATGTAGTCTTTCAGCTATTTGTTTCTATTCCAGACTGTAAGCTCATGGGCCCTTTTCTTCTATGGTATCCCCGCTAATCACTGAGAAGTAGAATAAAAAAAAAATTACAAAAACTGTCATTGGAAAGTTGTCAAAGTATTAGAATCTTTGTAACTGATACAGAGTTACCAACATTCACTGAAAAAAACCATTTAAGTGCATTTCTATCATGTGTCAGACATTTCGCTAGGCACTGAGTACACACAGATAAGAGACAACCAGCCTTCAAGGACCTCACCATACAGTATAAATAACACAGCAATTACAGCGCAATGTGATAAGGGCACAATTGGAGAAGGAAATGCAAGCTATCACAGGAACACAGAATGGGGTACAGCCGCGATTAACCTGCGGGCAGAGGGGATAGGCATGCCAGGTAGGGAAATTAGCATGTGCAGAACCAGGCAAGAAAGAATATGATGAATTTTGGGAATTGTAACAGTTTAGAATTTGAAGGCATTTTAAATAGGTAGATGGCATTTGGCGAATTTGATTTTTATCAAAAGAGCTGTCTGGAAGCACTGTGGAGAATAAATTAGTATATGCATGATGATGGTTGGGGCAAGGGGGTGGAGGCTAGGAAATAAAACTGGATGATGCTTAATAGACTGTTGCAATAATTCAAGTGAAAAGTAACAGGGTATGATGACCAAAAGAGGTGTAGTGAGTAAACATTTGAAAAATATTCAATAGCTGCTTACTCATTTTCATGATTAAGGGACATTCTAATGCCATTGATTATTGTTCCACTGAATATGGGCTCATTGATCGTCACCACTCCTCTACTACCATTTGGCCCCACTTTTAGTGACGGCCACAGGAACGTTTTCTTCCAAGAATAACCACAGTGTAAATATTCCACCTACACAAGTGGTCAGTTTGATTTTTGGACAAGAAGAAATGATTACTTAGGCGGCTGTCTCTGATATCCAGACAGGATTACATCAGAGTATTTCCTCTGGCATTGAGCCAGAATTGCCATTAGAGTCTCTGACTCATTTGAACAAAGTTACATTTATAGCAAAGAGGATTGTCTTCATGATGTAAAGAATAATTTTATTCTTTCTTTGATTCTAAATAAAGAATTATTTAGCAAGTCTTCCATTGGTTCCACATTTGTGGCCCTGTACAATAGATGTTTGATTTACTATATTTACTAATACAAATTTAGTATGTACTATAATGAAATAGCCTCAGTGAAATGTATCTGTTGCACAGCTTAACTATAGAATACCAAATTAAGATAATGAAGAGAGGATTCAAGAATTATTCAGTGCCCCAATATTTATTGGGTATTCCTCTGTGCCAGACAATGTTTTCAGTACTTTTTATTATTAGACAATCCTCACAGCACCAGCATGACATATTATAATTTTTATGGTAGTATATTTTTCATACCAATTAGGATTTTGAAGACTAAAGAGGCTGACTAGCCTGTCACTTCTAATGAGTAGATGAGACTGTTTAAGTGTCAAAACAGTCTGAAAAGAAGTCAAGGAAGATACTGCCCATTTTTCATAGATCATCCTGAAAAACATAGTTCTCAATCATAATTTGCTGTTAGATTTATATTCCTTAATATGTCTTCTAAAATGTCTTTATCCTTTTCATCTGTCCATTAAACCTTAAATTAGTAAGCTTATTACTTTCAGTGTGTATTTTGACTTTATTTTCTTTGCTTAACTTTGTGAAAAATTCTCTCAATTCCCACATCATTGTTGGGATGAGAGGACGGGGTCAGGGAGACCAATAAGACCGACCTATTTTCCTGATTTTCAGGACAAGATTGAATTTTTAAAGACAATTATAACAGTTGCAATAGCTTATTCACATAATGCTGTCTATGATTCAGGCCCTGTTGTAAGAAATTTCCCACATATTATCTCATATACTACAACAATCAAAGAGATAAGGATTGTTATCACCCCTATTTTAAAGATGAAAAAACTGAATCACAGAGATATTAAGTGTCTTCCCCAAGACTACACTCACTGTAAGTGTTCGACCTAGGATTTGAGTCCCAAACCCATACCCTTGTACTTTATAATATACAACCTTTTAACCATAGTCAACTGTGAGGGGAGGTATTAAACTGATCCTTAGAAAACAGCATGATGATATGGCTTCATGGGAATCTTAAATAATTTCAAAGATGAGGACATACGAGAGAGTAATGAAGTCAGAGTTTCAGTCGATGACTCCCTTTGAATCATTGATTTTAGTTGATGATTTGAGGGGAGGTTTTTTTAATATCACTATAGATTATAGATTGTATGGGTAGAATATGGAAGAATTTTAAATTTAAGTGATGAACTTCAAACAGCTTTCTATCCACTTTGAGATATGCTGCCAGGCCTCCCAGGGGTAGAGTTCCTTTCCCTCTTTCGTTAGATAATTCAGTGGATAAGTTTGAGAAGGTTGTGTTTGAATGAATGAATGCTGGTAAAACTATGACATTTCCCAGGATTAAAAAAAGTATAAATATAAAAAATATGTTTATAAAAATAAAGTATTTTATGAAAATAAAATCTAAGGAAGCCACAAAGGTCATCAAACCCATTTTACAGATGAAGTAACTGAGAGCTGGAAAAAAGTTAATGTCTTATTCATGGCTTTTTAAATGGTTCTGAGCATGACTATAACTACTACATGGATCTTCATATTCTCAGTATTTTGTCTAGGTGCCTCTAGGTTATAGGTAAAGAGAGCTGATACTGTTATATATAATTTCCTTAATAAATTAGCAATGCTTTTCATGTCTGTGAATGAGCAGCTAATTTAGCTAGGATTAGGCAGAAGGCATAATCGGATTGACTGCAAAGTTTAAAAGAATTTCTGAATCACATTCCTGTAAAATCACATAGAATATAATGTTTTGTTACTATTAGATTTTGCAATATGGCCTTTATATAGACTAACTCTTGAAAAATCATCCTGTTTTGTTTCCTTTTATCCTCTAAACACCTACCCTTTCCTCACGAACGTGTAGTGAAAGCAGTGGTTTTCCTTGGGGAAAGAACCACTGTTGCATGATTCCAAACACGGTATAAGTCCTAGCTCTGCCGATTTCAGTTCAACAAATATTTATGCAATTCTCTGATCTAGGTCAGGTCAATTTATCTCTTGGCCTCATTTTGCTCAACCATGAAATGTATGTGCTTAAAAATTGAAGCAAGGGAAATTATTCATTTGACTATTTCTATCCTCATGAATGTTAGTTCTAAGTAGTTTTGAATATGGATAGATGAAGCCAATGGACCAAGTTGAATAAAACTCTCCTTCTAGAAGTCTCTTTATGTTTGGAGAGACAGGTGCTAACTCTTAGAATGTCTTTTTCAGAGTTTTATTTTTTCTTTCTTATTTCTTAGAAAAAGTACGAGTCTGATTAATACAACCAAATAATCCACCTTTTAAAAACCAGTTTTGAGGCTTTATTTCAACACATGGCCAAATTGTCATTTGCAATTGATCTAGAAAATCATCAGTGAAAGATCAGATGTTTGAGAGTCCAAAATAATGAGCTGATTTAAGATTCTAAGCTAATCAAGTAAATCATAACGGGACGACTTTTAAACTTCCTTTTGTACTATGTAAATACAGACTTTTGTAATAGTAATTTCTTTCCATACTTTTATATTTCCTATTTGGGTTTGATGGACTAAATAAAAGAGGAAGACATATACAGACAGTAAATGGAATAAAATGAGTGGATTAAAGAGCCCTAAGCCTAAATATATTTAAATATTGTTAATATAATCAAATGTTTTCCTCAGGAAATGCTTGAACTTATAAGAAATTAAATAGGAGCTATATAATCAAATGTGTGTTTTAGAGTAATATTAGGGTGGCATAAACTTTGGATTTTGAATAAAAATTTGAATGAATGAGCTGTGATTATTGTAGGTGACAAGTATTAGACTGCACACCAAACAGATAAAAGATTATTAAAGCTTTTAATTAAATTGGAACACAGGGAATGTGTTAAAATTAATTGTTACATAAATTTCTTTGAACTAGTGATTTTTTAAAAAGTCTATTTCTTTTAGTTTCCCTATTATCTCTTCATTTTCTCCCTAAAAAAATAAATTCCTACACTAAATCCTTTTGATTTTCTGGCTATAACACCACTTTGGGATAATGTTCTCTGTGTGAACTCTTTGCCTGGTAAATGAAGACATCATTCTTTTTTTTTTTTTTATCTTAAAGCTGCTCCATGATACAACATAGGTGAACTTTGAAAACATTCACCATTATATGAAGTACATAAACAGGGAAATTCATAGAGACAGAAGTAGAGTATTGGTTACTGCGCATTGGGCAGGGGGAGTAATGGGGATTTGAATTGTTTCATGGATTCAAAATTTCTGTTTGGGATGATGAAAAAGTTATGGAATAGAAAGGTTGCAAAACAAGATGAATGTCCTTAAAAATAATTTAATTGATTAAAAAAAGAGCCTGTTTCTCTTAGGTCACCTATTATCCCTTCATTTTCTCCCTAAAATGTCACCCAATTCCATTTACCTAGGCCTAGAAGACGTTAACCAGTCTACATCATGTTGAATCATTAGAACACAACTTCATCATTAATTATAGACCTGTATTCTGCTCCTATTTCTATTACTGCTCTCCTTGAATTTTGAGATCCATCATCTAACTGCTGTTTTTAAATTTTATTCCCAAATAAGATACGCAATTTTTTTTATTTTCTTATTTCCCAGCTACAAAAAAAAAGTTTACTTTATCAAACGTATTTTGACCAATTTTAGTATTCAAGGTATTGTCTATATTTAAGGTGATGACCTTCAACTAGATGTAACTAGTGGATTCATTACTTGTAACTGCATTTAAATAAGCTTCCTAAAATAAGTCATAACCATTACTGTAATAATGTATGACAAAATAACTATACTGCATGCAATCACATTTTTCCCATTTGTATCACCATACAGCAATTTTTAGCTGTGGGCTGAATACCTTTAGCTGATGACTGAATAGACACAAATGTAATACTGCTTAATCTTTTCTGCTTTGAGAGAATAAATGAGTTAAGTTTCTTTGTTTGGAGTGATGTTTTTGCCACTGAGAATCTAAGGAAGTTCAGTGAAACTTAGTGAGGGAAAAAAAACTGAATTTGGTTCTTAATATGTCAAATTGCAGCTACTCCTGGATTTTATTCCTGGTCACCATTAGTTTAGAATCGTCATACAGCCTTGACTACAAGCTCGTTGTTGTTGTTGTTTTGTTTGTTTGGTGCTTTAATATTAACTGAAAGAGTGGATAATTTTATGGTGTATTTATATTTGAACAGTATTACTTAATTGAACTGTACTTTGAATTATAAAATATTTCATGAATTTTTACTATGGGAATATGTAAATAAAAAGTAAGCAATAAGAGATGGGGAGACAAAAATACTTGAATTTGATATATACAGCTTACAGAATCATTTCTTCTTTGCCTACGCAGTCCCTTAGTCATGCCCACTCTTAGTTTAAATTATATGAATCCCCATAAACCAAACTTTACTTTCTTACAGTTTGTATTATAAAAACAATTTATTTTTCCACTTTTTAAGTATAAAAATATATTGTAACATTAATAGTCTGTCAGGTACCCTGCCTCTGAGCTGTTCCCTCTGACTATAAAATATCCCTTCATTCCCTCTTTGTTCTCACACTTTTAACCATATTTAATTACTCCTGCCCCTCATGCTAAAACATTGTCCCCTAATTTCTATCCTTAGCCCTGGGCCCATTTCCCCCAAATCCAGAGCTGCTCTTAAGGCATAGGATTTTACTTTTACAAAAGAACTCACTGACATTGATGTCAAAAGAACCCAAGAGAATTCGAAACGAGTAAGATTAGTTAAAATCCCATTTATTTTTGTTATTGCTACTTTCTGCTATAAAGATGAAATAGTGATAACAAGACAGAACAACTTTGATCGGACAACAACTCATGTTTCAAAGATAAAGAATAAAGTTACTACTTTTGGCTGCCATAGGCAATAGCATTAAGAGTAAGGACGTTTCCTAGATATTAAAATAAACACCTCCAATAACTCCAAATTTTCATATACATCCTTATATAATTTTTGATTCTGAAGAAAAAGTCAACTTGAAAATTAAAAAAGAAAAGAACATTCTCGTTGCTTTCTTGCTCTTAGATCTTGGTACATTTCTCTATAATAAAGCATGTTGCCTGGGCAGATTTAAGAGGCATCTTTCAAAGCCAAAAAATTCAAAATTGGAGGCTTGACTCTAAGACCATGGCGGGCAGTCGTTATGAATGTACGCCTCTCTGTCTCACTCACAAGACTTTAAATTCCACTCGAAAACATGTCATCGTTTGCTCAATAAATAGTTAAATGAATGGCTCATTGTTAGAAGACTATAGATTCTTTCCAGCTATTGTGAAGTAAACCTCTAGAGAGCTAACCCAGAATTTTGAGGCCTCTAGATTTCTGGTTCTTAGACATGTGCAACCATCTTTGAAGCAGCCTTGTTGGAACAAATGCCAGTTCACATTGCAGGTTTTCTCAGGTGTTAAAAGTGTCTTGCTTTTGCTATTACTTTTATTTAGTGTTAGAAAAACAGAGAAAAAATACAATTTTAAATCCATGGCTCTATTTCCTCTTGATTGAATATAGTTTTTCTGCACAGTATAGTTGATGATGTAAAAGAAAAAGTAAAAAGGAACTCTTATTTTAATAAATGGGTAAATATTGTCAGAATCTGTTAACTATTGGTAAAAACGCCTTTCAGCAGATAAACCTGAAAGTGGTATCAATGGTAGTTGGGGAGTTTTAGGAAAAGTTAACATAGTTGTGAAATATGACTGTTCACTTCTCACTGTTCTGGTGAGAATGGTGATGCAGAGAACTGTAATTAACAGTCCAGAACAAATGGAGATGGTAAATATTGCCAGGCAGCCAAAAATGGTAATTATCAACTCTAACTTAGTTGCTAGTTAACTGGACCAAGAACCTACATTTGAATCATGTTATGTGATTCAGTTCTAATCTAATGTGTTTGATTTTTAAAGTCTGAAACCAAGGAATTTTCAGTAGGCTTCAAAATAATGTCTAAAACAATTTTTGCCTTCACCATTTTTCTATTAATGATTTTTGTGACTTAGAAAAATTACAGGTTTCAGCTTTATAGTTTTACTTCTGTTATGCTATTTATAATTAGCCATTTCTGTGGAAGAATAAGCAAATGATAGCTTGCCATTACTCTTGAAACATCAGGCAATATGACACATTTTGTTAATTCTAGATCACCTGGTAAAATGCATTACCCATTTTTGCTGAAAGGTTGTTTCATGGATGCAGGTGGTTTTTTTTCTGTTTTTTCAATTGGATCATTGGGATTTATTTTCCTGAAAGTAAGTGCAAAATATGGGTGCAGTAGTTTGCAAAAAAGGACTGTCACAAATTCTTCCCCTCCCTGAGTCCACCCACTTACAATTCTCTCATCAAGAGATGGAATTCTACTTCATTTTAACAAATTTAAGGATAGTTAGTACATAATTTTATATTCGTTTCAGGTGTATAATGCAGTGATTCAACATGTATAACCTTACAATGTAATCACCACACAAAGTTTAGTACTCACCTGTCACCTTGCCAACTTATCACACCATATTATTGACTATATGCTCCTTTTGTAGGTGAAGATTTTGATGGAGCAAATGTTTTTTAATATGTTTTACCAAATTAAAATCAAGTGTTCAAGTCCATTGGATGTAGAAATGTGGTATTTGAATATTTTATAGCGACTTTGAACTTGAACACTACTTCTAAGATGGTTTTTTCTACACCCTCATTTCAGATTTAGATTGATTCATGAGGGAAGATATCTTTCCATATAGGGCAATAACTTCAAGGAAAAGTATTATTATCAGATTTATGAACGTAATGAGGAAATAGGTTCCAAATAAAATTTCAAAAGTGAAAAAAGGACTAATTTATATATTATTATTATCTTAATTCCCAGTAAGATTATCACATGGACTAACACATAAAATGCTAACTGCTGATTCTTAAAAAAATACATTGATTTTCCTTTATAATGAAAATAAATTTAAAACATTAATTCACGCTTTGGCAGTGTTGTAAAAGTGTCCTTAGTAAGAAAGTAAATGCATATCTAGCTGACTTAAGACATCATACTTCAGCCAACGTAAGTAAATAAGGAAAGTAATACCTTTGTCTTAAAAATGACATAGGTATAACTCAGGATAGTTAGACGTTACTTTGTCCACCCAATACAGATTCCATATGGCCATTTTGATGATATTTGAAAAATAAATTAATAGAGCCCACACATTTTAAGTTATTTTGTGTAAATTAAGGCTTAACTTAATACATTTTCAAGTTAGATGTAAAGTTCCTTAGATTTATTATTTTCACCAACATATTTCAATGTCTACTATGAGAGTATCCAGTAAGTTCTGTTACACTGCTTTTTGTTTTTGTGTGTTTGATCCATGAGGTATACTGCTACAACTTGCACAAGTGAAGAAAGTGATGTTCTACTTTTGGGATTGGTAATGTCATTCTATGTCAATGTACTCCGCCCTGTTAGGATTTCATCTCACCACTGACTAAATGGAAATGCCTGTTCTGTGGCAGGGTAGAGTTTCACTTGATTTTCTAGGTGTTCCCTTTGTACTTTGAGGCAAATATCTGATCTTCTTAGAAACTAAATCAAAGCCACTTTGAGATTATATGTAATTGGGTTACAGAGAGAACAATTCTGAATGAGACGCAATTGAACATACCATCATGGGTTAACTTACTGAAATATGTGGTCAGCTCCATAGAGAATAGATCTTTAGTCTCAGCAGCATGTAAAGAGTTTTAGAAGCACCCTTGGCTCCTATTCTCTCAATGGAAACGTGCACAGAACCAGCTGTCCTTTGGCAAAATTGAGAAGTAGAAAGCATTTGGTGCCTTTGGCTTCAAAGTACCGTATTTTGCTGTGTATAATGTGCTCCTGTGTATATTGCACACCCACATTTTGGACCCAAACTTTCAGGGAAAAAAATCTTTTGTTTTAATTTTTTAATTCCAGTTTTTGTTTGTTTATATTTAGGTAGTTGGTTTTTCTACTATAAAGGAATTTTGACATTTATTTTTTAACATATGATGGTACAAGAAATTTTATGTAACAAATAATTACAAAACACAAGAACAGATACAAGGTACAAGAAATTTTATGTACCAGTAACAAATTTACGATATTTACACATCATAGAAGGCCAAGAACTCGTCCTCATTGCAAGTTCCTTGTAAGTTCAACAAAACCAATTATTGTATTCCAGGGTATTATTTTGCATACAGATATTGTTATTGATTTCTAGAGTTACTCTTTTAACTTATAAACATAAATAAAAGAGCTAAAAACATTTATATAGATACGGAATTAGTACTAACCATGTATAATGTGCATCCTTATTCTTCCCTCACATATTTGGGCAAAAATATATTCATTATACATAGAAAAATGTGGTATATGATTTCTTTCCCAAAGTGCTCATTGAGTGAACATTACCAGAAATACCTGTATTCAAACCATTGTTGATGACCGTCTTCATCTAAATAGGCCATTTTTTCAGGCCTCTGTTGTGTGTGGTTTTTTTTTTTTTTTTTTGCTTTTTTGAACTTATTTATTTATTTACTTATTTACTTATTTTTATTTAAGTTTACTTGGTATACAGTCTTATATTGGTTATGTTAGTTTCAGGTATAAAACATAGTGATAGGACCTTTTCATGCCTTACAATGTGATCACCCCACTAATTCTAGTTTTCTGCACGTGTTGTGATTGATAATAATGATCATAATTTTAAGTAATTTTTGAGGGCTATGTGCTCTGGATTAGGAAAACCCTGTTAACTTATTTGTTTATGGTTCCGTAATTCACTTGGGGACCACTTTCTGAGATGTTTTTCCATAACAAATAAGTAGATGTCATGATTCTAGGCTCTTTCTAAAACATCAGCTCTTTTGAATTGAACTACAATTCAATATGCACTTCAATTTCAACAGATTTCTGTTTATTTTTGGCAAAGTGAGGTCAATAGTTAATGGATCTATGGTTTTTCATCAAAGTGGACTATTTATTAGTATTTGAAAACATATTCTTATGGAAAGAGCATTTGAATGAAAGTTCCGTTTCAGACCCATGTTCTCTACTTGTGGTAACTACAGAGAATCAATTCCTCTCCCTGAAGTTTAGTTTCATTACCAGTAAAATAAAATACTTTACTTTCATCATCAGAGTTTTCTTAGATTTATCACTTCTTACTTTACATCTTTAGTTCGCTTATTTTCTTCCCTCTTTAAATTTTCTGCCTTAACAGCTTTTTGAGAACTCAATTCTTTTCTAATCAGTCATCTATTCAGTCATGTAATAAATACTAATTGAGCACCTACTGTTTCAAGTACTGTATGAGATGCAGAAGTCACAATGGTGGAAAAAGAAAATGCCTTTCTGCAGCTTCTAGTCTAGGCAAAACAAAGAATAATGAAAAAAAAAATCAGACTATTTGGTGTAAAATTACAAGATTTAGAAAGTGCCATGGTACTGTGATAACAAATAGCGAGAGACCTCCCGAAGAAATAACTACAAAGATGGGTCTTAATCAGGGATGTGTTTCGTGGGGGTTAATGTTTCTGGTTGAGAAGAGCAATGGAAACAGGATGTGCAACTAGACTACAGACCAGGTAGGGGCTTCTAGAGTATCTGTTCTCTGACTGTTCATTCTCTGCAGAATTGTTGATTTAGTGTTTGGGATGGGATCCAGCTCTTATTGGGTTTAAGTTTAGAGATACTATGTCATCAAACTCAGATTTGGCTATCCATGACATCATGTGCACTCTTTCAATAACATTTGGAATATTATAGGAAAACTTAATAATCCACAAATTCTAGGAATGTATCTAGATGCATGTGGGAGATGGGCTGTTCTTGATAAGCCTCATGGTGAATTATTATAGATTAGTAGTTAGCTACCTGTTATTCTTACCTCTTGAATCTGGTTCTGGACAGCACAGGTAAGCCTCTTTGGGAATTCTAGGAATTGGTTTAAGTGATGGGAACATGTGAGTGTTTTGTCCTTGGGGGACAAGTTTTTGGAGGACCTGTTAGGTGCTAAGCACCATGCTGGGAACAAAGGAAATGTAGATGATTAAGACAGCTCAATTACAATGAGCTCCAAGTCCAATTGTCTAGCAGTGTCACTCATGCCTCATGCCCTAGTTTGTAGAATTTATGAAAATACAGAAATAATTAGTTTTGGCTTTTAGAAGTAACCACAGGAAAACAATATGCAATACTTATTTGAAAAATAAGATAATTTAAAATCGTGTAATCTAGCTATGCTTTTATGTTTAGCAACAGAAATAGAATTATTCCCCTGGAAGCTTTATAAGAAGGCACCATCGGTGAAAGTTTTACCACAGCTGAATTTTAGCATTGCTCTCAGTACTTTATATTGGTGACTGATGTCTTGTAGTTCCTGGTTTAAAAAGGTATGTGTGAGGTAGGTTAAGTGAAAGCTAGTAGATTTTCTTTTTACTTTTTTTTTTTTTTTTTTTTTAATTACTAAATCTATTAACTGGTCGAGGAAGAACACAAAATAATGAAAGTTACGGAGGTTGAAACAAGGCTTTGTTCTCCTAAGGTTGTTCCTCTGGGTTCCAGCATAGGGGGGTTCTTTCGCCTCATAATTTTTCTCCATGTTTTCCTCCTGTTCTTATTTTGCTACCATTCCTTAGATCTTTTTACCCCGATTCTGTGGAAAAAAAAAAAAAAAAAAAAAAGAATCAGCACAAATCACAGGAGAAAAAAGGCTTCTTGCCCCTAAAGAGCTAGACCTGAACTGTGTTAGAGAAAGCTAGCCACCACTCTGTTCCACTAAGCTCTGACTTTTAAAAGGTAAAGTGATCAGCAAGTTAGCTTATAATACTGAAACAACAGTTTTATATGCTTTTACAGGTCAGGCAGCTTTGCTTCATGCAGGACAAGCCAGAGATGTAAGGGAGTGTTCCTTTGGGAGTTGGGGCAAAAGCTCTGAGGAGAGAAGGGACCAGGTCGGTGGCCAGAGACGTTTGGCCACCCTTCAAATAGAGGCAGCCAGGTAGCTGCCAGCCCATATGATGCTGTCTCAAGGTGGGTGAAATAGCAAAAGGCATATTTCTGGGCATATCAACCAATGAATGTACATAGAAAAAAGCACTTCTTCCTGGCTGATGCAGCCTTTCTTCAGGCTGTCTCGTTTGGAGAGCAGTGGGTTTCAGCCCCTTTATTCTCCCTTGGTCAGATGCATTTGTGCGATACCCAGACTGCACCTTCATATGTTATTACTCTGAAGGTGATAGAGACCGATCCTGAAATATAGCCTTCACTTTGGAGTAAGACACTGCAGCCTGGGTTTGAATTCTGGTGTACAACTACTAGCTATGAGATCCTGGGCAAGTTGCTTGACCTCTGTGGCCCTCAGTTTCCTCATATATAAAATGGAGACACAAATACTGCATCATACAGTGCTGTATAGATTAAACAAAATGACAAATCCCAAACCCTTAGTGCAGTCTCTGTCTCCAAATAAGCACTCATTAAATTCTAACTATTTTAACACAGGACAAAGTGGGAACGTAGCACCTTAGGATTGACAGAATTTAGAAAAATACCTCTATTTTCAAATAATAGAAAATAGAGAAAGCTCTTCTTCCATCACCATATATTTGATCCTATTTACTCTCATCTACCATCTCCCCTCCTCCCTCTAGTAACCATTAAACTGTTGTCTGTGTCTATGAGTTTTTGTTTCTTTATGTGTTTGTCTTATTCCTTTGTTTTCAGTTTTATATCCCACTAACTGTTGTTACCCCAATAAACTTTAACTAAAAAAGAAAATCGAAAAATGAAAACTTGAATATATAGTTATGTGTAGCAGAGACAGATTTTCTGAACTGCCATTGCAACATTTTGTTGCTACAATTCTTCCCACTATCATTATAAGAACTTGACTTCTTTGTTTCTTGTTGTTCCACTATCTTGTATATAAACAATTCATCATTAAATGTACACTATGGAAACTCTTTAGTATATTCAACATATCACAGAGCCTCAATTTCCTTTTTTCCCCAGGAATAATACATCTCTGTATTAATTTTCCTTTGATGAAGAGTATGGACTTTATATCTGTCAAAGTTCTGGGAAAGATCTGTCTTATGTATTGAGTAAAATCAATCCTCTTTCTTCATTTCACCTCGTTATTAAAAACATGGATGAGTAAAACTCTTTAGTCTTATGTTTTGCACTTTAAATAAAATTAAATGTTCAGGAAAGCACAACCTTTTTGATGACTTGTATTCATTATCCTTGCTCCTATACGTGTGCCTTCTTGCTCAATGTCACAAGTTTACCTGTTGTCAAAAATGCCCTATTTGGGGCAGCCGGATGGCTCAATTGGTTAGAGTGTGAGCTTTGAGCAACAGGGTTGCTGGTTAGATTCCCACATGGGCCAGCGAGCTGCGTCCTCCACAACTAGATTGAAAACAACGAGCTGCCGCTGGCAGAAGGAGCGGCCAGATAGCTCAGCTGTTTAGAGTGCGAGCGCTCAACAACACCGTTGCCGGTTCAATTCCCGCATGGAATGATGGGCTGTGCCCTCTGCAACTAAAGATTGAAAATGGCAACTGAACCTGGAGCTGGGCTGCACCCTCCACAGCTAGATTGAAGGACAATAACTTAGAGCTGATGGGTCCTGGAAAAACACACTGTTCCACAATATTCCCCAATAAAAATTTTAAAAATAAAGAAAACAAAACAAAACAAAACATCCCTTTAAAAAAATGTCCTGTATACTATTTGCAGATAATTTATTCATGTTATAATATCTTTAATCATTGCAGAAGAACTTCAGAAAGGGGAAGTCAGCAAGTCAGGAAATGGTCCTGTCTTCCACTAACTTTGGGCTCCTGGAAATTGGAATATTATTTGGAATTATAGCCATAACCACTTAGTCTAGGGCTCATGGAGAACTAGAATGCCTTAAAAGATATCTTCATGCCCTACCAATCCATTGATTGCATTGCCCGCCTTAACAGCCAACCCTCATCCTTCACTATTTTACTATTTCACTGTCATTCTATTAACCTTTTGCTTTTTTTTTTCCAACTCAGTCATCAACACTTTTCTTGCCTCTGCCTCACAGCTTTTACCTCATCAGGCTTTCCACTGTTGTGTGCATGTGTGTATATATGTGAATGTGTGTGTGTGCTCATGTGTACCCTTGCATTCCTCAGTGCCATTGTGTCATGTGTTGATTCTGTCTCACCTTAAAACTCTAAGATAAGATTGGTTTGGTAAATCCTCTTGAGGTCAGCCTGTGTTATAAACAGCCAGCTTCTGGACAGGTCTTAACCCAGTGCCCACTCCATGTCCAGTCATCAATTACCTGACTGGTAAGGTCACTGGGTACAAGGCATATGAATAAAAACGAGTTCCATGACTGTAAAAGAACTGTGAGTATAATTAGTACTTGGTGTTACCGTAGGCTCTGTTAGAATTAACTGGAAGGCACTTTCAATACCTTCCAGTACAATAATCAAAATATAAGAGAAAACATTAGAGTAAGGAAGATTTAGATGAGAGGTACTTGGAAAAGGAAAGATATTTTGTGTACTGTAATTGAGTTTTAAATTATCTAGTGAAATTGCTTCACCTAATTATCTCACTTAAACGTAGGGGCCAAATTCACTTGTCCACAATCTTCAGTGTTCATTTTAAGTATGAAAGAGGGCAGTAGGAAAGCAAGCTCATTGGTGTAAACTGAATCATTTCCCCCTAAGTTTTACATAGTATTTATCATTGTGAACACACAGAATAGCTCCCTTTCCTTCTAATTACATTGCTTCTTAAACATGGTGCTAATGATTCTTCAGCCACTTCTATCAGATTTACTAGTTAATTGTTTTTACCGTTCATGCCCGTTTTGTTTTATCATTCTGTTGCTACTTAGAGACTATATGTATTCAAGTTAGTTTTTTCTTCAGTATTGACGTTATCTTGACTTCATGTCAGAAATTGAACACATCTGCGTTCCTAATAACAGGATTTGAATGAAGGTCCATATTTCTGGCTGTTTCTCCTGAATAATATTTATGCTGGATCGTAGCAATTCAGCAGTATTTTCAAAAAAATGATGCCACAGAACAAGTAATTTATAGTTTAATGCCACTATTTAAAACTCTATAATCACCCTTCTGCATATGTGTTTTTTTTTCCTGATCATATTTTGTATTTGTGAATCACTTGTCTTGAAATTCAGTGTGTAGAAAGTCTTGAGCTATGCAATAAATACAGCTTAGGTATCAAACAATTAAGTTCAGACACCAGAAACTGGATTCTAGTAACGGATTCTCCTAATATCTAGGCTTGCTTAGAGCTCTTCATATACTGCCTGAAATGTATTGCAGCTGACAGACAGCGTTATAAGCTGTCTAGGTATCCTTCCAGGTCCCCCACCTTATCTCCTGGGAGGAAATCTCTGCATTGATTTTGATGTTCTGCCTACCAAGGACCACCTTCCTGTGTTTTGACTGAACACTTCTCCTTTTGATTGTTTCATTTCATGTGGACCTGATGGAACTGTCTGTCATTCCAGGCATTGCTATCCCCAGTTGAAGGGTGAACACATGACCTAAGCTAGGTCACTCCGATTCTCTTGATCTTGATTCTTGAATAGTAGACACAATGATAGAAAACCATTGGAGCTGCATTTTTCTTTCAGTTATCGTCCATTGATTTATGTTACTTAGTGCTCAGAGCTTCCCCGATTCCTATCCTTACATGGTCGTACTGTTCAGTCTTCCTGTGTTTCTGAATCATGCAATGCCCTTCTAACACATCTCTTTTCTTTTAACGTTAAATCAAATTTTGTTCAAGTTGCTTGTCACCAAAGAGTTATAACAGAATCAGGGATCCCAATAGACTGGAATTATTTTCCTTCACTCAGATAAACTGGTGCTTTGTTGGGTGAAGGAAGTGGCCAGATAAATTATATTTTTGTTATCTCCAAATCTGACTTTGCAGTGAAAGTGCTCATACTGAACACCTCACAAATCAGAAGGTGAGGCAGAGTCGGGTTTCTGCAGGGATCTGCTGGATACTTTTCATGTTGGGTATGTTCCATGACCTGCTGAATGGGTTCCCATGGAACCTCTTCCACTAGAGCTGGCATGTGTCTTGGCTGATGAAATCCCTGTGCTGATATCCAGGCTCCCTGCACCCTGTGCCTCTTCATGAATCTCTGCTTTGCTTATTCCTATTGTTAACATGTTTGTGCTGGTTTCTTGTTCATTTCCCAATTCAGTGAATTTTCAGGATAGCTTCATAGTACTTATCATTTGTCAAAAGGGCTTGGCATTCTTCTAGAACTAACCTGCTCTTAGCACTTTGACAAAACTCCCTTTCTTTACATAAAACTGCAGACTGGAGAACTCTATGTGGAAGCTGATTCACCCAATTTTAGTTCCAATTGTTTGGTAAGTTTTTGCTCTTCTTAAGCACCTGTACAAAGTTATTTTATCTAGACCAGGCTTTTGTGACCCTCTACAGCAAAAGTGCTTGTCCTGAATAAGAAGGTCTCCATGGGTAGGCTTTATAGGTCTATAAATTCTTAGAGCTTTCTTACAGTATGTAGTGTGATGTGAACTTTTATAAGACAAGAGTCATAGATTTTCATCAGATTCTCAGTGGTTTGTGCCTCTTAGAAAGAAAGAAACAAACAAAAATCTATTTACAAGCTTGACTTCTCTTCGAGGCTGTAGACTATTCGTTATCTGAGTCCATTTTATGAATGAATGAATCTGTACCCAGACCTAAAGTCATTCCAGATTCATTAAGTTAGAGTTGAGCAGCCATATTCTGAGGGATCATATGCTGGTTCTGCTGACAAGTCAAATCAAGTACCAGGAGGTGTAGGCAAGTTATCGGGGGAAAGCAAAACAATTCTTCCCCTGATGCCAGGCAAGCACCTTCAGAAGCATGCAAGCATTAGAACATTGAGCTCAGTTTTTGCCAAGTGCAAGCTCTGAGGAGCACAGAATTTCTACTTTAACTCACCCAGGTTATATACGAACATAACATTTTTCTGTCTTTCTAGAGCATGCATCTTGAATTGTTTGTGATATAAGGGATGCATTTCTGTTCGTATACCTATACTCTGTGCACCAATTCCCTAGGGTTTAAAAGTTGCACGGTATTTGGAGTTGCAAGACCTGAAATCAATTTCATCTTTACTAATTTAATGGTGGAGTGATTCACATAAGCTCTCTGAGCTGTAATTGCTTAGCCTGTAAAATGGGAGTAATCGTATGATTGAAATCCCACAATTACTTTGACCATCAGTGAAATCATGCTTTGTTAACAGCCGATGTCATATTACACAATTTCAAATGATTACTCAGGTACAGAAGTAAGTATTAAATTGTGAATTTAAGTCCTCCTTCTGGAACTAACAACCTAAACTACTATTCTAAGTTTGCTGATTGTCAGCCCCTGCTGTGTGGCTCTGAAATCACCCTTAAGATTACATACATATTTCTGTTTTTCAAAGATGCATGCATTTGAAATCGAATAGACAGAAATTCCCTCTCAGAGACAGAAATAGATTTTTAGAGAAGGGAGCACCACATTTCAGATGCACTTCATTCACTGAGAATTACTGGGAACCTAGAATGTAACCTAGGGTTTATACTTCTTAATCCTCAGTCCCTTCCCTTCAGATATAAAACAAAGAAGAAAACAAAAACAGAATGCCTGTCCTACAGCCAATGCAACTTATGAAAGTGCAATGAGATAACTTTGGTGACAGTACTTTTTTTTATTAAATTTATTGGGGTGATATTGGTTAATAAATGTATACAGAGTTCAAGTGTACAATTCTATAATACATTGTCTGTGTTTTGCATTGTGTGCTTACTACCTATAAAGTCAAATCTTTCTGTCACCACATATTTGACCCCCTTTACCCTTTCTACCTCCCATGCCTCCCCTCTGGTAACCACTGAACTGCTGTCTCTGAGTTTCTGTTTGTTTGTTGTTTTCAGTTTTATATCCCACATATGAGTGAAATCATATAGTTCTCAATGTTTTCCGTCTGACTTATTTCATTTAGCATGATTATTTTCAAGAAGATCTATCCATATTTTTGCAAATGGAACTATGAAGTGTGATCAAACAATATGGTGAATGTTTAAATTAAAAGAAAAAAACCTTATTATGGCAAAAGATACATTGCCAT
This sequence comes from Rhinolophus sinicus, assembly GCF_057876585.1. NCBI lineage: Eukaryota > Metazoa > Chordata > Mammalia > Chiroptera > Rhinolophidae > Rhinolophus > Rhinolophus sinicus. The sequence goes on from NC_142515.1 coordinate 34,267,990, forward strand.
CAATCCCCCTCAAAATACTCCGCCTCGCTTCAAACACACTTATCCCACATCATTTTTGCCACTTTCTGAAGCAGTTCTGGAAGTCCTCTTTTGTGAGTGTCTTTAGTAACACTGTCATGGCTGCCTCAATGTCCTGAATCATTTTGACTTTGGGGAAGAGCCAGAAGTCACATGGTGCCAGATCCAGTGAAAAAGGTAGATGAAGACACACTATAATATGTTTATTTGACAGAAATTGTCATATACCAGAAGTGATGTGTGACACGGAGTGTGTCATGATGGAGGATGATTTGCGGCACGCTTTAAAACACACGTTCACTCAACTGTAGCACACAAGTAACTGCACCAAGCAAGTAGAAACTTGTCACACACTGTTGCTAAGGTTCGGCACACCACTTTCCATATTGAAGATTCCTGCCTTTCCGTTGGATGGCACTCAGCAACAGCATTCACCGTATTTTGTGATCACAATGGAAAGCCTCTGTGTCATACAATGCTTCTGGTACAGCGATTTCTGTCAAATATAAACTTTACATTGTGTCCTCATCCATCTGATTCACTGGATCTGGCACCATGCGACTTCTGGCTCTTCCCCAAAGTCAAAATGATTCAGGACATAGAGGCAGCCACGATAGCACAACTAAAGACACTCAGGAAAGAGGACTTCCAGAACTGCTTCAGAAAGTGGCAAGAACGATAGGATAAGTGTGTCCAAAGGGGGGAGGGGGGTTAAAGAGGGTTAATGGCAATGTGTCTTTTGCTGTAATATATTTTTTTAATTTAAACATTCACCATGTATTTTGATCACACCTTATGTTTTGTCTTTCTTAATGGCTGAGTAATATTCCCTTGTATATATGTACCAAATCTTTATCCAATCATCTATCAAAGGCCACTTTAGTTGTTTCCATGTTTTAGCCACCGTGAATAATGCTGCAATGAACATAGGGGTACATATATCTTTACAGGTAAATGTTTTTCATATTTTTGGGGTAGATACCCAGAAGAGAGATTTCTGGGTCACATGGTAATTCTATTCTTAATTTTTAATTCTTAATTAATTAATTCTTAATTAATAATTCTTAATAATCAATTCTTAATTCTATTCTTAATTTTTTGAGGAACCTCCGTACTGTTTTCCATAGTGGCTGTACCAATATGCATTCTCCCCACCAGTTTATGAGAGTTCCTTTTTCTCCATAGCCTGTCCAACACTGGTTATTACTTGTCATGTTGATAATAGAATTCTGACATGTTTGAGGTGGTATCTCATTGTGGTTTTCATTTGCGTTTCTCTGATAGCTGGTGAAGTTGAATGTCTTTTTGTATATCTATTGGCTCTTTGTATACCTTCTTGGGAGAAGTGTCTGTTCAGGTCCTATGCCCATTTGTTATTGGATTGTTTGTTTTGTTGTTGTTGTTGAGTTATACGAGTTTTGTAATATATTTTAGATATTAGCCCCTTGTCGGAGGTGTTGTTTGCAAATATCTTCTCTCATTCGGTTGGTTGCTTCTTTGTTTGTTGACATTTCTTTTGCTGTGCAGAAGCTTTTTAGTTTGATATAGTCCCATACATTTATTTTTGCTTTTACTTCCCTTGCTTTTGAGGTCAAATTCATAAAATCCTCTCTAAGACCAAGGTCCATGAGGTTAGTACCTATGTTTTCTTCTGTGTAGTTTATTATTTCAGGTCTTATGTTTATGTCTTTTACCCATTTTGAGTTAGTGTTTGTGTATGGTGACAAATAGTCTAGTTTCATTCTTTTGCATGCGGCTTTCTAATTTTCCCAGCACCAGTTGTTGAAGAGACTTTTGGTGACAGTATTTTCAAAAAAGCCTCATTGCAGAGCGTCATTTGCCTGTTTTGTGAAAAACTAGAGTTTGGTTGTAGAACATGCTCAGGATGGCTGCACCATCACGCCTAGCCTATTGCTATGTAACTATAGGGTGGGAGGTTAGGCAAGTCTCTGGACCTCTTCAAGTCAGAATATCCTAATCTATAATAGAACATTGGCTACGTCCTTAACCAGCCTTTGATTCTTCACATTCTAGGCCTTTGCCTGCATATCTCTGTTGTGAAAAAAATTCATATGGACTTGGTTTATCACCCAGGAACCCAGTCTTCCAATCCTTGACCTCTTCTCTTTCATATGTGGATGAAAATATTAGCAAGGAGGAAATGTTTGTAGAGTCATTGAAAGAGAGCTTTGTATTTTTTAGTGTTAATGGTAACATGATGGTTAAAAAATAGAAAAACAGTCATTTAATAATACTTAGGAATTTTAGACAAATGCTTCAGAACTTAGACTTGAGATCCTACTGTCCATGTTTAATGAAAATAGTACCAGATGTGTTTGTTGTTGTTTGATTACCAACAGAAAGAAAAGCAAAGACAGAGAAAGATTGCGAAATTCTTATTCTAGCAAGGCTTAATTCTTTGGGTAATGACTTTTACTATAAAGTGGAGCCCTCCAGGATAAGGAAGAGGTGCCCTCAATTATTCCCGTTTATGGGCCCTTAACCACAAGCCATGGAAATTCCCTTAGTGACTCCACTTTTATTTTGCAACCTGGATATTTAAAGGTGCAAAGAATCTGATTACCTGGCATAGACCTCTTGATAGGCCAAACATGTGGAAGGAATTCAGAATGAGTGATGGAGATTTTTCAGGTCTTTTTCCATTCTCAAAACAGATACATTTGGCTAAATGAGCTAATTATCTGAAAAAAAGACTCATGTACAGTAATTCTTGCTTGTGTACTTGGCTTGTAATTCTTTCTTGTATTCTGTACCTCAACAGTGTCTTAGCTTTCTGTATAATTCTTTCCTCTTTATTTGGCTTGCTTTGTGTCATGAATATGGTGTTTCAGAGATGAAGAGTCCTCAGTTACAGCTAAAGATCTTGTCAATAAACTTCACTCCCTGAGACACTGGGAACTTTTATACTAGGTTGTTAGACTGACCCCTTCACCAGTCACAAGCGACCTGGTTGAGAGAAAACATCTGACTCAGTACAAATTCACTCCTGAACCCCCCATTGGGAAGACTGGAGTAGCCAGACTGATGTTGGATAAAATGCCCTGGAAAAGGAAGGGTAGAGCTCCTTCAATTACACCTTCCGAGATGTTCTCCTGATCATTAATGCTTTTGAGAGTGCTTGTGCCTATATCCTGCAGCCTATTTTGCTTTGCCAATAATGCCCTCTTCTTTCTGTTTTAGGAAATATTAACAGTTAAAAATGTTTAATTATTTAAACTTAAATACTTTCAGATCTAAAATAAAGAATGGTGAATATGTTATTGAGAGACAGTAGTTTAACAGTTAAGTGTTTCGGCTATGAAGTCTGACAGTCTAGACTCATATTCTAGCTTTCTTGTTTGTTATGTGACTTTGTGTTATTCCATCTGTAAAATGGAGATGGTAATTGCTATTCTGCAGATTAAATGAGAGAGCACATGTAAAGCATTTAAACAGTACCTGGAACATAGTTAATGCTCAAGAAAGTTACTGATATTATTAGTATAAATTGATCACAAGAGGAGTGATTACCCCACAGTATACCTATTTATCATCAGGATTTACTTCCCTATGTAAAATAATATTCACACAGCAAATAGACTTTTGTGGTGATGTGTTTTTTAAAAAAGTAAATCCAATTGCTTAAGCTAAAAGAACACTGAGCAACAGTGTGACTATACCATGCATTAATGACAAGTGATCAAAGGATGTGTGCAGCATTCTAGTTTAATGGCAGAGACAGGTAAAACTGATAGATTGCTTTGAAATATTTCTAAAGCAGTCACGTTTTGTCTTGTGAGGGTGACTTAAATATTTTGTCACATCAGAATAATACGGTCACTCTTACGGATCTGGCTAACAGACAAACTTTTCTTATAATAGATTTTTCTCCAAAGGCAGAAACTGCCTCCTTACTTACACGCTGCCGTTGTTTTAGCTTTCTTCATTCCTGTCCAGTGCTGTTGCTTTCATTCAGCGTGATTGAAAAGCAATGAGATTTGTTCTTATAAATCCCTTGACCAAAACGGAGCAAATTAGAAGGCATTTAATCTACCTTGTATAGAATTGGAAGCAACAGAAGAGGAAAATGAGTTGTTTTTAAATCCCATTTTATAATGACATTATTCTAATGGTATGACTGTTGGCTGTATTGATCACTGCTGACTTTAGGGCTGTGTGTTGACCACAAATCTAGAGGGCATTTCAGATTTTAAATGACTTTCCGAGTACCCCGGTTAACATTGTTGATGCTACATGACAACTGCTATTATTTCAGTGCCAGCCAAATATAAAAGAACATTAATTTTCATTAGTGATGTTACGGCTGGTGACTCCTTCACAACATTGTAATGGTCTGAAATAGTGATTTCAAACAGTGTATTGGAATAGTCACACAATAAGCCGTGATGGACACAATCATTAAAGAAGCCCAGTAACCCCAAAGAAAAAAATAAGTATGTATGCATCTATATTAAGCTAAGCAAATATTTTAGAAATATACTTCAGTTGACAGGACCTAGCAGTCTTCAAGAAGTGATTAATTGTTGAATGAGATACAAGGGGAAATCACCATGGTGAAAATCTGAAGCACAGAATCAAGTCTCAATTTTATCACTTAAGTTCAATGTGGCTGTTTCAATGTCTACAAATTAGGCTTTGTTCCATAAATGTGTCTGTAAGAGGCAGTTATAAAGATAAAGTAAAACAGACAGAAACACAGGTCCTGCATTTAAGTTTACCGTTGTACTGCAAGTGTAAGACGAAGATGCAGATTGCATACGTTCATAGGTGGTCTGCAGTATATAAAATGTTCTGCCTTGTGTTCTCAGTGTAAGTTATACTTCCTTTTGTCTCCTTCTACTAGTTTTGCAAACATGATCCTAAACAAACCCACAAAGAGATTTCTTACTGTGCTTTATATTTCTAGTTCTATATCTATACACTATTACCGGGAAAAACAATTTTATAATTTATTTTGAAGATACTTCTTGTGGTAACTTTTTCTCCCTACCATTTATTTTGCTGTACTTTCCTAAACTTCCTAAAGCATTTGTCATAGAAATATGCTGATGCCAAAGGATGTAAGCCTATTCTCTCATTCAAAATAAGATTTCATTGAATGAGTCAGTAATTAGTGATGCCATTTACAAAGCATGAGTCCTATGTTTACCTTAAGAATTATTAAACTCAGTGAGTTTACCAGGTAAGTATTCCAAAATTTAAAAAAAGAAAAAGAAAAAGAAAAGAAAAAAGAAACATCTATGTTAAAATACTGTAAGTTAAGAATTTATATTTCCTATAACTTAATTCAAATTTAAAAGTCTATGTAATGTAATTAGTGGGATAATCAGTGAGAGACCAGGATATGTGTTTGCTGTCAATAGTTCCACTATTGCTACATAGTTGATAAATTAATTGGATCAAAGGGCCTGGCATTTTATTTCCTTAGCATCCAGTAAGATTGTGTTGCCTTTTGGACATGGAGAGAATTCTAAAGTTCTTCCCATCAGACACTCATGCATTTGAGTTTTTCCAGTAGTGGAGTTGGTTTTGCTGATCACATATCATTCCCCGAAGCATGTGAAGTTAGAGTAAAAACACTTCCTACTTGTGCAGCATTTTATTTTTTACGCCATGTGCACATTGCTAATCTAATTTGCTCCTCACAACCAGCACCTAAGAGTACGCACACTGCCATTCCCAATTTATAAGAGCAGAAAGCAAAACCAAAGGAAGCCTGTGTGGGCTCTACCTACCACTTACTAAACTCTGGATCTTGGGTAAAATTGATTTCAGTCTGTTTGAACCTCAGTTGTCTTATTTGGGAATGATTTCTATTTTATTGTATGGTTCTAAGAATTAAACGCAAAAATCTAATTTAAGAGAATGGCAAAGTACCCGAAACAAGGAAGAGATTAACATCTTTCTTGTTTATTCATTCAAGACATGTTTATTGAATGGTTATTTGGAAATTCTACTGGGTGCAAATGACAAAAAAAATTAACACAGTGGACAGAGTTCCTGTCACTGTGGAGACTGCAGTCTAGTGGGGAGTTAATAAGAAGTAGAGTTAGGGTTTGAACTTTAGTCTTTTTTACTCCAAATACATGGATAGGTTGGCAGATGGATCGACAAGGAGATACGCTTATGTGTGCATACACATACACTTGGACACATGCGCGCCTGTATGTGTATTCCCATGTTGTAGGGCACTGTCTTTAAGCCCATATTGATCTGTGTGCACTGACGAGTTTAGGAAGTGATATGTTCAAAACAACCTTCAGGTTTTCCATCATTTAAAAGAACAGGTACTGACGGCCTGCACTTGGAAAGGACCCAGCTATCAGCGTTTGAATCCTTCCATCCTTCCCTATTGTCTGTTTCTCTCCTGGTTTTTTAAAATCGAGTTGAAGTAAATGAGGATGCCTCTTGCCAAAATGAGTTGCAGTGCCTCTGGAATGTTAATTCCTGGAGAAACAAAAGCTGAGGTATTGTTATAATTTCATTTTGGGCATGGAAATCTGGGTGCTTTGTGGCAATAACGATGTGTGTATTACATTCACAGGCATGATTTCCGGAGATGTTTATATAAACCTGCTTTACAGTTGATGATTATAATTTGAACTGTGTATAAATAACTATGCTATTTTATATGACTCAATTATAAAATAAGCTCCTGGTGTTTTCTTGGATCAAAGAACAAAATGGATAGTTCTAAAAATATTTGTTTGTGGAATCTGAATCTGATGTTCTGTAACTGTGTGGGATTTGAACCATACTTACAGGGATATCCCTAATTTCTCTTTCTATAATCCCACCTTCCACTTTTTTTTTTTTTTTTAAGATTAGCTCCATAAAAATGAGTGATGTGTACTACATATATCAATATCTCTTGATAATCTGATAATTTCACCCTGGCTGAAGCAGATATTTCTTTATTATTTTTATTATTAAAGAATGGAAACTAACATTTGAACTTTGTCTCTCTGTCTCTCTGTCTCTGTCTCTCTACAACACACACAGACACACACACACACACACATACAAACACACACACAAACCATGGGCTATTTTTAGTTAAAAGCGTCAATTTTATGGAGGATTACTGATGGTCACAAATGTGATGAAACAGTGTTAAGGCTAGAGTCTATGTTGTGATTCATCTAGACAACTCCTTTCATTTCTTTCTCTGATGAGTTCTGTTTCAATTCCTTTGTCCTGTTCCAAATCTGAATTATCCAACAACACTAGGAGTCATGGGAAATCATTAGGTCGGGTTCAACAGTGGGGTACAGTCACTTGGCAGGTGCTGACATGTACAAGGATTTGATGGGTTGTGGTACCTCTAGTATTCTCGGTCTTCTCATAACGTTCATCAGCCATTACCAGAACATCATCTTACCACAATAATGATACAGAGAGACAACAGACAGGTGTAAACACCAGGACAAAACCACAGCTATACGTTTTCCAAAAGGGGACATCAAGGAAAGCAGTCTGAATCTTTGGTCAGATGAACACGTATTTTAAATGCCATCAGATTTAGGCTTAATATAATAAGAAATATATTTCTCAGATCAGACAAAAAGTAGAGCTTATTTCACCTAACTAGCCAAGACTATTTAGATTTATTTTTTAAAATCATAATGAAGCAAATTATGCTACATCAGGAAACCACTACAAAAGTGTCTTTCCCTTTATTTTCTGATGTAGTCCCACACGATGTCTCACTGTACTTCTGTCCTATACCTACTTAAAAGTGGGATTCTCCAATTTTCTGAAAAGTTCAGGACATGGACAAGTGTGGATCACTGAGTGACTGAGAGAGACGATGGCAGAGTGGTTGCCCACTACCTATAGGTCAGCCTCTGTGAGTTTGAATGAGTGGATTTAGCAAATCAGGGCAGGTGTTAATACCCTTTTGTCATTGCTTTAAGGACAGATGTGATAATACTTATCACCATTTTGTTGCACTTTATTTGAAAAAGAAATATGCAAGATAATCCTTATGGAAAGAAGTAGATGCAATCACAAGTCTTAAGCAAAGGGTCTTTAAAATGACAATCTTGTAATGTTATAAATGTTGCGTATTTTTCTTTCTTCTTTCAGATACGTAGCTCCTCAATGGGAAAGACTTAAGTGTATCTTGTTTAAGAAACAAAAGATATTGATCATAATCTCATATTCTACAGGAAGAAAAAAACCTTTATGCATCCATTTCAGAAGTTCCCAAGTCCCATGTCAAGTTCTTAGTGGTTCTTTTAATATGCACCCATACTAAGGTCCAATGCATTTTTAAAAAATTTAATTCGACAAGCTTATGATGGACTTTGATATAGAACTATCTAATCTCCCATCTACGGAGGCTGTTTCATTTGGAAAGCCAGAGGGAAAAAAAACTTCCTGCTCTTCAATATAATTTGATAGAATTGTTGGGTTTTATGATTTCATTATATGTGGCAAACTCCAATTTGTTTATGTGCTAATTGTGCTGATAACATGCACTGTGTAATAAATGATAATTAAAATTTAACTTTGTAATGGGGAAATATGTAGTTACCAGTTAATAGCATTATTAAAGGAACTTGATGAAGGGCCCCCCCATTCCCATAATATAATTAGAGCCAAACTTAAGTAAAGTTATGTCTGTTACAGATGTAGCATGGGTGTGTGTGTATTGACAACTGAGGAGGATAAAATGGAAAATAAGCAATTTCATTCTGTTCACAAAATATTCAGAGGCATTATTTGTATTACTAACCCTTGTTTATTTCTAGTAGACCCAAGTCATTCTTAAATTTTAGGTGGACCATTTTTTTTTTAAATAAAAGAAAATAATCAGCATAAATGAGCAAAATCTACAAATAACCTGCAGAATGGATAAATTGTGGTGTATCCATATAATAGTGTTTATGGCTCCTGATAGGAAAATTGTACTGAAATGCTGGTGAAATCTCAGCCCCATCCGACCAAAAAAAAAAAAAAAAATGTTCATTAGTATGAGATTAACATCTATAGTGAAATTCTTATTTGCCTGTTTCAAAATGAACTAGCTGTGTCATTTCAAGAATGTTGCTAAACTGCCCTCATCTGTCTCCTCCTCCGTTGGATTGGAACATGTCATCTCTGTCACAGTGCTATGCTTATCACTGTTCTTTGCATGTAACGAATACTCAATAAATATGTGATAGAGGACACAACTAAGTTCCAATGACATCAAATTTTGAAAGGGATAAATAAGGAGAAGAAAGATCAGAGGGATGAATACCCACTGGTTATAGACCAGATCCTAGGACTGAGATGCAATCTAGCTGCAACTTTGTTTAATCAATGAACACCTGTGTTGACTATGTTAACTTGGTAATTCATTCAACAATAATTTTTGACTGTTTATTATGACCTCATTTCTATTCAATTCTCTGGGACTATACGAGTGAATAAAATGGAGGAGGTCTGTGCTTATATTCATTGAGCTTATATTTTACTGGGTAAGGTAAACAATAAAAAATACACAAAAATAAGTTATGGTTTAAGAAAAGAACTATTGGAGGAACTATTGAAGGCAATAGAGAAACCTATTTTAGAGGGACAGTCACAAAAGGCCTCTCTGATTCAAAAAGCTAGCCTTTTAACAGAGGAAGGAGTATTCGGGTAAAGGAAATAGCAAGTTCAGAGGCCTGGAGGTGAGAATGGGTTGGGCTTGTTCTAAGGAGGCAAAGAAAGCAGATGATCTAGAAGAAAATGACTATTGATAGGATGTCATGTGAGATAAAGTTTCGTCAACCTCAGCACTATTACTATTTTGGGTGAGCTAATTCTTTGTTGTGAGAATCTGTCCTCTGATTTGTAATATGTTTAGCAGTATCCTTGGCCTTTACCCAGTAGATACCAGTAGTCCGTTTCCCACTTCCAGTTGTGACAACCAGATGCCTCAGGTATTGCCAAGACATTCTTGCTGAGAACCACTGAAACAGAAGAATGAGGACAGGGTCAGATTACGTAGGACTTTGCAGGCCACAATAAACAGTTTCAGTTTTATTCTCAGTAAAATGTGATGCTACTGGAGTGTCTGAAGTAGAAGAGCAGCATGATCTAACTGATTCTAAAAAACAATTTAGTCTGGTTGACATATGATTATAAGGCAATAAGAATGGATTCTCAAAGACCAGCAGGAGGCTACTGCCAGAAATGCAGGTGGGAGATTATGGTGGCTCAAACTAGGGTAGTAGCTGTGGAGATAGGGAATAGACATTAAAAAGTGTATATTTGAGGGAGGGGCAGCTGGACTTACTGATGGATTGGATTTGAGGATTGAGGGACATATGAGTCAAAGATGACTTCTAGGGGGGTTGGCCTAATTGGATGGTGGTGCCATTCACTGAGATTGCCAAGACTGAAGCAGGATCAGGTACGGATAGAACAGCACTGGATTTTTTTTTTTTCCTTGTTCTGTTTTTCTGAACATTCTACTCATAATTATTTGACGTTTATGTCTTATAACTCTACTATCCAGCCCACCCATAGGTTTGTTTCTATAATTTATTTTTTTCACTTTGGCCTGTTTCCTGGCATACCTACTATCATTTTATTGAGCTTGGTTATTATATTTGGAAAAATTTTAGAAGATTTAGTTAATGTTTTTATCTTCTAGAGAGGATTTTCTTTTTCATCTGAAAGGCTGTCAATCTAACCCAGGATTGAGCTGACTCAAGGCTAGTTTTCCATTTGATCTGATCTATTTCTAACTTACCTCACTCTTACGGGTGCAGCCCTACAGGAATCTTAGGGAAAGTCTAACATGTTTGCCAGGGTGCCTTCTATTTAGCAGGCCCTAAACTCCAATTTGTCTGCCCCAAATTGTAAATTGCCTAATACTCTTCTAATTTCTTAGCCTTCAACCGCCATTTTCTGCTGGAATTATCAAATGACTTAAACCATGCAATGTCAGGCTTACTTTTCCCTGCTTCCTATCTCTTCTGGATTCCGGTTCCTCAAATTTTGGCTCTCTAGTAACACTGACATGCAGTTGTGAAGCTCCCAAAGAAAGCTACTAAAGAAGTTTGAATAACCACACAATATCTGGCATGGTTTGATTTGTCTTTTAGAAAGTTTGCTCTATTATCAGCACTATGAAAAAAAAAAAAAAAAAAATGGATTGTAGAGGTTGAGTGTAGAAGCTGAGAAGCCAGGAAAAAAAAAGTGCCTCAAATTGGCACGTGCAGGCAGAAGATAATGACGACCTAAAATAAGTAGGGCAGAGCATAAAGTGCAGAAGAGAAAATAGAAGCAAGAAATACTTAAGAGGTGGATTTGAAATTACTGTTAATGGAAATTTTTGCTGTCAGCATCTCTTAAGTTTTATTTATGTGTGAAAGTAAGAATGACATATTGGTCATTAATTCTATGTCCCTCATAATTTTAAAGGCTGGTCAAAGATGACTGGTTGACAAACAATCTACTCTTTGAAATTTCTCATAGTTCTCCTATTATTCTTGACTATAAAGATTCAGAGTGGGATGCATTTTAATCTGCCTTCATTGTTCAAAATAAGAACTTGTTTAAGTTAGAGATTTTATGTTAGTGATCCCTTTGAAGAAAGCTATGTGCTGCATAATTCAGAAAGCATGGAGAATATTTAAAACCAAACCTTCATTATTATTCTGATAGCAATATTTTATGGAAGCGGTTGAGCCATTCAATTTGAAAAAAACACTGATCTAGGTGGTAATATGCATCACTTAGCAATGCATTTGAGATGTGGCACTTGTTCTAGATAAATAATTAGTGTTAAGGGAGGTAGAAAAATGTTTAGTACCTGTATAGCCCAAGGACCCAGTGTTGAGTGCTTTATGTACATTCTCATTTAGCCTTCTAGATAATCTTATAGGTAAGGTATATATTTTCCATGTTTTATAGAGACCAGTCTCCAAATGTTGAGATAACTTGCCTGATATCACAGAATTAATAAATGGCCTAAGCAGGATTGAAAACTGATTCTGTTTTACTCTATGATATCTAAGAACTTTCTTACATTTGAGAAAAAAGCTGGAAAAAACATGGGGAAATCTGGGTCCAATTTAGTTTTATTTGAATAAAACTTTGCATTATTCAATGTCCTTTTATAGAAAATGAAAAATAACTTCAACTAAATTCTAAAGTCAAGTAATACTCTCACCCATGAGAGTAGAATGCAGTTTATTCTCTTAATGTGAATCCTGAGGCATCTCATTATATACTTCCTAAATTCTAAATATGATCTTATCCCCCCAAAGTTAAATATACCTGTTGTCATGTTGATATAGGAATGGCAAAACCAGCTATTTTAAAATAACTCCGTCATCTTTCTTTTATTCTTTACCTGAGTATGGGAAGTTCTACTGTACGCATTAGCAAAACAAGCACAGATAGGACCCAGATGACAAAATGACTAGATGAGTTCATAGCTGGTTGTAACCTTATCTACGGGGGGGGGGGGAGTATAGATATTAAAGATAGATAGATAGATGATAGATAGATAAATAGATAGATAGATAGATAGATAGATGATAGATAGATAGATAGATAGATAGAAATAGATATATATAGATATAATATAGATATGTATAGTATTCTTACCCATTCTAGGCACTTAGTATTTAATTTTCTCATTTATTCCTTACAACAAACCTGTGAGGTACATGTTACTTTAGGAGATGATTTGGTTGAGGCTCAGAGAAGTCAAATAACATCTACTATCATAAATCCTGTAAAGGGCACTTCATTCTGAATCTGATGATAAAATCTCGTATAACTAAAGAGTTTTAATACCTTGGTTGACATAGGTTTAGTTAAGTATAAGTCAGCAGTAACACATTGTGCTAAATTTAAAATAACACACTGCTCAAAACTATCTATCTATCTATATCTATCTATCTATCTATCTATCTATCTATCTATCTATCTATCTGTCTGTCTATCTCTGCTGTAGATATACAGAGTTTTATATACATCATATATATTGAATATGTATTTATTATTGTAATTTATTATATTATTTTATATAGTGTATATATTAAAATAGGATATATAGGAGAATGAATATAAAACAGAATGAATAGGAGAGTTTAGATTATAAAATATATGAGTAAATCTCTATGTTTTGTCAACAAGAGAGAAAGAATTACTAAACCAATTTCAAATCACATGAGAGGAGCAGGATCAGTCTGTATTATGTACAGTTACATGATCAGTGTTCAGTATAGTGCCTGACACATACATGCCTTAATAAACATTTTTAGATAAACAAATCACTTTGATATTATGGAAACCCAAGCAAAATCCCTTATTATCTAGAAATTCATGATGATAATTAAAGGAAACTTACTATAGAGGAGGTCGGGGGGAAAACTAAATAATACTCTAAAATCTTATGAATATTGACCTAATCTTTATGTCCATGGAATATCCAGTAAGAAGAATTGGGTGGAATTAGAGAATGAAAGACTTATGTCAGAGGTGGAAGAATTTTGTGTCCATTGGATGGTGTTGATACTGCAATGGATTACTTAAGTGTGGAATCTTCTTTAGACCTATATAAAATTAGGGGAGGTTATTTTAATTTAGGCTACTTCAATGGGATTGTAATCAGAAGCTCAATGTGGATAAGGGCCATGTTTGTTTTGCTGATTATTGAAACTACAGTGCCTAGCACATTGCCTGGCACATAATAGGTACTTGATATATAGTAAATAAATCAATTAAAATAAGCTAATCAAATAATTGATCCCTCAAAATTTCTTTCAATCTTATGATTGATATAAAAGGTAAGGTTGTTAACTTTTTGGGTGTTTATTCTTTTTTCTTTTTTTTTTGTAATATTGGATTTTGATTAAATTGTCAGGCCACATGGGTTACTTTTAAACTTAGTTGTTGAAATGTCTATATACAAACTCATCAAATTGTTTGCATTAAGTATGTGCAGTTTTTTGCATTCAATACTACCTCAGTGAAGTGGTTAAATAGAAATAAAATGCTGAAGGTTGAGTTTTGTGTTACTTTCTATTGACCCCAAATATATTTTAAAACAACATAGAACATGGCTGAAGAGACAGAACAAACTAAATTCTCTTCTAAGCTATACCCTTTACTCAGCTGATTTAGTTCACTTTGCTTTCTAAATTTTTGTTACATGGGAATTCTAATTTTACAAATAACTTTAACATCTGTAAAATCGCAAAGATTAGAGAGATCTATAAAATACTTTGAGCTTCTTGAAGAGAATTCTCTATAAATAGAAGTTGGCAAGTAATTAGTCATTTCAGTACTGTAAATGATAGCAGCATGAATAATTTTTTTAAGTTGCTCTTTTTATACTCCTCTTCGTTTACTATAAGGCTATGAAACCCTTTAGGGCCCTTTCGTATGCAAAATACTACAACTGCTTTTTTTCTTTATAGTCATTTAATTAATATGCTTGTATTGTGGTGCAGCATGAGAGCCAGAAAAAATTAGTTTATACGCCCAAAAATTCAGTTTTAAGAGAAAGAGGAATTTCTAATTCCTTTTTGGATTATTACTTATAGTTATTCCTAGTTGAATATACTGCTTTTAAAAAGGTTTAGAAGAATTAATGGTTGCATTTATTCATTCTACAGGTCGGAGGCAATATATAATTTCAGGAAATTTTCTAAGTTTACATTGGTGTGTAACCAATAAGCTTTGAGAAATCTTTGCAGATGGCATTGAACACCATGTACAATGGATTCATGTTTCATGGTTGACACGTTTTCTCGATTTGAGAGTATTTCCTTTTCCTTTTTTCCAACCAAAATTTTTAAACACAACATAGATATTGAGGTAAACCAATTATAAATACCTGGGAAAATTTAAGTCTGATGTTGAATAATTTGAGGGCTGTGATTGAAAATGTTGCTTGGTAATGATATTGACTTTCCCCTTCATTGTGGGACTCAGAGTGATGAGAAAGCAGTCTGGTCTCAGGAATAATTCATTATGATTCTTCCAAGTAGATAATTTTATACAGATTTTGCTAATGTCGTTAACTCTTTTATCATGTTCAAATACTTTCTTCGTGAATGAAGTTTTCGGCATAGTGGGGCATGTCTATTAATGAGTGCATATAGAAATCAGGTGAAAATAGTAATAAAAATGTGTTTGTCATGAGTTAGTTCAAGTCTGAGATTTCACTTTAATTGATTAATCTCACAGAAACCATTTCCTTCTGCCCTGTTTTCAACCCAAGTATTGGAGTAGTGAAAAAAAACTAGCTGATTTTATTAGAATATTCATCCAGTGTCAGTCACAGGTAAATCTGGAATGTGTTGTTGCTAAGGTGATGCATTCTTACATAAATTACTTACTAAAAAGAAACTTTAGTGCTCCTAAATGCTGACTTCTCTTGGATTATTACTTCATTCATTTAAAATCAAGGGGGAAAAAAAACCAAAATTACTTGGGTCTTGATATTCTTATTTTAAATAGTCCTATTCTTCACTGATACATTTGTATGTTCAAAATAATGTCTTTATTGTGAAATATTTTGTCTAAATAGTTTACTCAGGAGCTGTCCATGATTTTACGATTCCTGTGGGTAATACAGCACCAGCTACTGAGAGGTTGGAGGTCACTTACTTTATTCCTTTTCACCTGTCAGTTGTTTTGGAGTTTTAAAAAAAAAATAGTACTGTTAGGAATCCAAGGCTGACATTCATTCTTTCCATCCACATGGAGGTAAAAAGCAGGCACACTGCAGCCATTCTGTTGAGAGAACTTGTGCCTGGGTGGAGAACATTTTCACTTGCTGTCGAGACAGTGATTTCTCTCTCCAACACCTGTGAGACCATGACAAGAGTAATACGGATCACGGCATCAGTGATTTTTGCAGTTCAGCTTGGCACTCAGCAGATACATTTTATATTTAAGTGTTACTATGTACTAAGCATATCTCCAATATATTATCTCAGTGAATGTACAAAATGCTTGTGAAGTTCTTGCCCAACTCTGCAGACATCAAGTCCAGTGCTGAAAACTGATCTAGTTGACATCAACGTTTGTAGTCTAACCATTATTTTTGATTGTTTCTTTCTTAATTCTCTCCATAATCAGTTTTAAAATTAGGAAGGACCATGGCAATATTCTAACTGTAAGTTCCTAGAGGCTCTGACATTCCTAAGGTCATTGACATAGTTAGGTGATGGCAGAGCTATGACCAGATCTGCTCTCTCTTTTCCCTGAATTGGGCAAATCCAAGATGACTATCATTAGCTCAAAGTATGAACCTACAAAATAAACTCGCACAACACTCAATTATCACTTGATCACTGTTTTCTAATAATGGTTTTCCTTTTTTTTCAATTAAAGTTTATTGGGGTGACAATTGTTAATAAAGTCACAGATTTCAGGTGTACAATTCTGTAATACATTATCTATAGCTCACATTGTGTGTTTATCACCCAGAGTAATAATGGTTTTCATAGTTTAGAAAGTTTATGTTTTTTATTTGGTTATTATATGGAAAACTAATCATCATCTGGGCAAAATGGTGATTTAAGGCAGGAGTTGGCAAACTTTCGCTTCAAGGACCAAATAGTAAAAATCATAGGCTTCATGGGTGTATAAGCTCTGCTGCTACTATTCCACACTGCCATTGTAGGATAAAAGCTGCCATAGACAATTCACAAATAAGGAGCATAGCTGTAGACCAATAAAATTTTATGTATATTGGACTTTGAGTTTTACATATTTTTTATGTGTGACAGTATATTATTCTTTCGATTTTTTTCAACCATTATGAATAAGCGTAAAAACTATCCTTAGCTCATGTGCCAAACAAAACAGGCAGCTTACTGGATTTGGCCCACAGGCCATAGGTGGCTGACCTTTGATTTTAGTCCAAAGATTTAGGGCAACCTCAGTTGCATTTTGCCATTTTTGCTCCTACATTTTCTTCTGTGTACACACTTCCTCGCAAGTCCAGATTGTTCGTGAACACTGCAGATGCTAAGTCTAAAATGGATATGGGTGATAAAGGAAGTGCATTTACTATGTTCAATATACTACCACTGTGTTTTCTCTTAATAGCTTACTATGAAAAATATTCTGTACCATCATTATTACAAATGCTTACACAGAAGCTGCCTTCTATTTTTCAGCTTTTAAAGTAAGATTTTTACCAAGTTTTAAAAAATACTTTTTTCAGGAATGCCTATTTGAAACCATGCCATTACATTAAATGGGAGAAAATAAACCCATATTTAGTTAATGATGAATTTGTTTTCTGCCAAGTAAACAAAAGGAAGTTTCCTGAAAGGCTTCAGAATAGAAGATCGAAGAAATATGTCAGAATCATCCATAATCAAAGATGTAATACAAAGCACATCATACAGGATGTGAAAATGTGACAAGAGGGGAGGGAGGGAGGAAGGGAAGAGACAGAGAGAGAAGAGGAAGGAAAGAGAAAGAAAGAAAGAAAGAAAGAAAGAAAGAAAGGAGGGAGGGAGGGAGGGAGGGAGGGAGGGAGGGAGGGAGGGAGGGAGGGAGGGAGGGAGGGAGGGGAAGGGAAAGAAGGAAGGAAGGAAGGAAGGAAGTGGAACAATAATATTAATACAACTAGAATTTAGAAAAAAAAACATTTTCACTTGTGAGTAGACTCTAAATGTTAAGGTGTTTCCCTTGTACATAAAAGTAATGTGAAGTACAAGTAATAGATAAGGTATGCACAGCTTAAGAAATATTAAAATAAACTCCCACATACCTACCACCAATCTTTAGATATGAAACTGTGCTGTCTAATATAATAGTCCCTGCACTTGGCTATTGAACATCTAAAATGTGACTAGTCTAAATAGAGATTTGCTGTAAGAAAGCATATAAACCAGATTTTGAAGACTCAGTAATCAATTATCCCATTAGTAATTTTTATATTGATCATATGTTGAATGATCGTATTCTATATATTAGGTTAAATACATTATTAAAAGAAATTTTATTTTTACTTTTAAAATTTTGTTACTAGAAAATTGCATACATGCTTCGAATTTGTGGCTTATATTATATTTGGATTGGGCAAAGCTTTTACAGAACATTACTAACATTTTTGAGTCTTCTTATATATCCTTCTGTGACCTCTTACTCTAGGGTCATCATTTTTCTGAATTTTTTATTATTAAATCCCTTGTTTTTCTTTTAGTTATTTTTCCTGTTTTATTCTTTTAGTTTTTTCACATGCATATATGTCTCTAGATTATGTAGTTGCTTTTTATTAAGTCTGAGTTTGTCTATGTAAGTGAAGGACTTAAACACCCCATTGCATTTAGCCAATATTCCCAGCAAGACCATCAGCTCCAGGGTCTGCTGATGTCTGTTTCCCATTTCTGGCCCTCAATTGTTTTTCTTTCTCTTCTACCAGCTCAGCCGTGCTTTCTAAAAATGATTTTTTAACCTAGAATTTTCAGGTTTTCTACACTAGGAGATAGTTCTCTGTATATTTAGTCTACCATATTACCAGTATATTGCCCTTGTTCTCTAATGGGATATAATTATGTCTCACCTTCTCCTTGGTACCGTTATAAAGTCATAGCATAGGAATGATTGTATGAAACAATCTAAATGTACAATAAGAAAGAATTAATTAATTTATTAAGATGCAGATGAATCATAGATATTATGTAGCCATAATATTCAATTTGAGATAAGATGTAAACATGTAAAAATAATTCAATTAGTTAATCAAATTGTCAAATGACCTGCCCAGACATTAAGTGTTACAAGTGTGTAAAGGTGGGATGGAGACTGCACAGAGGAAGTGAGCTAAGATGGATTTTGAAGAATAGATGGGAATGAAAACAGTGTTAGCAAGGGGTAAAGTCTATTTCAAATTGAAAAAAAAAGTGTGGCAACAAGATTTACTAAATATGAATCTGTTAAAATTCATAGAGTAAAATGTCAACTCTTGCCTTACATATTCAGCAAAAACATCATGAATACAAAAGTGTTTTAGACATTGTGGAGGGATTCACATTTCTAGGGATTTGAATATCTTTTAAAGAAACAGTTGTGCCAATGTTCTGGGGAATCATACTTTAGATCTTAGAGAAAACAGCAGTAGAGTTATATAAAGCCTTTTGTTCCTTTTGCCCTAAGAGGAGTTATTTGTCTTTGAAATAGATCTTCCATCCTGCATTTTCGAACAAGTCCAGGCAAAGACTTCTCTAGCTAAGTAAATCCAAAGATAGCCAAAACTAAAATTCATCTTTAAAGTGATCACACTGTGAACTTAGCTCTTCCTCAAGACCCCTGACTTAAGTTTATGATCTCGTGTATTTCACAAGTGTGATAAGCTGACCTGTAGCAGTTTGCAAATTGATGTTAGCAAGCCCAAACCATACTGGTGTGTAGCTTGCTTAGCTTCATAATATTTCTTAAAACCTAATTTCAAATAATGCTTCCAAACTCATGGGAGCAAACGTTAGTAGAGGAAGTTTTCAAGATCAGCTGGAGACAAATGGAAAGATCCTTTTTAGAGTCGCTGTGCTCAGACAGGGAGACCACCACAGCCTTGAGCCCAAGTCAATAATATAATTGTATTTATGTCATTACCTCCTCTCATGCAAGTAGTCATGATTTCCATGTGTAATAGTGATGTAAAAGTTGTTTCAAATGCTCTTTCAAATATTAAAATGTGAGTTGATCGTAAGAGAATATTGAGTATGAAAAATGTGTGGATATGGCAAGATGCGAAGGTAGTATGATGATGACTGGAGCTTGAGAAAATTTGGTTCAAACATATTTTTCCCCCCTAAGGAAGAATTATTTTAAGGAAAAGTTGGTAGGGCATATTTTAAAACTCATCTACCTTATTCTTTTGAAGGAAAATCACTTGACTTAAATGGAACATTAGATTTCCCTTCACATGTTTTCTAACTTACATTCAGTAAGTCAAAAAGTCAAGTTCAGAAATGACTCCAAGTTCCTCTCTGCAAGTGAAGGACTTAAAAATTTAAACAGGCACAGCTATCTTTCTTTCCTGGAAGCTCATAACTCTGACAGAGGACTAATTAAGCCTATGTGAGTTGGCACATTAAATGTGCTGAGGATTGCCTCAGTTAGAGGAACTTTAACTCTTAGGAAGTAAACCGAAAGTTAATAAGGCAGCTCCAAAACATTTGTCTGAAGACTCTTAAGCAACGGTTCTGCATATCTGGTCATCAAAGCAAGTGAACATAAGGGACATTCTCTAGACAGATCATACCTACTATATTAAGATCAATAAAAGTTCTGAGAGTATTTCTCCAAAATGCCCTGAAATTAATATTCAGGGGGCAGGATAGTACCTGTCCTGAATATTAAGATAAAGGGAATTCTTAGTTTGTCCCTCAATCCTCAAGTCTCATGTATCTCAACAGATGGCACTATCATTTACTCTGTTGTTCAGGCTCCACACCTTCCTTATCTCTACGCATGTTTTCACCTCCCCCACCCACTTCGGCCTCACATCCAATATACCAGCAAATCCTGTTGACCCTGCCTTCAAAATATATCCCACATCCAACCACGGTTCATGACCTCCACTACTAGCCCCCTACTCAAGCCATAGTTATCTCTCACCTGTACTGTTGCAATGGTCTCTTAGCTTCCATGCTGGCTGTCCTCCAGTCACTTATTCATACCACAGCCTCCATCGTATTTTTAAAAAATAATTCAGATCTTGTGTCCTGCTGAAGCTCTTCAGTGACACTTAATCACATTCAGAGAAAATATGAACTCCTGAACCTAACCTCCAATGGTCTTCCTGATGGCCCCTCTGACCACATGAAGTATCACTTACTTGTTCACTTCTTTATAGCCAGACGTACCTTCTTTGGACTCACTGATCACATGCTTGCTCTTCCCTTTCTGAAACATTCTCTACTGCCTCTGTGTGTGGTACACTTCTCATTCCACTCATGACTCTCAAAAATCTCACTATTTTTTCCTTGACCACTAAAATAGCAACACACACACACACACACACACACACGCACACACACAATGCCCTAAGTCCTCTGTTAGTTTTCTTCATAGCACTTATCACTACTGAAATCAATTATGTATTTGTTCATATAGTTGTCCTATGTATGTCATTGAGTAATGAAGATTTAAATGGATCTTACATGTATAAGCACTTTACAAAGCTCTGTTTTAATGTGAGGGATGGCTATTGCAGTGGAGTCTGCTACTTTATGAATGACATTATGAATCAAAAGCCTTTGTTGATTTAATTAATTGTAATTATTCTTGCCTCTCCCTTACTTGCTTGCTTTCTTTTTTAACTAGCCTGGAGATAATTGATTACTAGCTGTTTAGATAATACTACTTAATTTTTAGTACTCCCTCCTTTTCATAGCATTGTTACTTTTTCATGTATTCTTAGCATCATAACATTAAGATATACAAAATAAGAATGTAAGAAAATTTGTAACCTTTATGTGCCCCTGATACATATTCTTAAGTAGTTTATCAAGTGTCTTGATCTTTCAAATAATGTATGTCTCATAAAATTAGGGCTATTTATCAGGGCTCCCAGAAGTTTATAACTTCCTTTGTGTCTAAACAATGTTACCATTTTATAAGCGTTGTTATTCATTGTTATTTTTAAAGTATTCAAGGAAAATGATCACTTCAGCTTTTCCTCATATAGTAGCTATATTATAAAGTAAATACAAATCATGTCTTACAACATCAGGTGGGCAAGAAATTGTACTTCCTTAATTTCCTGTAACTGAACTTAACTTTTGTGTCAAGCACCTATCCTGCCACACTCTTCAAATATCATTCTCAGTCTTTAACCATCTTCATCATCCTCATTTTGTTTTTGAGCCTTCTACCCATATAGGTTCACCTAAGATAACATCTCATGGTTACCAATGGCTATTTATTTTCCATACTGGGAACATAAAATCTGTCATGGATATTTTACCTGGGCCTCATGTGTCTAGATGAACTACAGAGCTGTTTTCTGTCCCTGTCAGCAGATCTGCACAGCCTGTTAATCACCCTCACCTCTTCTCTCACACACCCCTCCACCCACCTCAGAAAATTTATTTTGATGTTATTGGAAACATTTCTCATTTCTCCATGCGTGTGTTTTCATCCAAGACTCTATCCTGATCCTATATCTCTTATCAGTTCTGTGAGTGCTCTAAATTTTCTTAAGAGCTAGGGTTTGGAAACTCGTAATCAGAGAAATTTTTATTTTCTGCCCAGCCAAATCCCTCTGTGAACTTCGCACAGGGCCAATGCTCTACTCGAAATGGGGTGAGAAGAGATTGTAAATTTTGAGAAAAACAGATTAATGATACAAAATATCCCTCCATAGTGGTTTTCGATTTTACACCTCAGCATAAAATCAGACCACTGTTGAGCATCTAACTTGTAAATGGTCCTTAGATAGTCCACTGTGGTTTTCCCCATTGCCCCCCACTCCAAAATGAAATATGCATTAATCTTTAAAAATTTCACAAGTTTAAAAGAACTGTAGTAACTCTTTGACGTAATCTTGGCCATAATAACCAAAATTTTCATGGCAATCGGTAACTGTGTTCAATAAGTAACACAATAAAACACTGAACAAAACACTCACAACTGAAGCTCCAGATGTAGAATTATCTGCTTCATTGAATCTCATATGTGGTTTGACTGTTAAGAAATAATACTTGGAATTAAAAAATAGTGTTTTTCACCCATCTCAAACTGGCATATCATTTTCAACTCTAGATCTAAGACAATTTATTTATATATTTTTTTATACCAGAGCAAATTTACCATATGTGAAAGTTCTTCACATTTGTCCCTCTGATATGTGACATTTTGGACCAAAGGAAGGAGTTCTTCAAAAATGACCAGCAGGACGTGCGATTCCTGCTGGTCGCTCGCTGTCTGATAGATAGAAAGCACTTTTGTAGAAACCAGTTAACTTCGGTTTTGTTCAGAATGTTAGCAGTGGATGACTCTCTTTTCTGTTTTCTTTCTGGTTTGTTTCTCGACGCTTCACTTTTCTCTCTCAGGGCTGCAAAAAGCTGCAGCAGGAACCTGGGGAGCTTTTCCAGCCATTTGACAGCTCTTGTCGCCACAGTTCAGCTGTAACTTTATATCTATAGGTGGCTGTGGTTTCAGCAGGTTGTAATTTAAGGTGCTGACTAATAAGGCCCGTGACATAAAGATCCTATTATTTCAGGTAATACCACTCTTTATCATGAACCTGCAGCTTTTCCCATCCCGACTTTTATGAAAAAGCTCCATATGCAGTTTTCCAGTCTGTAGACGCTATATCATTTGACTTCAATAAAGCCTGGGACTTACAAGTCGGTTCTCTGTCAGTCCTACTATTGATGTGATTTCCAAGTGAATTTACACTATTTGATTAACATTTTAATATTATAGTAAATTTTTTAAGCAGCATTCATGCGTCAGCTGAATCTCCTAGGCTATAATACAGCCACCAGGCAAAGCTGGTGCGAAATAGGCATTTCTCCACATTTCCCATTATTGACAAACAGCTCTTGGTCTCGAGAAAACATCAGTGACTTCCCAGCAGGATCATCCAATTGTTCGTCAACAGTAATAATGTTGGGTGTTAACATTTTCACTGAAAGAATCTATTATGACATTTATGTGGTAGCTCTAACTACGTAAGGCAGCTCTTTCACTCAAGTGAATCTAATCCCTGGCCACAGTTGTTTGAGACAGGCATGCACACCTATTCCAAATTCAGTGGATTTATTTGAGTGGGCAAACACCAAAATAAATCAGTTATCACCCTCCCTTTTCCTCTCTCCCCCAGTTCCTCACCCTCACATCCTTTATCCCTCTCTTTTTCTCAAATTTGAACTGAGACACAGAGTCAATGATCAGGCAGGGGTGGGCAGAGAAGCTCGGGGGCAAAGAAGCTATTCATTAGCAATGACCTGATGTATAAGCATAGAAAGAATGGAGAAAGCCAGAGACAGAGAATCTGATAATTTTGAGGAAATAAGACTGACCTTAATTCCTGCGGCTTTCAGTTCTCAAATGACACAAAAATAGCTAATTTCCTTTGGATTTACTTAAATTAGCTTGAGTGGATTTCTGTTTCTTGCAACTAGAAGAATCTTCATCAGAAGAGTTCATGGATTTAGTTTGTTGGAAGTTATTTTTAAATGCATTTATTAAATATGATTTTTTTTCTTTTAATATGTAATTTGCGTTTGGCCAGGAGGTTAACTTTTTCAAAATGCTTTTATGTCTGGTATGTTATTGTAGCCACAGAAGAGAGGACAAGTGCTATCCCTTCATTACATAGATAAGAAATTTGATGGGTGACAGATTGTCTTGTTTTAGGTAGGCGTCTAAAAAGATGTAAGTTGCTTAATCTCATGCACAGTTAGGAGTAGTGCTGTAACTACTCCAAAATTAATGGTCTTCACATCCTGTAACTGGCTCATACCAGCTTGCCAATTCTGCACATGTTCTCAGTTCAAGTTCATGTTCAGTGATACTGCATCGATAGCTTGAAATCAGCCATGGTAGGAATACTGATGTCATACAATCAGCAACCGTGACAACTCAGAGTTTTGTTTTTTAAAAGCCAGTTGTTCAACCTTTACCAGCATATCACTGCCTCTGACAAAATGAATATTTTATAAAATCACTTACCATGTATTCTGGAGTCAAGTGTACTCATACATCTTTAAAGAAAGGCTGAAAACCCTTAATTTACCCTTAATTAGAAAATTTCAATTCTTTACTAGGATTACTTCCAGCTGTGTGTGAAGACCTCTCCAGCATTGCTGGAGAGATGTCTTAGGAAATGTGTTCTGCCTTAGAATTAGGAGGATAAAAGAACCACCAATATTATTTAGCTCGACCATGTTATTTCACAGATGAAGAAACTGCGGGCAAGAAATGGGTAATGATTTGTCCAAGGTCATAAAGCTATAGGAAGGGAAAATCATAACTCCAACTCAGTTCTCCTTCTCTATGACCCAACGCTGAGTACAATCCATGCTTGGGAGATCGGGCTCAGGGCAAAGAAAGGATACCACAGAGAGAAGGTTGGAATTGCAGCAGGCCTGTAACATTTCTTATGCATAAGACTGAAAAAGAGACCATTGGAAGGAATTACCAATACCCAATTAAAGGTGTAATCGTACTAGTCTATTTGTTCATTAATACATGTGACAGGATGGATGTTTCTAATAATTAAAATATATAGTCAATAAACTTAGAAACTTAATTTTAGGACTAATTGTCTATTAAATACAAAGAGTATTTTGCATAATGAGAAGCTGTCAATATTCATAGAGGAAGAAATGAAAATGAAAGACAGTTCTGCCCTTCCCAATAAAATCATGGTCATTATTATATGATAAAATAGCCAAGGGTGAGAGGGAGAAATTTTATTTATTTTTATAAGTAGTGAAGGCATAACTAATTTGACCTAAGGAGCACTGGTGAGACATATTACAGGTTTATGCTTGATTTAAAACGTAAACCACTTCAGATTAAAACTTGGTTTGAGTGGTCTATTGTTGACTCTATTATACATAGCTCTCCTATAAATCAACATCACACTGCCAACAGGCGAGAAAGTAGTTAACTGGTTTTTGTCAGTTTTTATTAAAATGATTGATGTGCCTTTTATTTGAATATGAATTATCACAGAAAATATCTAAGATTTTCTTGGCAGGGCTGGGGGATGTTTTGGAAATATGCCTTCGTGACTTGAGCATGATATTCTGTAGTCAATCCTATTTAGTTAGACAAAGCCTAAACATATTTCTAAATAAAGCAGTGGACTGATGCAATTAGTAGAAGTCATTGGATAGGTGATTATGTGTTGTGCTCTCATAACAAAAGTGGAATTAAGGATAGGAAATGTTAACATAGCACAGTTAAACACCAATTCCCCCCACCTTCTCCCTTAAGCAATATTATCTCTGTTTCCTATTAACACAAATTGCCAAGTTGCAATTAGCTTATTTGTAGCTGTTTTACCAAAATGGCTTGATAAAACTACCAGTGGTAGCATATTGGGGAACCCCTCAAAACCTAACTTCTCTTAGTTCCACCCCATTTCATGGTAATTCTCTTTATGTAAATGAGAAAGGATAGCAGGGTCTCAGCTCCTGCTCCCCACACAAGAACGCAGGATATGGTGAGGCCCAAAAGGAACACCCACAGAGCCTTAGATAGCGGAGTCAGACCATTATATTGTAGCTGGTGGCTGGGTTGGTGACACAGGAAGCAGGAGCCACACTATCCGCAACGCAACCTGCCGTTCACTTTTCTCTGCCAGCCAACCTCACTTGCTAGCTACAATCCACCGTGCTAACTGCAATCCGCTCTTGCTCACTCAGACACCATCTTCTTGCTAGCCCCCATTTTGCTGCCAGCGTAGCCACAGCAGTTATATTAGTGGCCAATGACTCACTGGTTACAGCTGACGGCCAACTAGCCACAGCTGATGGCCATCCAATCACAGTTGAGGGCTATTTACTACCTGAGCCAGCACCTTTCCACGTGAGGCTGAGAGCCTGGGAATTGCACTCCTGGCTTTGTCCCCACAGTTCTGCTTCCCACCCCTTGCTTTATTTACCTTCATTTCTAGGCAGAATTACCAGATCCCTTCATTGACGCACCAATGAGAGTGGTTCTCAAAGTGTGGTCCCTGACCAGCTGCGTCCATGTCATCTGAGACACTGTTAGAAATTCAGATTCTTGAGCTTCATCCCAAACCTACTGAATTGGAAACTCTGGGGGCAGTATAAGCACTATGTGTCTTAACAACCCCCCTGGATTATTCCGATACATCGTGAAGTTTGAAAACTGCTGCCCTAAAGGGGGAAAAATCTTAAAGGGGACTTTGCCCTGAATATACGAACCATTTTTTCTCTACAAGTAAAGTTGGAGTCATTCATTCTGACAGCACATAATGGACATATTTTTACTACTCTATGAAGTATTTCACATCGTGTGAGATCATTTTGCATTTTATAAGCCTTTTTTTATAATCATTTTGATAAGCAAACAGGGATACGATCTGATGAAAGGAGAAGCATATGCTAAGATAAGTAGAGGAGACAGATGTGGCATCTGACAGATGTGGAGGAGCAGAGAACTACTGGTAGAAGAAAAGCTTGAGAGGGAATAAAGGTTAGGGAAGCTCAAAGACAAACCGCACCAGGCTGACTCCACAGTTCCCACAGCCAACCCCATTGCCACCCAAATGACTCTACTCCCCTGCAGTGGCACCAGTCTCCTTCTGACCATCTACCCATGAAACTTTATAATCTTATTTCAAATGGCCTTTTGTGTTTTCCATTTGTGGGCATCTACCGAATCCTGCCATTTTTTTTTGAAAGGCCTCTTGTATTCATCCATTCTGCTCTGATGCCTCAGTCATGCACATCCAGATATTTTTGCTCGTCTATCATGTATAAGCTCTACACTAGCCTAACTTCCTCACCCAAACACACCACCTCCAGAGAGTGTGCCCCTGTGATCCCCTTCTAAACCATCTCACGAACTCTGTTAGAAGACCATAAACATGGTTCTCTTTGACGTTTCCTTACTTAAAAACATCATTTATGGAAATCTGAGTGAAGCGTATACACTAGTCTTTGTACTAGTCTTGCAATTTTTTCTGCAAGGTTAGAATTACTTAAAAAAAAAGAGGGGTTCCTGATTTCCTCCATTTCACTGATTTCTCCTTCTTGCCGCTCTATAGGACTCCTTCTCTCATAAACTCAATATTCTCTTCTCAGTTCTCCACTTCATGTAAATGTTTGTATTTGTTTGACTTCCTAGCATGTGTGTGCAGAGTGCTAGACTCTCTTATTATAGTAAACATTCTTTGTGTATCTGCTGTTTAGCAATTATGGGGAAGAGCACATAATGCACAACATGTTCTCTGCCTTTTCTCAGAAACTTCTTGATTAGATCTCTGAGGCCTTCAATATATGTCTTCCTACTTAACCAAACTTATTTCCCAATATCTAAATGATCTTTCCAATTCATTTCTGCACTGCCCCACAGTCATGCCTTTCTCATTTCTGCCACACACTGTCACCGGGATTGCCCTCTGCTTATTCAGATCCCAGGCATCCTCCAAGACCCAGGATGAGTCTGTCTTACTTCATTGAGCTTGTCAGGACCAACTCATCTGACTGATTTGCCACCTTCAGCACCACCACAGAATTCAGTCGATATCATATAAGAGAACACTTTTACTTCCTACTCTTCCAACTCATCTCCAGAATGAATTGGCAGTTCTTTAAAGTCAGGGACTATTTTTTATGCTTTTGATCTTTTAGACGCTGGCAAATGGCAGACTCCATAGTGAGTATTAACAACAGCCTGCTTTTTGATTGATGCTTCAGTGCTTTCTACAACATAAGATGAAAGTTGATTATCATTTATCATTATCTTGCATGCTGCATCCAAAATATATATTTGTAAAATAGAAATGATTACACATTTCTTTCTTAATTTTTTTCTCTGTAGATACTAATCTATGCTTGGAATCTCTATGATCTTTAATAAATGATATTCTGTGACAAATGAGAGCTATATATGAGTGCTATAAAGTCCTTGAAAAGTATAGAAGAGTAAAAAGAAAATTAACAATATTGACCAAAGATAACCTTATTAATATTTCTGATGTTACATTATTTTTCTTTGTAAAATAATAGGCCTTTGGAACTCTTGTCATGCCTTTTCCACACAAAATTTTATCAAAAACTGTTTTTCAGTTTAAAAGGAAATATTAAGTGGAAACCAAATGTTAGGTAGGCAAAATTGTTTTTTAAAAAAAGTATGTCAGGACATAGCAAAAATGGCATTAAATAATCACTACATGTATCTTAGAATTTTTATATTTTATAGAGCAAACTATATTAGAATGTAAGTGACTCATTTTTGTAAAAGAGGGCAGGAAATAAAGAAGAAATCCAATTTAAAATGTTTTGTGTCCTATGTTGTAATTCACATTGAACAAAAAAACTGAAGCATCTAAATAAACCAGTTTTTTGTTATGAAAAAGTAATTTTATTTTTCTCTTGGTTATCAGCAATTACCCTGTTTGTAATATTTCAAGTGTAGTAGCTTAAAGTAAAAGGCAACAATCAAGAAAATACAAAAGAGCAAGAGGGAAAGGTAAAACTATAAATTTTATAAAGATTTTTTAAAGCGTTTGAAATGAAAGACTTTTGAAATTTAAAAAAAATATATATATATAATGAAACTATGTTCCTGATTGGTCCAATTCACAGAGGGCATGGTTTTAATGTGATCAAGATTGAACCTGTGATTTTTTCATGGAAAAATTAGGAATCATAAAACAAGTAGAAACAGAAATTTATGATGGTTAGTGAGATGTCTAAAGTCACACATCGGGCTAATGTCCATGCCTGGAATGGAAACTCTGAACTCAATGCTCTTTCTAATTGCTGCTCACGTTACACCTGTGAGATTACTTCAGCCAAACATCACTCTATTGCCACAGATTGACTTTACCGTTAATTCTGTCTAGGGTTCTTAACCATATGGTCAGGAGGATTTATGAGTAAAAGAGTATCCTATCACATCTACTTTAAAATATGCCCACCATTAAATGCATTGCCTGGAGATAAAAACATGGCTTGTCATTTCACAAACAAAGACAAAATTATTTTGATTTTTTTTGTAACCAAATGACTTTAACCCCTCTCCTTATCCCAAGTCAAGTCAGCGTTCTCATTCTTGTGAGAAAAATATAAGCCTGTAGATCTCAGAATCTTGGAATATCTAGGTCGAAAGGACTCAATAGCAGAAATTATTTGGACTATGCCTTGTTGTATTGATTAATAAATTGGGCTGAATAAAACTTTAATAACACAAACAAGAACCAATAGCAGAGTTATTCCTAGAACTTGATCCCATTGTTCTTTCAGTGACATCATGTAATTCTCATTCCATTCAGAAAACATTGTTTTCAAAAATTCTCAAGTAATGTAAAAAGCAATTCACTGATTTACAGGAACTAGACAAAATGGTATACTCTGAATCACTTACGTGATGATGACATCTTTTAAATGTCTTTTCTTTGACTCATGACGTGATACTTAAATCAACAAATAATTTGAAGGACCATAAAGGAATTATAAGTTGGGTATGAGAGGCAATACACAGCTCAAACAGTGTAATAAAACACCAGCATGTATGTTTTTATGGCAACATCACTTTATTTTTGAATGTTAGGGGAAGTGGTAGTTACAATAGATCGTGTGTTTTCATAGACCTAAATATTTACTTAACATACACAGCCAATTAAATCAGACTTGTTCAAAATAATGGCAGAAGAAATTATGGCAGTAAATGCAGAGGCTGAAAAGTAAAAATAAATGAAAGTAAATTCACCATTGAGGTTTTAATGCACGTATTTATATGTATTTGCTTATGAATACTCTTTCTGAAACCATACATTGTAAAACAGCTGTTACTTACTTTTTTTGAACACCACTGTTTGGATTTTATTGTAAGAAATAAAAGGCTACATTTTCAAAATCCATTATCAATCCAGTTTAGAACTTTCTTCTGCCAGTATGGCCAGTCTTAAAAATTAAATAGTAAGCATTTGCCCACTTGAATTCCATTCAGAATTTTGAAATGCCATATGCTAACTTCACTTATTAAAATAAATCTGTTTGGAGGGGGAGGAAGAAAAAAACAACTCTAAATTAAGAAAACATTACCGACATAGAGTTGAGGAACTGAGGTTTACCACTCTTTGTATCTGTTGTGTCGCATAGTAATTTTTAAAGCCAAAAGCAGCTACATTTACATGCTGAGGTCTGACAGGACTACTACCAATGTAACAGTTACAAGAATTTTAAAAATTATATGCGGAAATAAGATTCTTGTTGGCAGGGGTTGTAATTTGTTTACTTTTTAATCTTTGTTTCCTTTGTACCTAGCATGTTACACAGCATCTAAGAGGTATATAAGAAATGTTCAGTGAATGAATTAGAAAGTGAATGCCCAGAAATGAGACAATAAAGCCCTTAGCTTACATCCATATCACACCGGCCTGCCTCTATTGGTGGTAGTGCTGTGGTGAAGAAGAGTCCCTGGGAGCAGATGGCTGTGCCTTGGTAGTTTATTAGAATGACTCAGGGAGCTTTTAAGGCATACCAATGCCTACACCCACCCACAGAGAGTCTTCTTTAATTGTTCTGAGCTGAATCCTGGGGAGAAGTCATATTTAAATCTCAAGTGGTGGACAACAGCAGCCCAGTTAGAGAACCACTGATTTATTTGCAAGTTTCACATGTTTCTCACATTCAAGCATAAATTAATCTTAGTTTAAGCTACTCAAGTGTATAAAAATATTCTTCTTCAGTGCCTTCATTTTCTAAATGAGGAAATTAAATATTAAACAGGTTAAACTGTTTGTCTAGCAGTAAACATCTAGTGAGTGTCCAAGCTTGGACTGAAATTCAGGACGTCCCAAAGGCCAGTGCTCATTTTCCTTTCCTACACTGCATCATTTCTCTCATGATCTTAGTCACTTTTATGTGAAAAAAATGAAAGCTGCTTCAAAGAATCATGTATCTGTCCATATAGCTTAATTCCTAAGTTGAACAGTTAAGGACAAAGAAATAGCATCTTATTATTTTCTATGTTCAGTGTAACACATAACCCTCCAAGTATTTTCAGCTTCTTTAAGGCACTTAGCTGACTGTGATGGGAAATGAAATTATAAACATGTGATGTGATGCACAGTTCTAGACAGTCATACAAAACTAATAGAGATCTAGTTTGATTTTTAAATGAACTTGTTGTTATGGAGGACGATCAAGATGATGAATGTCTGAAAACTTTGCCAAATCTTACTGTGGCGTAATGTTAAAATCTAAACGTAATTGTCATCTGGCATCTCTGACAATGGAAAGGACAAGCAATCCCCTTAATAGTTTTCTATAATAACTATGTTTCAGTTAATGGTGGAGAAAAGAGAACAAAATAATTGGTTGACCTGATCTTTTTCAGCCATTAAATCATTTTCAAATTTAAAAACACAGTTCAATTTTCATCACCTCGTAATTTAGACTGCTAGTATGATAGAAATGTGTGAACATATCAGTTTTTCTGACTTAGGCCACTACTTTATAATAGCATATATCTATTTCAGTAATCGTGCTTTTTTCATAGCCAGTCCATCAAATAGATTTTATGTATATGTATATAAGTATATAAATGAAGGCAAATGTATTTTTGGTTTATTAAAAGTGAAAAGCTAGGTGTTGCAAATTGATTTGATGTTGCATTATAGGTAAAATTGGTTTTATCCATTTTGGGTTCATTTCAAGTGAATCTGAAAAATAATTGTTCATTAAGAGCATTGACTTTAAATTAGTTTTTCTGTTTGTGTTTTTTTAAATATAATATTCACAATATAGCAATTTGCTAGATTCATTGTTAGGATTTAATTTCATCTATTTCTGTGTGAAAAAAGTGCTGGGTCTGTAATCCACCTCTTGGCGTACATACAACTGGATTGGTACATAAATCTAAAGGATAGGTGAAAGAGTCAACCAAAAATAAACATATTCTCTATCTCACCATAAAGTTATTGCAGGGAATAAGATATGTAAGCTAGAGTCCTTTGATTTAAGAAGCTTGGACATGAACCAAATTGTCTTATAAGAAAGGAATTTCATCTTTGCTGTGTTAGTGTTAAAAGTCAGTAGTCTCTGTAAACCATTTGGTGCTATAGACTGATCTTAATTATTTTCTTAAGACTTGCCCTATTTCTAAAACACTCACACAGTCCTAATATTCAAACCATTTTCAGTGAGTTCTTTAAAGGACTTTATGTATTGCTATATGACACTGATTATCGTGACAATATATTGATAGTAGAAGAACGCAGAACATATAAACTTCCACCAGAGGGCATAGGGTCAAAATGTCACAATTTGAAAGGATGAAAAGATTGTTTAAACTACTTCAAACTTACTCAACCAAGTAAGTAATTTTGGACTGGTTTGTTCATTATCTGTAATTTTAATAGTTCGCTATCTGTAATGCTTATATAATTACATAAAACTCATGCAAACTAAGTCATGTAAAAAGGATTTTTAAATATTGTTAAGTAATTCCTAACAATTCCTTCTTTGGCCCTCACCAAGATTGCTTTATTTCTATGAAGTCAATTTTTTGTTGAGACTTTGTTCCTTATTAGCCTAAAAGGTAAAGTGTGTGTTTTCTCAGTTACAGAACAAAATGATCTTTTTGCTACCTGGCTTGAGAGTTGAAACATAGTTTTCTCTGCTGTAACTTGAGACATTCATTAAAAATGTCAGGCTGTGATACTGTGGCTTGTACAAATTGGACATGGTGCTGGCTGCTCTGTAGGGTAAGCTGTAATCATGTTCCATAAAATATGTCTAGAAGCTAGTGATAGATCAAGAATTTTATGGTATGAGCTCATTAATTTTAAAATACGCAATCTCTGAACGTGAATACATTATATAATGGCTACTTTCTTCCATGTTATTATAAATCATTTACATTCTCATCAGTGGAGACCATTAACACCTCAAGTTAACTGAAAATTTTCAAAATATTGAATAAGAGAATCATTTTATATTGACTGAAAGCACAATACCAAATTGTCAAAGTTGTGACAACCAATGTGTGATGATAGTATCTTTAGGTATGATAGGTTGATCAAATTAATTGGTTATTCACTTCAACAAACCAGATGGATAGAATATATATATATATGCATATATATATATATATACACATATATATGTATGTATGTATGTGTGTGTGTATATATATGTATATATATATAGTTGGTGCAAAGGTAATTGTGGTTTTTGCAATTATTTTTAACCTTTTAAACTGTAATTACTTTTGCACCAATCATATATATATATATATATATACACACACACACACACACACACACACACACACACACACACATATAGCCAAAAAGATGTATACATTTTAAGAAAGGAAAAAACTATTAGAATTACGCTGATGGTAACCACTTTGAGCACATCTTGTAATTGCAGAACTTGTATGCAATTGTATTCATCTGACTTGTATTCATCTTTTGTTATTGGTATATGTTGAGTGTTATAATTTTAATACAGTTTTTTCCTTTCTTAAAATGTGTATACATTTTTTTCGCACCCTGTGTGTGTGTGTGGGTGTGTGTGTGTATACATGCAGTGTGTATGTAAAGAAAATTTTACATTTAGATTAGCTTTTATATTTTTAAATAATCATGGCTATTCTTGAATCTATACTGATTCCTTTTAATTTGCTGGTATAGTACTTTTTGTGGGGGTTCTTATGTTAAAGGATTAATGTAAATAGCTAAATGACTAAACTATTTCTTGGATCATGTGTTCATGGATCACTATCCAATTGTTTATACTGTTCTCTTGGGCTCTCTGACCAAGTAAAGTTGTGATTATACTTCAGAGGTTTAAAATAAATTGTAATAAAAGAATAGGAAAAGCAATAAAGAAAATAGGTAACGGTCAAATAAAATCAGTGAAGTCTGTCAGTTGTTTTAAAATTCTGATAGTGTATTATATTGCTTAATGTTATTTTGATTAATATAATTCATATTGATTACTCATAGTTTCCATTGTGTTCATTCTAAGTGCTTAAAAGGAAAGAGAATGAAGTTTTCTTTTGGGGAAAAAAAGTATTAAGCCATTTTTTTTTGCAGAATAGATTAATCTTTAACCATTTAGATTAGAAACTGGCAACTAGTTTCCGTTTAACTGACAACTAGTTTCCCTCCAACTCATTTCAACTGTTTTTTTTTTCAATCTCTCTGTTTGCCTTATAAATGTAAAATATAAGATGGCGCTTATAATTTTTTTTCTCTGTAACAAATTTGTATAATCCTTTTATTGATAATGACATCCTGCAGAAATGCCTTGTTCTTCACCACCTGAGACACTGCAGCCTTTTGACCCCGGTCAGCTCAGGATCTTCATTAACAATCACAGGGTGGCTTTAGATGACAAATGAGACAAATCTCTTCTTGAAACTCTTGATTTGACATATTCAACCAAGAGAGAATCATGTTGCTGTATAAGCACAGAAGAATTTCCCCACCAAGCCATGACTGAATTAGCCCCTAACTCTTTCCAGAAAATGCTCTTGGAATAAACTGAATAAGAGCAGGAATAGAAAGAGAAAACTTGAAGGGGCTGCACCAGGAGAAATGCAAGAAGAGCTAAAAAGTCTGAGATGCTCAGTGTCTTCTAGGTTCTGCCTGTGTTAAGTGCTTTACAGGTCTCCATCAATGTTATCCCATTAGTAATCTTATGAAACAGATTATTGCTCCCCTTGTTTTTAAATGAGAACTCTGAGGCTTGGAGAGGTTTAATGACCAGATAATGAGTGGTAATGCTGGACTATACCTCCTGTTCCCAATCATTACAAATGACTGGCAAACCACAATCTTTTCCAAGTCATTATTTCCCATGTTCTTTGATTATAAAAGGGATGGGAGGGCAGAAGAATGAATGGAGTTTCTAAATCTTTCCACCCGCCCCCTCTTTACTCCGTACTGGGGCCAATGCCAGAGCTTACTAGGGCTGTAGCTCTGGTTCATCATCTTGTTAAACTAAATTGTCTGTCACAGCCACATTGGCACGGGCAGCACCTAGGTAGCATCATAACTGCAAATGGTATTGAAGCAATCTGGAAACCAGTTCATGTTCTTATAATTTTCCTGACTTTCCGTGATATAAACTGGAAGAGATAGAGCACCAGTCTTCTCTTTCTGTGTTACCTTGGATCCATTCTATAGCCATCTTGGGCCTATTTCCACATCTGTATTAAAAGGATATTAGATTACAGAATTGCCTATGACCCTGCAAGCACTAATATATCTATGATTCTTTCTTTTATAGATGACAAAATGGACGTATAGGGAAGACTAAGTGTCTCAGTTGATGTCACACATCCCTCCCCTATTTGTCCCCCCAACACACACATTAGTAGCACAGCTGCTATTAGAATCTTTCCTGAGTCAGGTACTTAATACCACACTGTGTGGCCTCCTCTGGGGTCAATGTCAACCCCAGTGAAGCTGAAGCATTGTCCTGTAGTGCTAAGTAACAGGGTTTTGAACTTGGCCCTGCCCTGTCTGGCAGCTTTACCAGTAACAACTAAGAATATAACATTCATGTCAAGTTGATAAATGTCTAAACATTGCAGCAATTCCTAATATCATCTATTAAAAAAAAAGAGTTTAAAAGTCTTGAAAGATGGGACTAATAAGTGAGTTCGGTAAATGAAACTTCCATTTTTGTCAGGGATTAATATAATTTGCATAAACACCATAGAAAGGAATGGTTAATGGCATTTTAATTGACATGGGTTTACTATTCATCAACGGTGTGGGAAGAAGATGTTTGAAAACTATAGAGTAATTTTAGGCTGCGAAAGAAATATAATGTCTATGACCCTGTAAATAGAGTAGCAGGTCTCAGTCTTTGTTCCTCTGCTACACACTTGATTAATAAAGCATATATGGAATTTACTAAAATTTTTTCAGATGTCAGCATAGTTAAAAGAAGCTGCCACCACGTGTGTGCAGTTTCTATACTACTAGATCAAATCTCTCCCACCTGAGGGCCCAGTGATTCTGGACACCCCTTCTGTTGTAAAGAGTGGATGTGAACCACACAGGAAAAACATACCGAGGCTATAGATCTGTTTCTTACTTCAGGGGGTGAGCAGGGACAAGAACAAAGCAAAAGAAGGTAACTAACAGAGCTAGGCCTGGAAATTGTCCTTCAAATCAAAGCTGGGCGAATGAGGATGCTTTAGCCCAGAGGAAAGGCGACTTACAAGGACTTGGAGAACTACCTTCACATAATTTATATTATAAGTATGGATGCCCCTTTCGATTCATTCTGTCAATCTATACAAGTATTCTGCATTTAGAGTGGTGATAACCTAGCTACATGTGTTCCTCATATCACACAACTGAAACATTCTTAGAACTGTAGGCATACAATCAATATTTTGCAGACAGTTTTTTTTAAAAATCTTCCTTTAATTTGTATTTTCACCGTGGTGATGCCATCTTTATTTGTATGTATTTTCTACCAACAGATACTAGTCACGTTTACTTGATACCTTTGCCTGTGGTATGCCTATATTGGATCACACAGTATAGGTATATGCACCATACAAATTCAGTTGGAAGGAATATTAGAGAGAATGTACTTGAAATACAAATGCCATCCTCCTCCCCTTCCCCAAATAATCTGCTTTAATGCAATAAAGCTCAAATTCAATAATTTTCTTGAAACTAAATCCCACCTATATTTTGAGTTTCTTTCATTCTCATTGCTACAGGTATGCAGTAGGTTATAGTCTTGTGGCCTGCTGTTAGTAATGATTTTGTCCTCATGGGAATTTGTGAACTGTTGGCAATTGTGTGAGAGGTTCTCTGTCACTCTGCTAATAGCTAACCCTTTTCCTATGTAGCAGGTCTTCCTTGGTGTATGTCCTTTCCTGGGGCATTCATTTGATCAGAATATATAGAGGAATTCTACTCTTAGAGAAGTTGTAACAAGAAACAACAACAAAAAAATTAAACAGAAACACCATAGTAAAATATTTCATTTGAATCTTTTTAATTATGTTGCTGCCAAAATGAATATCTGTGTAATAAGTTCTGTCATAGGAAATTATATTAAAGGATTTGTGATTAGGCTTGTCATTTTCCAAGTATGTGTGCAAATGAATTTCTTTATACCTAGATTTGACAATGTTCTTAAAATAACATAGACACATAATATCTGTATTATGAATAATAAATCAAGAATGGTTCAAGAAAAGGTGACTTTATCATGACATTTAACCTCTCAAATCAACATAAGATTTATTTTTTCCTTTTTTAAATTTATTTGTTTATTCAAACTTTTTTTTATTAGTTTCATGTGTACAAAGCAATGTGATAGTTAGACATTTACACTCCTCACAAAGTGATAACCCCACCAAGTCTACTACCCCTCTGACATCGTATATAACTGTTACAATACCATTGACTATCTTCCTTATGCTGTGCTTTACATCCCAAGACTCTGACTCTCTCTCTCTCTCTCTCTCTCTCTCTCTCTCTCTCTCTAATTTATTTAGTTATAGTTGGCGTTCAATGTTATTCAGTTTCAGCTTCAGGTGTATAGCACAGTGGTCAGGCATGTACACAGCCTATGAAGTGATCCCCCTGATAAGTCCAGTACCCATCTGGCATCCTATATAATCTTTACAACATTATTGATTATGTATCCCATACTGTATTTTATGGTTGCTAGATGGGAGGGGAGTGGGGATGGGGAGGAAAGTGAAAGGACTAGAAAGTACAAAGTAATAGTTGCAATATTACAATAGTCATGGGGATATGAATTACAATATGTGGAATATAATCAACATAAGATTTCAATATTGGTTTCCCATATATCAAACAGAGATGCTGTTTGTTTTTTTGTTTGTTCATTTGTTGGCAGAGCAGACGGTTTAGCTGCATGGCTCCTATTTACCTTAATAGAACTTGCTTAACAAAGCCCCTGTACGAGTATGTTGCTTAGAAACTCAGTGGTTAAATTATTCTTTTCTGTGCTCTGTGTTTTATGGATATATATCTTTTTCCTTCAGACCTTTACCAGTATATTTCATAACTGCTATTTGTGAAGTTATCTAGCCAAATTATTCATGAGTTTATTTTAATGTATAGTTATGTGCCTGCTGTCTCTGAAAGGCATAATAATTGACAATGGCATAAATTCCATTAATAAATATAAATTTGTATAAACATTTGTATATAAGTTATGCTGTACATGTAAGCACACACAATAGCATTTCTTTAATTTGTTTTCTAAGTGATCAAGCAGTCTTCATGGAAGGCAGTCCAAAAAAAATGAACACTTTTTAAAATTTTCTTTGTCAGTTCAAATGATATTTAACAACGAAATGATATACCCTATTTTGTGCATAATACTTTTAATTCTAGATAGGTGGTGTATGCTCTAAGCTTATTTATGTAACAGGTATGAAAATGTAATTGGTCATCATTTAAATTAAGACAACCCCACATATGCAATCAGTGGTTTATTTTGGAAGTGTAATCTTTCAATAATTTAAATTAACCTTTAAATTCAGCTTATCTCCTACTTTTAAATCTCCAATGGCTTTCTATGAAGTCTATACTCATAAACCTCTGATGTTTTCTATGCATGAAAATAAATTGTGTATTCAAAACCTAGACTTTGGGCCCTTGCACAAAAATCTCATTTTTTTTCCTCCAAAGTTTTCTTCTCCACTCTCCGAGACGAAACTTCTCTTATAGCCAAATGGCTTACTGGGCATGCCCTGAGAACACATGTTCATTCTTTCATCAATCTGACCTCTAAAAATGCCTTTTCCTTATACTCTGCCTACAAATTCTACTCATAGGTCATGACAGCCTCAAGTCCTTCCTATTCTACGAAAATGTACTTGCTCTATTTAGGCCAAACTGATCATTCTCTGTTCCAGCCTCACATGGGTACAAATCAGTGTGGCTGAAATCATTGCTTATTTCAGATGCATAGGTCTTATCTCTACCAGCAGGCCACCCTGGGAACAATGTTGGCCATCCCAGACC
Organism: Rhinolophus sinicus; assembly: GCF_057876585.1. NCBI lineage: Eukaryota > Metazoa > Chordata > Mammalia > Chiroptera > Rhinolophidae > Rhinolophus > Rhinolophus sinicus. Next base: position 34,307,702 of record NC_142515.1, read on the forward strand.
AGTTTTATATTCATCCCAGAATGTATGCATAGGCATGGAATAAATGATTTATATAAGTTTGGAAGGCTTTCAGTTTGACAGATTCTAGCTAGATGAAAACAGGGCCACTGAGCATATGAGAATATTCATATCTACAGGGGTATTTGTCTATCAATCAGAATTTTTAGTATGCTATAAAAGATATCAGTCAAAACCACTAGGTTAATTCATTCACTTACTCAATATATTTTAAATCGCAGGAGCTCAAGCATTTACTGTAAGGTTGAACCATACAAAATTGCAAATTTTGTAGTTTAAATATGGTTGAACAATATGAAAACATGGTTTAACTGACTATTTGCCGAGTCTATGGACATAGAAGTAAGTAACAGTGGCTGCCTTTTTATAGAGCTTAAAGGATCGTCAATGAGAAGAATTACCTTTAATGTCGCTAGGCCTCTAAGAGTTTTATTTCTTATCTAGATGGTCTTACGACTGGCTTTGTTTAGACACAGATCCTTGCAACAATCATAGTTTCCCACTGATATATGATGAGTGAATAATAGTCTTTTTTTATCAGTCTCAAAAAGTTGAGATATGCCCCAGGTTCTCTTATCAGTCCATTATAACTTTATCATCTGTTAATTTACACAGTCCCCTAAGCCTGTTAATGCATCTTATTTTACCTCTTAAATTAATAAGCTTAATCATTTTTAAAAAATTTTCAGTGCACAATTATTCTGTTTCCTTTTGTTGCCTCCTTTCTAGTTCTTCTACCCAATGAGACCAAGTGTTGGCCCTTCAAATTTGGGGAACGAATCATTGTTCCCCGTATTCATGTACTTCTCTATTATTTAGGCTTAATTCAATTTTTTTCCCTAGCCTTTTCATTTCCCAGGCCAAAAGAAGTTGATGTTTTCATGTTTATCCTTACAAAGAAAGTATTCTGCCTTCCCTGATGACCCGCTTTGCCTAAATTGTTTTCAGTTCCATCCTGCCTCTCAGGAAGGGCAGGCCAGAGTAAGACACAGTGTTCCAGTAGCTGATGCCCCCAGGTCTCTTCAAGGTCAGGGCCGTGTTTTCTCTATTGTCCTCCTGATGGTAACCTGTATGTGGCTGACCTTTTTGACGCAGAGCCGCGCAAACTGCTTCTGTCTTCAGAAAATAAAACACAGTGATTTTACATCTTTACTGCTAAACAGAAACCATCATGTATACAGTATAAGTTGGATTTATTTATGTCTGATTCTTTTTCTTATTTAGGTATATGTTAAACATCATCTGTATTAATTGTGGATTTGTAAATCTCTATCACATTTTTTTGTTATTTGTTCCTGTAACAGCCCTATGAGGTAGATGGAGGCGGTGTTTTTATGTTGGATTTATAGAGGAGAAAACAAGCTAAGGATTTGGGGAATTTTACTCAAGATTCAATAGGAAGTCCATAGGAAGCTAAGAACAGACTCTAAGTCCTAATCCTAGGCTTATTTGACTATACTAAGTATTAACATGTCGCTAACCAAGAAAGTGACATGCTTTCAAGGACTGTTAAAAAACAAGTCTTAAATCCTGGTCAATAGGAAATCATTAGTGAATCAGTTGTAACTATTCTTGCTCTTACTGTTATCTTCTCTTATGACTCAGTGTTTACATAAACTTCAGGTACCTACTGTATACCTGAGATTATTAGCAGATACCTTTATATTGTGTTTCTACTCAAGAAGCTATCTCAAAAGCATTTTGGCATTCCACTTTATATTTATTGAGGTATTTGAGTTATCCACTTTGGTTTCCACCTAGGTTTCCTGGCCTTAGGTTGATTTCAACAAATTTTTGAAACTCAGTGTTCAGTTTTAGATAAACCTCTTGAGGGTCCATCCTTTGATTGACATAAAATTACAAGGGTTTTTTTGGATTAGTTGCATCTTGTATAGATCACAGGTATCTGCATGTGAAAACCCAAAATAACACCTTCCCAAAATATTCACTTGTGATTTTAATTTTACCATAGAGAACTTCCTTGTAGAATTTTATTTCAAGAAGCAAGTACAGTATCTTCCCAATAATAAGTTAAGGGATGTTCTATAGATCCCTTTGGTTGATTGGCTTCAGCCAAGAATGATCGAGGTATATGTGGTCTTTTTAATCCCTCAGGCCTTTGGAAACCAAGTTTTCTTAAATGTTGACCATCATTTTATACTCCCTTGCCATCCCTGCCCAAACTAATATAGACTGTTCACTTAATTTGATATATCTATTGTGGCATCTCCTGCTTTACAATAATAACTTGGCTGCTAGTTGTTGTGGTTTATTAATCCTTATTTTCTGATTTTGAAGCCTTGCTGCACTTCAGGGGAAAAAAAAATGCTGCATTGCAATGTTCTCACACTAGACAGCTATTTTGAAAATCAAGTTTTCTTCTTTAAGATGCTGCATTTCTCCTTACAATATTTTCCTGTGAACTAAGTAAACTGATCTTGTTTGCCTGAAGGAGTGTCATTAACTTATAGCTTTCCCTGTTTGAATGGTGAGGTGTCCCGATATCTGAAGATTGGGGTAATAAGGCTAAAGTTAAGCCAACTATGTCAAGTGGCCTTACTGGCCTTTTCAGAGCAAGTGCCAAGTTTTTAGCTTCCTGATAAGGGCATAGCACCTTGTCCAAGACTCTGTAGGTGAAGCTCCTTCATAAACTATGAATTGGGTTGGGGAAAATGTACTTGCAAGGGAGGTTTGGGTTTTGCTGTTATTTTTGCTCAGACTCATCATTAATTTATTTCAGAGTCACAATATTGAGTTGCCAGAGTTTATTTCAAACCACGACTGTGCTTTACTGATCACACTAGAATTGTGTCACCCTCAATAGCATTCCATTCCTTCACAATGTGTCACCAAATGAACACAAATCCCCTGAGCATCTCTCAAGACTAGGCCTCTGCTAGGAGCTATGGGAACACAAAGCTTATCCAATGCAGTTATCTTATTGAATTTGAACATGTGAAAGAAAGTATGAAGTTCCTTAATCTCTGACTATTTCAACATTCCTGTCATGCCCCAGTTGCACTTGGAAAGAATTGTTTTTGTCTAGATAAGCTAGAGGGGAAAAAAGGCATCTTATTAAGGAAGTCATTTTCAAAACAAGATTTAAGCTAATGCTGCGCTTTGTCTTTTCTTTTGCTATTTTCTTTCATTTAAATTAGTTTTCATATGAAAGCTCTATTTAAAAATTTATATTAATACAGATGCCAAAAGGAGATCATTCTGAGATACATATTTACTCTCTGGGATGAACAGTGCTCATGGTCCTTAGTACTTTTTCTTATTTTCCCAAATGCCTAGGAATAACCTTCCTATAAATGCAGAATCCCGGTTAATTTTCAAGGTTACCATTTTCCACAGTTGATTCTATTTTAATACAAATAACATTAATTTTGAATGGTTAGATGGATTACAAACATACTCAAATTTAAGGCATGTTTGTAACGGTCTTACTTAAACGATAGGTTACATGGCTTATACAAAATTCACTTTCTGGCATCCTAGATAAAATCTTAGGGATGATCACTTAACATCTAATTTAGATTCCCTCTCCTGGATAAAGAAAAATGAAATTCAATATGAAAACAATGCAGTGTCTGATTGGAAAAGAATGGCTGTCTTAATTGCAACCAAGTAAGATATTCAATTTCAATTTGAAGAATATTTGAGCATCCACAGAAATGGGCCATTCTCCAAAGCCACAGAAACAGAGATGTCATGAAAATCTTTGTAAGTGCTGATAGCGATATGTCACATACATCAAGAATCCAGGCGCAAACTATGGTTTCAAACATGAACCTCAAATAGATCATACTAAAGACCCTAACATTGAAAATGTGAACCTAAATATGTATGTTTTCTGTTGGGAAGTATATGTTAAGGTTGACTAATGAGTCTCTAGGAAGATTCGTACAACCTCTATTAATGAAGAAATGTCCCACATCAAACATATGAAAAGTAGTATCATGATTTACAACTGTGCATTTTGATAGGTGCTCCTTAGATGCCAATAAATCCCTACTATTCTACTATCCCTTCATCTGAAAAAGTTTGGATTTCCCAGTAACCATCCCTTTTGCTCTCATTTATCAATAGTTCGCTACAAGGGAAGACACCCACATTTTAGGTACTTAACTCGGCAACCACTACACAATTAACATTGAAAACTCTACAAATCATGCTCCAAGGATTATTTATATGGACCTAAATATATGGCCCTCACTTGTGATTAATGTGCAAAGGTCCTTTGTGAAGGAATTTAAATTTATTTTAGCAATGTTTTTATAATTATAGAAAATTCTTATTGGAACTCTAAAATGGATTTTGGCTTTGTACTAAAACTTTTATTTGATAATCATTAATGGTTACCCTGAGTTAGCAGTGTAATGTAGCTATTGACATAGAAGGATAACAAATTATATTAAGGATTTGTTCATAAACAATTGGTAAGAAAGAGGATGAAGCTGTTAATCCAAGAGTTTGTGTGGCTCAAATATTGGGCAGGGAGGAATTTTTCCATTTGTTGTAGCAGATAAATATTCACTATATGCTTTATGGTGTGGGGAGTGAAAGTTGAGATATTTTAGACACTAAATGAAGGTGCTATTTGATACATGTGAGCTATTCATATCTTTATTTAGAATCTCCTCTATCACTGAAAAAAAATAATAAGTGAGTAAGACTCTCAACTCTATCATGGATTGTTTTTCATCCTAAATATTGAAAGATTTTTAATATGCTATTTGAAGTGTTGTTGTTTTTTTCCTTTATGGAGACTAAGTATAATAAAAACCTTAGTTTCACGTTTCAAAATTATGCTTTGGCTTCAGCTTTTAAATTAGTCATTGTATATTTTATTCTTCCTTTGACAACGATTTGAGGACATATTTTCTCTTTATTAACAAGGGAGAAATAATTTATTCGTGAATAAGCCAATCATTCTTGGTATTTGGCCAGATTTCATTTTTCTCATCTTACACTGACTTTAAAAATCATTTATTTCATATCTTGATAAATGTACACCCTACAAACCCAGGATTCTTACTTTTAAAAGAAAATACTGCCAATTTTATCTCAGATGACTGTTATGCTAAAGATCTATTATCCACATACTCTATGGAATCCTTAAATCATTCAGAATGGCCTCCCTCCAGTCCAGTAACGTTTCCTTAAATTGCAAACAAACAAACAAACAAACAAAGACCAAACAAACAAAAAACATAAAGTGAATCATCTCTAAAATGTCTCTTTTACTTTATTTTTATTTTGTACACATTTAGTAAGTAATAAAAGTCTCCAACGCCTTAGACTAGATAATAACAAGAGGCACGTATTGGTTTTGTTGGTGGTGGTAGTGTTTGCTCTATACCTTCTCTGGGCATGCCACTTCTTTAACAAAAGTGAAGTCCTCCTGCTCTATGCTTCTTTTCATACGTAATAACTAGACCATCATTCTTAATGCTATTCAGTCTCCGTCACCATATTGTGAATATTACCTTCACAAAAACGAATATGTTTCTTATTTAAGAAAATTGCCTGGAAATTGCTTTATCTCATCAAGTCAACCTTTCCCCATTTGTTGTGACCATACTCCCTTAGCGCACAAGAAACAATAAGAAATATCAATTAATTTTCACTCAGCCTAGGTCATCATTTAGAAAGTGGTATGGAATGTTTCATGTGATCGGGATTTTTCTGAAACCAGATCTCATTTCTCTGCTTTGAAAAACGTTGGTATTGTGGAAATCTCGTCAATTATTCAACATGAAGTTTCTCCTGTAGTATTCCTTTCTACTGGAAGAAATCTAAGTATTGTCAGTGAGGCTTTTGTCAGCAGGCAGACTATAGACACTGCAAAATACAATTTAGTTCTATCAAAAATGATTTCAAGTTTTGTTAGTCTAAATCTACTAAAGGGGATTGCAGAGCGAAAACCAACAAATTATGAACATGAAATGACATAATGAGGACAGTCAAGATTAACTTGGTTAATTTTTTTTTTTTTTTAAATTTTCACCTTACCTTTTTCTTTGAAAGCACATTCAACACAGATGATGTCAGACTATTTAGTGCTTAAGTGCATCTGAATATTGCTTAAAGTTGATTCTTTTGTTGACCCACTTTTATATTTAAAATATTTTTGGCAGACTCTTTATTCTATTTTGGGATTTCACTTAATTATTTAAGAGTTACAAAAGGAAAAGGAATAATGAATGATACAAGCTATAAGTCTACAGACATGACAAAAGCTATAACTCTACAGACAAAATCTCATATTTAATCTTCTCCTGTGACAGAAAACAGCACAATTTCTGTCACAGGAGAAGTCAGTTAGTTAATTGTGTTATTTGACCATAGAAAAATAATCTTGGCGGTTTCCATGTTTCCATGCGCCAATCATCAAAATTAAGATGAATTGGGAAAGAGTTGGTTAAAGAGGTGAATATCTTAAAGAATAAACTGTACTCTATAAACAAAGAGTCTAATCAGTATCATTGATCTGCTAAATTCCTGTATTAGTCTCCTGAAAACGGGTTTCTTGCTTCAAGTCCTGCCTCATTTCATTCCTTCCTCAAAAGGTAGCCAATGTAATCTTTGGAAAATGTTAATTGAACCATATCACTCCCTTCTTAAAAATCCTTATTTGGTTTTCTATGGTTTTTAGGGAAAACTGCAAACTCCTTGGTTCTGGACACAAAGGTCTTCACCCTTGAGTCTGTAGACTCATCTGCCCCAGCTCACATCTGGTCCTGTCGTACAGAATTATGGGCTATTCGCCAAAGCCATGCTCTTCCTTGTTTTGGCACCTGTGTGCATTATTTTCCTTTGCTCAAATCTTCTCTGGTCTCTCTGCCTGATTAAATCCTGATCATTTATTTATTGACTACTTTTTCAAGATTTCCTCATGAATCATCTCTTCTAGGAAGCCTTCCAAGAGGCACCACCTTGATCCTTCTTCTGTGACCTAATAGCACCCAGTGTATTTTTCATTCAGTTCTGTAATCACACTTGTGTTTTTTCCTGCATTAAACTATGTATGTTTTAACGAAAAAGAGACTGATCTATCTATCACTTTATTCCAAGTGCCTGGGGTTGAATGTAGTTAACAAACCTTTGTTGAATCTATGAATGGTAAGTTATGTATTCAAACAGGACTCTCGCAATAACTCACTGTATGATTTTTAGTAGACTCTAAATATCCTGAAACCTCAGTTGTTTTTTCAAATGTAACAAGAGAGATTCTTGCCATATGTGGTTTGTTGTAACTGTTAAAAGAGGTATAACAGTACCTTGAACTGTTAAAAAAAAAGATAAAAATACAAGGTGATAGCATCAGTGTTACACATAATCTTTTTTTTTCAGCAGGTATATTTGTTAAGGTTCATGATTGTGTGAGAATAGTTAGAAGAGAATAAACTCAAGTTAATAAAGCTTTTTTTTTTTTTTTTTTTTTTTACTTTTTCTGAGTTCCCTAGGAGTTCTTTGTTGCTATAGAAACACAGGGGAGTTTCATATTTTTCTTTTTATACTTTATAGCTCTGTAGTTCCAAGTGCTGAGTATGAAAGACTACTCCCTTACCACAAGAACAGTAATATTTTCAAATCAAAGCTGCTAATCAAATTGACTAACTGCCCAAAAAACAACATCCTGAAAAATAGCACATTCCAATTTTTGAAACATTTTTGGCATTAGCTATTTTTTATTATTTGGTAGAATAAATATTTATTGCTTGGGGATGTGCAGTTCACTTGGGAAACCAAACTTGAGAAAAAGACAACTAGAGACTCCCTTCATTGACAAAAAAAAATTAAAAAAAAATGTAGAGATAAAAGTGAAAAGAAAAATGGCTTTAACTGTATCATAAAGCAGAAAGTCAAGTTACTTATTTGGGAAGGCCACAAAACTACCATGTCCCAGGGTGTGTTCCCTGAAATTTCTATCTTTTACTGGCCTTTAAGATTTGAGCTGAAATAATAAAACCTTGTTTGTGGAAGAAGCACCAATATATTTTAATACCAAGTGTGTACTCTTTTCTTCTTGTCAGTCTAGCTATTGAGGACAAAATCAACTATTAGGTTGGTGTACAAGTTATTGCTGTTTAAAAGGTTAAAAATAAATGTAAAAGCCACAATTACTTTTGCACCAACCTAATATATTGGAAAGTTCACAGAAATTAAAAGGTTCTACTCCTTGACTTGGTTACTTAGCTGGGAGGTAAGGGGAGGGGGAAGGTTATCTCATTTCTCAGGTCTCTATTTCTTCATCTGTGGAATGAAAGAACAGGACTACTGATAATTCTAGTTCTGAAATTATTTGATTCTTAACAATTCTAGATTTTATATCTTCTAATACAACTTCTCTCTCTCATCTCCACCAAACCTCATTCCCTCAACCAGGAAGGAAGGAAGGAAAGAAGAAAGGAAGGAAGGAGTGAAAGAAGGAAGGAAGGGAGGGAGAGAGAGAGGGAGGGAGGGAGGGAGGGAGGGAGGGAGGGAGGGAGGGAGGGAGGGAGGAAGGAAGGAAAGAAGGAAGGAAGGAAGGAGTGAAAGAAGGAAGGGAGGGAGAGAGAGGGAGGGAGGGAGGGAGGGAGGAAAGAAGGAAGAAAGGAAATGAAAAGGAGGAAAGAATGTCAAAAACTATAGCTTTAGACACATTTCAGGCTCTCTCAACCCTCACAATAAAGATGTTATTCCTAATTACACCTAATGTGAATAATTCTTTCCATCGTATATGAATATGTTTGGTTCATTAGTACTAAACAGATTATCATTCCTAGGATATGAGAAGTAGATTGCTTTCTGATAAGAATAAAATGGAAAGACTTATTGCAAAGTACACTTATTACTTATACTGTGTAATATAGACTTGCATAAGTAATTTGGGAAATAGTTTTCATAAATATTTAAACATAATTTTCATAAATATTTTTAAAATAATTTTCATAAAATCTTATGTTTTTTTTACATGGTGTGATACTTTTTTTACCTGCATAATGTTGCTGGGAAGCACGAAGATAATGATGTAAGTTATATTGAGCTTTATGGGAATTTTTTATCTGTTCCCTTCTCATATCTCTAATTTACCATTTGGACAATTTACTTTCTTTCGGCTCCTCTCTTTCTCTACAATCGAATGATATCACACATTCTCCCTATCCCTCCCCCACACATAGAAATTCATGTCACCATTCATGTTCATATTCTCTTTCCCCTACTCTGTCCTCTTTCCTTGTTCCTTTTCCCTCTCTATGCTATCTTTAACCATTTAGCTGCTAGGTTAGGACAAAAAAATGTACACTATTGCTAATCATACAGATTAAGAAATTCTGCTGGCATAAGCAACTAAGTATAACTTCATAAGGGGTCATGGGAGAAACTGGTTAGGAAAGATCCTTATAATGTAGGCATTGATCTTAATAATATTTTGGGTATTAGGATGCCTGCAAGAAGCAGGTATCATGATCGTACTCCCTTTCTTGCTGCCTCTTGTCTCCAAGAGAAAAAGAGAGGCTGAGGTCTTTCTTCTAGAGTAGTACAAGAATACTTCTACTCGTATAGTGGTTATAAGTACGGACTTTGCAGCCGTACACTCTTGAAATTCCAAGTTTGCCCCTCAACTGTGTCATCTTGGGCAAGTTATACATATTCTTTGAAGCTCAGAGACTTTGTGTAGCAAAAGGATGATGTTGGACATACTGTACCATCTTACTTTATGGGGATTCCGTAAAACAAGGCACCATAGCCCAGTAAGCTTTATTTTCCATGTAGAACATATGAAAACTGTGTCGATGACCCCTGTTAGATCATGCTTCTCAGAGTGTGGTCCTTAGCTACTACATGCATCCACCTCAACTGCATCAGAACTTCTGTGGGTGAGACAGGATCAGTTTTCACAAGGAGCCTTGGTGATGTGTAGGCATCAAGATGTTTTAGAAACACTGCTTATCTCCAATGTTAAAGTAAATATCAATAGAAAAATTAGATTCCATCTACACTTTTCAATTTACTACCAAGCTTTCTATTTTGTACTTTCAAAAATATTTTTATTTATGTTCTGTACATTTGTATTGAAGATGGTATATTTTGATGTAGGCGTATTTGTAAGAACTGTTGTTTTTTAATCCCTAACATTTGAATAATTTTTCCCAAAGTATCAAATCTTTGAATTTATATATTCATGGTGCTTGATCATTCACAGATATTGAATTTAAGTGTGATATTGCTGTACTTGTGTCCAGTTGTATGGGATGTTTTTTTAGTTGAGAGAATAAAGAAAATGAAAGACAGTTTATGTCATAACTATATACATATTTGAAACAACCTTTTGCCAAATATACTGTGTCCTAACCAACTTGTGCGTAGAATAAACCTTGACTAACAAACAAGGAAAAAGTTCACAGTAAGTCATAATGTGCTATTCAAATAGAAATGTTTTGTTATCAACTGAGGATCATACTGAGTACTTTTTTAAAAATTTATTGATTCCTATTTCATAAATTGCAATATATTTACACTATTCCCACGGTGATCCCACTAGAAATGTCCCTGTCAGGCAGACTTGTGCTTCTCATTCTTTGCCAGTGAATGTGTACGAGATGACATCAGTGGTAAATTGAGTCAACCTTAATGGTCAATGCCCAGTGGTATGAGAGCAAATATTGGCTCAGTTGAATTAGTTATTTAAAAACTCAGTGGTTAATACAAATGGTTTAATGATAAAATTGTGTTTCCTTTAAGAAAAACAAATCCTTGTTACTATTTGAAGAAATGTCAGGTGAGATGAAAAAGAATTGATAAAGGCAGTCACTGTAATGGAATGATATTTTTTTAACTGTTCTCTAGATAGGAGGTAGATAAGAACTTCTGTCTTGTCTTCAGGATTACATTTTGGACAGATTAATGAACTGGAGGTATAAAAAGAGTGCAATGAATATATAGTACATGGATAATTTGTAAGCACAGCATGTATTATTTCATCAGGGAAAATGCCTTATATATGCTCTAACGTGCAACAATAATACCAACAGGACAGAAAAGCAAACAGGCTCCATTGATTTCTTCCCCCTGGACCCTCATATTCCTTTCTAATGGCACTTGAGGGTGTAAATAATGCATGCCACAGATCGCATTAGAGGTGATTGTCTCCTTATTGCATGCATAAGTCAAAAGGCATTATTAGTGCATTGGAGATGGAGGAACAGCTCCAGATTGCAGTCTCTTTGCCTAATGACTGTCACAAATGAGAAATTCAAGAGCCAGAGACCAAACAAAACCATCTCAATAGCTTGTCTCATGAATTGCTTTCCTTTGCATTGTAAAAATTTTTTAAAAAGGTAGTTTATGGAACAGGCAAAAAGTGTTTTAATACATGAATTTTTTATTAAACAGGGAAAGACATATTATAAAAAGGTCATGAAGGGATATTAAATTGTCCCTGTGATCCTTCTATTTAAAATCTGTTTTTTTTGTTGTTGTTGTTGTTTTTGTTTTTTGTTTTTTGTTTTTAACCTAAGCAAGATAATTGTAACCAAACTAATGTTACAAACTATACTCATATATGATTGTCTCTACAATTTGTGTGGTCTGGAGAAGGACTATATATCTTAATCCATTATTCTATCTTCCATTGTTTAACCATGGTAGACACTGAATGACAGGATGGTTCTATCACATAATTATTGATAAATAACTGAGTACATATTTGTATGCACTCTAACAAATGTTAGCTGACCTGTTTTTTTTCCTCCTAATTGAATCTTCACTAGAAACATATTTTGACTTTGTCCCAACGGAGGAATGATTAATTTAATTTTAGGGCCACTGGTCCTTATATGATCTATTTCTGCAGCCTTTTTGATACCCCCAGCCTTCTATATTATGTTAAATACCTAGGTTTAGTGAACATTTTCAATGATGAAACAAAAGCAGTCCCTCTTGAGGGTAGGTTCTGTTCTTTCCCTTCCCTTTGGGTGAGATATGTTTAGAAGTGTAGAGCACTGATTAAGTTTGTCAGATAAGATCTTAGGATGTATGGGATTTATAAATGGAAAGTCGATGATCTCAAAATCCATGGCCTCTGTACAAAAGCCAAACTAATGCCTAGAGTTTCTAAGAAAAGATAAACTTTTGATTTAATGGATAGAAACATGTTACTTCTGTTAAAAGTCTATTCTAAATTCTCACGGACACACAGTCTTTGCCTCTTGCAACTTAACAGGATTAGAGATAGTTCTAAATTTTTAAAATAAACTTTTCATTTCAGGATTGTTTCAATTTACAGAAAGGTTCCAAAGAAATTACAGAGTTCCCATCTACTTATGTAACTATCTATGTACAGTTGTCACAGGTGAATCCATACTGACACACTATTACAATTAAATCCAGTTCTAATGTTTTTAAAATACATTACAGTGAAAAGAAAATAACTTACGGATAACTAATTAAATGCTATCAATTTTCCCAAAATATCAAATCTTTGAATTTCTATATTCACAGGGCTTGATCATTCATAGATATTAAATTTAAGATTGATATTGCTGTAATTGCTCCAATACAGTTATTTGTTTATTGGATAAAAACTCCTTCACAGACAGTGCTGTGTGAGCTAGTGCATTGTATTGATGCAAGAGCCATGAATTGTTGGTGAAAAGTTCAGGTGGTGTTACTTTTAGGCAGCCTTTTCAGCATTCCAAATACAGGTAACCCCCATATTACATGGCACTTCTATAACACAATTTGGCTCTAACACGGTTTGAGAATTAGAGAAATCCCTGAACAACATGGAGCATAAGAAGAGCTTTTAAGAGCAAAAAATATCTCATTCGAAATTAGGGAAATCCCCAAACAACACGGAACGTAATAAAAGCTTTTAAGAGCAAAAGATATCGCATTTGAAATTTGTCATTCAAGTGTGGATATCATATCAGGTTTGACTGCAGAATTTTAAAATGTATTAGAATTTTAAGTGTTCGTGGAGTATTAAGTTAGAGGATGAAGCTATCTTGTCAAAAAGAAAATGCCCTCAGTTAATGGTGCTTAGTAGTGATGACAAAGAAAACATTTTTAATACATATTAATATGTTATATTTTGGGTGAAAATTGCTTTAATAAATATATTTCTCTTAATTATTAAAATATAATAGTATGTTTGTTTGTTTTTAATTTTTGGAACCTAATCCCCTTTTTTGTACGAGTTCTTTGTTTCGTATAACACGGATTCGCATAACACGGCACTTTTAGGAGCCTAACAAGCATGTTATATGGGGGTTACCTATAGTAAACTTAGTTAACTGGTTGTACAGTTGGCAAAATTCATAATGAATAATCGCTCTGGTACCAAAAAAAGGTTAGCAGCATCGTTGCAACAACTTCATGAACTTAACTGTCAGACCTCGTACTCCTGACCCTGAATTTCTTTCTTGATTAGGGAGTGACAAGATGAATACATCTGAGGGCATCATCTGAAAATGTATTATCCCTCTTTGGTTACTATAATTTCTCTGATTACTATAGCTGGAGTCTGTTGACTTTGGGGGCTCCAACAGGGTGCTATTACCTGTTTTGAAGTGGAGAGAACAATGCAGATTTATAAAAGTTAGTTTGATTAAAATCTTCAGAGAGTGTCTTTGTTCCTGCAGTATTTATTAAGTAAAAAGTACATTTCTAAATCAAAGAATACAATACTGTTATTTCTAAAGGAGAATTTCTAAGGTGTCTTGTTGCTTTTGAATTCAGAATCTTCTTAATCACCAGATACATAGCTTGAGATTTTATTTGTAAGCCTAAAGAAACGCAATATCATTGTTAAGATTTGATATACTACAGCTATAACAAGTTTCTTTTGTCTGCTGGTATTACTCAATCTATCCCCCAAACTGGAAAGTAATTAATAGTTGTAATAGTAATAAGTAATAATAAAAATAGTAGTAATAAATTTTTTTTGGTGACAGAGAAGTTGCAATTTTACAAAGATCTTTCTTTTCTTCTAAATAATATTTTTTAAATGTGAATGATTCTCAGAAGAAACCAAATAAATACTAGTATTAGCCACTGAGTTGATATCCGCAAAGGTAAAATAAATGAGGGACACCCAGGAATAGCTTTATGTACTAAGGCTACAGCAATGAAAAAGAAAAAGAAAAAAAGACAAAAACCCTTATCTCACTTCTGTGCTAGTTGGAAAAGATAAATAACAGACAAAATAAGTAGGTTCCATTCTATGTTAGATAGTGGCAAATGCTATAGAGAGAAATAAAAGAGACTAGAGTTTGGGGACAGGGGTTAACATCACAGTTTTTAATGAAGTCAGGAAGGCCTCACTGAAAACACAATTGGACAAAGGTTTCGAGGAGGCGAGGGAGTGAATCAGGCAGGTGTCGAGGACAAGAACATCCAGGTGTGAGTAAGCAGGTGCAAAGGCCCAGAGACAACAGGTTCAAAGGCCCTGAGATGGCACATGCTTGGAGGTTTAAGACATAGCCTTGAACATAGCAGCATAAACCATATTTGATTCAATCAATAACACCAGGCTGCACTATACTTAAAGTATTTTTCCATAACATTATGGTCCAATTCAATGACTATATTTTTTTTCCTATAGGTCAAATGTTTGAATATGACATTAATATTAAAAAATCATTCACATGCTGAAAATAGACAGTATACTTCACACATAGGGTTCCATATCATGTCAAGCCTAATTTTTTTTCCTTAGCGCTTCACACTAGTGCTTTAAAAGGTTGTGACTCTTTTCTCATAATTAGTTGTGAATTGCTTTCTCTAGGAGTGTAATTGCTGGTGAAATTGCACTTTTTCATTTTTAATTCTCTCTGTGTTTTGTGGAGAAAAGCATTCACTGATTCTTCTTTCTTCGATTTAGCTGTGTTGAATAGTTTCACGCAGAAGAGGAAGAGAAAAAGTCCCTGAAAACATTCATACAGAAGGTCGTTTGTCCTCTTGCCAGCTCACTGATAAAAGCTCACTGAGTAATAATAGTGCTTGACGGAACAATCTCCCCTGCAAAATAATCACTGATAATTGAAACACCAAAGACGTAAAATAGATACTGAATTATCTCAAATAACAATCTAATACTGCCTCTTCATATTAATGTGTGGTTTTTTTTTGTTGTTGTTTTTGTTTTGTTTTTTGTTTTTTTCCTGGTGAATCTAAAACCCTAAAGGAATCCTTCTCCAAAATTCTTTGTCTTGAGGCTGTGGAGATAAGCTCATTGTCTTTGCACAGTCGTCACCTGCTGGTAGGTGACCACTCCCCGAAGGTAGCTCTGGTGAGTGGAAACCCCCTTTCCAAGTGGGCATGGAGACAGAGCACAGCCTGGTCCCTGCTTCTCAGATTGCTGTACCCAGAGAACTAGTGGCAGAGTTCTCTGTGAATATTACAGGAACAAATAAAGCACACACCAAACAGTACAGTCAGTTCTGCAAGTGCCCAAGTGCCACCCTGCTCATTTCAATCTCTAGTGATTGGCCTTGGATTTAGAAGCCTGAAGGTGAATTATCCTGCTGGGTTCAGACGAGTGCAATTAGCCTGCAATTTAAACATTTAAGTTGATATGAACTTGGACTAGAGTATAACCAATGTGTAAAATAATTGTAGCCATTTTATCTAGCAGGTTCTACAATTATCTTTGAAAATGAAAACACTTGTTCCTACAAATTTTTATGAAAGAGACTAGAGGGGATAAACCACATAGCACTTCTTGTTTGATGCACAACCCATCACCTGTAAAATCAGAACATGGATTGGAATACTGGCGCCAACTTTTAGTAAGTAAACCATTTAGGAAATTGAGGAATAGCGATGTCACCTAACAGACAAGATGAAGTCCAAGTGAGGTTAACAATGTTCTCAGTGTTTTTTACAACTGGGTACTCAACTTTGTTGTATATCTGGCATGGAGGACATTAAAAACATGTCACAGACTTCCTGAAAGAGTACCTTGGGAATCTAAGACCTATTACGAAAGAGATTAAAGGGTAATTATCACTATAAACCAGAACCAATACTTAAGTGGCAAATGTAGAAAATATAATTTTGTGTCCCAAGGAGGGAGAGATTATGGCAGACTGGCAATTCCTAGAAAATTCTCTCCAGAGATGAGACTTGACTCATGGAATGTCAAAGATAGAACAGAACATAGAGACCATCTGGTCCAGCTTCTCATTGAACAGATGTTGAGAACTGCACAGACCCATAAAACCTCAAACTAATGGGCCCAATCACAGCTAAAAATCTCCTACACTCTAGACAAAATCATTCCTTCCTTTCTTCATTTTCTCCATCATTGATGCATTGGGCAAGCATTTTCTGTGTATGTCCCAGGCACCACTCTGGACGTGGGGAGCCAAGCTGTAGGCAAAATTCACACACTCCACTGACATCGTGGAACTAGCATTCTAGTAAATAATAACACAGTGAGTTTAGCTTTTTAAATCTAAACTATATATATATATATATATATATATATATATATATATATATATTAGTGGCAACTGAGTGATGGGGTTGGGATGGGCAAATAAGATAGTGAAGAGATCTCTGAAGAGTTATCATTTGTACAGAGAACTAAGTTAAAATAAGCTAATGGTGGGTGGAAAAACATTGCCAGCAGAGGGAACACAAGGATCTGATAAAGAAAAGCCTTGATTGGATGGAGAACCAGCAAGAAGGAGACTGGCTAGTGCAGAGTGAGAAAAGGGGACCATGAAGAGAGTTGCGATCAGATGACACTTATCAACAGAGTAAGGATGAGTAGGATTTGGAGACATAAGTGAGAAGCGTCGGCATTCAGAGGACAATGATTCTTTAAACAGAGATATAGAGTTAGGAATTAGGCATTGTGCTGTTGACCACACCTTGTTCTTCTCTCGATATAAGTTCGTACCTCAATTTGGAAAAGGACATCTCATTGAATAACAACAACGACAATTAGTAAATACTATAGGCAGCTTGAGAAAGGGATTTATAAGTGAGATTCAGTCCAACTTATTTTTTTAAGTTTGTTTGTTTGTAGTAAAATTTGCCAATCTGTTCATGTTTTGAACATATAGTCCCTCCCTCCTTATGTTACATATGAAAATATTTCCCAGGCCGATGGATGGAAGGGACGGGAGACATGAGACACTTCTTAATGCTCAGACTTGCAGCACCAAGAGCAAAGGAAAGCCACCAGGAATGACTGTGTCATGCTTCCAGGCACAGGCCGCCGGGATCTTTTCCTGTTCAAGCCCATCTGCCTTCCTCGGCACTTTTCTGAGCAAGCAAGGGCTGATTTCCAGGCAGCACTGACATCATCAGGTTAAACTGTGTACATCAGAGCATTCAGGGGAGACCGCATTGCCCAGGAGGATTGTACTTGGCCTGGTGCTGCACTCTAAATGAGGCACTAAGACTTTTACATTACAAGATTCAGCCAGATGTGGTACAAAATGCTATTAACCCATTTAAAACAACAACGAAAACAAAAACAAAAGAACACCACACTGGCAGTGTAAAACATTTCACTTGAAGTTTTTCCTGGACTGGCAAATACTAGACCCAAAGTCTGATGGAGAAAAGTCGCTCTAAGCTGCTCTCTGGCCTTTCAGCTTATTGGTAGCGTCATTTTTAGGGAGCCTTCCTCCCTGTGCACAGAAAAATGACAAGAGCTGCTCATCTGGAGAGAGGAGGTGTGATTCAGATGAGAAGCTGAGTCACGATTTGTGTTCCCAACAAAGTATTCCTTGTTGGGAAAGTAAACTTAGGAATTTTTGTTTCTTCCCTTTGACGAACAGTCTTCACCCTTGTCTTGTGGATACTCAGGGTATTATACTAATTAGTGGAACAGTTTATTTTGTTTGCAACTTCTTCTGATTCAATGTACGTACATGTATAAGGAAAATATTCCTTAATTTGATGGAGGAGGGTCCCATGACTCTCTTCTCTGAGGAATACCTGCTTCATGGAGAAAACAACACAGAAATCATTTTAATCTTGTTTCCTCGTATTTTTTCAACTGTAAACTTAGCTTGCACAATTATTGACTTTGCTGTTAGAAATTAGGGAGTCTTTATGCTTCAATCATTTTAAAACAAGTATTGACCGGCAGGATTTAACTTCAGAATGTACAGCAAATGATTTTTACTTAGTGCCCGCTTCCCTCAGTACAAAACAAACAAACATTGTCTAGAGCAGTATAAGTGTACTTGGCATCTTGCGTTTTGGCGTGTTCTCTCCTCCATTCCATAGACTGCAAGGAAAATGAATATTGCAAGAAACTAGTATATCTGGTCATTAGGAAATGTTGGATCACCTGGCAGTAATCAGGGGTGATTTGGAGGTGGACATGGCACCAATATCGTTGTAAAGGGTGAAATTAGCAAAATGTGGTAAGGGAGTAGCAGCTACAGGATAGTGAGGTGGTGATGCTGGGTGTGGGCTGGGCAGACTAGAGTATTCTGGGTGCAGATCTGCAGGCAAGGAGACAAGAGTGTAATTCAGACACCAGTTACACTATAAGACCTTCCAATATTTAAGAACTGCTAGTTCTGTACTTAAAGGCTGTATTTTTAGAAGAGTCTTAAATCGATGTTGAACTTCCTTCTTGTTCAAACTCATACATATTTTATGTCAGGAGTTAACCAAATATTTGGAGAGCATGACCACTTGCTGTTGACCAAGACTGGCAGACAATGGGGGCTAAAAGCCAAAGTGAACTGTTGTTTTCTCTGGCAAAATTAAGAAAACTCGCCTCTCTGGGATGGCTTCTTACAAGTCAATGTGTTTGACGTACTTTGTCATAGCTTTCTAAGACAGCAAAACATAGGACAAAAGATGCTCAACTTTGGACTATTCATTGAGTGCGTGAATGACAAAGGTAATCTACTTTCTATATTGGACTACATCATTAATAATAAAATTATAGTAGTAGTGATAATGTCTGCCGCCCTTTGTAAAATACTTTCTGTGTACTGGGTGCTGTGCTGAGTGCTTTACATACTTTATATGCTTTCACTCATTTAATTTGAATCACAATGCTTGAAGCAGGTGCTGTCAAGGTCAGAAGACCTTGGTCAAGTAGTATGGCAACTTGCCAGAGTCACTCAGCTAATAAATGGAGGGTCCAGGTTTCAGACCAAAGCAGTTTGAGCTTCAGAAAGCCACCCCAGCAATAGTCACATAGCCTTGGACAAACCACATAATTTCTCTGTATTTGTTTCATTTGCTATTGTTCAAAATTCAATCCTTCCCAGATGGGACAGCTTTGAGCATTAAATGAAATGGTGCATATAAATACTGACAACTGTGTGGCACATAGTAGGCAAGTACTTCTTGCTAGTAGGCTATATTTACGTTACAACCCCTTTAATTGCCAGCTGCTCATTTAGGGCTTTGATTGTTCTAAAGCATTTTGACGTTCCCTTGGTAGATGAATCTGAATCTGATGAAATGATGTGATAACTAAGAGTCTAGTACTGATACAATTACCCAAGCTGGAATATTCATGCTATAAGAGTTTGAGGTATACAGGAGGTATAGTGTGTGTGTGTGTGTGTGTGTGTGTGTGTGTGTGTGTGTGTGTGTGTGTATTGTTGGAGCCAGACAGGGAATATGATTACTTCTTTTTAATTCATTCTTCTTAGTCATCTTTTACATTCACTATCCTGTAGTCCTTATGTGTTTTTGAAGCTGGGTAGATTTCTCATAGAAGTTGAACCCAACAAACATGGATCCCTCCACTTTGCAAAGTTGCATGCACATTTCTATTTGTGACATATGTATAAATGTACTTATGACTCAGATTATGCCACTAGAATTTCGTAGCACAAGTTCTGGGGTGACACCTCCAGAATTCGCGTCTGGCTTCATCACTTACTATTAATAGCATGTACTCTTAGTCAAGTTAGATTCTCTGCCCTTGATTTGCTCACCTGTAAAATGGAGATATATAATTAGTCCCCTAAATAAAATTAAGGTTGTTATGAAGGAGAGAGTTTATGTGTCTGACAGGTAACAATTCTCAGTCAATATTAGCTGATATTTTTAATTATTATAAAAATTACTATTATCCTTATTCTCATTTTTTTTAAAAAAAATGAGATGTTTATTGAAAAGAACAGAATGAGTAGACAAAGAAATGCTATATTTAATCTCTTAAGTATGTGAATATCTCAAAATTATGATTTTTCTCTTGAATGTAATAAGAATAAAGTACTTGTCCTAATTACTCATTGGATTGTTCTGAGAATCTAATGAGATGCCCCTGGTGAGGTTCATGTGAAAATTGCCAAGTGCCATATAAATACAAAGTGATATTGGTGTTATATCAAAGAATGAGCCTAGGAGAGAGAGGAGGAATGTTTCATATGATGGAGGGGCAATTTACTTTAAGAGAACTAGAAGGATATTTTCATGAGGTCTTGGACATAGGCAGGTAGAAATTTGGGACTCAAGCTGAAAAGGAGATAATATTTTAAAAAGTAACATATTGATATGGGAGATTTCTTTTTACACCTATTTAAGGAATATAAGAGTGCTTTTTATAAACAAGCATAATTGAGATAATAAAGATTATAATTTATATTGGGGAAGGATTTCTTATCTTCTGTACAGCAGATCTTGAATTTCCATTGATACTTTATCTAATGAGATGATCTATATGTATGTTATTATGGAGCTTTCACTTTTCAGAGAGATGTGCAAATCAGCTTATACTGAAAGCCCTGAGGCAACTTACAGGCATAAAACTTCATATCTGCTTACTAAAAGGTGTGGGAAATACTACTGTGTTACCCAGTCTAATATTATGTTAGGCAAGACCCGGTCTTATATTCTAGTAAAATAAGACCAGGTCTTACATTAATTTTTGCTCCAAAAGATGCATTAGAGCTGAGTGTCTGGCTAGGTCTTATTTTCAGGAAACACGGTGTAGGGGAGGGGAGAGAAAAAGGAGGGAGAAAGAGAACATCAAGTTTAATACTTGTTGTTTTCTAGCGAAAGAAAAAGCAGTATAAAGCAATTTAGGATTGTCATGTTTGAACACACAAATTTATTTATTTTTTTCAAAAAGCAATTTGCTATATTGATGGTTTCCATTTTTACTTTCATAAATTCGCTAGTAAAGCCTGTTCCTTTGAATGTGTCCTGACAATCTTTCCAATCTTAAAATCTGAGTTATCTGTCAGAAATTACTATGTCAGCCATATACTGTGCTATGTGATATTTTTCATTTATACTGAGTCTTCAATCAATAACAGAAATATATTAGAGTGCTTTAAGGATCGTTCTTCTAGAGTAAGAAAAGGAAATCATACTTTAAGACTAAATGGCCTTCCATATTTTACGGGGGCACTGGGGAAATTGAACAAGCACAAAAGAATGGGCTTCCTAGGTCTAGGTCCAGGCAGTGTGTTAGAATCAGAGAATTATAAAACATAATCCTGAAAGGTAGTTGGCACATCATGCAAGTCAAGATCCCCAATGTACAGATGAGAAAATGAAGCCACACAATGGACTATGGAAGTGGTTCTCAAAAATGTTGTTTCTGTGGCATTAGTATCCCCTAAGAACACATTAGAAATGCATATTCATGGATCCTACTGAAATTCATGGGATGGGGCTCAGCAATCTGCATTTTAACCAATTCTCCAAGTGATTCTGATGGGTGCTATCGCTTGAGAACCACTGGATGAGATTTCAATTTTTCTAATGTCTATGCCAGTGTTTTTTTGTTTTTGTTTTTGTTTTTGTTTTTTTCCATTGCAACATGCTGTTTCTCTTCTCTATCGTTCTTTCTCTTCGGAATTGAGTAGGAGACACTCTAAACTCAACTTTGTACACAAGCACCAAGCACAGTGATAAAATTAAGGGTTTTATTTTGTCATACAGATCTAAAACCTCCTCTGCATGACTTGAACATTTTTAGACAAAGGTAGCATTCTTAAGACTTTAACAATGCGGATAATTGTCTCATTTCCCTAATTCATAGAACTCTCTGATTCTCCTAGGAGGTATTTAGGGACATTACTCTAGCCTTATACTTTTTAGAAAGCCCTGATATCTTGATTAAATAAGTCAACTCTACATCCCTTCAACAGTCTTACATCCAGATTAATAAACTGCTAAGACTGGTAAACAGAGTCTGAACCATCGTTTACATTTTCCCCCTTACCTAACAAATACAAATACATCCTTAAATGCACTGTCAACTTAAGTAGATTGCTCGGAATTCTGAATGCATGTTTTAGAATGCTAAGTATGGAGCAAATAAAAATTAGTACATATTGTATTTAATCACTGATAGTAGAATGCCATTATGGAACTCTGAATAATATGTAAATTGTCCTCTTGATTGACTGAAATTGGTTTACTTAGATGCATTATAATTCTCTCATAAAATAATGGTTCTTTTGCAAACAAATCATGTGCATGTTTTTCATCAGTGAATGCAAGAAGATGCAAAAAGAATCTTTGGCTGGGGACAGAAGCCAGGTTTCCACGAAGCTAATAAAACTTTAACTCAGACCCTTTCACTTGCACAGGTACTTCCAAAACCCAGTGTCTAATTTTGGATTTGTAATTTTATATTCTTTTTCTTAAAGAAGGTGCCCCAAATTGTGTAGGGACCCTATGAAATCTAGATCCTTCTTTGGCTAGGGCACGTTAGATACTCTGTTGGTGGGCAGAAATACTTTACGTGTTGAACCAGGTAAAAGCCTTTTCATTTATGCTCAGTGAACATTGAACCAAAATGAGTACCCATGTCAGTTTTAAAGCAGATAGGAATTGTTTCTGTGTAAGTGCCTTGACAGTTACTACTGATGTTGGATTAGCATTAGACTGGGTTGTCAATCACTTCTTTAGCATTTTAGACTTCCTCTCTCTTGAATAGCAATAGACAAGAAGCATTTAGCAGCTTACTGTGATATTAGGCAATGGAGTATGTATTCACACACATATAAGTCTCTAAATGCTTTCAAAAGAAGGACAACTTTAGTTTTTGTCAGTTCTGGCCCCAGGAATTCAAAAAAAATGCTTTTTAGTTTAAAAATTTGAAGAGAAAATGTGTTGATTCAAACCTGAAGTCAATGCAAATGCTTATTGAATAGATATGTCTTGATTTGTTTGTGTGGCTTACATCCTGATGCTTTGGGATGACAGCATGATTTACATTTTCATGTTAGTAAAAACATTTTTTTTTTTCATTATTGAAGTAGACAAAAAAATGATTCAGTTGTAAATGCGACTCAATTTAGGTAGATTTGGATGTTGTAACTCATTTCAACATTCCCAATGGGATGGTGCATGATTCTATGGTCTTTTCTGGTTGGCGTTTTAAAAGTTGGAAGGTTGCCAACCATGCTTTTAAATCATTCACTGTTATTAAAGGGCATATATGAGGGAGAGACAAACCATACAGTATTTCTAAATAACAACAGCAATGGTAATACTCAGCATTCTAATATATTCTGTGTCAACACATAGAGAGAGACTTTAGACTAATTTGGTTTAGGGTTTTGCACGTATTACCCCTTGCTTCAGCTTTATTATAATGAGTTGTTATCCTGTCCAAGTTAATTAATCTCCCTGAGCCTCAATTTCTTTGTATGTTAAACTTGTAGGATAGCATCTGCACAATAATAAATGTTAAAAGTACAATAGTCGTCCTTATCCACAGAGGATACGTTCCAAGACCTCCATTGGATGCCTGGAACCATGGATATCTTATATATTACTATGTTTTCACCTATGCCTATACACCTATAAAAAGTTTGATTTATAAATTAGGCATGGTAAGAGATTAGTAATAATGACTACCAATAACAAAATAAAACAAGTATGACAATATGCTGTCATAAAAGTTATGTGAATGTGGTCTCTCTCACAATATCTTATTGTACTGTACTCGCCCTTATTCTTCTTGTGATAATGTGAGATGATGTAACACCTCCATGATGAGATGAAGTGAGATGAATGACGTAGGCATTGTGATGTAGCGTTAGACTGCTATAAAGTTTACTGGAACACAAGCACTGCCACCTGGCGACAGTTGATCTGATAACCAAGATAAATGCTAAGTGACTAACGTTAAGGTAGCATATACAGTGTGGACACACTGGAAAAAGGGATGATTCATGTTCTGGGTGGGATGGAGCAGGACTTTGGAAGATTTCATCATGCTACTCAGAACAGCAAGCAGTTTAACACGGAATGTTTATTTCTGAAATTTTCCTTTTAATATTTTTGGACCAGTTGACTGCAGGTAACCAAAACTACAGAAAGAGAAATTGTGGATAAGGGAGAACTACTGTATACAAAACAGACTTTATAGCTTTCTCGGTTAAGAAATCTGAAGCACATTTTATGTGCATGAGATCACAATGGGCGGGGAGAGATCTAGGTTGAGAATGAAGGCATCTCTTGCCTACACTTGTCTACCTTTGGGTAACAGAAGAGTGGCGACTAATGCTACAGGAATTGACATTATTGGCGGAATAAATGGTGAGGTCAGGTGGGACAACTAACTGCCATACTCTTCCTCTTATCTCTTGATAACATTACAGATGTATAATCACTTACAAGGACTAGGTTGTGTTGTGTCTTGATACTTTCAAAGATGGTGACTCATTAAATTTCCTGCCATTCTTGGCTAAACATGAGAGCTGTGGATCCCTAAAGGAGCACTATACACAGTGACACATATAGTACTAAGAAGCCAAGCTGGCTTTCAGAATTTTATTAAAATACAGGCTTCCTGTAGTTTGTCAGAGTGTCCAATGACTTTGGTCCCCCAAAGATTTTTGCTTTGTTTCAAAGTGACAAGCGAGATCACAATTTAAGATTAAGGTACTTCTTTTGGCCTTCTCTCTGCATTTTTATTTACTTTCCTTCAATACAAAGTTGACCTGTTGTTCAGGCGTCTCCAGAAAGTAACAGTCTAGCTAGCATAAGATTCAAATAAGACCAACACTACCCAAGGGCAGAGTATGCAATTTGCCTTGTGCTCTATGGCTCGACTAATGTTTTATGACTGTTTTTTAATTACCCAACAGCTTGCTACAATAACTGAAATCTCTGCCACAGGAGTCACTTCTTGGTTTGAGATATTCTTTCCAGAACACCACAGAAAAATGTGTCATGTTTGGCCTGAGGTGGTTTCATTTTAAGATGGTCAATGGGAAGACTCGATTCTTTTTTTAGGGAGATGTTTTTAATTCAATGTGACTAGTTCTATTTATCCTTAGGTACCAGGAAAACTACGGTAAAGGAAAAAAGAATACCTTATATTAGATCATAATCAACAAGCACATTTACATGTGTGTAACTCCCCTCTTTTCCTATATGAGCCCACCCATGGCCTCATAATTCTCAACCCAAGAGTGTACTTCAACTCCTAGGGAACTGCACACATTTGAGAATGGGTCCGTTTCAGAGGACAGCTATACTCCTGGAAGAAACACAGACCAGGTGAAGGAAACACAGTTCTGAGGGCTGAAGAGCAGAGTCTGGGTACAATAGGCCTGAGCGAGGTACTGCTGGGCATTGAAAAAAAAAAAAAAAAAAAAAAAACTACTATAGTTACATTAGTTATAATAACAAATTTTAAAATAAAATAGATATGTTAAAATTTTAGAGGGTTAATTATGTCATTGAGCTTAATCTTTCATTAAATGTGTATTTGAGTAAAAAAAAGTAAATTATTTAAAAACAATAGATGTACATTGTTTTGAAAAAATACAATAAACAAACATATAAACACAACTAATATTTACTTAGGTATTACTATGTGCCAGGTATTTGGCTGAAATTTTACATCATAGGGTAGGTATTGTTATTTCTATATTACAGATTTTAAAAAATGGTGCTTCCAGAAGTCAAGTAACTTGCCCATAGCAAAACCCTTTGTAAGTAGTGAAGTTGAAATTTGAACTTAGACACCCAGAATTCAACACTAATTTTCAACCACTATGTGTTACAAATTCAACCCAAATTCATAACTCCCTATAAACATTCTTCAGGAAATTATATTTGTATGCAGATATATGTGTAAATATATCGATACAAATTTTACATAAATAAGATCTTACTTACCTATGTTGTTGTGTAAACTACCTTTTGTTCAATAGTGTGTCATGGGCTTCTTCCAGTATAAAAATGGGTAGAGTTACATAATTTTAATTTTAAGATTACAGTCTATATTTTAAAAAAGCATAATCTTTTTGATGAATATGGTTGTATCCAATATTCTAGAAAGATGGTTGGCCCTTTGTATCTGTGGAATCTGCATCTGCAGATTCAATCAACTGTGGATCAAAAATATTTGAAAATAAAAATGTCACATTGTTGCCGATGTGTACTAAGTAGTTAGGCCAAGGAGGGTTGGGTCTGTACTGAAGATGTACCAACTTTGTTTTTTATTGTCATTATTCCCTAAACAATACTGTATAACAACTATACATAGTATTTATATTGTGTTAGTTATTTCAAGTAATCTAGAGATGATTTAAGTTATAACGGAGGATGTGTGTAGGTTACATCCTAGTACTATGCCATTTTATATAAGGCACTTGAGCATCCATGGATTTTGGTATCTGTGGAGAGGGTGGTGGTGTCCTGAAACCAATCCCCGTGGATGCCGAGGGACGATTATAGATACAAGTTCCCTAGAACATCCTTTTACATATCCCTTTATACTCTGATGAGATTCTTTTTTTAAAGCACAAGAGTCCTAATAGAACTAGTGGGGCAAAGGATATACCCATTTTATATTTTGTTCATCTATCTAAGCAGTCAATCAGAAAGGCTGAACAAATTTATTCTCCCACCAACAATATGAGAGTAGTATCCCATTCCTAAATATCCTTTATAAAATTTGATTATATCACTATTTTTTTAACTTGGCCAATATGATTGTATTTGTCGAGGTTAGAGTCATTTTCTTGTGTACTGTCATTAGTGTCCATTTGGGTAAATTTAGATTTTTAAACAGATTTACGATAAGAATGAATGAGTATTTTTAGAAACTTGAATTTTTAGAATCCAATGATATTAGCAAATTTATTTTCTCTTTCACTTATGTTGCTCACTTTAAAATACCATACCTTTTTTAAAAACAGAAATACTGTATCATATTTGAATCCTATAAAGTTTGCTACCAAAAAGTTTAAGATAATTTCTTCACATTTCTGAGATGGCATTAAAATGTTGTAGGACTATGTAGTTTTATATTGCTGTAAACTTTGCTTTATCAAAAATTCTTTCCTGGAAGATTTTTATTTGATATAAATGGTTTCCTGTATTTGGTGGGTTGTATTCCGTAAAACAATACATTCCAAATGTGTTAGCATTGTACTCTTTCTTTTATCATAAGTTAATCGGTAGACCTAAATGATTAAAAAAGCAAAATAAAACTTTTCTCATGTAATATTACCATAAAAAGCAATCCCTTGCTAATGTTTCTAGTTAAAGCATAAATGTGAAGACATGCCAACTTTCAAATCAACCATGTTAATTTACCCCTCTTTGTCTGATCTTTGTGCAATTATATGATTTTATTTTTTTTGTATTAATGGGAATTTTAAATGTGACACTCCTACTGAAATTCTGACTTGTAAAAGGAAATAGACACATTATTGAAATTTCATCGTGATAAAAGATATAAACAACTAATTTTGAGTTATTTCCATTTCTATCACTCTTACCACTTACAACTTTGTCAGGCTTTATGAAGCAAGATATTTGGCATATTATGCCTACATATGAAAAAGGAAATCCAAAACCTGACATCATGGAATTTCTTTCTTTTAGTTTTGATTACCTATGTTTCTTCTGGTTACATATTTTGTTTACTTTCTCTAAGCTATATTTTATCATTAGTTACTTGCTTAATTCCTTTCCTGTATATATCTGTTTATTGAAATATCTTTCAACATATGAATTAACACCCATATTTTTCTACTTTGTTTTATTAATAGAGATGCTAAATCACTTGGAAATTGTTTCTGTAACTATTAGGCCACGCTAAAATCGACAAATTTGGTATTTCTTAGGATTCTCCTACCACATTCATTTTCAAGATATAGTAACAGTCTGGAGGCTGATGTTATAGTCTACTAAATTCCTCCTTCTAAAGAGTTGTTAAGACAGTGATATAATGCCCTTGATCCCTATTCTCTTTTCTAGATATTTCCATCAAATTTCATTACAGATCGTGATAATTATTCCAACCAAAGTTCAATTAGATTATTGGCAAAATCCTTACAAAAATTATCTCTTCTACTTCTTATAAAAATTATTTTCTACTTCTTTTTTCTTTTCCTATTTTAATTTTTCAATTACAATTGAAATACAATATTTTATTAGTTTCATGTGTACAACATAATGATTAGATATTTATATAACTTACGGAGCGAACACCTCCATAAGGTGGGCATGTCTAGTGCCCACCTGACACCATACTTATCTTTTCTGCTTCGTTATACTGTAGTCTTACCTCAAAGTGGCCAAGTGGTCCGGATTCTTAAATGCGATTATTGGCTTCAGAAACTCTACTGTTTTTCGGTTTTAATTCACACTTGAAATTCTTTCTGGAGATCATGATGATCATTTGTCCTTGTCATTTTCTATTTTTAAAGATAGTCTTCTCTCCAACCAACATCTTTTCACAACCTCAAATATTTTCCAACATGACTGAGTTTTCATAGTAAGTTCGGAAGTCTGGAGGGACAGCCTGGAGGAATGAATCCCTCATTGCTAGGCAGTGGTGAGTGGGTAACATTGTCTGGCTTCTCACTGAACTGAGAACTTCAGATAGGCCTCTTACTTAAATCACACTCTCTGCAATAAATGTTCTGCTTCTCCTTTAATGTCTTTCCATGATTATCTTGGATGAGTTATTAATGTTAAAATCTTCAATACAGTTTGTTAGAAGACATTGTAAGTGTTGTTTATACTAGCTCAATATACAAGGTGATGTTAATTATAGTGGTATTTCTATGTTTCGTTTGGAATCTTTGAAATTATGCTTTAATTAAATTGTGACTAACAGTATATAGTTAGCCTATTTAAATCAGTTTTGTGTTGAGAAACTTTGTAGTAATTTTGTCCCTGTGTTTGTTGCCCTTTAGCTGTAGTTTTCAGAAGAGTTGGGGATAAATTTGATTTTTTTCCCCCATAATAGATCTCTTAGTAATCTAGGGGTAGTTTTGTGTAATACACATGGAATTAAGGCACATAGAAAAGGTAAGCTGTGATATTTTCTGCATATATGTGTAAACTATTAGTGATCTCAGACCATAAAACATTAACATATTTTCATTTTTGTGATACTGTTATAGAATGGAAAATAAAATTGTATAAAGAGTAGCATATCTGTACAATATTTAAAAAGCGAGTTCATCTTTTAACATAATGTTATATCTTAATTATACCTAGTCATTGATTTTTATTTGTAATGTAACTACATATGAAATACAAAGTCACCATAGGATTTTGATTAGATTTCATTAATGTTATGAAGTTATGAAGATATTATCATCTATTAGCCATCTCAGGAAACTTGCCTGTTGTTAACTACTTCTAGGGTAGAAACTTGCTAACATCTGGTAGTATCTGACTTTGCTAACAATATGATGGGCTTGTAATGGCATCACATTATGCTTTTAATTTGCATGTTTCTGAAGTTAAACACCTTTTACATTTTTTTGTATTGAAAAAAATTTTTGAACATTATTAGGTTTTACGCAACTCCTCTTTTTTGAAAATGTCTTTTTTATAGAAGAGAATTGAGCTTTTGTCCAATACTTACCTACATTAGTTTAATATATTTAAACAGCATTTCTTTTTTCTTTTTCATTAGAAGAAAAGAAAGATTAATTTTAGGGACCCAACACTTCCCTTGAAGTATAGAAAATTAGATTCTCTTTGTATACTTTATAACTATGCTCTTTCTAAATTAGCTCCCTGTAAACAACAGGATTCATGTCTTTGGCTTTTTAAATTTTTGCATTTAAAGACATTCACCAAATAGAGTGAAATAATGAAATCATCACTGTTTGACATACATGGTGACATCTCCTACTTTTTAGTATTGCATGCTCTACCTAGTTCATCTTAACCCACCCCCCTCCCCTCCCAGTGACAAAACAAGTACATTTTTCAAAAGAACAAGCTGATCCTACCTTTGAAATGGCCCACAAAATCATGTTGTCTACAATTTAGACCATAGATTTTTTTCCTAGAAGCAGTGGTCTAAATTTTAGAGATTAAGTTGTGGTTTACTGTTCAGATAAGTTTTTGATGCAACTGAAAAATCTAGTTACTATTCTATAATATCCTTTTATCTGAAATAAATGCATTCTACCTCCCTTCTTCTTTCAAGGGCTCTAAAAAGAGCTCACCTGTGACCTCTGCAGCGGATCTCAGCTGCTTATAGATCTGAGTGAGCCACAGACAAGAAGGCCTCCAGGGTAATTTTCAGGGAATTTCCTGGGACTCCTACCATTTTGAGTTCATAATATTAGAAATCTGAATACTTTCACATTTAATTCTGAAATTCGTTACATAAGGTTAATTAGGATCACACCTATTTTACTTTTTGAGTGTTTTGAACCCATTTCAACCTATAATGTTGATGTAGCTGATAAGATTATTTTTCAGTTGAAGATATAGTTGCTTTTTACTTTATACAGTGTTATATTCAATTGCAACATGTAAAATAGTTTTATAGATACATTCATGTTTCTATAGAGGGAAGTATATAGAAAGACAGTATCTCAGCAGTGAGCCATTTTATAATTTGAACGTTTGTAAATTCAGGTTTTCATTCTTTCAGAAATGAGTGCAAAGAGGGCCAGAAGAATAGGAAAAAAAAAAAAAAAAAAAGGCATGGGCTTTAAATTCAGAGTTCATTCAAATTCTAGCTCAAATGCATGAATTCAGGCAAATTTCTTATCTTTTCTGAACCTCAATTCTCTATGAAACCCCAATAACATGTCAAAGAACTATGAGTATGTAACGCTTCAATCTTGAATTCCCCTGTGTAACCTCTTTCTCTTTTATTCATCCGCATCTCAATGAATGGAAGCATCGTCCGCCCTATGGTTCAAACCAAAACCACAGAATCATCCTTGATGCTCTTTTTGTCCCTCGATACATGAAACCCAGTCTAAAAAAATCACATCCTCAGTGCATTCAGTCTTCTCTAGCTCCACTTGGGCATTCTATCCAAACCACCATCTTTTTACCCAGACTGCTAACTAGTGCTCCCTCGATTTCCATCATTACATAGTAGTGGGAAAATCTTTTAGAATAACATCAATCAGGTACTATCAGTCCTTAATTCCTGCTTAAAACCCTTTTAGTCATTGCCTTCAGATGAAAATCTTTTCAGTGACCCATGAGTTTCAGTGTTACCTGCCTCTCCCTACCACTTAATGTTCCCTTATGCTCCTCCCCCTTACTACTTATTCTTGCTCTTGCTCTTGGCTCAAGGCCTTTGCACAAAATATTTCTACAACCTGGAATGGTCTTTCTTGAGACCTTCTCATGGCTAGCTTCTCATCATTCATTTCTAAGTTTAACTATCTTGCCTTCAAACAGATCTTTCTTAACCACCCAATGTAAAGTACACTGTGCCCAAACACAAGTCACTCTGTAACGTATTAGCCTCTCTCGCTTTCCGTGTAGCAATTATTAATAATTAATTTTTTCTTATTCTTTTATTATTAATTTATTGTCTGTATCAACCAGCATCGCCTGCACAGTAAAAATAAGAAAAGAAGTGCCATGAATGCAAGGATTTCATCATTCTTGTTTGTACCGTATCTGCAGCACCCAGAACAGTGCTTGATACCTATTAGGTGCTCCGTATATAATTGTGGAAATCACTGTATGTGCTAATTATATTTCATAAATATTTGTGTGTGTATGTTTCCAAGTAACTGTACTAATTGCTGTTGAGGCTACAAAGTTGATCAGACAATGATAGTATCATTGACAATCTTCTGGCACAAAAGGGGAGCAAATAGAGCAAATATATGTGTGTATATATATACATATATATGTATATATATACATATATATGTATATATACATACATATTTTAAGAAAAGAAAAACTGTATTAAAATTATGTTGATGATAAACACTTTGAGCACCAAATGTGACTTGTATTCATCTTTTGTTATTGGTATATACTGAATATTACAATTTTAATACAGTTTTTCCTTTCTTAAAATGTGTATACATTTTTGGCACCCTCTGTGTGTGTGTATGTGTGTGTGTAACAAACTGACAACTAGGAACAAAGAGAAATGCAAATAAAGCCACATAGGGGATAATAGAATTGGTTTTCCTTAAGTGGAATATACTGTACAGAGTATGCCATTTATCCTAGTCTTCAATGGCTTATAATTTCATGAGCAGAAACCAAGTTAATTTTGAAACAATTATGAACAGTGCTAACTGAGGTAGAAAATTGTTTTAATATGAGTAGGATGGATTATTTTTTAGGTGCCCTTAAGGTTTGTATATGTACTATAATGGAGCATAGACAAACCAAATTTTGCAGTAAAGCTTTCATGTTTTGTAGAATTAACTCATGGTATTTAGTGGTGTGGGATATCATACACCATTTGTGGAAACTTTTTCTCATTATTTTTAAAGACGAAAATCCTGTTTATTTAGTGTTTTGCAAATCTCTTAATGAGATATAAATTATAGTTAAAGACCTGGAATTCCATAGAGCACATTCTATCCCTAACTCTAGCACTTAATCAGACATTTGTAATCAGATCACTTTCATTTCCTTTTTTTTAACTCAGAAGTAACATTTTCCAGTTATTTTTAAAGAATTAATTAGTTTCCGTTAATTAAGTGGTTTCCATTATTGCTTTAATAACTCTATCGACCCTTTGAGTAACGCACTGTAATTGTGTGGACCTTGTTTGCCAAGTGCAATACAATTGTCTTTGAATAGAATTCTTCTGCTGATACGAGTCAGTTAACTAGAGTGGTTTTGAAATGCCCACCTTGTGAGCCACTTGGGACCCTAGGAGTAGACTACTGGGTTGCTACATTCAAAAAATTTTACATGTGCGAAGTTGGGAAGAAAAGACTAACTTACAAGACCATCTAAAATGAATGTAATATATGATTAAGCTTCCACAATATGTCGTATGAATATAAGTGATAGGAGAAGTCCTAGGGCAATTGATACCAAAGTTCAACAGAGCTCTGTTTTCATAGTCCCATAGTCTCCAGTTTCATAGTTTCCACTGAGTCAGAAGTCATTTACATGTGTATTACCATGCTGGAAAATCTGCTCTTAGTTTTTTTGTCCCCAAGTCTGAATTCTCCTTGGCATTCTGGAGATCCATTAAGCAATAATAGTTCCAGGAATGGTGACACTCCGCAAAGTTAATATTTATGGAATGTCTAGGGGGTAAAGAAAAGGGGCGGGCTGAGGAATAAGGAAACAGATCTCTACTGAGTGCCTAATAAATTCCAATTATATATGTCCATATGTTTTCTCATTTAATCCTAATAATTATCTTGCAAAATAGATTTCCTTGTGCACATTTCACAGTTGAGGAAACACGCTCAGAGAAGGGGAAGAACTGCATGAGATAACTAAGCTAGGAAATGGGAGAGAAAAAACTTAGGTTTCTCTTTCTGCTGCATCTTATAACCTGCTGGATTTTAAAAATTTGTAAAAACAATCTGATACAAAGAGGAGTTATTTCAATGTTTGGGGAAGATTTGATTAGTTTCCATTAATTATTTTCCTTTAGTGAGTGATTTACCCCGGTGAACCTAGAAATACGATGTATAATAGAATGGGTCTTTTTGGGCAAGTACATTATAAAATAATCAAATCTACATTTGACAAGACTGATAGTCTCTGTCTTCAAGAAGTTCACAAACTAAAGTGGGATACAAGTGAACATCAACAACTGTAAAACAAAACAACAGTGAAATTCAAGAGATGGACCTTTTTTTTTTTCATGACTATTCTTTCCTTCGTCATTATCACTTAAATTCTTTTTCCAAAGAGTGGTTTATTAAGGAAAATAAAGTTGGAAGTATTAAAATAGGATTATTTTGCACAGCTTATAAAATAATATTTGAAAGCTAATTCAGATTGCTAAAATATTTTGGTGAAGTTATGCGCAATACTCTAACAAGAATCTGTGTTCCAAGGGGATCTAATTTGCATGTTACATTTTCTCAAGAAATACCAATTCAGTCTTTGCTTCATTTATTCAAAACTAAGCAAATAGTCTTAGTTTGAATATTGCCTATCCATGGCTTAAGGTTATTTAAAGAAGCTTCATAACACCTGTATCACATACATACTTGCCCATTTTCTGAGAATTCCTCTGTAGTCATTTACTTAAATAAGCCAGGAAATATCTAGGAAAATTCAGCACCATGTATATTTAAAGAGGAGTAGTCTGGAGAGGAAAAAAACAGAGAGAAAAAGAGAATGCTATCTCTTTTTAAATGATAAATTGATTTGTCAATGTTATGATTATCTATGCTCTAGCTTTTCACTATCCAGCCAGCCACCTGGCTACTGAGCTGTTGCAATGTGACTAGTCCAAACTGAAATGTGCTGTAAGTGTAATATATACATCAGATTTCAAAGACTTAGAACATATAATATATATATATATATATATATATATATATATATATATATGTGTGTGTGTGTGTGTGTGCCTATATATATATATATATATATATATATATATATATGTATAGCATCTCATGAATACTTTATATTGATTACATGTTTAAATGGTAATATTTTAGACAAGTTGGATTAAAGAAAATATATATTAAAATTATTTTTCTTAATGTGGCTGCTAGAAAATTTAAAATTATATAGATGCTCACACTATATTTCTACCGGGTAGAAATTATCTAAATGAAGAAGTAAATTGTCATGGCAATTCTTCCCATACCTTGATACTGATTCTTATTGTTTGTAACTTTGGAATTCAAGCCCCTGGCATGGAAAGCATACCAAGCGAGATTATATCTTTAGCCAGGTCATCTCAACTCACTTATCACATTTACTGTTATCTTTCATTAATCAAGAAACACAGAGGTGAAAAAGATGGAGCTTCTGTTCATCTGTGTGCCCGGGTAAGACAAGCATATACTTAACAGTAGGACATGATGAGCAAAGCCCCCTAAGAGACTGGTAAAGTGCCTTGTGGCTTTAAGAATGGTTAAAACAAACAAACAAAAAACAGAACACACACTGCACACCAAACTAGCGGAAAAAAACAAAAAACAAAAAAAACAAAAAAACACCTCATTTAATAATTTAAGGAGGAAAAGAGAATTTGGTTAGAGAGAGAGGGCTTATCCAGAAGGAAGAGCATAAGCAAACATGAACAGCTAGAAAGGAAAAGTCATTCAAATAAGAGTGGGTATTCCAACTGACCCAAAACAGAGAAATAGAAAACAAATAGAAAAGATGATGGGATTATGCCTTGAATGCCAAGGTGGCAAAGCATTTATCTTTAATTTGTTAGGCTATGGGAAACCACTAAAGGCTTATAGACATATCAAAACTGTAGTTTTGAAGAGTTAGTATAAAACCGTGGCATATGATTTAGATTGGCAAACACCTAATAAGAACACTACTACTGTAGCCTTTCAGGCGATAAAGTAATAAACAAACAAATAAATAGAGAAATAAAAGTTGAGGGCCCATAGTAGTGTGGTAGAATGAGGACAGAAGGGAGAAATTGACCCTAAGAGGTATGCCTGAGGTGTTTTATTACACTGAGGCCTAAAATGGATGCAGTCTATAATAGCATTTTATCCTATGTGTGTGTCAGGCAATGGCAGACTTTCCTTTTTGTTCTCTCTTCATGTTTAATGAAGCTTACTTAAAGTGTTAGCTTTCTTCAGCTGTGCTAAAACCCCTTCAGAGAAGTGATTCTGTCCATGCTTAGGTCAGAGCTGTAAATGTTAAATGTAACTCGGTTTAAAAATTTCTGAGCACGAATTTAACAAAGAAAGTAATTTTCTTACTGTTAACAGATAATATTTATGCTATTTTCCCACTGTCTGATATCCAAATTATATTCATATTCTCTAGCCAATTTAAATATTAGTAACAAAGCAGAGCTAGTTGATAATCTCAGAGGAATTCAGTCCCTATATTTGAATTGCTAGCAGCGTTTTCAAGCATGAGACAAAGGAGGTAACTTTATTCTCTGTTCTTGACCTATGTCATTACTCATGTCTCAAGACAGACTAAGCATTTCTCAGGAGAAATATAGCTATTTAGATGTAGTTTTATAAATATGAATATGAGAGTAAACTCTTTGATTAAGTCACAAACCCTGAACTCACACATCACTAAAATGGGTCTAATTTTGTCCTTCAATAATCACTTATTAAGTTTTTTTTCTACGCGCAATATGCTTGCACAGGCCTCATGGTTGTCATCTGAGAAATGCAGGAGCTGGCTCCTTCTAGTTGAAAAATTTCTATAATTTACATCCACTTTTTTCCAAATATAAAGACCATGAGCTTCATTTCCAAAAGGGAAAATAAAGAATCACACTCTAGACAGGGAACTTTCCCAAAGCAAAGCTATAATGAATAGTAGCAGTTTGAATCTTCCTCAAGGTATACGAGTATTTATATAGTTTGTGAGAAGTAAATGACCCATTTCAAACACTGAATCTCCGTTCTGTGTCAGGATTCCCGCTCTTTACCCACAGCCACTTATATTTATATTATATTTATACATTAAAGTCCAGAAAGTCCCTACTTCTAAGGTATTCTTGCCTTTTACTGAAAGCTGAAGTAGGGAAGGTTTGGAGCAGCTTATCTGCCATTGAATTCCAATACATTATTATTAAAAATTATGCATAATACTTGTATAGTATAACATTAGTATGAAATAATATCCAATTTAGTAAGATTGCTCTCACATAGCAGATTTATATATGCATAGCTTTATTTTTATTTACATACCAATCAGCTGGCAGCATGGTACAAAAGAAATAGCTTTGAAGGAAATTGGGTCTACTAATCCTGGCTCCAGGATCTTTGGGTTTGACCTAGACAAGTTTCAGAACATCACTGAGCCTCAGGATCTTGATTTGAAAGTGGGAATTATAATACATTCTACCTCAAAGAATGATTTTTGAGGACTACTTGAGAGACTATGGATATAAGAGAGTGCTCATAAATTGTTAGTACCCTTCATGTGTTATCCTAATTGGAAAAAAAATGCAAACAGACCCAGAACATTTGCTTTAATTATTCCCTTGTATATGATTGTTGTACTGTCATAATTTCCCCAAGGCAACCATCACTAGGAAGTCAAAGACAGAATGATTCAGAGGTGCTGATTGAATGAATTGACTGCAAAGTTCATTGGGCATATCCTGGAAGGACTGTTTCTTGACAAACTTATCAAAGACTATAACATGTTCATTCATTCAACCAACAAACATATCTGAGTCCTAATGTGCTCTGGCCATTACTCAAGCAATTGAGTATACAGTGCATGAGTACATTTTTCTTAGCATCAAAAACATCTTAACGTACTTTGTTTTGGGTGCATCTTGGAAAACACTACTGTATACACCTGTAACTTAATCCTGTCAGTTTCAACTGTCCCTCTGGGTCAAAGCATCTTGAACCTTGCATTCTAGAACAGAGATTTGGAAATTTAAATATAAGAATCACCTGCAGTTTAAAATGCTATTTCTTGAGACTTAGTCCTAAAGATATTAGTTCAAACTCTGAGGAGGGACCTGGAATAGCCTGATAAGTGTGTGCTCAGAAGATTCTCACTAACAAGCTAGTCTGCATCTGTATTCCTTGGTTTTCCTCAAGGTGTTTATGTATCCGGAGTATTGTCTGTCTTCTAAATGGGTTTTACTATTTGTAATGAGGGGAGCTGCTTATAGAACTTACAGGTCATTTCTTCTGAGGTCAAA
Source organism: Rhinolophus sinicus (assembly GCF_057876585.1). NCBI lineage: Eukaryota > Metazoa > Chordata > Mammalia > Chiroptera > Rhinolophidae > Rhinolophus > Rhinolophus sinicus. The sequence continues at coordinate 34,345,692 of NC_142515.1, forward strand.
AACAAACAGAAATTGTGCTTTTAATTGGACTTCTAAAAGAACATGTGTTTCACTACTTGGTTGAAATAAGCCAAACTATAATTAGAAAATTAACTAAGGGTTGGGATTCAAGTGATCAGCTCTCTATAACAGTTGGTTAGTAAGAAGGTAATCAAAACAGTTTCTTTTCTGTGCCATGTAAACTACAACTAAACTAAAGTAATATGACTTGAACTTTAAGTGAAGAAGCTAAGAAAACTTAACATCAGTTACAACAATCATCTTTGATAGTAGCCCAAGAATATAGTTATTTTCCTGTGTTCTCAGTGATACATGAATATTTTAAATGTATAACAACTTCTTAGTAAATTCTAAATCAAAATTGTATATGTATTTTTTTGGTTAGCTACTCAAGGTATGAAGTTAATATGAGCACAGCTGGATGAACTGTTGTTTTGTCTTAGAACCTGTCATTAGGCAGGCTAAAGTGGAATGACACTTTTCTGGCAAGTTGTTAACTGGATATTCATGCACAGTCAGTTAACTGTCATGAATGTGAAAGTACCCAGCTGCTAGGTACCTACCACTTTTCTAGCTACTGCTGGTGAAGGCTACAAGAAAAGACAAACAAAAAAACTCACATGAGTCAGTACACACAGCAAAAGGTTTGGGTAGCCTGGGGAGAAATAAATTGTGTTGTAATATCTAACGAAAAGAAAATACAACATTTTATTCTTTATTCTTTGTGGTATCTATATCTATGTAAATAGATACAGATATATGTCTATAAAAATGTAAGTAGATATATGATATATAAATAAAATGGGCGTTAACCAGGCGAGGCACTCTGCCTTTTCTTTTCTCTTTGGAAATCCTATTGGACATTCAAGTGTGAAACTCGTAAGGGAGTCAGGAAATCAAAATGAAGGTTAAATGGTAAAAGGGGGAAAAATGGTATCATTTACCATAAGAAGAGAAAATGTTACCATATTTGAATTCAAGAAAAAATTTTGAGAATTGTGAGATGTACTTTGAATTGCGTAGACAGAGGATAAAACTAAGACCATTGAGGAATGATTTAGGCACAGCAAACCTTATTGATGAGGGAGAGGGTAGGTTAGATAAATTCTCTAGGGCCTTGAGAGGTTCTATGATTTTTTTCCTGCTCAGTGGTGATCAGACCAACATAACTGACATAACTGACTGATTTTGAGAAATTTTATTTTCAGCACCTGTCACAAACACATCCAGGAAGCCAAACGTGTGAATCCAGGTTTTCGTAGGGAGCAGAAAACTACCAATTAGCAGTGAACTTTCCTTCTCTGTTTTCTCATTTCATAAATGAGGAAACGGACGCCTGGGGAGGTTATCTCCCCTCTCCCCTGCACATACACACCATTTTCACTCAGAGAATAGGCAGCATATGTAATACTAGAATCAAAGTCTTAGGATTATCTGGCTAATTTTCTTTCCCTTCCACATGCCATTAGTTGTGGTGTTACAAGTCATATAAAGAGGATATTATTATTCTTTTTACTTTCATGCACTCTTCAAACATTTAGATTGTGAAAAAAAAATATTTTACTCCAGTGAAGAAAATTATTCTGTCACCAAGAAGAAAGGTTCCTCTTTCTACATAGTGAATTCCTTGCCAAAAACTAATTGCTTAGCATAAAAATGCTGCACTTGTTCATGCATTAGTAAAATCAATTCTCTCTCTATAATACTGCTCAGCCATTGTGTCTGTCAGCACCGTGGGTGTGAAGTTGAAACCTAAAGCTATGTCACCAGGCACAAAGGTTTATGAAGCTTGGCCATGTGTATTAATTTTAGGGCTGATTTTGCAGTTGATGAGCTCTCTAAGCATTGTGCTTTCCTTCTGTTCCCTTCTGTTACACAACATTTAGACACAAGGGGTGGAATGGTATTAGCTCCCCAATAAGAATTAGAGAAAGGAAAAGGGAATGAAGTACTTTTGTTTATTTTCTCAAAATTTTATTGAAACTTACTCTGTGACAAACATTGGTAGGTACCTGGTAGGTGCTGGGACACATGTGATTGCCAGCCCTGAAATAGCTGATAGTCAGGGTGTGTACTGGATATTGTTGTGTGTGTTTTTTTAAATTCAAAATGTTAAATGGTTTGACAAAGGCAAACATGGACGGGGTGTTGTCAGAGTACATGGAAGAAATACACAGCCCTGTTTCAGATGTAAAATTTGTTGACAATTGGTCTCTGTTCATGGATCACTTTTATATTACTACAGAACAAACCACCTCACTTAATACAATCTATGAAGATATTCAAGGTCAATTCTGTCATTGGACAAAATAGAAATTCTTTAAGTAACTAGCACACTTGAGATTAGACTTTTGATTTTTGAAAATTTTCTCATAGGTATCCAACTAATCAGTAAATATCTATTAAGCAATGACTGGTTTTAGCACTTTGTTAGAATTGGAAAAAATAGAGAAGAGTAAGTTGTCACTAGCCTGAAGAAAGTGTTCAGACTGGTTGAGGAGATAAGGTCACACCCAGTAAATAAGAATGTGCAGCATTGTAATGTCCAAACTGGAATACAGACTTCTAGGAGTAGTTACAAAGCCTCTTCCAGTACAAATTCATCTGACATCAAATTTCATTGTTATTTGAATATTTATTTAGATGCACAGTTGCACCAATAGCCTGATTTTCAATTACGAAAAACATAGATCCAGAAATTTTCACTTATGAAAAACATTTTTGGTTTTGTAATTAGGGAGTCCAGTAATTAAATATTTCCACAAAAACGGTATGAGATTATATTGCATTAAATCAAGTACATACTTTCATTTTACACTTAATAGCTCCTTTTAAGATCATCAGCAAATTAAAAAACAGTAACCCAGCAACCTTTATTCTCCCTATTAGGGAAAAAAATGCATTCCAATATGCCTTGCTAATCTTAATTAGTATTGTCTGAGTTTCTGGACCGTTCCACCAGGAGGCTAGCCTGCAAAGAAACCTATTTCTGAGTTGCAGACTCTTGAGAAAGGACTCAAACTGGGAAACACTGAGTAGAGACTTTGTCTATTTGATTGAAGGTTAGAGGTGACATAAAATACGGTTTGAGAAAACAAAAGAGGCTGCCCTTTTCCCTATTAAGAATTGCTGAAAAGATTGAATGAATGAAAGATGAAACTTCTGACCATTCCTTTTGAATGGCTTGGTGAGTTACTACAGTTAATGAGACATATGTTTACTCCTGTCACAATGTACAGGTGGAACCTACTAAGTTCCCTTGTTTCTGGATATATAATTTCAGTTCCTATACTAAAAGGTAGAGTCTTCGAGAATAGGGACTATGTCCTTCACCATTGCTTATGCCGACTTCCATAACTTAGACTTATAACTGTATCATAGTCCCAGAATCAATACCTGCCTATTGATGAAATGGGTGAGAAGACCCATCTCCTGCCTGCTAAAATTATCGATTGGGGCTCTATGGGAAAATTCCATGACCACTGTCTGTTTCTAGGATTAGCCAAGCACAGCAGGCATCACATATTCACAATAGATCTAGGCTACCTCCCCTCTTCTTCCCACCCTGAGTTTTAGTATCACTTGGCTCATCAGTGCCCATTGATTTTGGGACAGGCTGCCACTGTTGTGAAAAGAAGACCTTTTTTTTTTTTTTTTTTTGGCTAACATCCAACTTTTTACTAATATCCTAACCAGTTTATATATTATACCTCATGAAGGAAACATGCATGTTTCAGATGATCCTCACGACTAGTACTTAATAAATTTCAAAGAGTTAAAACTATCAGGTTTGGGTACTGCTACTTGGAAAGGCAGTTTTTTCTCTTTTAAAGTGTGAAAGGTTTGCTCCTTATTTAAGCCTTCCCAAATTTAATATTAAGTCATCACTATTCATATAAAAACCTGGTGTTGATATCAACATTACACAAATTTAGATTAGCAAACTATACTTTTACTTCGTCAGAAAACAATTGTTTTAGCTTAATAGAGTGTAAGAATAATTTAAGCAGATGAATGCATAGATTCCACACATTTAAAAATATGTGTAATTTCCAGAGAGTACATAGGGAATTTGAAGATCTCTTCTTGTGTAGTTTATCCTATTTGGGTTTCATAGTACCACTAAAGTGGTCTATATATTACAGTACATTAAAGCCTATTGATAATACAGCCTTTATATAGAGAGTAGATTGTCTTAAAAATGCTGATTTCCTTTAAGAAGGTAATACCCTATATTGAGGCTAAAACTAGACATTGATAACTTATAGTTGCTCATTATGTATTTGCTTGTTTGTGTCTTAGGTGAGATTAGCTGCAATCATGTTTGCATATAAGTGGTCACGTGGGAATTGGAATTAACAGAGACTGAACAGAGTTGAGCTTGTAAATTGACCCAACTATAGATTGACCCCTGAAAAAAAGACTGACTCTACAAATTAAATGGACCAAAGGGGTGGGGGCGGGGGCAAACTTGGACTTGATTGGGAGTTCTGGTATGGTTAGGTCACTGATTCTTAAATTTCAGTGTACGAGGTCGAACGATGAAATTCATGAACTTTCCACTGTGTAAGTGCACAGTAGAAAGTTCACAAACTTAATTTTCCATCCTCGGTATATATCATTCTGCTGTGGATCTTGTGAAAATGCAGTCTGATTTAGTAGTGTATTAGTTTCCTATAGCTGCTGTAACAAATTGCCACAAACTCAGTGTCTTTGAACATCAGAAATGTGTTTTCACACAGTTCAATATTAGTTTCACTGGGCTGAAGTCTAGATGCTGCGTAGGCTGTACTTCCTCTGGAGGCTCTATGGGAAAAATCCAATCCTTGCCTTCCAGCTTCTGGTGGCTTGAGCATTCCTTTACTTGTGGCAGAATCACTCCTATTTTGGCCTGTAATTTCACATTACCTTATTTTCTGTGTGTGTAATCCCCCTCTGCCTCTCTCTTGTAAGAATACTTGAGGTTGTATTAAAGCCCATCCAAATAATCCAGTATAATTTCAAAATCCTTAATCACATCTACAAAAACTTTACCATATAAGGTAACATTCACAGGTTTCAGAGATTAGTATATGTACATATCATTGAGAGCCATTACCAGCCTACCAAAGTGGGTCTTGATTGGGATTAAGACTCTGAATTTCTGACAATTGCCCAGATGATACTGACACTGCTGGTCTGTGTATAACACTTTGATTAGCAAGTGGCTGGATTATAAATCTATAATGTTCATCATGATCTGACTGGTTCAGAACAGAATTGTACTCAATTTGGTACAGAATCACATAGTAACAAGGGACCTAGGGGACAAGCTGAAATTTCTAGGAGATGGAGTAGCCAAGAATTAGGATGGTTATTTGGGAACCAAACATTTTTCGGGAGTGTCAGGCTGGAGGCCTGCTTGCAGGGGTGTAACTGGAATATTAGTCAGGAACCAAGGCAGAAGCTCTGTTCTTGAAAATGGGCAAACAAGCAACTCATTGGGCAGACATAGGTCCTGGACACTAGGTTTATGTCAAGAAGGCTAATGTCATTCAGATTCTGTGAGCTGGTTTACCTTAGCCTCCTGCCCACCATGGCCAGGACTGATTATGAAACTATACTAGCTAGAACTGAGTGTATGTATGGCTCTCAAACTGCTGATTGGATAGATTTGGGAGAGGGCTCTGAAATCTCCGTTTTTAACCAAGATCTTAAATAATTCAAATGTAGGTGGTCAGGGAAGCCATCTTTGAAAAATATGGTTGAACATGGTAACAACATCAGAGTCTCCCAATTTATTTACCTTTGAGTTAGATGAGGTAAATTGAGTATCTATCGCATGTTACCAGGAAATGCTTCCAAAAAAGAAGTCTTTCATCACTAAAGACATGTGGAATGTGACTCTTGAACATGTTCTACGGGTGGCTATACAATCTGGAAACAGTTGAATACACATAACAAATGAAGTATCAATATTCCATCACAACACGTTATATTTGATATGTTGTCCTACATTACTAATACATAGTCCAACAGACATGCTGCATTAGGCTGCATTTCCATCCATCTCTGCATATGCATTTGTGAGATGTTACCTCAGATGATGTGTTCCATCACATTTCACAAAAAAGATAAACACACACACACACACCTGTGTCTTTCATTTAATCCATACCACCCAGTCATCCACTCTAGTTTTGCAAATTATCATCTAGCCATTTCAACAACATTCTGGCTTAGAGGGGTGGTGTGTCATGCTATTAGAGCTACTTAGATGACTTTCTCTCCCCTGTAAAATACGGTATTAGTTGATCACTTAAGTGGTCAAACGTGGCATGTTTTAGACTTTATGTCCACCCTGTAGAGTGACCATGGAGCTAGACGACTACAGGACTGCCTTGGTTTGTTGCTATAGACTCAGTCAAAAGGGCATGGGCTGTGGAATTATAAAACTTGCATTGGAAAAATGAAAAGGTTTGCTGATCTGATTTTTAAGTGCCTTTCAGTTTTAAAATGATTTGAAGTTATGAAATGAGCCAGTGCTCCTGGATGTGTGAAAATGGAATCGCATAGGTCCCATAGGCCCTATTGGTGATCAAAATTAATTTTGATAAGTTGTTTTTCATAACAAATCTGGTTTACCTCACTTCTGTTTGATTTCAGCTCAATCATCACTTTTCCAGATAAGCTTTCCCTGACTTCTCTGATCAGGTCAAATTCACCTAATTTTCTACTCTCAGGGGAACACATACTTCTACCATTAGTACTTGTATCATTTACCTTTATTTATGATTATTTGACTGATTTTTGTCCTTTTGATAAATTATAAAATCTTCAAGACAGGAACCATATATTTTTTTTGAACATTTTATTCCTGGTACCATGCACAATATTTGACATGCGGTTGCTACTCAAAAAAATAATTGTGCTGAATTGATTGCAAATAATGAACACAGTTTTTCATGAATCTGGGGACTTTTGCCTGTCGTGTTGCCCTCATCTCAGAAACTCCTTCTCTTCTGCTTATGTGACCTACTCAGTTATTATAGATCTCAGGAACCTATTATTCCATGAAAAAATAACCTGAAATGGAAGAGAAATGAAGGGCATAATAATTTTAAATTATGTTAACTGAGTAGTCTTCCAATAACTCTTTCAGATGCCCATTGGGAAGAGTGCCGGGAGCAAACAAAGATCTGAGCCTCTACTTCCCTTTTCCTCCCTCTTGTCCTCCTTCAAACACCTCAGCCCTGCCTTTGTTTATTTACCATTTTGATACAGATCTTTATGCTTAACAGATTTGGAATATTTTTAAGATATTCAAGATGTCATTCAATGTGGTAGTTTTTTTTTTTTTTTCCCCACTTAACTATTCTGCACAACATTATCTCTCAGTTTTCTAAGCTAGAAACACCCTTTAAAGCAATAATCAATTTGATGATTTGAAAGCTAGGGAAAGGATAAAATAAAAGTAAATACCACCAGCTATTTTTTTCCAAAATTGTTTCTCAAATGTCCTTTTATAAAGGAGACCCTGAAGTCTTATTCAAGCTGAATTAATGATTAGCAGTGGTCTGTGCTGTTCCATTGGGAGTACCAGGCTCTAGCAACAAATCTCTCTGTTTACTGCATGAAAAAAAATGACTGTTAATACAGTAGGACTGATTACTTACTTTGTCAGGTGGCAGAAAAAGCATTTGTTCTCCCTGGACCAGGCCTCAAGTGTATCAGCCTTCTCTAATGGACTTATCTTGGCCCAAGCAAAAGTGTGATTTTTCAATTTCCTTTCAAGTTCACTCTTATCTTAGCTGGTATATAGTTTCTTCTTTGCTAGAAAGCTCAGCCAACCTTCTAGAGTTAAAAGAAAATCATAATTTTATTCATAAGTATCTATCACGATGCTCTCCTTTTAATAATTTCCCTTTAATTCATTATTAGCAAACTATTAACCACTGGTAAGTTAGGGAATGTTTGCATGCTGTCTCATTTCAATCATGTACACTTACCAATCACATGAGGTTCTAACATCACTCTTGAAGAACTTTATGTGGCTACTCCAGTTCTCAAGGACCCATTTATTTTAGTGCTCTCAAGAATAGTATTTATTATGTGATGGAATGATCTGTTTTGATTAAATGGAATATTTAAGACTACCATACCCTGACTGACCAATCCCTTGGCATATTTCATGTTTCTTCATAACTCAGTTTTTAAATGGTATTCAGTGAAGCTTCTGGTTGGTGAGTTGTTTATCTGTCAGTTTTTCTAGTGGAAAAGACTGGCAGAAAAATTAGCTATTTACTTTTCAAAAGCTTTCCGTACAGTCTATTGGGAAGTCTCTCAGGGTTCTGTGGCAAGAAAATCAATAACGGATACACACGGGAGAAGGTAAAAGGGTCTGTAGCAGTATATGTGATATTCCAGGAATGAATAGAGGGTTAATTGTGTTGGAAAACAGAATGGAATATATATATATATATATATATATATATATATATATATATATATATATATATATACACAGAGAGAGAGAGAGAGAGAGAGAATCTATATCTATATATCTATAGATATATATCTATAGATATGTATATCTAGATATAGATAATCAAGCCTTAGCATGATTTTTCAGGATGATTGTAATATAAAATAAGCCTTACTGTATTTCCCTGAAAATAAGACCAGGTCTTATATTAATTTTTGCTCCAAAAGATGCATAGGGCTTATTTTATATTACTAGCATCCTGAAAAATCATGCTACGGCTTATTTTCCGGTTAGGTCTTATTTTCAGGGAAACATGGTATTACTTCTATAAACCCAATGAATCGATCTGACATTCATCAAACAAATAGAATTTCATAGAAAACTATTGTGAAACATAACTCCAAAAAAGTAAAATTACAAAAAAATAATTTTACAAAAAAAAATTTAGATATATGGGAGAAAAATAGTAAAATAAAGTTGATGGCAAGAGCTAGCAAAAGTTATACCCCTAAAATCTTAATAGCCACGTATCATTCATGCTAATAAAAATAACTTGAATTGCTATAACACTAAAAAACTGAGCATTACGTAGCGGCATAGGCCTTAAATCTGACTAGCACTGTTCATTATTGTCTACTTTGGGTCAAGTACTACGGTACCTCCAAGGATACAAAAATAGTCCCTGGTTTTAAGGAGCTTACCTTTGGAGTTCCCATGTACTTTCATCTAGTAACTAGACTGAAAATTCCTTTGGCAAGGAACTGTATCTTTATTCTTCTACCCTTTTTATCACCTTGGCCAAAATTTTTATTTGATTAGTCACTCAATAACAGTTCACCAAATGTGTTCATATTGTTTTAACTCAATGGGTTCCAATAAAATCGAACTATATGATGTTTAATCTAAGTGGATCATTAAGTGCTCAGTAGCATTCAAGTGGCATTCAAGTCAATAAAGATTGATTGGTAAATATTTTGGTAGTTGACTAAAATGAGAGGTGAACATTTGGGATACTATATATATTTTTTTCCAAATAAGATCTTAAGATGAATGAGAAACAACTGTGATAATTAAGATGGTTGAGAGGAAAGGGAATGGGCCAGTTGTCAAGTTTCCTGTTTTACATGCACAGAGGAGCACACAGGCTTATCTGGAAGTGTGCTATTGAAATAGGAGGAAGTAGAAGTTTAGACAAAGAATATAAACAACATCACGTGACAGAACTGTTGAGAGTTGAAGTAAAGAATGAAATGTTTGATCTGGGATAATAAGCCAGGTAAAGCATAGGTCCAGAGATTTAAAGGAGTTTGAAGGGTTTGCCCTTGAAGGAAAATATGATTGACTCACTACCTTAATTTCATCAGTATGTGTTAAATTTCCATGAGTTTTAGGACAGTATGGATGAAATGTTTCTATAGCAATGATTGTCAGCCATGGTGATTTGACTACCGTCTTCTTCCCCACAGAACATTTTGCAATGTCTGGAGATATTTTTGGTTGCCACAACTAAGGGAGGGCATGTTACTACTATCTAATGGCAGAGGCCAGGGATGCTGTTAAATATCTTACAATGTACAGGACACGCACTCACAATAAGCATTCATTGATCCAAAATGTTGATACTACCAAAGTTGAGAAACCCTCTTTTAGACACATTCTTCCTAAGTCTTTCCAGATGACCCTATTTGCATATTTATTATTCTGTATTTGATTTAATATTTTTCATCACCATGAAAGGATTAATTATTAGTACTGATGAACTAATGTTGGTCCTAGCGATTACTATCAGTTGTTACAAAACTCTGTCCTTTCACTTTACCACAGCAGCTGTATGCTTGTTAGGAGGATCACCTGAGAAAATGTTTTTTCCTAATAAAGCAGAGGATGCAAGTCCTGATTAGAACAAGGTGAAAATTAAACCTTCGGTCTCCAAAGAAATGTTTTTATAGTAGTCCTTTACCATTATAACCCTCTGACTATTTTAATACAAACTTGTTTCTATAAAGCCATATTTTGGTTGCTATAACAACTTGATATTGCTCTTGATGAGCTCATCTTGCCTTAATGTTGCTTTTAAAAAGTTGGGGTTGCTATGACTACAAAATGCTGCTTTATTTTCAGCAAGCTTTTCCCCCCGTATAATTTTGCTTTTAAACATGTATGTGTACATGCAATACATGTATGTGTACTTTTACTAACATGCATTATGGGAGTCTACAGTATGGTAAGACCATGTGTAAAATCACTTGAGGCAAGATGGCAATTTATTTAAGTGTACACTATTATTCTTAAATCTATTTTCATAATGCTAGATGAACTCAGATTAGAGATGTTTTTTCCTCCTTCTTTGCTTTCCTCCTAAGTAAATAATATAACTGCTCAGTGACAGGCTCTCGATCTTTGTTTTATGATTTATTACTTCTTCCATATTATAACCTCTTCCTGTTTCCAACATATTTGTGTCTTGGCCTTGGATGGGTCATTTGAACTTGAAGAATGTGGAAGCATGTTGTGTCTTAATATGTTCATGTTTATAAATGAGTCTACTTTACAACACTGATGACTATGGTTTTCTTTTTTCTTTTTTTTACAGATTTTATTGGGGGAGGGGAACAGGACTTTACTGGGTAACAGTGTGTGCTTTCCAGGACTTTTTCCAGGTCAAGTTGTTGTCCTTTCAATGTTGGTTGTGGAGGGCGCAGCTCAGCTCCAGGTCCAGTTGCCATTATTAGTTGCAGGGGGCGCAGCCCACCATCCCATGCAGGAGTTGAGGAATAGAACCAGCAGCTTTGTGGTTGAGAGCCCACTGGTCCATAAGGAATCAAACCGACAGCCTTCAGCTTTAGGAGCATGGAGCTCCAACCACCTGAGCCACCGGGCTGGCCCTATGGTTTTCTTTATATCACAGATAACAAGATTCCCATTGCTAAGGTTTTCTTTCATTCAAATTTGGAAAAAATCATGAGGCTGGAAGGTAGGATACCTTGACTCTGTTATTAACTCTGTCACAATTAGCTATATGAACACCTGATAACCACCTTATCTCTCTAGAGGCGTGCTGTCCAATAGAAATAAAATGTACATATTTAGCATACATCTCTATTAAATTTGGTCGTACAGCGACATTTCTTGTTTATTGGTCATTTCGTAGGGTCTAGGTCCTGTGTGAAGTCTTAAGAATATATAAATGGTTAGGAAATTTTTTCTTGCTCTATGACAGAGAGAAAGTGAGTGAGAGATAAAGAGAGAGTGGGAGAAGAGAAGGCAAAGGAGAAAAGAAGGAGGGGGAAGAAGGGAAGGAAAGAAGGAAGGAAGGATAGAAGGAAAATAAAGATACTTTAAGTTGTTTCCAGCTACAATGTGCTATCATCAATAATCTAATTTTATTTTACTGTAATTAAGAAATATTGGAGTAAAGTAGGCAGTTCTCTGCTACTTTTGTGTGACTTATTCACAATTCTATTCTTGGGTAATAATTTCACAGATTAAGTGCACTCCATACATTTATTGAAGTGATCTCCTTTCCTGTCAAAACATGTAATTGAATCCAAGATTAAATAAATATTATTTTCATGGGAAAATGTAATTAGTTTGAAAAATCCAACTGTGCATGGATATTTTAGGAAAATGAAAAAGGGGTATCATGTGAAAGATTGTTATTCTTTCTCTGTAGTTTTCCTTGCTGTTTGAAGATTATGGTGTGTAAATAATCAGGGAGAAGCACATGATTGTCTTAATTTTGGTACCACACTGCAGGTGATATTGCCAGGACATCACTGATGTGTCCAGATCCCTTATCACATTATTGCTTTTTTTGTTCCTTTCCTGCCTTTTCTCATTTGGAAAAAGCGAAATCAAAGTGAGCCACTTGACTCTTGTAACCTACCCAGTGAAGGAAGTTTCTGCTTTCTTTTTTAGCCATGTGTCATTTTTTATCACCATTATTTTAGAAATAAAGTGGTTTTTTGGGTGGTTTTTATAAGCTGAGCCATTTTGCCAGGAATGCAGAGGTTTGGATGATCTAATCTGTTGTGGAAATAAGAGAACAGTGATGCAATGTGAGCCAGTTCCCAAATTAGGCTGCAGACTGTAATCTGAGTTGTGACTTAAAATGTTTGATGCTGACAGTTCCTCACGTTACAAAACATTTTAGCTAGCTCCCATCAGTTGTCACAGATTTTTTTTTTTAGCCTCTTTTCAGTGATACAACATAATGTCTGCATTTTATATCTCTTTGGCCTTTGTAAATGGGAATTACGTTCAACACATTTCACTTTCAGAGTTAAGGATCATTGTGGAATCCTTGCAACAGAGTTCCACAGTGAGTGATCAGTCTACATTAGCCTGAGGGGTTTGCTCAACACAAACATTAGAATATACCTGATGTGAGAATAACCTTAGGCATTTGTGATCACATTATTTCTCTCTAAACTGGTAAATAAAACTATTGGTACCCTAAGGCGATTTGTTTACATTGAGTACAGATTATAGAGGCTAATTCTGTGTACTGAAAGAAATGACTTCAGCAACCTTTCAAATTATTCACCATAAACTCATGTTTATTTGTAGATTATATGTGAATTATTCATTTTATGTTTTTCTGTCTATTTTTTATACTATGGATAACTTTTTTCTGACTATTTTTACTGCAAAGCAGTAGGGACAAATAATTATGTTAGGTTTGCCAATTGACACTGGTTAAAAGTTTGTGATAGATTATATTTATAGTTATTTACATTTTTGTTCCCAGGTATCATTTTTAAAATGTGGAGCCCTTTGAGCAAAAACATGCTTTAAAAGGCTACCTTTAATTCATGGGCTGAAAGAATTCTGATGTTAACTCATTAGACTATAAGACACACTAGAAACATGGAATTTTATAGATGGAAGAGACTTTGAAATCAACTCATTCCATAATTTTCAATCTTTTTGTCTGGCAAGTCGTTTTTTTCAAAAGAAAGTGTACCCTGAGCTTCAAAACATCAAGGACAGATTGAAGAACAAGAGAAGAAGGGAGGGTGAGGAGGATGGGAAAGTGTCATCCTTTCCCTGGAACACTGAGTTCAGATGGAAAGCCACATATCAACTGTAACTCCATCCATTTACCAATAAGATACAGGAAACTTAAGTGATTTGTTCAAGATCAGACAGCTCTGCCTGAAAGCCTGGTCAGTTAGGCTTTTTCATTCACTCATTCAACAAATATGTGAGTGCCTAGTATGTGACTCACTAGTTCTTAGACTATTGGAGTTTTCGCGATACAAGCATGAACAAGCAAAGCAAGGCCCTGCCTTCATGGAGCTTACGTTCTTGTTCAGGATGAATAATACACTAGCAAATGCATGTTGGAGGTCATTTCAGATTAACACTGTGTGATGTGATGACATAGAGTGACTTGAGAAGAAGGTACTTGTTATTGAGGTCGGAGGGCCTCTTGGAGAAGGTGACATTACAGTTGGTTCATACTCTGCTCCTTGTCTTCCTCATAGCGCTCAGTGGTTACTAGCAAAGCTGTCATGTTGAGGTTATAGTGGAAAGGACACTAGATTATAAATCAAAGATAGGGGTGCTAGCCTCAATTCTGTGTCCTTTTGAGATGTTACGTACTTTATATCTGTAAAATGAAAGACTTCATGTCTACACAGGGTTACGGAAATTCTGGTCTCTGCCTTTATTTTTCCTAGCCCTCCCAACCACCCTCCCTGCTACTGTACCACTTTTCTGTACGTTATTTTCCAGTAATACTGAATTTGTTTAGTAAGATTTATTAAGATATTTTAAGCCTTTAAAAGGATGGTGGTTCTCTTAGCCTTGGCTGACTCTCTTTCAAATTCCTACATTTTTAAATATCTTAAGTCACTACTTCCCATCTAAAACGTTCTCTGATTCTTTCTTACAGAGGGAGGAGTGATTTTTGTTTTGTTTCATTGTTTTGAGCTATTGAAATGTTCTTTTAAAATGGTGTTTTTTACCCTTTAAAGTGTTTCATTGCACATATTACACTTAATCACTAGTAATCGCTTATGTATTCTTTCCCCATTAGGACATGAGCTCTTTTAGGGAACAAAATATGTTTGATTCACAATCAAAACATGGTTTTTGCCCACAGAAATTACAATCTAAAGAAACTGCATGCAATTTAAAATAATAGAATAATTATACACTCATAAACACAGAGAAGAACCTTACCCAGAGCTATCTCGTGGTAAATGGCCTTTGTTCTGCTGTTACACGATCAGATTGCAAAGGGGGATGCTTTCTGGTTTAGCCTGGGAGAGAGAATATATCTGCTTGCTGAATCCTTCACTAAATTGGGAAGAATATACACATTGAATAGGAAACAAAGAAACAAACAATATTTTACTGAGACTCAACTTTCCTTGCACCCCAAGGAATTTAGCATATATTGCGATGGGCACAAGAGAGTGTAACCAATCCATCAAATACCATCTTGCAAAATAATCACTAAGTGCTTCAGAGATTAGATTGATAATAGAGTCAACCTTTGGTAAACATTTAAAGTATGTTTTTGTCAGCTTCCTCAAACTCCATCTTTTTGTCCTATCCTCGGTCGATTTATAAGTAAAAATGCAAGGATACAGTTTTGTGGGAGCTAACAGAGTATTCAGCTAAAATGCTTGGTCAGAATACCTGATTTCAATGCATTGCTCATCTAGTTACCAGTTTTGTCATCTTAGACAAATAGCTTACTATGCTGCACCTCCATTCACATATCTGTGACATGTGAATAGCACCTGCCTCATAGATTGCTCTAAGGACTAGATGTATCAATGCACGGGAAGTACCTCGTGCAAAACCTGGCACATGTTGCTTTAAAATTCTTGACCATAGCTAAAATATATTGTAAATATTGATGTCATTTTGGTTTATTTTTGATATTACAATTCCCTAGGGCTATACCTAGTTCAGAAGTAAGTTGTTTTTCTTTTCTTTTTTAATAAATGATAGGTTAATTCATTATTTGCTTTATTCAGTAGTTCTCACATATATTCCTTTTTCCTCATTCAAAAAAATATTTGCAACACTTTCCCCCTCTAACTCTCCGGACTAGTTAGATAACTAACAGTTGTGTAAAGAAAGCCTATGAATTCCAAGGATTTTTGATAAATGTAAGCCTGGTAACTCCCTCTGAGACTTGAACAAGTTGCTATTCTGAGAATTTTGTTATGCAGCCATCACTGTTTCCAGTGTTGTCTTTTGCTGTAGAAATACATGAGAAGTATGTGCACCATGTTATTTTACTCTATTTTGTTCTGGCTAACATGGTATTGAAGGTTCCAACTGAAGACAAAGTAATTATACAAGTCATACCCTGTAAAGAACTAATGGTATCTTTGTGTTTATGTTTTGACATAGGAAGGTCAGATGAAGTGTTCAATTAGTGACACATTAGCCTCATCTATAAAGGACAAATCAGAGGCTAGGGGAGTCATCTGGATGAAAGGGAATATTAAAATACTCATTTAGAATTTAGAATGCAAATCAAAGTATGTCTGTTTAGTAGTTTGAAAATTTTATAGTCTTTTGACAACAAGCTAGAAGGAGGTGTTTTATGTGATTAAAGCACATTCTTCTAACATCACTTCTTTTTTTTTTAATTGCAGTTTATTGGAGTGACAATTGTTAGCAAAGTTATATAGATTTAAGGTGTACAGTTCTGTAATACATCACCTATATATCACAAATATATGGTGATGGAAAGAGAAGTAACATCATTTCTTAAATGGGTGAATCTAAAGTAGGTTCTTTCTGCATGTTTGCCCAGGGAAATAATTGTTCCTGGCGTGAGGTCCTATATTTAGAAGAGAGAAATCTAAAGAGAATGGCTGTGACTAAAACATAGTAGCTTAACAGCAAATTTGTAGATAGTGGTAGGTTACCCCACGCTCGTCTGCTAATTGCTAATTTTCTTGGTTGTTGCATTGTCTCACTCCACGCAGCTGAATGGGTCAGATTACTATGGAGGGATATGTTGCAGCTTTCTGAAAAAACCCTGGGAGGTGTGGTATTTCCCTTTGTGTTTCACTGATGAAAAGTTTAGTAATCCTAACAGTGACCTGAGACTGATTTACGTAGACATCCTATATAGTAGAGATGGTCTTTAAATATACACATCCAATTAGTAAACTTTTACTGAAATGCCTTAGTAACTGTAAGATCTCCTGCATCACTAATTTTGTGTTGATATTTAAGCCATATTCCCTTATTTGCAGGAATGTATGGGAAGAGAGGTAGTTAATTTTTGCTGTTCTTTCTAAGTTTGATCTAGAACAAGGCTGAATATACTTTTTAATGGGGCTGAGAGTAAATATTTCAGACTTTGTGGGCTCAGAGGCAAAATTGAAGCTATGATGAAGGTACTTATAAAACAGTGGGAAAACTGCCTTTTCTTATTCTCCTGGAAGCAATAGGCTCTCACAGTAGCACCTAGGTGAGAAAAAAAGGCAAGTTGATGGTTGTTGATGCAATGCTCAATTGGTGAACTCTGCCTGCCAGGTCACCTGGCTCTCATTCCCATGTCCTTTCTCTCCCTTCTGGTCTCCCTTCATATTTCTGGTGAATAATACTCCCATTACAGGCAGCAGGAGCTGCCCAGTAGCTCTGAGCCAGTTCAATCCCTACCCTTGCTGATGACATAGAAGGAAGAAGAGAGATAAATGTCTGGTATCCTCTGCTGAAATTAAGACATTTTGCCTTGATAGCAGTGCATGTGCTGGTCTTTGTGTTATGGTCCATCATTTTAGTTGTGGAGAGAAGAGGGTGGAGAAATCTAAGTCCAGATAATTTATACAGGAAAAACAAACAAACAAACAAACAAAAAACTTCTGAAATCAGCCCATTTGTATAATTAGGAACCACCCATAATGCTTCTTTGCATTGAGGGCACTCAGTCACTGAAATATTGTTTTCTTGTTTCCTTTTCCAAATAATGTTTCATAGATATTGATGTAATTGATACATAAATTCAGATAATATTTTCAAATATTTTGCTGGAACATATTTCCTTTTGAATTTCCCAAACTCTACTTCTACCCCTTCTTTGCTATCTATTTATTAACTACTAACTCTGATCACATTTTAATGTCAGATCTTGAGACTTACGGTGGCTTGGTCCAAATATCTTGAAACCCATGAAACAATGAAGGCCCTGTCTTCTATATCCTGCCTACTTTTTTCTTTTAAGCAAGCAAAGGAGTGGTTATGCTTGCATAGTGCAAAAGGATCCAGTTAAAAGAGCAAGAGGTTAAACCTCCACCCAGACAGTGGAAGTGTGGAACCACACACGGAATAATTTAACATCAGGGAAGAGGATCAACATTCCGACAGCTTCTGATACTTCAGGATTGTCTAAAGTTGAATCAATGACCTTTCTGTCCTCATTGCAATTATATCTGTCCCAAGCGAAGGTCTCTTTTTGGTATCGGAGTCTCTGATGAAAGCAGCATTATCAAAGTAGAAAGGTCACCACTGCTCAAACCTGGCTCCAGAGGTTAAGGAAACTTGAAGATTGCTGGCAAGGAGCAAAAGAATAGACAGCTTCTTGTTCCACTTGGGGTTTATGCCACTGGCGTCCTGGACTTCCTTAAGATTATTGATCTTTATTTTCTGAGCTCTGTAATAGCCCTAGGAACAGCCATGCTTCAAGAACTAATATTTTTAGGTCATATAAGCTAACCCTGGCTTATTTCGAGTGCTTCCAAACAAAATACAACGGCTTAAAAAAGGAAAAAGCTGGAGTTTGGGGAGGGTGCTCCATCTCCAGAGAAAAATAGTCATCATCATCCCTGTCCCCATCAGCTTTATCATCATCGCAGGCACACTTTTCAGATTTTTTTCTTTAATTTTTCAATTACAGTTTACATACAATATTATATTCGTTTCAGGTGTAGAGCATAGTGATTAGACATTTATATAACTTACAAAGTGATCACCCTAGTAAATCTAGTACCCATCTGACACCGTACATAATTATTACAATGTTACTAACTCTATTCCTCTTGCTGTATTTTACATCCCCATGACTATTTTGTAGCTATCACTTTGTACTCGTTCATCCCTTCATTTTCATCCATCCTCCCCAAACCCTCTCCCATCTGGAAACCCTCAAATTTTCTCTGTATCTATGAGTTTGTTTCTGTTTTGTTTGTTTATTTTGTTCTTTACATTCCACATATAAGTGAAATCACATGGCACTTGTCTTTCTCTAGCATACAAAATTTTATACTTAATGTACACCAACCGCTATTCTAAGAACTTTACATATATTAACTCACTGTAGTACTAACAATAACCCTACGAATAAAAACCATTGTTTCTACTTCCTAGATAAACGAATTTATGAGAGAGATTGGACTTATGGGTGATACAGAGCTTTGGTTTTATCAGCAGTAGAGCCATTGAATGTTTTCAGCAAGGGAGTGGCATTGTCTGCATTTCAAACATCTAGACATGTAAAATCCATGGGAGATTAGAGGAACTAAAAACAGGCTAGGTGTGATAAAAATTCCAGAGGAAGTGGTGAGGAGAAGGAGAAGAGAAAGGGGTTGGTTTGATAAATAATTTGTACGAATAAACAGGATTGGGTAATTGGGTTTGGGGGAAAGGAATGAGTCAAACAAGTCAATGTCCCAAGTGAATTTCGTGTGTATATAGAATAGAAAGTGGGCAAATAATAATGCTCAGTCTTATGAATCCCTGACTCATGACCTGACATTAGTGTACCAGCCTGCCCTAGGAAGGATGTTTGAACTTGACTGGGTCTTTCTGCATTCCATTTGATTAGAGACAGGCTGGGGAAGATTCCCTGAAAGACTGTCAGGAGACTTTGCCTTGAAAACTGCGAATAAGAAATTCAAAAAAAGGAAATAAGAAATAAGTCACTTAACTATTAAAGATCCAATCAAATCAATCAAACCAAACCCTCTTGTTTTGATAGCTGTGTAGGGAGGGATCTTCCTGCATTTTCCTGTGTAAGAAAAGCTTCCCAGGACTCTAATGTTAATTAGGGAATTTGTGTTTTCTACAGTTGATTGCATTATCATCACAGACATGACAGCTAAACCCCTCTAAGCAGGGAGAAAGAAACCATTTAAGTGTTCTCGCCAATCAAGCTTGAAAGGATTTTAGAGATAATGGATAATTTGACATTTGCTATCAGAACTGCCCTAAAGCACATTCATAGATGTGCATATGGGTCATTTCTAGTCCTTCCTTTGTGATGCTTCCAAGGAGAGGGAAGAGAAAGAACACATTGTTATCTATCTAGTAAGATATTACTGGAGAAACATCAGCTGAGTTTATGAATACTATCTGTAGTTGCTTCCTTAAAGTTTCCTTTAAGCTGGACTTCTAATTCAAACGTACTGTCACTGGTTGAAGTCTTTTAATGGTTCACGGAAGTTAGCAAAGTATCTGAATGATAGTTAGGTTTTGGAGATGCTATTTTCCCCTTTATGTCTCAACAAATATTAACACAGTTAATTTGATTCAAGTTGATCATTGCTTGAAGGTAACTTGGACTCTAGGGAAATTTGTTTTCCAAATTTTAGTATAATATCTAGCATAAAAGTCTGAATATTTGTAACACTGAACTGAAGATTGTAGAAAGTCTTGAAAAATAATTCGAGGAGTCTCTCAGGGTGAAGTTTTAAACAATAGCACCTAAAATGGCTCTGAACATAAAAGTAAAAACAAAATTTAAAAATTTAAAAGTCTGTGTCCATTATCTCTCAGTTCATTTGGAAATGCTGAAAGCACAAAGTCACAGACCATCTCCTTATGTATGAAGAATTCTCCCTGTTGCATTTTTGGTGCAATGATAGATAAAAGAAAAAATACAGTGACAATGCAGCCATCACCTCTCCTACTTTAAACCATTTCAGGCTTTAAGTTCTGTGTGTCTCAGGCCATAATTTCTAGGACCGGTGTCCCACCCAATAATTGTTTCTGTGACTTTAATTTTAATCTTGTTGCTTATACTTAAGTACTTACTTTGTGTCAGGCACTGGCTCTAGCGTCTTTCATCACATAACTCAGATAATCCTCATAGAGACTTCGAGAGTTAGTTTTACCTATGAGAAAGTGAAGCCCAGAGAAGTTACACAACTTATTTAGAGCCACATTTCAAGCAGTGAAGCAGAGATTGGATCAGTGTGTCTCACTGTCATCAGTAGGATAGGGGAAGTGACCCAATACCCTTCTTTGTGACATTATGGATTGGGGATAGAAGCCACTCCAACCTCAGGGACTGCACTTAACCATTATACTAACCTGACCCCTACTTGTCTTTCATATTGGCTGAAATTCTACCTTGAGTGATGTATGATATTAGCTTGACACCTTTTGCTGCTTCATTAGTTGTTTTCTCAAGGGCATTCAGCTGTCATCAGACTCCTTACATTGAGTTACTTTATCTCTCTTGTGTAGGTGAGATCAGAGATCAGGGAGTTTTGAAATTATAATTGGTAGTTTGCAAACTTCTTGGTCTCAGGACTGCTTTACACGGTTAGAATCTTTTGAGGACCTCAGAAAGCTTGTGGCGTTGTGGATATCACTTTGTAGAACCTCTTCCTTTATGTCTGTGTCTTTATCCTACATGCTTTATCTATGATATACAATGACATACTGTCCCCAGATGCACTGTCTTGAGAAAGCATTTGAAAATGTGAGAGACAACTAAGAAAATTAGCCAGAAGGATACAATACTGGCCAGCTGAGTTTCTGGAGTCATGTTGTTTCTATTGCTCAGTGTGAATGCTGGTATCTTGCTTGCAAAGCTTTTCATCCTTTCAGAGACCCAGACCTCTCTTTGAAATGAGGGACAATACAAACCTCTCTGTCTTTTTTTATTTTTTTAACCAACCAACTCAGAGTGTTATCCTCATTTGGTTCTAGAATTCTGTCAATTTGATCTGCTTCTTTGAATATTCTTTCTCTATATCTGTTGAATTTTATCGATTCCTATACAGATAAGTTACACTAATGAATAATTCTCAGTTCACATCTTAAGACCTGGTAAACCGATTTCTCCTTTTGCAGTCTGTATGTGGGAAAGATAGACTAGTGCTTTAACTGAAATTCATTATTAACAGCTCTTTAAGTCAAACTTGTGTTCTTGATTTGATTTACTGATTTGAAACCGCAACCAAAGGTGGCTGAAATGTGACTTTCCTTGACATCAGCCCCAAATATGCCTTCCCATTTTCCTCACTGTCTGTTGGTTGGATTTGCTTATTTTCCAACTATTTATCATATGCCACATATGATGCCATTTGGCTGTTTCAAAATACAAGTCAATACTTTAAGGTAATGTTTATTCTTACAGAAAATATACAAAATCCATTCATAGGCATACATGCCATGCCCCTCTTTGTTGTATACTGTGTCCTATCAGTTTGAATATAAGAATGAGCCCTGGTCTCAAAATTCAGGTTACCCTGCAGAGCTTGAATTGGTGACAAGGAGGAAACTGGAGACCTGGGTCCTGTGATTTCAGGGATTCTTCACCTTCAGTCTTTTTCACCTTCCCCAAGGAAGTATCCTACCCAGAATATTCAGGTAGCAATGAATCCTGAGACCAAATACTGAAGAAATAACCTTTATATTCACAGCAGACCCCAAACTTCTCTCAGCTTGAAAGGCCACAGAAACCCTCTGGCAGCCAATTGAGCATGAATAGTCAACAAAACTTTAGTTTTCAATGACAGTCCCAGAGAGTCTATACTAGAATTACTAGTATACTAGTATACAGATATGGTCATTAATTAAAAATGGTCATGGAAATGAAATATTTGGATCATATCTGAGATAAATCAGTAAACTCTAACTTACACATAGGATGAGATCCCAGTAACTACTAGAGTTTAACATAAGGACTTTTCATTAAGGATATACAGTATTTTCCTCCCCAGAGAATTATAAATAGAAAATCTGACTGCAATTGACACAGGGTGGGGGCAAAGCCATGCTTGCTGGCTATCTGACTTGTATCAGAAAGCCAATCAGATCTTCTTGTAGAAATTGTTTACTTCGGGCTTTACTTTCCCAAACTGCAAGATAATGAAAACACACCATCCTTGGTTTTTCAATGTAATTTTATTATCCCATGTCACAGGACTGAGATTATTTTTGTCCACTATTAGAAAATGAAATATGTTTCCTTCAAAATAAAACTGATATATGTGACAGATTGAGTCAATGATTGGCTCTGTAATGACAAGAAAAATTGAGTAATTATTCAATTTTCTCTCAATTAAAAATACTGAAACACATCATAATCTGTAGAAACATTTTTGTTGTCTGCCTTATGGGTGAGCATTTACAAATATCTCCATACTTGTAGAAGTCTGACATATCATATCAAAATCTGTGTGATAGTCTAAATTTCTCAGAAAGTTACTGTGTTTCCCCAAAAATAGGACCCAACTGGACCATCAGCTCTAATGCATCTTTTGGAGCAAAGATTAATATAAGACCTGGTGTTACATTATAATATTATATTATATTATATTATATTATATCATATCATATTATGTACCCACCCTTATATTATAGTAAAATAAGACCAGATCTTATATTAATTTTTGCTCCAAAAGACACATGAGAGCTGATTGTCCGGCTAGGTCTTATTTTCAGGGAAACACAGTATGTGGAAACAGAGAAAAGTGTGCTTTAAACACAGTATAACTGAAGTAGTTTCAGCTCTAGAAGCAAGCTTTTAGTAATCAGGTATCTACAATGGCATCTTAGCTAGGTATGGTTGATAGAAGTTTTCATTTTTTAGGATAAAATCCCAGTTCTTAAGAAGGACAAAACAACTATGGAATAGTGACATGTGTAGAGCATCCTGTTGCTAGAGAAAAGTCAAAAGAGAAGACAAGTGGAAACATTTCATCAAGAGTTGCTCATATGTAAGTTGATTCTCACCAGGACAACTCCTATGCCTCTTCTACAGCTCTCTCACATCTTTCTTATCTTTGCATCCCTGAAGCTGGTGACCACTCTAACAGATGGTGCTCATGTTTTGTTTTGTTTTGGTTAGTTTCTAGTTCCCTGGAAAAGCAATGCAAGAATTACCATACAATTTCTGTTATTCTCATGCTTGCTTTTTTAGTTTGTTTGTTTTTCTTTCCTTTTACAAATATATCCTGAACCCCATTCCCTGAACTATGGGCCTCGATGAATAACTAGTGATTCAAAAACTTTTTAAGAGTTACATGGATGTCAATCAAACCTTATTTTTTTCCTAATCTGACATAAAATGACCAAAAAATAAATAAATAAATAAACAAACAAATACAAAAAAACAGTGACTCCCTTACTATATCAAGCCTGGCCTTAAAGACAGTTTTGTTTTGTTTTTAACTTGTAATATATTTGGGGTTTCATGCTGTCATGAGAGAATTACAACCATGCCGATGGAGGGAAGTGTGCCCAAAAGCCAGCAGTAATGATTGATGAACACCTTCCTCCTAGACCAATTCCTCTCATGAAGGGATTGGATAGAAGTGTTCTTTCACGATTTATGGTTTGAGAACAGACTCTATTTTGTACTGAATGCCACTGATGCTGAGGAGGAAGGAAGCTACTCTATTAAGTTGTACATTCTGTAGATGCTTCCATTTGTTTTGTTGTTGGTGGTGGTCTCTACAATAAACGGAAATCTGCCTCCTTATATTGAATACTGTTGTTTTTACTTCTTATCTCTAAAGCTTCTGAAGATCTAATTCCTTTTTCATGTCACCACAAGTTTTTCTATCGGGCATAATCTTTCAAGTCTTTTCTTTTTTAGCTGACCATTCTCAGGCATTGTCCTTTTTTGGAGGAGCTCTAACTTATTAGTATCTCTCTTCAAATGGGATTTGGGAGACAGTTGTGGATATAAGATATTCCTCAGAGGATCACACACGTTGGTAAATGATTAGAACATATTGAACAAAAGAAATGGTTAAATACGGTATACATAACAGAAAATTTCACAATTGTGGAGATGACTTGGTAACTTGTCATGCATGGCACAAGGCGGCAGAACTCCCTCTGAAATTAAATGACTGACACTCCTTCTTCAATGAGCTTTTACAATTAAAAAGAACTTGACATTGAGCATGAAGTATGAAATGTCTAATTTAGTTTTAGCACACATGTTTGTTATCTTTGTGATTAGGAACTCCTTATCACAGGGCAAATTCCTAGGTATTGTGTTGAAGAAAGAACCAATATCGTCTTTTAAATTCTACTTGCATGTTGATAGGGAAATACATTTCTGTTTCAATTTTTTTTTTTTTTAAATAATGGTTGAAAGCTATTCTGTGGAAAATCTAAGTAGAATTTTTTCTCCTTAAACTTCTGTTTCTTTTGATTTTTAACTTTTATTCAAGCATCCCATAAAAACCTATACATAATAATGAGCAGCATTGATTTGCAGACTTTTATATTTCTTCTGCTTTGATATTTCATATAGTAACAATCCATCTCCTTTTTGGATCAATTTTAGTGCTCCTTTATTTTTCTGTAATTTTATTCATCTTGTATTATTTAATACCAACTCAGCTAAACCTGGTATTGGCATCAGCCTGGGGACTGATTGGTTGAGGTTAGGGTCACTTTTGGAAAATCATTTATTGAGTGAGGGCTTTCCATTATGTCCTTTTTTTTTATTAGTAAACCACAGAGGAGTTTGAATTTTTATTTTAATTCATTTAGACTACATGTTGATTTTGTTTTTTCAGTTTTCAGGATTTTTAAAATTTTTATTCATTGGTTCATTCATTCATTCAGCCAGACGACATTTAATGAAAACTTAATATAGTGCCGTGTACTGGAAATACAAAATAAAAGATATAATCTCAACTTCAAGATTCACCAATAAGTCAACTGACAATGAAAATAAAATATGATAAGTGCTATTGCGGAGGAAAGGAAACAAAGGGGGCTGGGCGCTTAGCAGGTTGGGAAAGAAGTCAGGCAGGACTTCCTGAATGACCTTTCAATTGAGTCTTGAAGAAATAAGCTAGTTGGAGAAGGGAGGGAAGGATGTAGCAAAAGAAAGCAAAATGGGTGTAAAGTTGTAGATACACAAAAGAACCTGGTGGGTTTGGAAAACTCAAAATAGTTCAATTTGACTAGGGAATGGGGTGCATGGAAAAAATTGTTATGGATGAAAGCATGGGCAGATAGGTTAAACTCTGTCTATTGCTTCCTTATCTGTAAAGTAGAGACAGGTTTCCAAGGTTGCTCAGCAGAGTGTTAGGATGTATTAAGTGCTTTATGTTCTTTACTGATGGAAGTGAATAGGGTTCCATAATACCTTTCTTCTGATTAAGGAAACCTTCCTGTTTAAATTCTGTTCTATACATGAAATTCTAAAATTTCTGACAAACGGTTTGTGGACCAGATAGATGCATGCCTCTTGTTAATGTTTTAAAATATTTACTAATTATGAGGTATATTTCTGATTTTGTTATTTGCTGGACTCGTTAAGATAGAGCAATTACAAGTGGAAGGCAGAACAGCATAGTGGTTGATCTCAGCCTTTTTGAAGTCAGACTTGCAAGTTTCCTGTTTCTAATCTGCAAAATGGTGATAATCATAATATATAACTTAGTGTTTTCTGACACTTGGAAGAAATGGAAGTGGTTCAAAGAATACCAAGCACCTAGAAAGAATTTTGAAATAGTAGCTAAAAGTCACACTTCATCTGTGGTCTTGTTTTCAATGATAAGTTAGTATGTGTTTTCTTTCAACATAGCTCTGATGTACATTTTTCACCATTTAAAAAAATGATTTATATATTTTTTCAGTTACAGTTGTCACTCAGTATTATTTTATATTAGTTTCAGATGTACAGCATAGTGGTTAGACATTTATCTAATTTAGACAGTGATCCCCGGATTAGTCTAGTACCCACCTAGCATTATACATAGTTGTAACATTATTTACTATATTTCTATGCTGTACTTTACATCCTGATGACTATTTTGTAACTACCAATTTGTACTTCTTAATCCCTTCAGCTTTTTCTCCTAGTCCCCCAACCAACCTCCCCTCTAGCAACCATCAGTTTGTTCCCTGTATTTATGAGTCTGTTTCTGTTTTGTTTATTCATTTATTTTGTTCTTTAGATTCCACATATAAGTAAGATCATATGGTATTAATATCTGTCTTTGTTGGTCTGACTTACTTCAGTTAGCATAATACCCTCTGGGTTCATCCATGTTGTCATAAATGGTAAGATTTCATTCATTTTATGGCCAATATTTGAAAACACTAATTTGAAAAAAATATATGCACCCCTGTGTTCACTGTAGCACTATTTACAATAGTCAAGATATGGAAGCAACCTTAGTGTCCATCAATAGATGATTGGATAAAGAATATGTGCTATGTATATATATGTATAATGGAATATTACTTAGCCATAAAAAAGAATGAAATCTTACCATTTATATTTTTATTCAACATTTTTTATTTTTTCCTATTTCTTTTTTCCATTTAGTTAATAAATTGAATAGAAACAAGCTGGTAAATGCCTCTGAAAGCAAAAAGATTTAAAGTTTTTCCAACTGCAAGTTATGATGTGTTAATATGACACAGAATCAATTTAGTAGAGGTACAATAAGTACTCTTATTTTTATAAAACAGAATGGAACATAATTGAAAATATAGGAGTGTATAGGAGTGGGTAAGTGTTGTTACATTAAATTTTGTTTCAGTTATATGTATATTAGGCCATTGTGTAAAACATATTTTCTGCTATGGGTCTTGGTCAAAAAAAGTTGAAAGCACAGAAGAGCAGGTGTTAGAAGTTTCTCCTTTATTTGTACCAGAATCCCAGATTGCTGTACTATTACATTTGGATAAAATCTAGCACATTTAAAAAAAAAAAAAAAAAAGACTCATTTTTTATAGTTTGTCAAAAACAGTTACCACACGTGATTTTATAGAACATATAGGTTGTTTTTAAGGTGCAAAGAAAAAAATGCTGTCATTCAATTATTCTGTCTGTTTGAAACTCAGAAATGACTTCATCTTCGGTTTATGTAAAAAGAGTTTTGAAAAATAGGGTGAGGTTTTTCCATTGCTTTTGTGAGCGCGTGTGCATCTACACCCACCACAGAAAGTACAGACAGCTTTAGGAATTTGACGCAAACTTTGCTTTCTCCTTCTGTTCTTACATTATACATTCATATAGTTGCCTATTTGGGGCAGCCAGGTTAATCCTATCTAGTGGTACACCCCTACCGAGCTAATGCTTTCCTTCACTGTAAGGCATTTTCTAATTACTTTGTGAATAAAATGTTTTAGATTGAAAGTAAATTTGAATGCATAATTTGTTTGTAGCTAAAAAGGTGCTCTCTTTAATGGTTGAATTGGGGCTGGTGGTTTATGTAAGGGTCTCCAATTGTCATGTGGTGGAGCTGTGCCTAATGATCCATTTCTCTTTGGGCTGGAAAAATAATTCAGAATGTGGTGAGTACTCAGTGACAGAAGGAATAAATATTTTCCTTTTTAAACAGTAGTTTTCTTGGTTCTCTTATAAGGGTACTGCTTGAAACCTTAATAATTTAAACTATTGCCAACCTCTGTAAAATTCCTTGTTTTATAGACTTCGTCCAAGTAAGTGGCTCTTGTTTTTAAGCTCATGTAATCTTTACATTTAGCTTTTTAATCACTAGATTTGGACCATTGTGGCTTAGCTATGATCAGTAAATGAGTCTGGCTAGCAGTAAACCTTAAGATTTGAGCAGATGTTCTGAGGTTCCAATTGTTGCCAGTCAAGGGTATAGAAAGAATTGTATAATTCTCAGTGGCCTGAATGAAGGTCTAGAGGCAGCCACTTACATATTTAGAAAAATAACTCCCTGGAATCCTTCCAGGTCTATTTTGTTAACTTTCTATTTGTTTTCTATCTTAAGAGAAAAAATAGATTAGTATTGTGGTATTCCCCCCCGATAATAATGTAGACTTACTCTTTGAACAAATCCTTACCCCTCAAACAGTTTAGCTGAATAGTCTGAGGCAAAGGAAACTATAAATCAATCATTGCAAACTCAAAAGTACATGTAAATCAATTGGGATAACTTAAAATAATGAATCAAGGAAAAGAAAGAAAGAAAAAAACAAACACATGGCATTCCTGATCGTTTTGTTTTCTCGTAACAGATCCCTGGTTACAGAGACATACTTATGTATCATTAAAAAGTAAAGTGAAAGTATAACCATAATACCTGGCAACTGGCCCCTTCCTTACAGGGAGAGAAGACACTGGTGTTGTCTGTGGCAAAAGGGAGAAGCATGCCCTGCCTAACCAGCCCTCTCTCTCAGCTCCACCAGATGGTTGTCATTTAGGACATTATGGGTCTGTATTAATCACTTGTTTTATCACTTTGCCAATTGTTCAATCTGGCCTCTCTAGATACTTTAGAGACAGGGAAACAATTTAGGTAAACAATATTAAATAAATAGTCCAAGGTCACAAAATGAAGAGACTAAAAATGATAAATCTTCAGCTTCTAACCTTTTACATAGTTAATAGAGCAGAAAAAAAAAAAAAAGAATTCCTATGAGGCCATTGAAACAAAGCCATAGTTAATCAAAGAGATATCTTGGTTGAATAAATAAATCAGGGGAATCTAGATGGTAGCATTCAACATTTATGGAAAATTTCATTAAGTCATGAATAGATGGGAAACTTCTGTTTGGTGACTGTCTTATTTTCATTTTGTTTTTAAACTGTAAGCTCCCTCAAGTTCTTTATGGAAAGTAACCGTTTTAAATGCATGAGTTTGCATACACACACACACACACACACACATATTTATTTATTTATTTATTTACAATCACACCCTTCTTATTGGCTTATGACAAGAGGGAAATCAATACCAGCCTGGGACTTTGGCTACCTTGGCTTGGCTTTTGCCTATAGATTTTCCAGTAGCCGAAAGCAAAGCCATTGGTTCACCATAAACAATTCTATAAATTAACAGAGTTAGATGAAGCAATACTTGGTTTTTATTTATCATATAATTATTTTATGCTTTACTTATTTACAGCACTTGGTAGTTGGAATTGAGAGTGCAAGAGTAAACTGACTGATGTTTAGTATCTCCTCCATGAGAACACAGCTCTGTTTGGCACAAAATGATGCTCAATAAATATTTAATTAACTAAAGGTTCTAGGCCACCACAAGAGCTGAGGGTGATTTGGATATTACATGTGGGGTAATGAGCTTTGGGCCCTAGGTTAACGCCCGGGAAGTCTGCGACCAGGTAAATAGGAAGGACTTTTCATTTGACCCATCTGCCCAACCAGAATCCAGAGACATACTTGTCCCATGCCTGGCTTATTCTGTTTGTTGTTCTCTGTGACTTTTTATTAGTCAAATTTGCCTTATGTTTTTCTTCTATGCTATTTTTGTCTGTATTAAAGTCTTTAATATGATAGGTAGCAAATGGGGAGAACAGTGTGATTTATTTGATGATTTTCCTTAAGTCCTATTTTTTTTTAGAAAAGTCTTGAATATACAAAACAAGATGACACCCTTTGTTAAATCCTAAGATGACAACAAATTGAACTGGCTCTAAATAGTGCCTAGTGTAGTGGATGGGCATTTGCGATGATTCAGTATGGTGGTCCATATTTTAGACTTTCTTTCTGAAAACCTTCTCAATGAAAAGTGATTTTAGCCTGAAAATATGAAATAATGAAGGTAGGTAAGTGTAGGTGGATGAAAAGGGGGAAAAAGATTAGTGAAAGATGATGTTCCTAGAGATAAGGATTGTGGATTTTTCTCCAATTACATATCCTAATAATTTAGTGTTATGATTAATATTCTCTTAGCTAGTACTAATGAACTATTTACAGAAGTTGAAACATTCACAGTTGAAATGGCATGTTCTTTCTGGGTCTCCTTTTTCTGTGAAGTTTATGAAAAACTGACAAGCAATGTTTTATTATTTTAGACATGTATATTCCATTTTGGAACCTCTTCTTTTCTTAGAATAATAATGGAAATGTTTTCTTGAAACCCAAGATGTAAATACATAGGTCAAGGAATCTCTGCAGTGCTGAGTCTCTAAAATGAATAAGCATGTGGTGTCTGAGCTTGGTGGTGAGCAGGAAAGCATCTTAGCATGCACGTTAAGCAGTCACAAGGAGAGAGATATGGTTATTATTTAAATATTTGATATGTGATTGAGTTTTATTATTATTCATTTATTGAGTCATTACTGTGTTAAGTGCCTGTAGTCTAGAAACTACAAAATAAAATAGGATGTTGACTTTGTCTCAAGCTGTCTCTGGTTTTCGTATACTTTATTTGCCTGCCATCTTCAAAAGGCATAACAGATAATTAAGCAACTCTGTGTCATAATACAAGCCCAAGAATGAAGAAGTGAATGATATGAGCAGAAGAGCCTGTCTCTGATTAGAATAGAATCATGGAGACAAGAAGAAAGCAGGATGTAATTATTTTTCAGTTCAGTTAGTTAATGGGAAATAAAAACACATTGGAAGCATTATTTCCCAATTAGAGTAAGAATGGAAAGAAGAGAGTCAACTGGCTAATTAACGTTAAGAATAAGAAAGATGTGGTCATCCTGAATGAACCGAAGAAATGCCTTAAATGTCTCATGGGGATAGATAAGGTCATGCCTCTTCAAAGAAAATTGCAAGTTCTCCAAAAGAACAACGGCTCTCTTTATACACTACAGAACTAAGAAGGTAAACTACAGCTTGACCCTAAGTGGCGGCAATTTTTAAAGAATTGCTTTGGACTTTTTCACCAGTTGTATTTTTAAAATCATTTTAGCATATTTTAGAATAGGACAGGTAAGGACTGAAGCTTTATACATATACACTGCATATAAAACAAAACATGGAAAACTTAAAAAAGGAAACAGGCTGGAGTAAGATAGCACTATTTAAAAGCTAAAGTTAATTCTGAGACATCTGGATGCCAAGTTTTAAAATGCAAAAAGTTTGTTCTTATCTTTTACTTTTCATTCAAAGGAATAAATAAGTTATTTGGAGAGATATACTTTTTACACTACTGAAGCCCAAATCAAAGTTAATATAAAAACTCTTATTTAAATTATTTTACTGACAATTAATTATGAAATGGTAATTCTTAATAAAGGATTTGATTTATTTAATAATGCTTACGAGTCTTTATTTAAAAAATAATCATTTTTCTATTCAAGAGTACACATTTCCTTCCCTTCTGACCTTATTCTAGCTCTGTGACCTTGTGTCAGTGACCTCTCTCAGCCTTAATCTTCTGATCCACAAAATCACAGTGCTAGTGCCTTCCTCAAGGAATTATGGGAAGATTAAATGAGGTAATGCATCAAGAGCAAAATTCCTGACGTCGTAGCTGCTCAATAACTCTGAGCCACTGCACCATTGTTGTCATCATTCTGAACATCGTCATTGTCACTTCTACCACACCACTTCTGAGGACCTGCAATGTATCATCCAACTTTAAATAGTCGTGAGAGGGGAAATGGAGTCTTGCTTCATTGTAGGCAGCCATCCTGCTTATAACATGTATTGAGGAAGATCTGATAACATGTATTGAGGAAGATCTAGAACCTAAGTTGTTAAAACAGGAGCAGGCTCTGATAACACACTATGTTTTATGGTGTCAAGAATCTGAAGCTACTAGAGGAAAATTGATTTTTCCTTCTTTCAGGACCTGATTTTTTTTTTTTTTCAACTTCTATTTTCTCCTTTCTTCTCTGACTTGCTGAATTTTGTTCATGCAAAGATGGTGTTAGCTGGCTGGCGTAGGGGAAAAAAACAGAAATCATGTCAGAAAATAAGTATCAAGGATAGACTAGCACTAACTATTTTATCTTTCTTACATTTTCTGTTGCAGCTGTGAATTGTGTTTTTACATAAAAAGAAAGAAATGCTTGCAAAAAAATATCAAAATCATCTGACTACTTTTCTAGGGTCTTTGTAGAGAGTTGGGCCTGAGCTTTGATTGTGTTTTTTTTTTTTTTTTTACGGAGACTGAGTCCTTCAAGTTTAGGAAATTAGGATTTAGAGTGCTCTGAAATGAACAGTTCAAATTCAAATGTATCTATTAAACTTGCAAAGTTCTCTGACTTTGCTCTTAGTAACTCAGAAATAGATATTTGCATCTCTTTTTACATTTGTTCAGAATAAATGACATGAATATGGAATAAAATATTGTCTCCTTTCTAAATATATGTTTCCCTTTTGTGTTTTTCCACATGTTCATCCTTTTTGTTTGTTTGCTGAATCTGTGTACTTGTATTACTATAATAGATTGTCGTATTGGCAAATATATGCTATATGTGGTTAAAGTGTAAATGAAGGCTATACGTAAAGATTTGAATGTGGTGAAATTATCATATAACCAGGAAAAAAGAAAAGAAAAAATAAACAAGTCCACAGCATTGCTATATGGGTAAATTAATGAGTCACACATGACTCTATGTGTGTGTGTGTGTGTGTGTGTGTGTGTGTGTGTGTGTGTGTGTATTTTAATTATCCTGATTTAGTATCCCAGAAGCAACAGGGGAGGGGAAGGCATGAAACAATAGGCTGTGACCAGGGTGTTTGTAGCAGGCTGAGTTCTGCTATTAAGAGTACATGAGTGGAGATTTTCCAGTCAATACGGTGGAGTAGGTAAATGATGTGCTTGCCTCCTCTCACGATTATATCAAAATCACAACTAACTACAGAATAACCATCATTGAGAATTACCTGAAGTCTAGGTTAACAGAAGTTCTACAACTAAGGACATACAGAAGAAGCCACCTGGAGACTGGTAGAAGGGGCAGAGATGAAGAACAGACTGGTCCCACACTCATCTGTGGCATTTAAAAGTCTGGAGGGATATCTCAGCTGCAGACGTCCCCCTGGAGGACTGAGGGGCCCCTATCCCACACCAGACGCCCCAGCCCAGGGTTCCACTGCCAGGAAAAGTAGTATCCAGAACTTCTGGTCGTGAAAACCAGCAGAGATTATGGCTGAGTGAGACCAAGGGCTGTTGGAGATCCAGGCATTTCTCTTGAAGGACCCAGACTTACTAGCTGACTGACTCACTCACTCTGAGCTCCAGTGCTAGGGGAGCAGCTTGAAAGATTCCAGGGATATACAGAAGGAACTGAATTATCTGGCTGCAGAATGAAAGCTAGAGAGGCAACTTTCTCCAAGACAGAAGTGCTGGTGGAATCCATTATTTATTTGTTAAGCCCTCCCACATGCCAGCATGCAGATGTAGGCAGCTGCCATATCTGGGTCTCGATCAACCTGGCTAACATGTTCACCCCACCTTGGTGATTCTTGAGATCCTGCCTCACTCAACTTTCAAGCATACCCAAGCTGCTTCCAGTGGCTTTCCCATACAAACAGCCTGTATTGGTTCATGCTGTGGACTTTCCTAAAGTCTCTCAAAGGTTCACAAAACTCAAGCAAGCAGCATCTGGCCTTGGTGTGCCCCATACTTCCTGCCAAGCATTCTCAAAGCCAGTACTAGTGGCAGCCTACCTTGATTCACAACTTGGCCACTTTCATGCACTTCCAAGCCTAGCACAGGCGGCTTCAATCTGTGTATTGCTTTGTGGCTTATGCCACATGGCCCCAGGAAGGGTAGAGGCTGTGGTTGAACTTGGCCTGTGGTGGGGCCCCTCTCAGGAGGCCCCAGAGATGGCACCCCTGGTAGCCAGCTTTGGACTAAGCCAGAGCACCATCCAGCTCCCTCCTTGGGTGACACACCCAAAGGGCAGACTGGGCCGGTAACAGAGCCCTGCTAAAGTGAATCTTCCTCTGCAGGGTGAGCCCCTGCACAGCAGCTCCTCCACTGTATTCACAGCCAGTCCTCACAACCAATCAGCTAGAGGGTCAATCCCTTCCACTGACATGCACACAACAGCCAAGGCTCAACTACTACAAGAGGGCACACACACCCACTCAAGGGGCACACCTAGAGCACCTAGCTCAGGTGACCAAGAAGACTGAACCACTGGATATATACTACATAAGGCCACTCTACTAAGACTGGTAGATATAGCAGCCCTACTTAACCCATATAAACAAATATGGGGAGACAACCAAAATGGGGAGACAAAGAAACATGTGTCAAATGAAAGAACAGAACAAAGCTCCAGAAAAAGAACCAAACAAAATGGAGACAATCTACCAGATACATTTTTCAAAACTCTATTTATAAGGATGCTCAATGAACTTAGGGAAAAAGTAGATGAATTCAGTGAGAACTTTAACAAAGAGGAAAAAAAAAATGTAAAAATGGAAATATAAAACATAAAAAAGAACCAGTCAGAAATGAATAATACAATAACTAAAATAAAGAATATATTAGAGGGAAGGAACAGTAGGTTAGATGAAGCAGAGGATCAAGTCAGTGAATTAGAATTTAAGATAGCATAAAACACTCAATCAGAACAGCAAAAAGAAAACAAAAACAAAAACAAACACATAACAGAATTAAAAAAAAAAATGAGGACAGTTTAAGGGGCCTCTAGGACCACATCAAGTGTATAAACATTTGCACCATTAGGGTACCAGAAGGAGAAGAAAGAGAGTAAGGAATTGAAAACCTATTTGAAGAAATAATGATGGAAAACTTTCCTAACTAGGTAGAGGAAATAGACATACAAGCCCAGGTAGCACAGAGAGTCCCAAACAAGATGAACCCAAAGAGGCCCACAGCAAGACACATCATAATTAAAATGGCAAAGCTTAAAGATGAGAGGAGAATCTTAAAAACAGCAAGAAAACAGCAAAGAGAGTTCCTATAAAGACTGTCATCTGATTTCTCAACAGAAACTTTGCAGGCCAGAAACTATTGGCCCACAATATTCAAAGTGATGAAAAGCAGGGACCTACAACCAAGATTACTCTACCTAGCAAAGCTATCATTTAGAATCAAAGCACAGATAGAACTTCCCAGACAAGAAGAAGCTAAAGGGATTCATCAAAAACAAATCAAGATTATAAAAAAAAAAAATTAGAGGAATTTATTTAAAAAGAAGGAGGAAAAAATAAGATAAAAAAATATGAATAATAAAATGGCAATGACTACATATCTATCAACAGTTACTTTCAATGTAAATGGATTAAATGCTCCAATCAAAAGGCATGGGGTAGCTGACTGGATAAGAAAACAAAACTCATATATGCTGCCTACAAGAGATTCACTTCAGATTGAAAGACACACAGAGACTGTAAGTAAAGGGATGGAAAAAGATATTTCATGAAAATGGAAACAACAACAAAAAAAGCTGGGGCAGCAATACGTATACCAGACAAAATAGACTTTAAAACAAGAGACAAAGAAGGACCAGTATTCCCACTTCCAGGTATTTACCTGAAGAAACCCAAAATGGCTACTTTGAAGGGACATGCTCCATATGTTCATTGCAGCATTGCTTACAATGGCTGAGATGTGGAGGCAGCCTGGATGTCCGCCAACAGATGAATGTATAAAGGGGAGGTAGTACATATATACAGTGGAATATTGCTCAGCCAGGGAAGGGAATGGGTTCTTGCCGTCTGTGGCAGCATGGATGGACCTAGAGGGTATTGTGCTGACTGGAGTATGTCAGACAGAGAAAGACAGATGCAATGTGATTTCACTTATATGTGTAATCTAAAGAACAAAATGAACAAACAAAACAGAAACAAATTCATAGATACAGAGAACATTTTGATGGTTGCCAGATGGGAGGGGGGGTTAGGGGGTTGAAAAGGGGGAAGGGATTAAGAAGTAGAAATTTGTTGTTAAAAAATGTAGTCATGGGGATGGGCTATAGGGTAAAGAATATAATCAATAATATTGTAATAACTATGTATGGTGTCAGATATGTACTAGATTTATTGGGATGATGCATGGGAGGGTGTTGGAGGGCAGGGTGGAAAAGGTGAAGGGATTAAGGAGTACAAACTGATAGTTACAAAATAGCCATGGGGATGTAAAGCAAAGCATAGAGAAAATAGTCAGTAATATGGTAATAACTATGTATAGTGCCAGGTGGGTACAAGACTGGTCAACGGGGTCACTTCTTAAATTATAAATGTCTAACTTTACACTGTACACCTGAAATTAATATAAAACAATATTGAATGTCAATGGTAATTGAAACATTAAAAAGGAGGGGCAAGGAGAAGGGAAATAAGAGGTCCAAATTTCCAGGTGTAAAACAAATAAGTCATAGGGATGGGATATACAGTATAGGGAATATAGTCAATAATGCTGTGATAGCATAGTATGGTGTCAGATAGTTGCTGGATTTATTATGGTGATCATTTCTTTAGGTATATAAATGTTGAATAATTATAGTGTACTCCTGAAACTAACGTAATATTGTATGTTAGCTATATTTTTAATAAAAATCTTTTAAAAAAGAAAAGAAAAGAAAAGCAGAGGTGGTACATATATACAATGGAATATTAATCAGCCATAAAAAATAATGAAATCTTGCCATCTGCAACAACATGGATGAACATGGATGGCATTGGGCTGAGTGGAGTAAGTCAAATAGAAAATAACAAATGCCATATGATTTCACTTATATGTAGAACCTAAAGAACAAAGAAACAAAACAGAAACAAACTCATAGACACAGAGAACATTTGATGGTTGCTATCTAGGGGGGAGGGTGGGGAAAGGGTGAAAAAGGAAAAAGGATTAAGAAATTTGTAGTTACAAAATAGTCATAGAGATATGAAGTATAGTATAAGAAGTATAGCCAGTAATATTGTAATGAATATGTATGGTGTCAGATGGGTACTAGATTCATCGGGGTGATCACTTCGTAAATTATATAAATGTCTACTGACTATGTTGTACACCTGAAACTAATATAATATCGTATGTTAACTGTAATTGAAAAATAGAACAATTATTACTTTTTTTTTTTTAATTTTGAAAGAGTTCATGAGTGGAGAACATCATTATCACCACCATATTAATTGTCCTGAGTCCCTCTTTCTTGAATTTGCAAATGTCCTGGGTCATGGAGGATTATGAGTGGCCCACAAAAAAAACCAAAAACAATCTGATAGGAATTGAACCAACTCTTGAGTGATGGAACTTTTAGTTTACTGCCAAAGTAGTAGCTGATGATAAAGTAGTGTCTTCTTCAGGAGATGAGAACATTCCTGTTGGAATCTACTTAGATATTTTCTGGGAGATGAGGTGGCTCTCATATGTTTCTTGGATGACCATACAGTTCTCATCTTGGCTTTCTCTTGCACATCCGATCGCCTCATTTTTGGAGTTAATAGCAATTCTCTCTTTTTAGACAACCTCCAGATAATCTTCTTTTAGCTATATTAACCTGCTCTGGTAACCTCCCACCATCTTTTGTACTCACCTCTGCTCTTCTTTTACATATAGAAAAATCATTCTTCCACCTCCTGATATGTTTTCCCTAGAAGTGTTTCTTTCCTTTTACTTTTTTCCTTACCTCTTCTCTTGTTTTTCAGAAATTGACCTAGATTGCTCATTAAAACCAGAGCTAAAATCAACCAGGAAAAGCAAGCTATTTTCCTTGAGTAAGAGCTTTCATCTTCAAACTGCCTGAGGGTAAAAGAGGAAATATTTGTATCTCAACTTTTTAGTAAGTCAGTGATAAATATAGCACTTATGAAGCGGTTACTCTGTTAGTTACTGTGTTTTACATTCTATGTAATGTAATATTTGAAACTCAAAAATATTTATAAGTTCTATATTTATTTCCATTTTCATAACTAAATTGAAGCATAGAGATGCTGTTGCAGTATAAATGGCTCAGTATTTGAATCCAGAATGTCTGACTTTGATACTCACCACTTCTCTATCATTCCTTTTGATACTTAACAGAAAAAGGCAAAAATAGTGCAAAATTATTGCGTTTTCATAGCCAAACAATAGATATGTGCATATCTTGCTACAGAGTAATGGTTAACATGGAAATGTAACCTCTAGTGATATTTGTTGATTAGAATAAGATCACAGTTGAGAATAAGTTTAGTTTTGTAAATGTTTACATGACAGATTGTCATGCATATGAAGATTGGTAAGAGAAGGTTTCTGTTTTAGGAGTCCCCAATCTACTTGGAAGATTAAGACTTGAACTACACATTTCAGTAAATATTTAATAGTTGAGGTCATTGCATTGATGATGAACAGAGTTGGACTGATCATAATCCATAGGTCATGACGTCTTATCATCAGTCCATATCTCGTATGGGCCCCTTTATTATATTGATTCATTCATGTAGTTTTTAATTTATTCCCCTCACTGTCTCTGCCCCATTAACCCTTCCATTGACAACTGCCATTTTTAAAAAAATCAGCTTCCGTTCTTTGGACAAGGACATAATCATTAATCTGCTTTCCTTCTAGACATCCCAGTAAGTTTTTAAGCCCCATTGACAGAACACAGGGTAGTCAAAGTTTATATACAGTATTATCTTAGGATAATTCTAAGACTTCTCTTAGTAGTTTGGATCTAGTGATGATACATATCGATAATATTTCAGTCATTCTAGTTCCTAGAGAATATGGAAAGGGCCCTGTATTTCACCGAAGAGTAATTAAAATTGGGCTATCTTATGACAAAGAGCTGTGTGGTTCATAAAACAAATTAAATGACTATCACAATAGAACCAGCAAGAATTTACTTATTGAATAGTGTCTGGGAATGTTGGATTTCTGTCTGACCATGAAAGAATTAGTTATGTTTAATCCAAATTGCATTTTGAGCTCCTGAAATCACAAGAAAAAATACTGTTTCTGAAACTAAAGTAATCCATGTTCTTATCTTAAATCTGTTTTCTAATACTGCTATTTTTTTTTCCTTCCTTCTTTTTCAAGTCATCACTTAATTCATTCTGGTTAGAGAGTCCAAGAATTTTAGAGTTACTGAGATGTAATGACAGAAACTGTGATTTTTTTTCATCATTATTATTAATTATTTGTGCTTGAGTTTTAAAACAAAACTTATCAGTGGAATGCTGATTAATTTTTGAATACTGTACCTTCCAGTCATAAGGGTCATATTTAAGCATACACCATCAGTGTCTTTATCCAACAGTGTTTTATCCCTTAAAATGTTTATCTCAATGTTATTTCACTTAATAAAACCAATGTTTTTTTCTATTAAAAGTGAATTTGATGTCAAAGAGATTCAGTTCCAAGGTTGAAAATTCAGGCATCCGAAAACCTATTGACTTACCCCTTTCTGAATTCCCATGTTAATTTATTACACACATATC
The DNA here is from genome assembly GCF_057876585.1 of Rhinolophus sinicus. Classification (NCBI taxonomy): domain Eukaryota; kingdom Metazoa; phylum Chordata; class Mammalia; order Chiroptera; family Rhinolophidae; genus Rhinolophus; species Rhinolophus sinicus. Next base: position 34,385,429 of record NC_142515.1, read on the forward strand.
TCTAAGAAGTTTTGACTGTATATTTAAAATTTTTAGCATTTGGTAAATATTGGAAGAAAAACATTGAGTATTCATACTCAATAAAGCTCCAGTGTATTCACAACTTTTTTTTAACTTGACTTTCAAAGCCAGTAATGTTTATATTTGTTAAATGACGAGATTGACACAAATGGATCCAACTGACTGGTGAAGAGATAACTAATTGGCCTGACTGTGAAAGGTCTCCTGCTGAGTACTTCCGTGAATGAAAGTGTTTAAGTAATTCCCAGGTGACTTTAAATGCAACTGATTTTTAATCTTTTAATCTCCAAAGATTTTGGTGTGGAGGTAATTCTCTAGCACTTCTAAAGCTGCTGGAAAAACAAACAAACCAACTCTTAATAATGGAGACTCCCAAATATACTCAAAAATAGGAAAATAATCTAATGAAATCTCATGTCCCATCACTCAGTATCAATAACTATTAACCAATAAAAACCAATTCTACACCATCCACATCGCCAACCTTTATCCAACTTCTCATATTGCTTTGAAAAAACTCCAGGTATTATATTATTTCATTAGTAAATTTTTTATATGTTTCTAAAAGATGAGTTCTCTTTGATCCCCACCATAATCATAATACCAATTTCACACCTAAAAAATAATAAATTCTTAAAATCATCATATTTTAAGTCAAGGTTCAAAGTTTCAATTACTTCAAAATTTGTCACATAGTTTAGCATGTTCCTCTGACCAACCTCTATGTTTTCCATAAGTTGGAAGTTGGATCTAGACCCCAGATCAAGATTCTGGTTTGCTTTTTAATTTTAATTTTTTTTTGTCTGTGAGACTACTTCATAGCTGCATTTATTCTTCTTTCAGGAGGCATATATTGTCCGTATTTTTGTGCATGCGTGTAGTGTTAACAGCAGTTGATATTAAATGTCTTGATTGATTGATTGATTCATTATTCATTAATTCAGATGTTCTAATTATATCATTATTTATATGTTTCATAGAATACTTCTACCAAGGGCATTTATAGACTTAAGTAGTTTTATGTATTTTAATTTGCTGTAGTTCTTATTAATGTGCAAACTGTTCCAACTTAGGTCAGTAGGATCCTCTTCAGTTTTCATTCTGAGTTCTTTTGACATGGGTCTAGTGTTTAACAGCTTCCTTTTATCAGATATAATAAGATTTTCCAGGCTCATCTTGGACGCTTCATGAGCCAGGCTGGAATCAGCCATTTCTTCTATTGAGAGACCCATAGTCTGGGCCCTACGGTTGCTCTATGCTACTACATTGGTTATAGTTTCCAACTAAGCCTTTTCGGAACAGAGTTAAAAAATGTTTCTTTTTCCCCATTCCATCTTATTTATAAATTAAAAATCAGCTCATTGTTCATTGTAAATATTTTGCTTACAAGACTTGCTTGATCTGAAGAGATATTTAAGTATCTTACATTCTGCAAGGTTGTTCATTGGCATCCATGAAACACCTAGTAGTTAGGATACAGTATTTCAGGTATGTCAAAACATTTTGCAATAGCATTTTATGTTTAAAATTGTGTATATTTCATATTTGAACTGTGTATAAATATGCAATCCTTTGAGTTCAATTTCTTTGGAAAATCGTTTCCGGAAAATAGATTTATATGCTAAAGAATACACAGTAGTTTAATCATGTTGTGAATATATTCATGATGTGAAGCAGAATTCACTGACAAATTATTCACCGTTTTTCTAATTAGACAGTGAAATCTTAATTTTTTGGAGTCTGATTAACTGTTAATAGCTATGTCACAGTATTCTTGCAAAACCTTGTTTTGATGGGCATTACAATATAAAAAAAAATCAGTTAATAGGCAAAATAAAAACAAAAGAAAAGCAAGTACTGATTATTTTCCCTTCAAAATTTTATGAGTACCTGATAAAATATGAACATGACATTTCAAATGCATCAATATCAAGATTAGTATTACTGGGTTTTTTCTATTAGGCTTTCTGTAACTAAAGGTTGAGGAAAAATGTATACTTAAGAAAAATTGAATCTGGATATCTGCAACTAAGAAGTTAGGGAAATAGAGGAAACTGTTCAGTTTATTTCGAAAGATTAAAACCAATTCAGCAACCTTTCATTTGATTTGTCTTGTGTAATATAGGTAAAATCAATTAAGCCTGAACTCTCATATATTATCATTTTCAAAATTTTCACACCCTTGTGAGGGTGAGAGCAGGGGTAGGAGAATGAATATTTATTACTAGGAGCCTGGAAAAACTATGATGTATAGCAGTAGAATGAATTCTATTCAACCACTGAAAAGAATGAGACAGACCTGTGTGTGCTTCTGCAGAAAGCTCCCACGCATCGTTTGCTGGCTGCCACATGGGTTGTGGAGCCAGACCACTAGACTTAAATCCTGGCACCAGCGATGAGCAAGTTACTTAACCTTTTATATCTCAGTTTCTTACTCTGTAAAATGAGCATTATATTAACATACATGTCTGATGGTTGTGAGGAGTAACTTCTCCTTTATTCCTTCTCCTCCTCCTCCTCTTCTTTATTTTTCTTCATATTTTTCTCGTCTTCATCATCGTCATTATCTTGTTGAGTGACTGAAAGCTTTATATAATTGTTTCTAAGACAGGATGCTATTTACATCAATAAAAGCATGTGGATATATATCTGTTGCACAAAAATTTTTATGCTGATGTACATAAACATTTATGGAAAGACAGATTATAAACAGTTAAAAAGTGGTTACCTGTGAAGGGCAAATCTATTAAAGGAGGATAAAGGGTGATGTAATCATTTTGTATAATATGTACTCTCGGAACTATCACCGTCAAGCTCTGAAGTCTGTATGTGTTAAGAAATCATGTCCCCTGCCTGTGAAATGACCCTTGCTCAAATGTTGAGGGTTATAGTCTCCATGAGGTTTGGTTTCCTCATCCATAAAATGATGTTAACAAAACCCATTGGCAGCCAACTGAGAAGAAAACAAAAATGAGGACTGCAGTTGTTCTCAGTACAAAGGTGTACCAAATAGATGGTACACAATAATTATTTTTGTTATTCCATTATGTTTTGATTATTATTATCACACTATAGTGTTTCTTGAATGCTAGAGAGTCTGTTAGTAAATGCACTTATATTAGCAAGGTTCTTAGAGTCGAAATACAAAAATAATGATGATGGCAAAAATAATAGTAGCTAATATTAATTGAGTTCTGATTATGTTCCAGTTTTCTAAGCTACTTGGATATATTAAAATATTAAATCTTCAAAGCAAACCTATATAGTAAGTACGATTATCCTTATTTTACAGATGAAGCAATGGAGGCATAGAGGTTGGGAGATAGGAAGTGGAGACATTGATTAAACAAAAAACTCTTAAAGTTTGTGAAGTGGAGTATTAAAATGGAGTCGTGGTTAACATGGAATGTACAGTCAAGGGAGAATTGTTTAAGACAGAAGAGAATGGAGCAAGTTTGTATTCTAATGAGGGTGACATAAAAGAAAGAAAGCCATTGAGGATACAAGGAGAAAGATGCGGTATTTTTCAGAAACAAGGGAGGCAATAGATGCGTGTTCCAGGATGTAGAATGAGAGCAAAGATATGTCGGGCTCAGTCACAAAAGAACTAAATGAACTTGGCTTGACCATTTACCATTTCTGTGTTAATTTATAATTACTTGCTATAGTGATACATTGCACAGTGTTTTCGTCTGATGTATGTATTCCAGACTTAAAAGTCCATGTCTTATTTTCAATCACACTTTAATTTGTTATGAAATTATCTTACTCTGTAATAAAAATAATTTTCCTTTTGGGCTATATTTTAGGAAGTCACATTTTCTGGCTATATATATATAGATATAGATATATAGATATATAGATATCTATGAAGGTTATTTTAAAACTATGTAATCTCTTAAGTCTATCATTTATCATTCAATAAATATTTATTGAGTACCTCCTCTGATCAAGGCCAATTCTAAGATCTTTGGAGGATAGAAGATGAATCATATATAAATCTACCACTTAGGAAGTTTACAGTCTTGGTGATAAAATGAGATGTTTACTTCTCTATCTTCCACTCCTGCCCCAAGAACACTTCAAATAAAATTATAAATTTTTAACAAAACAGAATTGTTTTCTGTAAATTATTAACTTTGAATTTAAGCTATGGTGCTGGATCATGTAGCACTCTATTTTGCCTGGACTGGTTGAAAATCATAATCAAGTAATGAGAATTTATCTATAGAATATGTCCTTTATTTATTACATTAATAATAATACATTAATTTTTATTTTCCCTTTTTTCCCCCCATGTAACTCAAAATACTCATTTATCTTCACAGTTTCTCTGTGAATAGAAAGACAGCAGTTGGTACTAGATATTTCTTCTCTTAATAGTCTTTTCCTGCCAGATCTAGAGTGGCTGAAAATGTCAATTTGCCCTATAAATTCTTTCTCTTGAACTGCTAAGTAGCCCCTGCTTTTTATTAATAAGGGGTTTGTTCAGTGACATTTAGTCTTCAATTACAGAAAAGTATGTCACCTAGCCCCTACCCCTATAAAAAATAAATAAATAAATAAATAAATAAATAAATAAATAAATAAATAAACATTGTGAAACAAAGAAGGAAAATAAAGCATTTCTCGGCGTTAACAATGTTACATGCAGGAAGTAATATTCCAGTAGACATATTTTCTCATTATACTGACAGTAAATGTATTTCTATTAGTGAGAATTTCTACAACATCTATAGAGGGCCTAATTTATCAGCATATCAATTGATGATGATTATCAGCTCCCTACATTTTTGTTCTTTTCCCCCAGGAGTCACAATGCACATTTAAAGTTTCAATAGACACCGCTATATAAAATGGGAGCTGTTACTTTATTTTTTGAAACCAGTAATTCCCTCACATTGTATATGGAACAAAAGGTGCCTTGTGATGAGTCATTCCTATTTAAGGAGAAGAAATAATCGCTCAATAGTACATCTATTGTTAGTATACTAAGCAGTTTGGATGCCTTCTTTCCACAACTAATCTTATTTAAATTAAGAATAATGATTTTAACTTTTTTTTCTCTTAAGAGTGATTCCCCAAACTAAGTTTATAATTCTCAGCATAAGGTAACTCTTTAGGTGCTAAGGATTATGCTTGATGAATTTGTTTCCCCACAGAAAAGTAAAATATTCCTTCCTGCATCACCATTCTGTAGGTCAATTAACACTTAACTAGGGCACATTCAAAGAAGAGCATAGCATAATGTGCTGAAGAATTCTGTTGTCAAGGACAGTGAAAACTTGGGGCGGCTGGTTAGCTCAGTTGGTTAGAGCACAATACTCCTGTTGTTACACCAGGGTTGCCAATTCGATCCCCGCATGGCCCAGCATGAGCTGCGCTCTCCACAACTACATTGTAACAACTACTTGACTTGGAGCTGATGGGTTCTGGAAAAACACACTTAAAATAAATAAAAGTTAAAATAAACAACAACCGAAAAAACAGAAAGTAAAAACCATGTATAAGAGCTGTCATCCAGCAGAGAAAATGATGAGGCAGAACTGGCTATATGATTTATGGGGTCCAGTGCAAAATGAAACCATGGGAATCCTTGTTCCCCAATTATTAAGACTTTCATGGGGGTGGCCAGTTAGCTCCGTTGGTTAGAATGCGGTGCTCTTAACAACAAGTTGCCGGTTCAATCCCCACATGGGCCACTCTGAGCTGCACCCTCCACAACTAGATTGGAACAACTACTTAACTTGGAGCTGATGGGTCCTGAAAAAACACACTTAAATAAATAAAAGTTGGAGGAAAAAAAAAAAAAAAAGACTTTCAAGATAACAGTAGCAGAGCATCAACCCAAGTGCCGGACCCTTCTGAGTGTGAGGCCTGTGAGACTGCGTAGGTGTCGTGTACATTTAGCTGACCTCACAGCCAGGATCTAACACCCATTCTCGTCTAGGTCTTACACTCCTCATATCTCAGGATCTAGTTCAAAGCCTTTTTCTTCTGTGAACCTAGACTGGACTAATAACTCCGAGAAGTCAGGAATTTTACCCACCCAGCATGTAGCATGGCCCCGGTACCACACTTGGCGCTCAGGAATGAACCCATCCAGTCCGCAGGGCCTTCTCCCTCCTCTGGAATCTAGAGTTTTTCTCTCTCCAGTCCATTTGCTGCTTAATCAGGAAATTTCTTGATTAAGGAATTTTATGTTTATGGAATCCTTTTTCTCTTACATTATTGTATTTTTCACATGATTTTGCCTCATCCCAATTATGAGTTCTTTGACAAGACTCTGTGTCCTAGAATCTTTTCCATGTGAGTTGGAACCTCCTCACCCCCGAAAAAAAGAAAAAAAACAAACAAAAACAAAACACATTTTTATTTGTATTCTTCTTTGATAGAACTAATTAGCAATAAGTCCAACGAATATACATTACACTCAGATCTTAGGGTATTAAAGAACCTAGTGTTAGCTATCAAATGTTATCTTTGTTTCACTGTTTTTAATGTGTTGCAGTTGAAAGTGATTAACTTTAAATTTAAACTTAGTCATGTGATAGCATTTCCTAAAGTATGTGCCATAGAGTATTGTTAAGTATCACGTAGATTTCTATGATCAAAAATTTTGAGAATACTTAGGAAAATAGTAGTACAGCTAACACTATATAGATCCTTGTTGGCTTTCCCATTTCTATTGCTACTGCCCCAGATAAGTCGGCCTGAGATAGTGTCCCCACGACACCTGTAATTGTCCTAATTTTCATTAATTAACTTTAGTTCAGCTGAACTCCCCCAAAGCCTACTATATAACCACTGGTGCTTGTTGTCTTGCCAGAGGAATCTTATCCTTAAGCAACTCCTACATTAGTGGTTCTCAGTGTGAGGCCATTTTGCCCTCTAGGATATTTGACAATGTCTGAAAACATTTTTGGTTGTCATAGCTCAGGCTGAGCAGGAGGTGTTACTGGAATCTAGTGGCCAGAGGCCAGAAATGCAGCTAAACATCCTGCAATGTACAGGATAGCCCCCACAACAAAGAATCAGCCAGCCCAAAATATCAATAGTGTGTATTAGATCATACCACTGACTGCTTTGAAATCTTCATTTGTTTTCCATCTCATCCCTAAGGAATTTCATACCCTCAAGCATGGCAGTCAAAATACTTCACAGTCTGACACAAGACTCCCTTTCGGGCCATCTCGCACTATATCTTTCCATACACACTCTGCTCCAGTAAAACCAGGTATTTCAGTCCTCCCCAAACACAGCCTGTATTTCTTTACCTCTTTAACCTACATGCTATCTTTGTCCTGCAATGTCCTTCCTGCTCCTTTTTACCTGTGGGAACGCTCTGTCTATTCTAGCACAAATGTCACCTTCTATAGGAAGTTTCCCTTGAATGTTCTTACTCTCCCCCAAATAGGCATGAGTTCTCTCTTCTCTGGACTCCCTTAGCACTCTGTGCCTCTTTCATATTTGGCAAGTGATGATTTGCACAAAATGTTTATACATCTCCCAATAAATAGTAAATTCTTGGAAGACAGAGCATATCATTAAAAACAACACACTAAAACTTAGTGTCCTGTGAAGCTTTTAATAAATGTGGTCAATAAATATTTGAATTGAATTAAATTCTTAATTTTGAGGAGAGATTTCTAGATCTGACTTTATAATTGGTTTTCAATTCGTGTATATATTTAACAAGAATTGAGTTTCTGCTGTTAGTAATGATGTGATTTTAAGAACTATCTTCTTCTAGAAAGAAAGTCTTTAGGCTTAATATAAAACTGGCCAGAACTGAACCATAACTGATATTATACTATTACTGCTCCTTTGATATTTAACAAAAATTTCCAATTTTAAATGCACCAATTAAACGATGTTTGTACTTTTTGGTTAAGGACACTATTACCAAATAATTTAAGTGGTTATTTAAGTGGTTTCTGAAGCAAATAAGGAAAACCTTACTCAAACTTACTTTTAAAATCATAAGGAAATTGTCTCATAATTGGAAATTCAAAGATAGAAAAGCATCAGGTTGACCGAGCAGTGACTCCAGTTTTCTCCCCTTGGATCCTGTTGCCTCTACTCTCCTTCATCCTCAGCTTGATGGCTGAATAAACAAGTTTCAAATCTGTGAACAACACAATCCAGAGGAAGAGAATCATTACCAGATGTTCAGAGGAACATGCAGAAGAATTTTCCCAGAAGCTCCCAGTCAAGTACTTTCATCTCATTGACCCCATTTTTGAACCAATCATTGTCAAGGAAAATGGAGTAACTCACAGACTAATCATGTACAACAGGCAGCTTCCCCTGTGGCATCTGTGCAGTAGGAGGAGGGGTGGACCCCTAAACAAAATCAGAGTTTGTTAGGGAGAAGGACAAGAAAAATGGAGGTGAGATGAGCAACTAATATTAATTATGTAATATAAACTTTTGATTCTTCTATTCATTAACAGCCCCAATGTTTTTTTATATAATTGTGATTTAATTTTATAAATCAGACTTGCCTTCCAAAATTCAGACCCAATTTTTTACATGTACACCTGAGTCGTATAGTGAGTTAACCTAAATTATCTCTCATAAATAGGCTATATTCAATATTTCTGCATCAGTTTTTTCAGTATTCTTTTCAATAATAGTTAACGTAAAAATAATTTTAATGCCTATAGTATCTTAAAATTACCACACTATTACATAAAAACTTTTCATAAAATTGGAAATTCTAAAGCTACTACACCATTAGATTCACAATTTGAATGACACTATAATAGACAATATAATGTCAGTGCTCTATCCCATATAATAAACTCTCACCTAGATGAACCCATAGGAGGCCATTTAAGTATTAATGCTTAGGTAAAACATGGCCATGTTTTTGTTTTTGTTTTTGTTTTTGTTTTTATGTTTGAACCAAGATTATATAGTAATACAATCTGATCACCAATAAATGTTCCATTTTGGCCCTGACATCAATGAAACTTGGATGGAACTCTTAGTATTGTTTGTATCACAGAGTTACTATTATACTTGCTTACATTAAATAAAATACTTAATTGGAAAGTAAATACTAACAGATGTATATACAAGTCAAGACAAATTAAATTATATACTTTAAATACATGCATTTTAGTATACTTTAATTGTATCTCAAAGTTGAACAAATAAAATAAAAAAAATAATAGTAAGTACAGAGATTATTGAAAGTGCATGGTACAGAATCTAATTACAAAGATTCATTAGCTCCTTTACAAAGATTCCCATTAGATTCTTCTAACAACCTATTGCTGATTGACCCGAGAATATGCTGTAAAGATCAGATGATAGCTAAACCCTTTTTTGGTTTAAGGAATCTATGATTTGAATGCCACAAGCACATTATAAAACATCAATTCCTAACAAGCTGAGTACAAACAAACAAATTGCTTTTAAATATTTCCAAAGTACAGTAGTGATAGATTCAAACAGAATTGAACATGAAAGATTTAGTCGATCCAGTCATTTGGACCTTCCATGCCAGTGCTCCCAAAACTTCAGTTTGTGTGTAAGAATCATCATGGTTTCTTGTTGAAATGAAAAAACACTTATGGTATGAGTCAATTCTGGAGCCCTATAATTTGCATTTCTTTTTTTTTTAATTAAAGTTTATTGGGGTGACAATTGTTAGTAAAGTTACATAGATTTCGGGTGTATAATTCTGTATTACATCATCTATAAATCCCATTGTGTGTTCACCACCCAGAGTCAGTTCCTCCATCACCATATATTTGATCCCCTTTACCCTCATCTCCCACCCCCCACCCCCCTTACCCTCTGGTAACCACTAAACTATCGTCTGTGTCTATGAGTTTTTGTTTCTCATTTGTTTGTCTTGTTGTTTTGTTGTTTTTGGTTTATATACCACATATCAGTGAAATCATATGGTCCTCTGCATTTTCTGTCTGACTTATTTCACTTAGCATTATAATCTCAAGATCCATCCATGTTGTCACAAATGGTCCTATTTCATCTCTTCTTACCGCCGAATTGTATTCCATTGTGTATATATACCACAACTTCTTTATCCATTCATCTATCGAGTACAAGATAAATGTGTCCAACATTTTGGTTGTTTCCATGTGTTGGCCACTGTAAATAAAGCTGCAATGAACATTGGAGCACACTTGTCTTTATGTATAAATGTTTTCAGATTTTTTGGGTAGATACCCAGGAGAGGGCTTGCTGGGTCATATGGTAATTCTATTCGTAATTTTTTGAGGAACCTCCACACTGCCTTCCATAGTGGCTGCACAAATCTGCATTCCCACCAACAATGTATGAGGGTTCCTTTTTCTCCACAGCCTCTCCAACACTTGTTACTATTTGTTTTGTTGATGATAGCCATTCTGACTGGGGTGAGGTTATAATCTCATTGTGGTTTTGATTTGCATTTCTCTGATGATTAGTGATGTTGAGCATTTTTTCATATGTCTATTTGCCATTTGTATGTCCTGTTTGGAGAAATGTCTCTTCAGGTCCTCTGCCCATTTTTCAATTGGGTTGTTTGTTTTTTTGTTGTTGAGTTGCATGAGTTCCTTGTATATTTTGGATATTAGCCCCTTATCGGAGGCACTGTTTGTAAAAATCTTCTCCCATTCAGTAGGTTGCCTCTTTATTTTGTCGATGGTTTCTTTTGCTGTGCAGAAGCTTTTAAGTTTGATATAGTCCCATTCATTTATTTTAGCTTTTACTTCCCTTGCCTTTGGAGTCAAATTCATAAAATGCTCTTTGAACCCAAGGTCCATAAGTTTAGTACCTATGTTTTCTTCTGTGCAGCTTACTGTGTCAGGTCTTATGCTTAAGTCTTTGATCCATTTTGAATTAATTTTGGTACATGGTGACAGATAGCAGTCCAGTTTCATTCTTTTGCACGTGGCTTTCCAATTCGGCCAGCACCATTTATTGAAGAGGCTGTCTTTTCTCCATTGTATGTTTTTTGCTTTTTTGTCAAAACTTACCTGTCTGTATTTATGTGGTTTTATTTCTGAGTTCTCAATTCTATTCGATTGGTCTATATGTCTGTTTTTCTGCCAATGCCATGCTGTTTTGATTATTGTAGCCCTGTAGTACAAGCTAAAATCAGGGAGTGTGATACCTCCAGCATTGTTCTTTTTTTCTTAAGATTGCTTTGTCTATTTGGGGTCTTTTGTGGTTCCATACAAATCTGATGATTTTTTGTTCTATTTCTTTAAAAAATGCCATTGGGGTTTTTGATGGGGATTGCATTAAATCTGTATATGGCTTTGGGTAATATGGCCATTTTAATTATGTTGATTCTTCCAATCCATGAGCATGGAATGTCTTTCCATTTCTTTGTGTCTTCTTTGATTTCTTTTAAAAATGTCTTATAGTTTTCAGCATATAGGTCTTTCACATCCTTGGTTAAGTTTATTCCTAGGTATTTTATTATGTTTGCTGCAATTGCAAAAGGAATTTTTTTTAATTTTATTTTTTTATTTCTTTTTCTGAGATTTTATTGTTAGTATATAGGAATGCAATGGACTTTTGTACGTTGATTTTGTAGCCGGCCATATTACAGTATTCGTTGATTGTTTCTAATAGCTTTTTGGTGGAGTTTTTAGGGTTTTCTATATATAGCATCATGTCATCTGCAAAGAGTGACAATTTAACTTCTTCATTCCCAATTTGGATGCCTTTTATTTCTTTCTCTTGCCTGATTGCTCTGGCGAGGACTTCTAACACTATGTTGAAAAGCAGAGGTGATAGGGGGCAGCCCTCTCGTGTTCCTGAATGTAGAGCAAAGGGCTTCAGTTTTTCACCGTTAATTATGAGATTAGCTGAGGGTTTGTCATATGGCCTTTATTATGTTAAGGTATTTTCCTTCTATACCTATTTTATTAAGTGTTTTAATCACAAATGGATGCTGTATCTTGTCAAATGCTTTTTCTGCATCAATTGATATAATCGTATGATTGTTGTCCTTTATTTTTTTTTATGTGATGTATCACATTGATGGATTTGCATATGTTGAACCATCCTTGTGCCCCTGGGGTGAACCCCACTTGGTCGTGATGAATAATCTTTTTAATGCATTGTTGTATTTGATTTGCTAGAGTTTTGTTTAGGGTTTTTGCATCTGTATTCATCAGAGACATTGGTCTGTAGTTTTCTTTTTTTGTGTTGTCCTTACCAGGTTTTGGTATCAGGGTAATATTGGCCTCATAAAATGTGTTAGGGAGTACTGTCTGTTCTTCAATTTTTTGGAAGAGTTTGAGCAGGATTGGTATTAGATCCTCCTTGAAGGTTTGGTAGAATTCACTAGTGAAGCCATCTGGTCCCGGACTTTTGCTTTTGGGAAGGTTTTGGATGACTGATTCAATTTCGTTACTGGTGATCGGTCTGTTTAGATTTTCCAGTTCTTCATGGTTCAGCCTAGGAAGGTTATATGTTTCTAAGAACTTGTCCATTTCTTCTAGGTTATTGAATTTGGTGGCATATAGTTCTTCATAGTATTCTTGGATGATCCTTTGTATTTCTGTGGTGTCCGTGATAACTTCCCCTTTTTCATTTCTGATTTTGTTTATTAGTGTCTTCTCTCTTTTTATCTTAGTGAGCCTAGCCAAGGGTTTGTCAATTTTGTTAATCTTTTCAAAGAACCAGCTCTTTGTCAGACTAATTTTTTGTATTGTCTTTTTGTTCTCTATTTCATTTAGTTCTGCTCTGATTTTTATTATTTCCTTTCTTCTGCTGACCTTGGGTTTCATTTTTCTTCTTTTTCTAGTTCTTTAAGGTGTGATGTGGGGTTATTTAGCTGTGATTTTTTTCTTGTTTGTTGAGATAGGCCTGTAATGATACAAATTTCTGTCTTAAAACAGCTTTTGCTGCATCCCGAAAATTTTGGTAGGATGTATTTTCATTGTCATTTGTTTCTATGTATCTTTTGATCTCTCCTCTAATTTCTTCTTTGACCTGGTCATTCTTTAAAAGGATGTTGTTTAATCTCCATGTATTTGTAGTTTTTCCTGCTTTCTTTTTGCAGTTGATATCCAATTTCAAAGCCTTGTGATCAGAGAATATGCTTGGTATGATTTCAATCTTCTTACCTTTGCTGAGGTTAGTTTTATGTCCCAATATATGGTCTGTCCTTGAGAATGTTCCATGTACACTAGAAAAAAAATGTATAGTCTAATATTTTAGAATGAAGTGCTCTATATATGTCAATTATGTCCATTTCATCTAATGTGTCATTTAGGGCTGCTATTTCATTATTTATCTTCTGTTTAGATGATCTATCCATAGCTATCAATGATGTATTTAGGTCCCCTGGTATAATTGTGTTTTAGTCAATTTCTCCCTTTAGTTCTGTTAGTAGTTGCTTGGTATATTTTGGTGCTCCCTGATTGGGGGGCATAAATATTGATGGCTGTTATGTCTTCTTGTTGTATAGTCCCCTTTACCATTATGAAATCTCTACCTTTGTCTCTTGTTATCTTTTTCACCCTGAAGTCTGTTTCATCTGATATTAGTATGCTACACCTGATTTTCTCTGGATACCATTTGCTTGGAGTGTCAATTTCCACCCTTTCACTTTGAGTCTATGCTTGTCCTTGTAGATCTCTTGCAGCCAGCCTATAGTTGGGTTTAGTTTTTTGATCCAATCTGCTACTCTGCCTTTTTATTGGTGAGTTCAGTCCATTTACATTTAGGGTGATTATTGATATGTGAGGATTTCCTGTCATTCTATCTTAGTTTTCTCGTGAGATTGTGTCTCCATTGTTTCTTTGCCTTTTTGTTGTTGTCTATTATTTCTGTGTGGTGGTATTCTATGATGTTTCCCTCTGTTTCTTCTTTTATTACAGTATATATTTCAGTTCTGTATTTTTTTGAATGGTTACCATTAAGTTTATGTAAAAGAAAGTTTGATATTTAGTGTATTCCATTTTCTTCAGCATGCTTACTTTCTCCATTCCCATATTCCAGTTCAGGCCTTTACTCTCCCCCTTTTTATGTTTTGGTTGCCACAAATTGTCCCTGTTGATGGTGGTTGAATAGCCTCCTTTAGTATTTCTTGTAGTGCAGGTCGTGTATTGGAAAATTCCCTCAGCTTCTATATGTCTAGAAAGGTCTTTGTTCCTCCTTCATATTTAAAAGATATCTTTGCTGGATATATTATTCTTGGCTCATGATTTCTCTCTTTCAATAGTTTGAATATTTGGTTCTACTCCCTCCTGGCTTGTAGAGTTTCTGATGAGAAATCTGATGATAATCTAATGAGCTTCCCTTTGTAGGTTACCATCTTCCTTTCCCTGGCTGCCTTGAGGATTGTTTCTTTGTCGTTGATTTTAGACAGCTTCAATACAATGTGCCTTGGCGAAGGCCTGTTGGGGTTGAGGTAATTAGGTGTTCTATTTGCTTCTTGGATTCGAGGATCCAGTTCTTTCCACAAGTTTGGGAAGTTCTCAATGACTATTTGTTTGAATATATTCTCTGTTCCCTTCTCTCTTTCTTCTCCTTCTGGTATGTCCATTATTCTTATATTGCTCTTTCTGATGGAGTCAAAAAGTTCTTCCAGAGTTCTTTCATTTCTTTTAAGTCTCAAGTCTCTTTCTTCTTCCATTCTTGTCATTTCCAGATTTCTATCTTCAATATCACTGATTCTTTCCTCCACCTGGTCAACTCTAATACTTAAGCTGGATTTCATTCTTAATTTCTTCTGTTTTAACTCTTAATCTCCAGGAATTCTATTTGGTTCTTTTTTAAAATTTCAATCTCTTTGGTAAAATGCTCATGTTGTACTTTGATTGTGTTTTTGAGTTCATTAAACTGCCTTTCTGTGTTTTCTTGCATCTCAAGTTTTTTCAGAACTGCAATCTTGAATTCTCTGTCATTTAAGTCACATATTTCCATATCTTTAAGTTCCTTTTCTGGAGACTTTTCACTTTCTTTCTGAGCTGTCATGTTGCTTTGGTTATTCATGACAATTACTGATTTATTATTTTTCTTCCTAGACATCTACAGGAGTAGGTTCTGCAACAGGTTGATAGGAAGAGGTCTTTTTTTGTTTTCCAGTACGTGTTGGTGGAATGTTTTATTTTCTCTCTGACTACAGCCCTTTTTTCTCTCTCACACTGTAGTGTTATGTTTTCTCTGCACTATTCCAGCTTCTCACACAATGGGGGATTCCCTGGAATGTGGGCTTCTCCTCTGTTAACAGTTTGCCTGGGTCATAGGGCGCCATGTCCCTTTAGGTGAATTCAGTAGTGAGCCTCTTTGTCTTGCTTGTCTGCTGTGCAGGCAGTCCTTTGTGGAGTTATAGCTGTTTAATTTGTTGTAAATTCCAGGGGAGATTTCCAAAGGCTCATCTCATGCCACCATTTTGATCTAGTCCATAATTTGCATTTCTAAGAAGTTCAGGGGAAGCTGATGCTATGTATCATTCTGGGCCTTTAAATCAATGTTCTAAGTCACCTGAGATTCAAAAAAAAGCAATTTTTTAAATTGAAAACTTTTTGTCATATTTGACCATCTTTTGGAAACAGACACATACCTAATAAGAATTTTTAACTCCTACTAAATTCTTCCATGTTTGACAAATTGAAAATACTCTCAATGAGGTTTTAATATTTAAGAATAAGATCATCTCTAGGAAAGATCAAATTTTCAATTATGTCTTATTCTTAACTTTCTTTAAGGATAGAAAACCGTAACTTACCTCATGAAACTGCTTAAAAACAGATGGTGTTAATTTTTCTTTTTTTAAATCAAAAAGTTTCCCGAGTGTCGTCTCTCTGAATTTAAACTTATTTTAGGTATATCTGGTAATGTTGGAAAGTTGGTGGGTGTGTTCTTCATATTTTTCATATATTTAAAAGTTAATAAATCAAATCTTTGTTCCTTTTACTAAGATTTGGGTAGTCTCAAATTCTTTGACTTTCAAACTTTTTATTATTTTGGTTTCTCATCTCTGTTTACTGTTCTATATTTCTCCACATATTTTAAGCTTGAGGAAGCCAATCTTGTGAATAAATACTCTCCTAATAGATGTAAATCTACTTGGTAAAAACAAAACAATCGAGTAATTTGAGTAAGCTTTCAATCATTAGTGAGGAAATTATTTCAGCACAGTTTAGAAGTTCTGTATTTTTCCTCCCTTCTTGGGTTACTTGTTAGACTCTATACAAGTGTGTAAATCTGAATCAAAGAGGACACTGGTGATGGTGCACATGATTTCGTAGAACCATGAAATTAAGTCTTGGGCCACATGCCCAGTATCTAAACTAAATCAAGGAGGGCATAATTGGAGTTAGGCAGTGAGCCTAGAAGAATTTACTTTGCTCACTCTCAAGTTTTTCATTCCATTGGATTCATGTTTCATAGAAATCTGTATTTGGGCGCTACAGGAACAGAGAGATTTAATGTATCCTGATTATGGAGAAGATCATGTAACAGATGGAATTAACCAAGAAAAGATAGATTCAGTGAGGAGGAAATCTATGTGCAGCATATAGTGGTGCTTGATAAACTGCATAGGAGGATCTGTTTCAGGTTAAACGGGGTTGTTTTTCCCATTTAAGATAATGAGAAAATATTTCCAATGCTGAATTAGAATATAGAAATAACAGGAAATCATATGGCATCTTTAGAATCTTTGTTTCAAATGAGCACAGCAGGCTGTGACAAAACATAGCCCTTCATGATTCTATATACGATAAAAATTCTATTCCTGGTTGTATTTTCTAGATAATTGTACTGTTAACCTCTCTTTGACTCTAAATTTTAAAAGGGGGAAAGTCTATTAAGTATTATTTGTTTTCATTCTATCTTATTGTGATATTATAAGGGAAGACTGGATTAAATTCCAAATAGAGAACTTTCAATTATTTAGTGATAAGTACTGTGCAATAGGTTGTTTTTCTTCAGATCATTCGCTAGAGACAGAAGTAACCTCACTACTGGAGAGTTAGCACAGAGATAATGTGGTGGGATTTTGTAAAACAAATTCCTGTCATGAAATACAGAGGATAATGGAGAAATATGGAGTAGGGACAGGTAAGTATTGTTAATTCTATTTGTAATTCTGTTTGAATTTTCATGTGCTACAGAATTTAGAGACTTAGAGGCATGGTTTATTTTCTAAAATTAGATGTGAATGTATGCATTGATTAGCGAATGGAGCCTTGGCTATTATAGAAAGTGGGCAAAATCTTGGCACTAAGGTTTTAGATCTACACATGAAACCAACTACTATATGTGTTTCAAATTCAATCATTTGCTACCAAAATAGATTATAAAATTTCCTTGGCAACAAATTTTATTCCGGACTCCAGCATTCTTATAAGACTTAATTAAATATACTTGTTAACTGACTCTTCTCATGAGAAATATCATATTGAAGTATAGTTGTATGATGTGCTCTTAGCCCCGTAGCTATAATAGGAAATGGCCCATGGAGAATCCAGAATGAATATTGTCCATAAATTCCACCTTCTGACTGCCTCTAGCTTTTGACCACACTTAGGTATGCTCTCTGACATTGTCCCCAACATGTGTTCATCCATTCAGTCAACAAACTTTGTGTTGCAGGCCTATCAGGAACAGGGTGTTATAGGGGGTACTAAGCTACATAGGCAGAATTCATCTTTGTATTTCCTATGCCTGGAACATTGGAAGGCGTTAGTGTTTACAACTGTGAACTGATTCTCTCAGTTCAAAGAATTTGTGTAATTCAAACTCTCTCAGCCCTTGTCTTAGCTACGAGAATAGCCTTCCAATCATATTCATATGCCTGCTCTCCCTTCAATTCATTCTGTATAGCACTGCCCGATTCTTCCTAAAACATAACTCTATAATCATGTCATCTATTGCTGAAAAATCTTAATGACCCTCTAGTGACTTCAGAATATTACTCTTAGTGCTTACTCGGGATATGGAAGGCCTTCTGCAACACAGACCCAATACACTTTTCCAACCTCGTCTCTTATTCCCCTAACACACCCTACACTCTAGTGCCAATTAGATTGGTAGTATTGAATAGGGTAAGTTCAAGAGTACAGACTCTGAAGCCTGACTGCCTGACTATAAATCTGGTTTTCCCAACTTCTAACTGCGTGACCTAGAGAAAGTTACTTAAGCTCTCTTTCTCTAAGTTTTCTCATCTATGAAATAGGGATAATAATGGTCCTACGGCATAGAGCTATTGTGATAATAAAATGTATTAATGTATGTACAGCATTGAAAAAAGAGATCGGTACATATTCAGCACTTGTTGATACTTACAATTTTTTTTTTTTTCCTTTATGCTTTGCCCACATTACTTCCTCTACCTGGGAAGCCCACTTTCCCCCCATTTCCCACTGTTTGATGCCCATGTCCAAATTCCATCTATTCTTCAAACTCTAGTTTATATGGTCTCTCTACTGATATGGCTAGAGTCTGTAGTCTTGTTCATGAAACCAAGTTGCCTCTGGCACAATAACATAAAACTTAATGTCATGATAAAAATCCCTCTGTTTTCAGAGGAAATATAAGCAGACATATAGAAATTTGCGGCGTATGGAATAATTCCAATAACTTTGTTCATGATATGCAGGACAATGGTAAGTGGAAGTTTAGGAAATTAATAGGTGGAATTTCAATCTCTGAACACCAGTCTTAATAATTAAAAGAATCAAGATGTCCTTGTGCTCCAGGATCATGTTGATGTACAGAAGGCTTTGCAGTAAAGTGCCATCACCATTCTTTATTCTGTGGTCAAATGTGCCTCTCTTTAACCTTGAGAATTATGCTCCATTCCTCAAACACTCAGCCTTCTGATGAGCAGTTAATGGAGTGGAACATTTCTGATTCATTCAGAGGTGGTTTGTGAAGAAATTTTCAATCATGAGTTTCAGGTAATATTTTTAAACAGGCGTCTAACAGAAGAATGCGGCAGAGGCTCCCCGGTGAGGTTCAGCAGAAGGGACTGTCATCCTTTGCAGAGAATTATACTCCTACATTGCTTCTTATTACCTGCCAACGCCCAGTGCACTGGGCTCCAGTGAAGAGCAAACAAAGAATTTGTCAAGAGAAGTGATATACAGGGTCTTAAACAAGTTTCTTGATTGCAGAAACAGAAATCAACTCTATCTAATATGCAAAAAGGAATGTTTTGGAAGCTATAATAGAATCAACAGTAGGTTAGAAGACCAGGCTTGGGGATGAACTGGAATCAAAAGGAACATGAGATCCTTAGAAGCAAGAAGTATGGATTTGTTTAGTAACAACAACCATCCCACTGAAATGCACTACAATGAATTATATCCAACTGTTTCTTTCATTCTTGCACTGTTGGATCAAGATTCCATCTCTTGGAAGAGAGTAGTTCTTTTTACCAAGTCTAAATTAGATTCCCATTCCCCATCTCTGTTAGCAAGGGAGACAGAGGATTTAGCTCTTTGACACCCAGTATAGAAGGCAGTCAGTCACCCAGATTGATATACCCCTTTCCCCCCAGTCACCCAGATTGATATACCCTTTTCCCCCCAGGACTATCAAAATGGGGCAGGAGTCATTTCTGTTAAGTGTTGTCAAAGTGATATGAAGAAGAGAGAATGGATGTAGGGCAGGCACAAAAATGACAGGTGTTTCTTCCAGATCCTAGGGGGCAGGGGCCTTGAAAAATAGCCCAGTCAATACATCATAAACCCCTCAGGACCTTGCCTTAGACCCAAACCTGGTCCTTTGTTAAAATGAAACATTAAATGAAGATGATCCTGTTAAAAAAAGAAAAAAAAAAGTTTAACTTTATCTTCGTCTATAAGCATAACCAGTGAATAGAAATAACATTCTAATTAAAGAGCAGAGTACAAAGTTAAATTGATCCTAAAATCAGCTATGGCTTTTCTCCATTGATTTCTACAGTGTTGTTCTCTTAATTACTGGCACTTTTAACTACTACTTTAAAAAAAGAAAAAAAGAAAACGGTAAAAGTGTTTTTTAAAAAAAATAGGATTTCCTTGAAGTACTAGCAGAAAAAAAAGGTTTTCTCTCTTCCTCATAACATTTATTTTTTTACCTACCACTATCTAGATATAAAAATCTTAAATTCTTTTTTTCAAATATGTGTTCCATCTCTTCTACTCCTATGTTGCCAGACAAAGTACCATTTAAGAATAGATTGTCAGAAGGAAGTAAATAAAAATGATTGAAATAAAAGAGTGAGAGCAGGTTAGGAGTAGGAGATTTGACAGAGGGATATTTAGAGAGCTCACCTATAGCTACGTATTAGCACCATCAGCAAATAAATTATTGTTTGTTTTTTTGTTAGCCATAATTCTCCCAAAAGGATTCTACCATGCCACGGGGTCTTCCAAGTTTCTGAACTTTATAAAACATTATTTTGTCTGAATTCCATTTCATCAAATGGAACTGAACTATTGCAGATATTTATTTATCTGTTGGTTTTTATGTTGTCTGTGGGATTGGCAAGATGTTGGGTGTTATGGAGAAGTGAAGAAAATATAACAACTATCTCTTAGAGATTTAAGTCATTTCATGAAACTTCACTTTTATATCATGAAATAGAACTGTGAAAAATCATCGGCTATTTACTACAACAGACAATTATAGCTACAGGGTTTCCAAAAAAGAGAGGTCAGTGTTCTGAGATGATTAGGGAAGCTTCTGGAAGAGGGTCGACTGAATTGGATCCTGAAGAATGGGTGAAATTTGATAAATGAAGAGAGACAGGAAGACGAATGTCCTGAGCAAAGTTCCTTGCCTTTGCTCAGGAAATTTACCTTCTTTTTCTTCCATAAATACGAGACTGCTTGAGCGTTGATATTTAAAACACATTCATTGTAGGCATGTGATTTGTAAACCTAGCAAACAGTGGAGTATAGATGATCGTTCAAAATAAAGATAATGCTTAATTGTAGACCTTTCTTTTCATAACTCTTTAACCTCATGGTTTTATTTTATTTTCCAGAGTTTCTGCACATGTTCTTGTAAAATACCCTTGAATAAGATGCACTTCAAAGTTGAATACCTAAGATCTGTACTTTTTAGGTTTGCTTTTTCAGATTGCAAGTAACAGGTAGGGAAAACACAATTGCTTCTGCAATTAGCTTTTATGAAAACCAGAAATCTTATTTATCATTGTTAAAGATACAAAAGCCTCTCAAGATATCTAAAACCTGTTGTAGTAACCTAATTATCTTTTTCATACTGTAATAACCCTACCATTTTTATGATTCAGTTTCTCTTTGTCATCTCTGCTTCTACTGCTTCTGGCCATCTTTGCTCAGTGCCTCCTACATTCAAAATTCCCTAAGACTCTGTAGAGAATGCCACAGTACACAGCCTATATCTTCCTTTAGGACCAAGCACACCTTCCCCCAGCTCCTCAAAGGGGTGGCTGCTATTTCATAGCCAAATTCCTCTTCAGGAATTGCCCTGGAAGAAGGAATCAGTCATGCCCAAGGTTATGCTCCCTACAGTTATCGGATATGGTCCCTTAGCCGATAACTGACCAGTGTGGCGTCTAATGGACCATCCCTCTCACTTCAGTTAGGACAACTCTGAAGCACCACCCCAGCTTCAGATCTCCCCATATGATTCACTGAAGTCTCTGTTGCAAGGGCATGATAGTTGAACTTCTCTTTATTCCTACTTTTGCTTCCCACACTCCTGACAGATTTTGTTCCCAAGAACACACACTAATGAATGTACTACACGCAAATCTCAGATTCTTGGAGTCCGTTTCCAAGGGAGTGTTATCTGCTACTGAATCTGATTGGGTCAATTAGATATTATCCCATTATCCAATATGTGGTGTTCTTAATGAGAGGAGTTGCTGATGGTGGCACAAGCTCCTGGTCTTCCATATGTCTGTTCTGTACCTCATACATAGATTTTTGCCAACGTGTCGATTTTTGTTCCAAACAGATATGGCCACAGTAGCTAGGTCTGTTATTTAAAACATGGCTTTTATGTGTTTGCTTTAATTAAAAACAAAAACTAGACTGGAGGCATAAAATGTGCTTCGTGACTTACGAGCTTGCTGTTAGATAAAACCAGGTAAAAGAATAACAAAGACCTTGAATTTGGAAAAAATGTTCAATAACTGTTGGGTATTATTATGATTGTTACCCATTTCTAGAACTTTGTTTTTTTAATATCCAAGAAAATATTGAAAAATACACACATATATTTAGACGTAGATGCAAATAGATATTTTTCCATCCCCATTTTTGTTCGTTACCCAAATGGCAGTAAACTATATACACTGATCTGTGTCTTGCTTTGGTCACTTACAGTATATCTTAGTCATTTCCATAATATTTTATTTTTTTGTTCAATTTATTTAAATTTTAAGAAAAAGTTCACCTGTTTCTACTACCCCAACACCCCACCTCTGGCAACCAGCAATCTGTTTCTGTATCTATGAGCTGTATTTATTCATTTATTTATTTATTTACTTTTAGACTCCATATATAATATATCATACAGTATTTATATTTCTGTAACTTATTTCACTTAGCATAAGGTCCTCAAGTTCCTTCTATGTTGTAGCAAATGACAAGACTTATTCTTTTATGGCTGAATAATATTCCATTATATCTACATATACTGCATTTTCTTTATCCATTCATCTTTCAATGAATATTTAACATTTTTTTTCCATATCTTGGCTATTACAAATAAAGCTGCATAAGGGAGCATATATCTTTTTGAATTAGTGTTTTTGTTTTCTTCAGATAAATATGCAGAAGTAGAATTGCTGGATCAAATGGTAGTTCTATTTTTAATTTTTTTAGGGACCTCCATACTGTTTTCCATAGTAGCTACACCAGTTTATATTCCCACCAACCATGCACAAAGGTTCTGTTTTCTCCACATTCTCACCAACACTTGTGATTTCTGTTCTTTTTGATAATAGCCATTCTAACAGTTGTGAAGTGATATCTCATTGTGGTTTTATTTGCATTATCTGATGATTAATGATGTAGAGCATCTTTTCCTGTACTTGTTAGCTATGTGTATGTCTTCTTTGGAAAAATGTCTACTCAGATTCTCTGCCCATTTTTCAATCAGATTGTTTGTTTATTTGCTATTGAGTTGTTTGAGTTTGTTTTGTATTTTAGATATTAGCTCCTTACCTAATATTTGATGTAAAAAATTTTTTCTCATTCAGTAGGTTGTGTTTTCACTTTGGTGATGTTTTCTTTGTTGTGCAGAAGCTTTTTAGTTTGATATAGTGTCGTTTGTTTATTTTTGCTCTTGGTTTTGATACCAGATTTTTAAAAAAAATCACTGCCAAGATCCATGTCAAGGAGATTACCATCTATATTTTTCCTAGACGTTTTATGTTTCAGGTCTTATGTTCAAGCCTTTGATCCACTTTGAGTTAATTTTGTGTATGGTATAAGACAATGGTCCAGTTTCATTCTTTTGCATGTGTTTGTCCAATTTCCCCAACAGCATTTATTGAAAAGACTGCCTTTTCCCAATTTTATATTCTTGGCTCCCTTGTCATAGTTGACCTTATATGCATAGGTTTATTTCTGGGCTCTCTTCTGTTCAATTAATCTTTGTGTCTGCTTTTATGCCAATGCCATACTGTTTTAATTACTATAACTTTGTACTATAGTTTGAAATCAGAGAGTGTGATGCCTCCAGCTTTCTTCTTCTCTATCAAGATAGCTTTGGGACAGAAAATATATAAAATGAGCTTGGAGCATATTATAGTATAGAAAGTAAAGAAGTACTGAAAAAAAAATGATGGAGTATATTAAAGGGACACAGGAGCCAAATGGAAAGAGCCCCCATGGTCAAAGCTACAATTTGAATAACAAAATAAGTTAAGTATCATTAGATTATAACCCAAATTGTAAAATAAATATCAATAAATCCATACTGATATGAAAAAAATATATAATGAGAAGAGACAAATCTCGATGCAGAAGAATTTAAAATAACTTTGTAGATACTGTACTCTCAAAAAGGTAGAACATAACCACTTATGCTTTGTGTCCTGAGCATATTGACTGCCTTTCAAAGAATACTGTATGGAAAGGTATATGTGTGTATGGGAGGGGTGGGAGGGGTAACTTTACAATGGAGAAACCTGACAAACATTACCTCAACCAGATGGTTAAAGTCAATATCAACAGTGATAAATTATGTGGATAATACATATTATTGATATGATGTGATGAAAATGGCTCTTTACCTCTGTGGTTTTCCTCCTAAAAAACCATAAACCCAGCATAATCATGAAAAACAAACAAACAGAAAAGTTGCAATAAAGGAGGAGGCCCAAAATAGGTGACTGATTTCTCAAAACGGCCAGTCATCAAAAACCAGAAAAGCTGAGAAATTGTCAGTCAAGAGTTGCCTAAGGAGACATGATGACTGAATGTAAAGCGGTATCCTGGATAGGATTCTGGAATAAAAAAAGAAAGAAAGAAAGAATATTTGGTTAAAACTAAGGAAATCTGAATAAAGTACAGATATTAGTTAATAATAATATATCAATATTAGTTTATTAGCTATAAAAATACACTGTACTAATATATAATAACAGGGGAAACTGGGCGTGGGGTGCATGGAAAGTCTAGTATCTTTTGCTTGTTTTTCTTTCCAAAAAATAAAGTTTATTAAAATGATTAAAAAGGAGAGGATGGGAAACTTAAAGAGATTTA
Organism: Rhinolophus sinicus; assembly: GCF_057876585.1. Classification (NCBI taxonomy): domain Eukaryota; kingdom Metazoa; phylum Chordata; class Mammalia; order Chiroptera; family Rhinolophidae; genus Rhinolophus; species Rhinolophus sinicus. Next base: position 34,410,130 of record NC_142515.1, read on the forward strand.
AGAATACAAGAAACATATCAACCATATGCAATATGTGGACAATTTACAGGAGAAATATTGGCATTTGGAATGTGCAATTATATTATGTATTTATAAAAAAGCATCTTATTCAAAATCTTCCTCAATTTATTTTTAAATTACTACCCAAGTGTATTTAACCTCAAAGTAGGATGTATTTTAACTGTGGTTTCCAGACTTTGGCAAAATTGTTCTATGAATGACCAGACACTGCATGTTTTAGGCTCTGCAGGCCAGATGGTGGTGTCACACCCACTCAACACTGCAGAAAGTAGCCTTAGACAATACTAAATGAATGGGCATGCCTGGGTTCCAATAAAACTTTATTTACAAATATAGACAGGTGAACATTTGCCATAAGGGGTATAGTTTTCTGACCCCGATCTACACTGTAATTTGAATGTTAGTATTAAATGAGGTTTAAGTTATTACTATATCAGTGATTTTCAAACTGTGTTTTGAAGAATCTAAAAAGTTTATCAAAGAGAACTTAAAAAACGGAATTGTAGATGAATGAGGCAGCATGGAGACGAAATGAACAGAACTCAGAATTTCCCAATATTGCTTCCAACTGAGAAGTCTGCTTTAAATATTTTTATATAAGGGGGTTCTATGTCTGATTTTGTTCAGGAGGCAGTATTAGATAATGGGGGAGAGAACTAACTAGATTCAGACTGCTTGGTTTAAATTGCAGTTCTACCATGCCTTACTATATTTATGACCTTTGGCCTGTTCCTCAGTTTTCTCACCTGTAAAATTGGGAAAAGAGTACACCTGTGTATATATCTACTTGGGGTGAAAATTGAATGGAAAGTTTTATAAAAAGTACTATGAAGACAATAATAATAATGCCTATATATGCATCAGTTTGTGATAAAAAATGAGAAAATATGTCTAAAGTACTTATGGTAACTGGTACCAAATAGTTACATTTACTGCATTCATTAATATTATTATAATCAGCAAAATCAACATAGTTTATCTTAAAAAAAAAAAAAAAACTTGTAAACTAAACTTGTAAACTACTAGACCTTAGGGTCTCAATCAATTTAATTTGCCCTAGTTTTCTGGAAATCAGTAAATTCTTAACCTTTCTCTGCTGAAGAACTTTTTTTATGGGGTTAGGGGAACCAGCAATCATTGGCTGAAATAGGTCAGATTTCTCAGCTGCAATGTCTAAGAATTGCACCAAAGCCTGATTCTGAAGATAGCCCGATGCTAACCCACATCTTTAATATTCTGGAGCAGACAACAAAATGAAAAATGGCTTCGATTCTTATAGTGTGCTGTAATATGAGTAAACTAAAGTGATAGTGCTACCACTGGACAGAGTAAAAGATGTTTTCTTTGACTTTCTGGGAAAACAACTTCTGCCTTATTGGGCTTCTCACGTGCCTAATATGCATCCCCCAAAAATAGCTGGGGGAAAAGTAAAACAAGATACAAACAAAAACTAAATTTTAACAGATGTTTTTGCATATAAAATATTAAATAAAATTGAAACATTTACTAGGTTAAATATTTGGTTCATTTTCTGAATAGGACTCAATAATAAATTAGAATTTCAAGGAAATTAGTGAGAGCTCAGTCTCAGGAGGTATTAAACTAAAAATAAGACAGAATACTCAATCTTTCTTTTTTTCTAGGTACACAAGGTGAATATATTTCCTTATAGAAAAAAAGCAGTCTCAATTAAGTGTGATATTGGTCTTTCACTTCTGGGAAACTTCATGGTGTTCTCTTGGGAAATCTTCCAACTTAAAATTAATGAGCATGATTAGGTCACACCGCTAATAATGATGGAGCCAGGATTTTAGTCCAGCACCATATACTATATCTTACTGATGTCTCTTACCATATCTTCCCCCACTATTTCACTCCTTTCCCCCAGCTTCTAAAATTAGCTTGAGCTAAACTAAGAGAGGCAACTAATCAGAGCAGGTTGACGAGATAGACTCAGAAATTCTCCCTGATCCTGAGGGTTCCCATATATTCTCACCATTCTGCATCCTGACATTTCATGATTACTATTGACCATCCATGTTTCTGTAAGTGAAATGAAGGATGCTTTGTGTCCTTTCCTTCTCTAAATTCAGGGATGGATTGCATAACTTCAAAAAGATTAGAATAATTTCTTTTGAGGAACAACTGGAAATGTATACTTTTTCCATCAACTGCCATATCTCCCAGGTGCCACCTCTGCTAGTAGCAAGATTTGTCTCCCCTCAGTTAGAAAGCATCTTAGGCCTCTAGGCAAATAGGACGAAAGTATATCTGAATGGATTAGTGCCTGGGGAAGCCATTCATCATATTTTCTTCTTTACACATTAAGCATCTAAATCTATCAGAGATAACTGTTGGCACAAATGGCTTCCCTGATACCCACACACTGAGAAACTTTTGAATTTCTCAGTTAAAATCTTAATGTGATTCTCTTTTAGGTGTTTTGTGTTTGCTTTATGTGGGCTATCTGTTACTTTAGAGTTTGACTTGAATAGTAAAATGGTAATGTGTAATGTACTTTTTACTACAAAGACTTTCCCATTTATTGTCTAGTGATAGTTTAGGGGTGTGTGTGTGAGTGTGTGTGTGTGTGTGTGTGGTGCTATTTATCTTTGCGGTGGTCTTTCATCTTAGGTAACAGAACAGTGATAGTATGACAAGATGTTTACAGTGCCCCCTTCCCTTGGTATCTCCTTGTCTTTCAAATATGTAAATGTCCTCAGAGACTCTTTTGAAGTCTCATTTACTCCAAAAGAACAACTTTAAACCATGTTGACGGCTTCTTATTCTAGGGGCGTGGCAGTCTGAAATGTACAATATTTCTTATTGTAGCTAATGATCTGATCTAGTTAATAAGAGCCTGTCCTTCTCCACATGTTCTATACTCTGAAGGTAAATTCCTAGTAAACCAATTTAGGTATAGTGTTCATTTAAAAAATTATATTCTTTAATTGCTTATTCTCATTTTATCTTTTTTAGGAAAAAAGATTTTAAAGGTTAATAATAGTCTAGAGAATCAATTTTAAAAATATGTATTAGAGTTATATATATTTTCCTGGTGGATATCCCTGTTTAGAATGACAAAGTTGGTGATCAAATACATGTATAGTTTGTATAGAAGTATATCATGTTACACATATTTCGCACAAAATCTGGATACAATAGGAACTTAATAACTTAATGATGGAAACCAGTATACTGATATATTCTGATATGGAAAAACCAGACTGGTCTATCAATAATTTTCTGAACTCCTATTATATTCATGTCCTCCTAGAGGTGCTTTCATTATTACTATATGTAATTGAAACTAATATTTATCAAATATTTATTACATTATCAGGCATTATGCTGGGCACTTTCTATGTACTATTTATTTAATCCTCACAAAAATCCTGTGAAGTGGTTTTATTTTTATAACGAGTTTACAGATGGGAAAATTGATGGTTTGAAAGTGACTAAGCATTCATCCTAGGTTAAGTAGTGTGCAGGTGGCAGTCAGAATTTGAATCCAAGTCGTCTAAAATTAAAGGTCTTAACTATAATATACTGCTTCAGGTTTGAAATATGTAAACTATGACCCTACCTATTTTAAGCCTACTATCTGTTGAGGGAGAGAAAACTAATATAATGAAAAACAAAAAAACTACTTCAAAAATTAAGGCTTAGGAAGTCAATTAAATACAATGGGCGGTGGGGTGTGACAGAATAAATGTTTAATAGGACCCTGGGAAGATGCAATGACACAAAAAGTGGTTTTCTGATACAGAAAAAGTGAAGAGAAGAAAAGGTACAGGCTACCAACTCAAATATTATGGCTCCTCTTCCAATGTTCATTCAAGATGATGCTGAGAATATCATGGAGAAAAAAACAGTCTCAGAACTCATGTTCCGGTGGGAGAGACCTGTGTTTGTTTCTCACTGTGCTATTGGTGATGAGCAGGCTATGTGAGCAATAACTGCTGCATGGTCTGTGGCTTCCCAAAATATGGGAAAGGAACACAGCACAGCCTGAGGAAACAGGGAGACAGAGCCAGTGTTGGCAGAAAGTGGCTGTTGGCGCATGGAGAATAGATGATGGTTCAGCTGTAACTGGGCAGAGCAGAAACTCCAGCCTTAGGGAACTATGAGTTAAATGCCAGAAGCAGGTATCCTCTACCATCTTTCATGATCTCTTAGACAAATGTGTAAAGCAATAGCCGGCAATGGGTTTTTCAGAATGAGACCACCAGGAAAATTTCCACATCTAGTATATGCTGCCTGTCCACTTGGCATTTGATTTGGCTCTTTTATGTTATTTTCTGCTAATTTAAATTCTCAGCAAAAGATGAGGTAAAGGTGCTTGTCTTATAAGTGTGCTTGTATAATTTAAACATTCTTAGAAGTCCTAAAACACAGTTGGGTCTGAAGCCTGGGGGTGGATGGAGTGGAGAATAAGCATAAATAAACCCTAAAATGACAATATACCTTTAAAAAAATAACAGAAAAAGGTAACAATTCACACAGGTGTACTATAGGAATGATCATTGAGATTTGGAATAGTCTGGTGCATTTTAGAGATGAATCTTGAGATAGCTTTCAGAGGATAAGTAGGATTTCTGTAGGCCTGGAGTCGCTGAACCATCTGTCTGGGAGAACAGCATGAGCAAATACCCAAGGAGCTTAATTATCTACCACAAATAATAATAACTGTTTTCAAGTAGGATAAAGAATTATGATGATGTGATGACTAAAATAGGCTTACTTGGGTAGTTGTAAATATGAGGCTGAAGGGCAGGGAAAATGAGGAGTCTGGGTTTAGCTGTCTCTCTGCAGAGTATGTATGAGTTGAAGCCCTAGCAGTAAATTATCTCATGTGCAATCAACAAAACAGATTCAAGTTTATAAGGCTAGAAGCCTATGCAATTTTGAGTGTCTTGTTTAAGGAAAAGAATGCAAAAATACAAACACAAACTTACTAGAGCCCATCAGAGGCCTTGGCAGGAGCCAGTTAAGTGAGAGACAATTAATCCTGAACTTCATTAGTTTTTGGAATACTGCCTTTGATTAAAGCAGCATTCATCAACAGAAATATAATGTGAGCCACATATATAATTTTAATATTTTTATACACATTAAAAAAGGTAAAAATAAACGTGAAATTTTTGTATTTTATTTAATCCAACAGATCTGAAATATCATTTCAACATGTAATCAATATAAAAAATATGAGATATTTTACATTCTTTTTTTCATACTATGATCTTGGAATTCTAGTGCGTATTTTATGTAGAGAAAAGGTATCAGTTAGGACTAGGCACATTTTAAGTGTTCAATAGCTTCAAATATGTAGTAGCATCTATATTAAAGGGCACATGACTCGAGCCTTGCTGCTCAATGTGTGATCTGTGGGTCAGCATATCATCACCTGAGAGCTTCTTGGAATGAGACATCTCAGACTTCATTCCAGACCTACTGAATCAGAATATGCATTTTCAATAAAGTCCCCAGATGGTTTATGTGCACATTAAAGTTTGAGATGTGCTGCTCTGAGATCTAAGAATAGTGTCTTTGAAAACAGTTGTAAAAAGAAGAGACGTAGAAATTATCAAATAAGGCCCCAAAGAGGCAATGTTAAAAAAAATAAAATACAAATGAGTAGCGGAGAAAATTCCTAGGATGAAGAGGACACCAGTAACAAAAACATAGCAGAGTTGAAGAAGAGGGTTAGAATTGAGAAACATGACTGTCAGAATCATAACTGTTTAATAACAACTATCATCGTCGTCATTATCACCATCACCATTACCATCATTCATCATCCTCATCATCATCCTCATCCTCATCCTCCTCACCATCATTTTTTATAGCCCATTGGTAAACTGAGCAGTTTCAGGAGCAGGGTAAAAATTAATTTGAATGTGTAAGGATTAAGGATGGGCCATCAAGAGGATGTAGATTACTTTGAGCCAGTGAAAAGGAAAGACATCACAGACAGACATGAAGGTTATCATTATGTATTTAAAAAAAAAAAAGAATATCATCCAAGCAGTAGTAACAGGTATTTTTCAGCTGAATTATGAACTGTTTATGGTGACTGTTTTCCCCTCACCTTTATTCTATTGTTGATACCCTAGTTTGAATTATGATAACTGATCACACAGTAACTGAAGAATACATTTGGAACAATTCTGAAGCTTTCTTATTGAAAATGTTATCTTGTAGATTCATAGCTAGAAATGAAAAATGATACTTCTTTAGCTGCTTAATTGAACACCTTTAGGCCTGTGGCCCACTTAGTGATGCATGTTATGGCTGACAGTGGCTAGAAAGAGAGGCATGCAGTCATTGCAATGCTTCAAGACTTCTATGATTGCAAAGTATTTATTTAATAAGAACATCTCTCATTACTGTTGCAAATGTCATTTACTCACTTTTGCTATTGATGTCGTCCTCTACTTTTATTTGGATTCAAGGAAATAGAAATGTTTTTAATTTGATTGGAATATCAATGACATATTAAGATTCAAATGAGCCGATATCATTCTGTGAGCAAAGGTGTTGTTGTTAGAATGGATTTTCCAAAAATTGCTTGGTTGATTTAGCAAACTGAGTACTCCCACGTGTAAGAAAACCCCAGATATATAGGACAATGTATGCAACTTTGTATTTCCATAAGTAGGTCAGTGACTAGAACATAATTGGTACACAGTAAAAACCACAAAGATGGATGGCAAGATAAATGAGTAGATGGTAATGCAACAATAATTTCTCCTACTTATAGTTGATCCAAAAACCATTGCTTTCAACATGTTTGCTTATTTCAATTCAGTTAGCAATGATTTCGCTGAGATCCCTATTTTACTTGATTTTTAAAAGTTGAAGTTGACTTTTAAATACTGGTTGATCTAATCAAGTGCTTATTTTTGTAGCTAAAAATATAGGAACTGGTCATTATGAATTATAAAGAAATAGTCTTCTATGTCTCTAGATATCTTTTTCTCGAGGGGAAAAATAGAAATAAATGATAACCTTTCAAACTATAATATTTCATACTATATTCCTTTTGTCCTTTGTAAACAATGAACATATGCACAGAAAATCATGTGACAGAAAAATATGGTACAAGACTCAATTTTATTATGGTTTCAGGCACTCATCATTAAACATACGTGAAAAATATGCCATGTGCCAGTTACTATGCTAGACCTTGAGGACACATAAATAGAAGGGACTGTTTCTCACCTCCCTTTACTTGTGTACAACTATTATATTATATGACCGAATTATAAAAAGTGCAATAGATGAATGAGCAAAACACAAGAGAAGCAAATAAAGATGACCATACAGTCTTAAGGTAAAGTTTAGACATGTAAATATTTTAATTGATTCTAAAAAGGTAGAAGGCTGAAAATGGGGAAAGAAAATTCCAGATAAAGGAATAGCAAGTTCAAAGATACAGACACAGGGTTCTTTGGGGTTAGTGAGTAATGTATGGGGGCAGTAAGTATGGAGTTGTTGGGTGGAGGGTTGGGAGCAACACCAGAACAATTGAGTTGAGTCTGGCTTCTGAAAGACTTTGTAGACTCTAGCAGGAAGTTTGGTTTTTAATCTATGGAACATAAGCAACTGTCAAATGTTTCTGAGTAGCAGAATTAGGTTTAGCTTTCAAATGATGAATTTTAACAGGTAGAACTTATTGCAACAGGAGAGGTAAGCAGTGATGGAAACAATCAGAAAAACTGCAGTGACGATGGGAATTAAATTGAAGAGAGGATGAATATGAGAGAGGTTCTGGAACCAGGTCTGGCAAGATATGGGATGGCCAGATTTTAATTTGAGAAGTGAAGGAGCAGAAAGAATAAAACACTGTGCAGATGTTTCCAGCTTGAGGAAAAGAGCAGATGCCATAGCTGTGTCCAGAAACTCTAAAGGAATCCACCAAAGTCCAATTTCCTGTTCTATGCATTTCACATAAAGCCATCTCATCTCATAGTTTACTTCTGTCTTTAACTTATGATGAAGATGGCCATCGCAGAGAAAAAAATATGTATTCCTTCCATTCAATTACAGGTCAACCCTAAATCTGTTTAGAAAGTTACTTTTTGATATGCTCCTCTGTCTCTCTAGGGAAAGCACTGGTCTAAACTATAGAAATAGTAGAGAGGGTTATTCGATTAATTATGAATTCTTCTACATTTCAAAGAAAAGTTGAAAATATGTCCAATTTAAAATTAATCCATTAGTTGGTTGTTTTTCTTTAGTTTTACATCCTTAAAAATTCTGTGAATTTAAATACAGAGAAATATTATTATTAATATTTTTGTGATAAGCTGCGTGGTGGGTTCATTTTGCTGGGTTCACATAATTTATACTTTATTTTTCATTAAGTGAAGTAAATTATGAAATTAAAACAGAATAAGTTCAAGATTAGTAAGGAATCATTTCATTCAATTTGACAAATTACACAATTTGACAAGGTGTCTGTCATCAATATTGTAGGAAAACCTGAAACAATACCATTATTTAAGAGAATAAAATTAATCATTTTTCTTTCTGTTGTTTGGCCCATCAATTCATGAATTAATTTGCAGAGCCAGATTTTCAAAATAAAAACAAATTTTTTTAGGAAAGTAGTATCTGTGTTCTTTCAGAAGAATCTCTTTCCTTAAGTTACTGTCCTAGCGTTAACATTTGATGTCTTGCTACCCAACTGAAGTACTCAAGAACATAATAAAATGATTAGCCTTTTAGAAATAATTACACTGTTGTTCACCTATTCCATTGTCAACCACTGAGATACCCTCTTTGAAATTGAGTCTCGGTTCAAAAAGTTTTCACAATTGGGTCTTTGTTCAAAAATGCAATGATATATAGATGATGTATTAATGTTACAGAATTGCACACTTGAAACCTATGTAATTTTACTAACCATTGTCACCCCGATAAACTTTAATTTAAAAAAAGTTAGATGAGGATTGGAACCACGTAGACCGATTTTAATCCTAACTCTGTATGTACTTCAACTTTCTGAACATTAATTCTCTGGTTTTTAAAATAAAGAAAATAGTGTAATGTAAATATTGTCTTCTTTTGCAACAATGTGAGTGACATTTAATAAGGCAAGTGCTAAGTATGGATTTTTTCATTTTGTAAGAATACATCAACCTGCTTTCTGATCTGTGGACTTTTAAAGATGTCCATGATTGGAAATAGAATAGATGCCCATGATTGGCTCCAGATTTTATCAGCCACTTTATCCACAAATGTTCTGCTATGCAAGTCAGTCGCTGCTTCTGATTATAAATCTTCTTTTCATTATTACCTTAAAAAAATCATGAAACTCACATTTATAACAACTTGAATCATTATTTGGGCACAATTAATTTGTATTGTGTGAGGATATAGATGGGTGGAGCAACTAACATTTTAAGTGACAGAAAAACATAAATAAGCATTATACAATAATGCAAGTTTATTTTTAACAGATAAAAACCGAAATTACAAAATACTTGATTTGCAGCATGAAATGATTGGGTTATCTGGCAATTAAGTCATTTTACACTGCCTTGCCCAATAAAACTGATTAATATTAAAATTTTTGAAGATCTATGTTGTGCTAAATTGGCATTTTGCTAATTGTATCTGATTATATTTTCTTGCCTAATCATATGAATCCTGATTTAAAGACCATATGATCAAAAAACTATTATTCAACCATGGAAGAAATTTTATATAAGACACACATATTGTGCTATTTTTTTTCTCTTTTATAAGCCAGGATTTTCTTTCATACCTAATAATGTTTTTAGTCATTTTAAAAACGTTTATGCCCAGGATATGAAAAGAAATGAAATTAGCAAATTAATTTTGTGATTTTTGGAATGTTTCATTTCACAGTTTTTCTTTCTCTTCTTCCCTTTCTCCATTTCTTCCTCTCTCCCTTCCTTCCTTTCTTAAAAAATACATAGATAAATAAACAAATAAATAAATAAAATAAAATAGTTCAGTGTGTCAATGCCTGCTCTGCAGAAGACATTACATTAACTTCTGGTTTAAGGAGACTAATAAAGTATAAGAGCTATTGACCTTGACCTCAAGGAATTTCTGTTTTGGTAGAAGAGAAATAAAAATTATCAGTTAATTAATATAGGTAGAGAGAGCTAGAGATACTTATGAGTTAGTGTGTGTGTGTGTGTGTGTGTGTGTGTGTGTGTGTGTGTGTGATAATACCAGAGAGAGCAATGTCCTGAGAAACTGTGATTCTAACAACACAACATTTAATATTAAAAAATGAAAGCAAATAACCTTTAAGTGAGGTTAAATAACCAACAGTTTTAGAAGACAGAGAAATGAATAGAAATTAAGAAGTTGACAAACCAAGTTGTTAAGATTTTATTTACCGTGTAATAGCAAGACTCTCTTCTATATTGAGGAAGTGTGATGACATCCATTTCTTGTATTCTGTCCCTCAAACCCTATCTCCTGCTTATTCTGACAATCATTGGCAGGGCACAATCTCTGCTGCTTAAATGTGGGTATCACTAGAAATCAAATCTATCTTTGGCTTCTTCCCCTACTACAAGCCCAGCACTCTTAAGTGACCATTTGATGGTTTTTGATACATATGAAAAACTATAAGCTAACTTACTAAAGAATAGATGACACTGACTGGGAATTAAATGGAAATGACGTCTTTTTAAGATTCTGTAGTAGTTTGAAGGGCTACAGTGAGTGAATTCTTGTGACAGAAGTTTGATATAAATGAGTGGCCTTTTCTCTATTTCATTATGCCTAACTTACTCAATAGCTGTTTTATGGACGGATCACCTTTTATTCTTCCTCAAAGAAGCACTGCAGTGGAATAATGTACTATAAATGGTACTTACCCTCAAAGTGAAATATCTGATACTTCAGTGCTATTCTGGAAAAATACTTCATATCATAAATCTACCCACATAGCAGATGCAATTGTTGCTTAGTTATTTCATCACGGACAGAGTTTATGGTCCCTTGGCAGGCTCTTTAGAAGCTATTGTTAAATACAATTCACTAGAACTCTGGTGAAAATTCATTTCTATTATCAGCAAAAATAATATCTAATAACTAAATACAGTAAAGGATAATTATATACTAATATGCTGTAAGAGCTGTATATCAATAATATTTATAATATACCTATTTATGCATTTTATTTTTCAAAATTGAAAGAAAGCCTATTCTTTTGCTGCAGAAAATAAGCCAAACATTCCTTGTGAACGTCTATGAAAATATTTATTTTTTTTTAACTAACAAATGCACTTTTAATTGAGCTACAGACAAAAACTACTCAGCAAGGTCAGTAACCATTTCAGTCCCTAATCTGTTAGAGCTGTATCCTGGACAGTGTTGAGGAAGAGGGTTAACTGGTTATTTTCATTGTTGTATTTCATTCACAGTTTTAGAAAAACCAGGCATGACATCAATTTAGATGAAATTCGTGGCTGGCGGCCTAATCTAGTCCCCATATTCCGCATTTTTTCTTTAGTTTTTCTAGTTTGTTGACATAAGCTTTCATGGCATCTTAGCTGGAAGTCCCTTTCGGCTCATTCCAGGCATCCCACTTGGCCTTGCCTTTGAAGTCCAGTATCCCAGGCCATTCCGTATTTATGTCACCCACAGTCACTTGTTTGTAGCAGCTGTAGATGAACAGCATCTCATCGTCTGAGGGCTTGATCTTGAGGTGCTTAACTTCCTCAACAGCTTTGTCAAAATCAGCCTGAGACATGCAGGGAGAGTTGGTGGCAAGGATTCCAGGAGCTGGAGACAAGCAGGAAACAGTAGACTCACATGGGCAGCCTACTTTTCAAATATATTATGCAGTGTATGGTTCCTTTTTAAAAATGACCCCGGAGTAGATTAGTATTTTACAAGAAGAAAGTATTTTAAAACGATATGTGTAGCCTTTATTCTGTTATTTAGAATTGAGGATGCTTTATTCCTGCCAACTTGGAATTTTTAAGTTGGATGTTGTAATAGTGTAAAACATGATTTCTCAAGATTATATGGCTAATATAGATAGTGGCAAAATTCTTCACTGAGGAAAAGAAAAGAGAAGCATTTCAGCATTACAAGCCATGTTTTTGGAGCTCAAATTTTCTTTTATTTTTAAGGACTCCAGGACTATAAGCACTCTTACTAAGCATCCTAGCTGTCCCTCTGAGTATTGATCTAATTCATCTAGGCTTCCTGTCCGTGTGATATTTATATTTCTGTGCTCCTCAAATGTATTAAGCTTTACTTGTCTTTTCTGTATATCTCCAAAGTACTATTTTCTGTGTACTAAATCTTTCAAAGACTGCAGGCTCTGGCATCATCTGTCTTTTCCTAAGCACCAACTATTTTGAGCTCAATATTTTGTTCACAGTGCAGAGGTCCTGTTGATTTCCCCAAGATGAAAACATTACTGAGTGATTTGCAGAGACCTGAAGACAAAAGCTGGCCCTGAAGTTGCTTGAGATTATTCATGGGAGAATTGTTCAGCTGTCTCTTTGTTTCTGCCTAGAGCCATTGAATGCCTCTTAAATCACTCACAGAAAATTTAGGTCAACACGTTGCCTGAGGTCATTTAAATTTCAAATCTGCTGCCATTTTCCTGCGTGCAGCTATTGGGAGAGTAGAGCCTGGTGCCTACAGTCAGTGAACTGGTGCCCAGAATCTGGCACAGGAAACTCCAACTCAGAGTCAAATTTATTTATGCTGTGTTGAGGGAAGCATGTCAGGAAGGTTAATGAGTCTAAACTGGCATTCTGTCTTCTGACTCAGGGCTGAATTGGGAACTACACACAGTGATAGGATGAGTCTTTGCCAAAGTGTGTACCACTTGTTATAGTTTAGGAGTGAGGTACATTTTTTTGCAAGCATAGAAGGTATTAGTCTGGTTCCATAGAAATGATTTCTGAGCAAGTCCTAGATTTCCTTATGTGTTTAAACAAGTCAAGTGACAGAGTAGAATACCCAGTGTTTCTACGTCTCCATGGCCAGCCTGGAGCCCAGACACATATATGATCCCTGGATACAACCAAAAGTTACAATTGGATGAATTCTGCTGTGTGCATATGGACAGCTGGCATTCCAATTTCTTCTGTTACAGTTGGCCCTGAAGATAGAAAAACAGGATACCATTTTATTTTTATTTTTTAAATTATGTTGGGCTATAGAAACAAGTACATGTAGCACCCAGATTTTGGTTTCTCAACACTGTTCTCCAATTAAAGGAACCAGGGCTCATTGGAGAAATGATTGATTCAGAGGTGGTGCAGAGAAAGTACAAGAGAAGCTTGAAATCTCTCCTACCACCAGAAAGTAAAGAAATGCTTTAAAATTGGCAGTTGAAATTTTATGAAAGATCATAGAAACCAACTTGAAAGAGCTGCCAAGGACCAAATCTTGGGCAATCTGAGTGACAAAATAAATAATAATAATGAATTATAGCCTATAACATCAAATAAATATGAGTCTCTGTACTGATGTAAATATGTAATTGAATAAACAAATAGGACTAAAGGAACATCTCTTTCTTATAATAAAATTCCACTTAATAAATGTAAAAGGAATGGTGGAATTAAAAAAAAAAGGTAACTAAATTTTGTCAAACCACAGTAGTAGTTGTTACTGTTAGAGTCAGTAATAGACACTAAAATTATTGGTCAAAATTATGGTAAAAAAAAGATATTTGTGTAGTTTCAAACTATCTGCCCACCAGAAGATACTTATTAATTAGTAACTGTACAATGGGAAAACTTGGCAGATATTTCCCTAACTAAATTAACAAATTAACATCATCATTAGTAAAACATATCGCTATCATACAACTCCTGATATGATGTACTGAGAAAGGCACATTATTTCTGTTATAGTCTTGCCAAAAAATGTGTGACGTAGATCAAAAGAAGGGAAAACATTAGACAAAACTAAATTGGGAGACAGGCTACAAAATAATCACTTCTCTTTAAAAAATGTTAATTCGTGGACAACTAAAATAATATATAGACAATGGGCTAGATTTAGGGGAAGTGTCCAAGATCAAGTTTCTTAACCTTTTAGACCTCCATTTTTTTAAAGTACAATACAGAGATATCTATCTTACAGTGATGTGGTGAGAATTAAACATGATAATGTATGTAAAGGACCAAGTTAGTACTCAGTTCATAGCAAGACTTGAGGAAACTATTAGGCTCATTATTTTTTAACTGGTGTGGGTCATTACAGATCCATCCACAACTAAGATTTTTGTTTGTTTGTTTGTTTGTTTTTTCATATTACAAGGAACTGTGTGCTTCAGCATAACTTCAAAAATACTTGCAATGTCTGTCTCCTCAACTGATTCTAACCTATTATTGTATACCTATTATTGTGTACCTCAATTCAGAAAGTACTATGATCTATAAGATCAATTAGTTGTGTCTATTTTGTCTTGTTTTGTTCCAAAAATAATTGAAGGTAGCTTTAGAATGAGGTGCTTACATATACATCATGTCACTTATCCTCAAAATAATATTGTTTCTCAGAAGGTATTATTTTCATGGTTTACCTGAAAAAATATATTTACTTAATTTGACCTATCTACAATAATTCACCATCTCAATTTTTTAAAAATAAAACTGGAATTGTGTTCTGCATATTCTTTTTTTCACTGAAATTAAACACCTAAATATATTCCATCATATGGATTTAATAACAAATTTCAAGGGTGAAATAACAATTAATTAGCACTGTTAAATTCACACTTTGAAATTGCTAACTAACAACAGAATCTAATTTGACTATTTTTAACTTATTAAGTTGGGAACTCAGCTCATTGATCCAGGGATTACATAATTTATTTTCCAAATATATTTTTGTTTTTTTCCAATTATTTTTATTATTTATATATTAGATTGTGGTGAGAGAATATGGTGGTTAAGATTTATTTTTATCATTCATTGAAACTTGGTTTGCAGCCTAGAAGATGTTTTTTTCATAAATGTTGTGAGTGTGCTTTAAAAGAATACATATTCTCCAATTTCTGGGCAATGTTCTATCTATGGCTATTCAAGCTTATTAATTGTGTTGTTTAAATTTTCATATGTTTATATGTTTTCCTTACTTGATCGATTAATTTTAGAGACAAGAGTGATTCAAAAGTCTGTTATTATTTACACATAATTCTGCATGTAATTCTTGATTTTTGCTTTGTATATTTTAAGGATATATTATTTGATGTGAACAAATTTAGAATTGCTTACTGTATCTTATTTGTTCATTGTGTCTTTATCATTATGATACTGATCATTATCATGATTATTATCATCATCTCTTTTACTGACTTTTTTTTTTTGTATTCAAGCCTATATTTTGATATTAACAAATCTACGAGTATGTGTTTGATTATTTGTTTGACATACATTTTACATCCTTTTATTTTCAACCATAATGTGTCTTTGTGCTGTAGGTATGCTACTTGAAGTAACATATGATAGGTATATTTTTAAATTCAATATGATGACCTGTCCTCTAACTAGTATATTTGATACAGTTATATTTGCTGTGATTACCAATGTATTTAGAAGTATTTCTACAGTATTATTTTCAACTTCATATTGGTCCTGCTTTTTCTCTGGTTATCTTTATTTCATACCTGTTTTTATCCTTTATATTCAATTACTTCTCTCTACTATTTTATCCCTTATAATTCTATTTGTATTCTTTTAATAATTAACATTAAAATGCAATATGCATTTTAAAATCAGTAAGTTTGACTTAATCAGTATTTCTGTCCAACTCGTGAATAATACTGAATAATTTAAACTCTGATCACCTCCTTCAATGTTTTGCTTTTTATTATTTTTTACTCCCAAGTTAGGTAGTGTTACTTTTGTTGTTCTATATAGTCAATGTTTGCTTAGATTTCCTACATGTTTACCTGTTTATTTGTTTATTATTCTCTTTTGTATCTCAGAAATCTTTATAATTTACCGTCTTCCTGAAGTATATTTTTAGAAGTTTAATCAGTAGGAGTCTGCTTATGTTAAATTCTGCCTGCTAATCTACAAATGTATTATTTTTGTTTCATCCATAAGTGAGGAAGCCAGGTACACAATTCTAAGTCAATAGCTATTATAATTTAACACATAAAGGATGATAGGGTCATCTGGCTTCCCCAGTTTCTGTTAGGATGGCAATCTCATCGGAGTTCCTTTTTGGTGGTTATATTAGTTTTCTAGGGCTGTCATAACAAATCAGCGCAAACTGGGTGGCTTAAAATAACAGAAATATGTTCTCTCACAGTTCTGGAGGCTGGAATCCCAAGATCAAGGTGTTGGCAGAGCTATGCTCCCCCTGAAGACTCTAGGAAAGGATCTATTCCTTGCCTCTCTCCTAGTTTCTGGTGGTTGCCAGTAATCTTTGGTGTTCCCTTGACTTGTAGATGCATCACTCTGATTTTTGCCTCCCTCTTCACAGGGCCATATGCTCTTTGTGTATTTCTGTCTCTGTCTCTTCTCCTCATTTATAAGGACTCCAGTAAAATTGAATTTAAGGCCTGCCATATTTCAGTATGACATCATCTTAATGAATTATAACCGCAAAGATCGTATTTCCAAATAAAGTGACATTCTGAGGTTCCAGGAAGGACATCAAGTGTTTAGGGGAAGGGGGTAGGCACTATTCAAGCCAGTATAGTGTTGTAACGTTTTTCTATGGCTGTTTTAAAGTTGTTTTTCTTAGATTTTCTATGGTTTCACTATGATACGTATTTTTACGTATGGATTTTCTTACATTGATCTTATTTCAAAAAATTTCATTATCCCTGGATCACCAATTCTGGAAATTCTTAGCCTTTAGCAATTTGAGTAGTTTCTCTCTTTAGTCAATCTCTCAATGTTCTCTTCTTGGAACACCAATTTAATGCATTTTAGATCTTCTCACTTTTATCTCCCATGTTTCCTAAATTCTCTCTCATGTTTAATTTGCTTTTTAAATCATCCATTCAGTTTATAATTTTGATTATTATACTTTTTATTTCTAGAATTTATTTGTGATATTTATTCAAATCTGTTCATATCTATCAATAGATAGATAGATAGATAGATAGATAGATAGATAGATATAGATATAGATATAGATATAGATATAGATAGAGAGCTAGATCTTGTTTTTTCACCAGGTTTTGAGATACATTTTTAAAATTTCTATAAACAATGTGACCATTGTTATTTTATAATCCATGTCTTAAAAGATCAATGAAGTCCTTGGTACCTAATTATGTTATTTGATTTTTCTAACTCTTCCCTCATGCGAGATCACATTTGGTTGAACTTAAATCTGTGGAATCACAATTGACTTAGATTTCACATGCCTTCCTGAAGAGAGAATTTATGTTTGTATAACCCAGGCCACTACTAACCTGAGATACCTTGCCTTTAGGTTTTCTTAATCACACAGGTAGTAAAAATTAAAATGACCAAACAATTGGAGGACAGTGCTTAGTTACAGATTCTTAAGGGAATTTTTCTCCTTTTTTCAGTCCATATCCTGAGTCAAGACCTAATCAGTTACTTTGTTGATGCCCATCACAAGCTGGTGGAATTTCTCACCCCACCTTTACACTGAGGAGTAAACTTTCGTAGGTGCAGGATTTATGGAAGGATTCCAGTTGCAACTTCCATCTAGCACAGATCCAAAGCTTTGTCTCTCATTTACCATGTGGCCATTAAAGCCCGAGACTTGTATTGGTTCTGTATTGCAGAAAGCATGAGCAACCTTAAGGCCATTTCATGTTTACCACTCTAATTTTATTTATTTCTTTGTTTAATAAACATGTATTAAGAACTTGCCAGGTGACTGGCACTAAACAAAGCAGAGTCCCTACTCCACTTTGGTCACATCTTGTTGATATACCACTTAGTTCTTATTGTTGGAATACCAACAAATAAAAAACTAAATATGAAAAGTGATAACAAGTACCACAAAGAAAAATAAAGCAAAGCGAAGAAGATAAAGAGTAATGATATTTTACAAACAGTGGTTAGGAAAGGCCGATATCATAAAATGACTTTTGATTAATGACCAATGAAAGTAAAGTAAGGGAGTTCTCAGGTGGATGTCAAGGTGAATGACCACAAGTACAAATTCGTGATATGAGGGCTATTTAAAGAGCAAAGAGGAAATTGATTGGTGATAAAATCAGAAAAATGGAAGTGTGGGTGGGGGTTTCAGGCGTTTCAGGAAAGGGAAGCTCATGAAGGATTTTATAGGCCACTATTAAGTAGATTTATTTTATACTGAATAATATTGGAAACTACTGGTGTAGAATCTGAAGAATAGCATAATTTTACTTACAGTTCTGTTCTTGATCCCTGTCAATTTCTTTTCTCATCTATCTTGTGATCTCACTGTGTATTTGAAGGATTTTCATTTTTCGTTTTATGCACATGTGGATGTAGTATTTTTTAGTATATATGGTCCATTAGAAATAGAAATCCACATATATTTATCCAATTGCTTATCACTTTTATTTATATTATAGTGATCAAAATTTGAGAATAGATGTTTGTAATATATGAAGTCTAATGATTTATTTTAATATATTTTAGCCATAAGCAACTATTTATAACATCCCTGTGATATGCTGCTTTTTATAATCTGGACTGTTCTATTGACCCTTTAGTGATTTAAGAGTTAACTAGGATATAGAGAGACATATTGGAGAATACCAGGAGATTGTTTTCTTTTCCTATTTAGTTCAATTAGCTATTTCATGTGTTCCCTTCATTATATTATACAATGCTAAAATTTAAACAGCCTATCTTAAAAATGAGAGGAAAGTTTTTGACAGATGTTTGGCACCTGACTAAGGGTTCATCAGGATGTATAAACCAGTTACACCTACGTCTTTTAACTTTGAAACTTGGTGATACTTTCTGAGAAATTTGGTAATTTCTACTGCCTTTAATTATGCTGTATGGTAAATGACTAGCTGTCTTTTCAATAAGGAATAACTTTTCATCTCAACACTACTTAGAAATATAATCTTCTTGAAGACATTTTAAAAGATGGTTAAGGATAAAAATGTACATTGCAATTTAATTAAATGTACTACCACCAATATAAGTAATTAAATCAAAGTGACAGTGTGGATGAACCAGTTACATTCTAGCTAAAATATAATTATCTTAGTTGGTCAATAATAATTCTGTCACACTTGGCTTCTCTACTTGGAAGCTGGCAAATATTTTTTCCATGTCAATTCCAAGATCCATCTTGATACATAAGTGGTAGTGTGTGAATGAAAAAGGTGGTGAGGAGGTTTTAGAGTTAAAAAACAAAACAAAACAAAACAAAAATCCAGGATATTTAACCCAGAGTTGTCTTCAAATTGATTCCAATTTGCATTTGTTCCTGTGTGCATGTACACGTTTGTGCTCACACAGAGCAAATGTTTTAAGTGTCTGAAAATGGAGACTGGTATATTTCTACTGTGAGAGGAAGACAAAGCAGTTTTCATTGAGGAAACCTTTTTACAAGAAATTCTGCTGACTTTATAGCTGTAATCGTTCAGACATAGCGGGGGCATCAATCTTACTGTTAGATAGCATGTGAATCCTAACACTGCCCCAGAAACCATAAAAGGGGTTTCAAAGGTCACTGTTCTATTGAGTCCACTGTGCTCTAAACTATTTGGGAGCTGATGGAAAACACTTGTGATTTGATTCACTAGGATACTTACAGTGGCACCGCAGAAGTGGGTGAAATGTGAGTTAGGGACTCGTGCCTCGTTGACCTTGTTGAGAAAGACTGATTTCTGAAAAAACAAACAAACAAACAATACAAAACAAATAAAATGAAATAAAATTGCAATTTTATTCAGGGCAAAACATAATCTACCAAGGAAAATATGTAAACACTGTCAAGTCCCCAAAAAACAAGAAAAAGGTATCTTCCAGTGTATCTGACACACTGAGCTGTCCCTCTGCATGCCACAGCCTCGAAGCCAGGACATTAGCAGTGAGCTACTCAAAAGCATTTATGAATACTGAGTTGAGATCAAAGGATGACCACCGGGACGATACTAGATACTTAGCAAATCCTAGTCAAACGTTGTCTGATCTGCTACTCTATTGATCTGCAGCTCTCTCCTTCTGTGTCCTGTATATAGGTATTTAAAGTTTGTTAATTTGGATTATTAAAGATACACTGAGGCATATTAAAATTTTAAGAGTTTATTTGAGCAAAAATCAATTTAAATAGGGCAACATCCCACCTAGCAGGTAGAAAGGAGCTCTCAGGAACTACATAAAATGAAAGACTTTTATGGTCAGAAGGGATCAGGACAAGAAAGTTACACAAGGACAAAAAAAAGAAAGAAAAGCAGGTTTGTTATTGCAAGGTTACTTTAGGGTATGGCAGGAGTCTTCCAGGCAGGTATCCTAAGGAGTGCTGATCAGACGATTCCTGATTGACTAGTTTCAGATTCCATTTCTGGGAAAGCCAAAACTGTAATGAAGTCTAGGTTTAGTGATGTGGTTTAGCATAAGTGATTCTATTTTAGGCCTATTGTCTTTTTCTCATCAAGATACATTAAATGTCAAAACATGTTTTTCCTGAGGACCCATTTAATATTCCTAAAGATTTTGAGGTTCTATAGTTGTTTGACAAGTTTTCCAGAGAAATCCATTTCTTTTTTCTTTTGTAACAATGCAAGGCAATAAACCATACCTATCTTCTTTGTCTTCTCTGAAATCTTCCCAGTCAAACCGTGTTTGGCTCCAGTCATTTCAACATCCTTTTATCATTTCAGAAAGTGTCATGGACTTTATGGAAGAATGTGGGACCAGATGGTTATAAGTTACTCTTTTCAACAGAGTAGTAAGTAGGCACATGTGGCTATTTGTATTTATATTTAAATTAGTTAAATTATCTTAAAGTAAAAATTCATTTCCTCAGCTTCACTAGCCACATTTCAAGTGCTCGATAGCCTGTGTGGCTAGTGGATATCATGTCATCACAGAAGAACATTTCTATGATTGCAGAAAGTTCTGTTGGAAAGCATTGGTTCAGACCAAACTGTGAGGGAGAAATACACTTTCCTCTACCCTCAAGGTCCTCTTGGCTGATCTGATAATCAAATAGACATGAGACAAATTAGCAAGAGAAAATAACCAAATTTAATACATACATATGTGTGGGAACCCTGCATACATAAGAGAGTCAGAGATCCCCTATTCATGAGAGGTTCAGAGATAGAAAAGGAACAGGAGTATATAAGACAACATGAGCTAGGGATTAAGTAAGGTGCTAAGGCACCATACTTAAAGGGTCTTTAAGTAAGGGTCATTGCAAGATGATAAAAAGAGCAGATACTTAGTAAATAGAAGTTTGTCCTGCCCTATAGGTAGGTCAGAAGATATACTCTCTGATAATCTCTTACTATGGGCAAGGCCCCTAATTCAAATTCTTCTAGGTAGTTAAGGGAGGGTCAGAAGTTTCTCTTGAGCCTGTGGCAAAATTTGCTTTTAGCTCAAAATAATCTGCACACCACAAAGGCATATCTCAGGGTGGCTCATTCTGAACCCCCACAAAACCAAACAACCCTTTGCTAAAATTTATGAGCATTGTAAAACCTCATATAAACCATTATATGTTACTCTAAGTTTCAAAAAGTTACTAACGAACACAAAGAAAAAAACAACTATGTCTATTCAACATTGCCCCCAACCCCCACCCCACTGTTTACTGGAGCAAAGAACAGTCAAAAAGCAGTCAGGAGAGGCAAAGGAAAAGAGGAAACTATCAACAGACTCTTATTCTGAAGAGGATTCTACCAACATTTCCCGTTTTTAAGTGTGTTATCGGATAAAACAAAAGATTGCTAAATTTAAAAATGTTTAAATACTGAAGTTGTTGGGTTGCCTAACACTGTTGTGCTATTCTTTATGGTCACAAATGAGCCAGAAACTGTTTGCTGAGATTTATGTGACAATGTCTGTTTTAAAGTAATAGCAGGTGTCTCATTAATCTACGTTTTCTAGTCTCTTCTTCTTATCTCCTGGCATTGATGCAGAGCTAATGTAATTAAATAATCATTCTGAAATAAATGAGCTTCAAGGCAATTTTAAACTTTTTATTAGACATGTTTAAAAAGTACACAAATCAGATATGTACAGCTCAATTAAATATTACCAAGTGAACACACCTATGTAAATCCCACCATTGTAAGCCCTCAAAGCCCATAACGTGCCCCCTCCCAATATTTATCTATCCCTTTCTTCTTAGAAGTAGCCACTAATTTGACTGCTTACACCATAGATAGCATTGCCCTATTTTTGGCATGGAATCATACAGTATGAGGTTTTTTTCTTCTTTGGCACATTATGTTCCTGACAGCCATATTGTTGCACCTGGTTGTATTTCTTTCATTTCTATTGCTGTCTACTATTCCATTGAATGAATATACCACAGTGTATTCACCCTACTGTTGATAGACATCTGGGTTGCTGGATGGATTGTTATGAACACTCTTCTACATTTCATTGGCTTGATGAGCATTTGTAGGTATTCCTGTTGGTTATACCTCTCAATGCATTTTTTTAATTTTTTTATTTTAAAATGGAAATACCTTGGGACAGAATATATTATTCAGTTGCCTCTTCTTTACAAATGTAGTATATAAATGGTGTTTTTCTTTTTTTGTATTTTGAAAGGTGCATTTTCAGGAACATCTGGTTTGGACTAGGACAAGTCTGCCATAACCGAACTGTGAGAATTTTGCGCCTCAATAAATGCACTCTCCAGTGGCTGTGAGGAAGCAACAATATAGACTTATATGGCAGTAACTGTACTTCTTTCTGTTTCCAATAGTCACACCTTGACAACAATTAGACTGAGCTGCCTGTCCAGAGATAGTACCAGTCACTAGGGCAGAACCTACTTGGGCTGAGAGAGGCACTAGCTTTTAGGGGTAGCCTAGAAAAATGACTTCAGTATTTAAGTGTATATTAAGTACATCTTTAAAAAGCCCTAATTTTCCAATTAGAGAAAGAGGAAATTGGGTAGGATCATAGGTGAGATAGTGACAAAGATTATCCCATATTTCTGTTTGATGGTCAACCTCTCTGATGTGAGATTATTTTTTGTTTTGTTTTGTTTTTGTTTGTTTGTGTGTTCTTTTAATCTTGCAGCATGGGTTCTGAACAAATGTTATGGTCTTCCCTGTGAGTTGAGTCAAGGAGAAAGAAGAGAGGATTAAAGATCAAGGAGAGGTGTTTTCACTGTTGACACATTTAGCCATAACAGTTTGATAAGATATTAATTAGAAAATGAAGAGCTGAGTGGATTCATGGAGAAAGAGGTCTTGATTTCTCAGCATGATCTAAGTTTAGCTTAAAAACAATCATTAGCAAATAGAAAGGGCAAAACCTGTGCAGCTAGCTTCACAAGCTGTTCTTGACCTCTGCTGCTCTCTGCAAGGGAAGCCATTGAGAGGGAAGGTACGGGAATACTTCTGACCAAATTAAGTAGATTGTATGTAAATTCCACCTTCTAGCTGAGAAAATAGAAGACATTTTAGGCACTCACACATTTCTAAGGGTCAAGAGCAGCTGGGATTAGGATTTTAGATATAATAAATTAAATCAATAAAAGCAAAAATTCTTAGGACACACCACCACCTATACCACCATCCTAAATCTACTTGAATTTGAATCTCTGGGGATGGGGCCCAGGAATATGTGTTTTTCAGAATCAGGAGATTCTGATACGCAGTCAGGTATGGGAACCTCTCCTCTAAATAGAGCCTGTTTATGTTGGGCTCATCTTTGCTCCAAGTGAAAAGGGGTTAGTTATATAGATTCCATTGTTTTGTAGGAAGAGGTTACATTGCAAAAGAAAGGGGGCTCATGGTTTTCATTTCTGTTTCACATTCACCAGAAAAGAGGCTGCACTATTAGCTAAATGTCTTGTTTGGAGGCAGCTGGTTCAAGCTGCAGACACAAGATCCCTGGAGCACCAGAAAAGACTGATACAGGTGTGTCTGGTATGGTCACGTCTGACAGTGACTAGATGTTTCACACAAACTGCCCAGAGGCCTCCGGGTGAACGTCAGTCAGTCGTTGCCTTGGGATAAAATATACTAATGTTTTTGAGACGATTGTGGTGAATTAGTGATCTAAATATTCTCCTAATTCTTCTGTCTGATTTTTATGATACATTCATTTATTGGTATTTATGAATATTAATAAATATTTATTGAGCATATGGCACTATGCTGAGTATTAGTCTAGATATTGGAAATACACTGGTGAAGATAAGGTTTCTGACATTTAGATCTTATTCCTCCCTCATGTTCAACAATTGCTTCTTATTTCTACAAGTGTCTGTCTTCTCTTACTGCTATGTATCTGGTGAAAATCTATCTTGTTAAATCATAACTGCGTTTTACATCCAATTCCATGTCAGTAGTCTCTGCCAAAGGACCTGTTTTACAAGCATTGCACCTAAGCAGTAGCCTATTGGTTTTCTCTTTATTTTTTTCTTGTCCTTTTTCTTACTGACTAAAGTTGATAAATGTCTCACTCATAAAAAACAAAGCCATTCTCTGTTGGATTTCATGAAAATCTCACTTGTGGATTACTTTGAGCCCCAGAGGTATTTTCCACTGGCATTCCTGTGATATTTTGGTTATATAATTGGTCTTTTTCAGAGTAAGTTTTCTCAAATATTACTCTGAACATTTTTCATTAAAACCCTTGAGTT
The DNA here is from genome assembly GCF_057876585.1 of Rhinolophus sinicus. Lineage (NCBI taxonomy): Eukaryota > Metazoa > Chordata > Mammalia > Chiroptera > Rhinolophidae > Rhinolophus > Rhinolophus sinicus. The sequence continues at coordinate 34,434,901 of NC_142515.1, forward strand.
TTAAAACGCTTGGGTTTCTCCCTAAGTCTTTCAGCACAAAGATCAAACTGTTTAGCTTAGCTCTTGAGGCACTGGGGATGTAGGCCTTGCTTATCTCCTACAACGCCTTCACAGTCCCCTCTTCACAAAACAAAACTCTGTAGTTCTCTAAGAGCATCATACTAGTTCATTCCAGTATCTGGGCTCATACAAATCCTCTGCCCAGAGTGGCTCCTCACTAACTCCTCTCAATCTTCAAAACTCAGTTCTGTTTCAAGAAAACTCCTCTAATGCCTTATGGATCAAGATGCTTCTTAATTATGCTACTGTATTACTGCAGTGCTATAGTACTCTGTCCTGCCTTCTATTTCGGGAGTTCACCCTTCTAGACTGTCTACCCTCCTTCTGGGCAAAGGTTATGCTCAGAGTACCTGGGACAAAGTAGACACTGAGTAAATGTAAAATCAGTGGGGGCAGGTCCTTTTCTGTTGTTCTGAATCCTCATTGCCTGGCACACGCTGTGCATTAGATAAATGCTGACTAAAAGAATAAATGAATAAAATGAGCTAATTTTACTTTGATTTCTTGTCTTCTGGGTACTACATATTGTGTAAAAATCTATCATAAATGAAGTGGGACATTTCTTTAAGTACATGGGCACTAGTGGTTGACTAGCAGTTTTAATGATGTTGTTAATATTTGCAAATTAGTGATGGAAATACCTAATCAGTTGATTTATCTAATGGCTTTGAACCATTACCCAAAATGATATCTAGCCATAAAATAACTTACATCCTCTATGTCTATGCTACCAAATAGGCTAGCTGTTAGCCACATATAGCAACTAATAAATGAATTAATTAATTAAATGTGAGTAAATTTTAAAATTCAGTTCCTTAGTACCATTAGCCACAATTTGTTTTCAATAGCCACATGTAGCTAGTGGCTGCAATATTGAAAACATAGATTTAGAATATTAGATTTAAATTAATTTTATAGTATCAGGTTCATAAACTGGGAATTTACCCATTTTGCTTTTATTTTTGATAAGTAAAAATTTGAGCAGAAATACAGTAGTCATAAGTAAATATTCTATAAAACATGATAAATGGTTTTACATAAATATGCTTAAAGAAACCAAAAAAATTGCTAAATTAATATCAAGTGAGTGTTTAAAAAGATGAAACTCATTAAGAGTTCCTAAATAAAACTCCCATTGCACACACACATAAAAAAATCCGTAACTTTGGATTTCAATGTAATTCAGTATCGTGGTAGTTCCCGTTATGGTAAAATGAACATAATTGCAAAATTTATGTTATTTTAACACTCTTTACTTAAGCTGATTGCATTTCATAAAAGCATTTCCAATAAATGTAATTTCATAGGATAATTTTCTTAAGTCAGACTTAGAAACAGTAGATATGTGTAAAACAGAAAATACTACATAAGGATTAATTAAATCATAATATTTTGGTGCATTTATTCTGAAAGTTTTAATTGATACTATAGCATGGTGTATACACCATCTCTGAAAGCATGAAAAAAGGATTGAGTTGTATGTAAACATTTCATTCATAAAACAAACATTTAAGATACACGTATCTATATATAACATCACAACAAATAGTGCAAATATTTCCTCTAACCTTTTTTAGTGGGTTATTAAAGTTTGTTTTAGATAAAGGGAAAAACATTTTTGAAAATCTGTCTTCTATTGTACTAGATAAAGCTATTGGATATAGAAATATATAAGCTGTAAAAGTTCAAGCTGGATAAAACCCTGATACCATTTCTTTGGTTTGTCTAAAACAAGATATCAGGAGCTTAAAACCTCTTGGGTCAAACAGAGTCAGCTGTGAGAGAGTTTTTCAATATAAGATTGTCTTCACCATTGTAAACTTTGTATTAGATTTCTTCTTGTACAAAATACAGTTTTACCACATAAGGAAATATAAGGAAAGTGGTAAAGAAGAGAGGTGACATTTCTCTTTTACTGCCTAGATCTTATGGTGTTTTTACAGACCACTCTAGTTTAAAACGCCTCCTTCTCTGGTAATTGACTTCTTGGGGGTTTTTTCTTTCCTCTCCTGAAGTGGAGGTCCTCACAGCTGAACTGATTCCTTTCATCCTCTATTTCTTTCTTTCAGAGTGTACAGAGCAAAAAACAGAGCTGGCTCATGTTTTCATGTTGCTCTAATGGCTTCTATATCCACAGTTTTATTTTTGAAGGAATAATATCAATATCTAGCATATACCAAGAGCTGACTGTATGTAGGCATGAGGCAAAGTGCTCCCTCAAACAATCCTCTCAACTACCCTAGGTAGTAGTTAGCTCAGTGTATAGACTTGAAAATGAGGCACAGAAATGGATCACACAGGTAGCACTGCTGGAGCCAGAATTTGAACACAGACAGAGACCAAGCTCTTTATTACAATCCTATATGTCCTCCCTGAAAAAGTACCCTCTAGTACCTTCAGGTTCAACTAATAGCTTCATAGTGTGGAGGAGAACAAAGTTTTCCTTGACTCTCACAGGATTCCTGGCTGGGTCTGACAATTAAACTGACAAAGGCAGATTAACCGGGAAAAGAATAAACAAATTTATTTAATAGAAGTTTTACATGATACAGGATCCCTCAAAAGGAGATGAAGACCTGAAGAAACAGACCTGAGTACTTTTAGGCTAGGTTTGATGAAGCGGGCACAATCAGGGAGGAACATTATAGGTTAAGGAGTGTAAGGTAACTGTAGTAAACTGGGGAAATTTAGCATGACTTGTTTACCAAGATTCTTCTGGGCATCGCTTTATATTCAGAGATAAGGACACTCCTTTCCTGAGGGGACAGGGAGGCACCTCTCACAGGAGGGTTTTATGACCTGTTTCAGGAAAGATGGACAGGGAAGGTCAGAATGACCTTCCTGCTTCTGCTTTTTTTTTTTTCAAACTTCTTCAAGTATTCAATATGCCAAGGTGTCATATTTGGGCGCAGGTTGTCCTGAACCCCATTAACATGTAGAAACCATGAAAATTGCCTTCTATTTCCAGAAGAGTATAAGAACATAACGGAAAACGCTCGCTTCCATTACCACAATTCACTCCTCCTATTTCAGGTCAGTTCTTAAATTACACAATAACTAATTTCTTTCATGCTTTAGAGACTGTCATCTGATTATCTGCTTACCTAAAATAGAAACTCTGAGATCAGAAACCATTTTATTTTATTTACACACATTTCTCCAAAGAAGATATACAAATAGCCAATAAGCTACATGGAAAGATGCTAAACACCAGTAGCCATCAAAGAAACGCAAATCCAAATCACAAGGAGATACCAGTTTGTACACACTTATGTGGCTATAATGAAAAAAAGAAATTACCAAGTGTCGCCAAAGATGTGGAGAAACTGGATTTGTTGCTTTGGGAATGTAAAATGATGCAGTTGCTTTGGAAAGTAGTCTGACAGTTATTGACAAGGTGAACACAGAGTTATATGAAGCAGTTCCAGTCCTAGGTATATATCCAAGAGAAATGGATTGATTTTATAAAGCTTTCACTGTTGCCTAAGGATCACCTCTTTATGGACCTGTGATGAACTTCCTCACTCAGTGGAAACGATGCCTGATGTTCTCCACATTCAGTCCTCAGTGTGAAAACTGTTCTACTGCCTTACTATCTCCTTCTTAAAGCAGAATGATGTAATGGGGGAAAGCAAGGGCTGGCAGTCAGACAAACGTAAGTTTAGTGGTGCCTCCACCTCCTCCTATAAGCTCTGTGATTCAGGGCAAACTAATTAACTTCTCTGAGCGTATTTCTTCCTACTGCTTCCTGACTGTAGTGAAATTAGAGATGCTGTATCAAGTGCCTGGCATGTAGTAGGTTCTTGATAAATGCTATTTACTTATTAACCATGAACAACCTTCCAGAAGAGGGCATGGAACTTAAAAGTGAAAATGCCATGAGTTCTGGAGCACCTGAAATACCCTTGCTAAATCCTCCCTCTCTCAAAAGTAAACATCTCCCCTACCCTCAATCTTGTGGCTGATATCTGAAATTCCACGATTATAGGCTCCTTCCATCAGTTCAAAGAATTGATCACTGTGTAAATAATATTGTCAACTGGAGTGAAAATATTTTAAACAATTATATTTCACGTCTATATCGATGCAAATGATTTTTTCTTTCTCATCAAAACAAACCAACAACAAAAACCTTTTAGTGGTTTGGCAGGTAAGACCCAAAAGATACACTGGGAGCCTAAAGATGCTGAAAAGGACGCTACTTGCTTGAGGTGGCAGCCGTGGTCATGGATGTGGAGCAGGTCTGTGGTTTGGAGAGATTTAGCAAAAAAAATTTAAGCTGTCCCCTCTTTCCCCCCTTTTTTCTTCCTCCCCCCGACCCCCAGAAGAGCAAACTGGTGCTGAAACACACCACTGTTGGGCCCTGGTAATTTGCAGGACTTCACCAAAGTGTTGGCCCTGACAGGAGATCAGTTTCACAGTCTTGCCCTGGCGGACCCTGGCTGTCATTGGCCAGCTCACCAATCATCCCCCCTCCCCCAGTCCCCCAAGTGAGTAATCCTGGGTGAAAGAGAGACCAAACAAAAGATGCAGGAAAGCCTCTTTTCTCCTCTCCCCAAAATAATCCAGCTCTAATTCCTCAGGAGGAACAGTTTTGGGCTGCTTTAAACCAAGGTTATTATTGCTCAAGGCTCAACTATTTGGCATATCCCAGCAGAGGCACTAACTAGGAAGAAAATAGCTAAAACATGTTTATGTGAAAAAAATGAGAACAAAATCCTCACCAACCAAAGAGTCTATAAATCACCTCACTTCCAATTCACAAAGTATTCTAATTAAGCAAATTTTGTTTTCCCTCCAGGCAAACAAAGCCCCAAATTAAGAACTAGAATATAAGTAGTCTGAATACATGTGAAAATGAGAGATTCACGTGTTCCAAGGTCATCTTCACAGCCTCACAATGGTGCTTCGATGTCACCCTTTGAAAGGCCTTGATTTGAATTTAAATTGTTTGCTAGACATGTTTTGAGTTCAATCACTTACACCCAGTGTAAACTTTTCTGTAATGGAGAAAAAAAATCCTCATTTGCTTAATTTACAAATGTTGATTTGGTTAATTTGTATCCTTAATTAAGATAAGGTTCCAAGACAAAGCTTAAGGCACAAATTGCAGTATAGAGTTTTGATACCATTTCCAATAAATCTACTAAAAATAAATTAACAGAACAAACGCTGAGCAGATACTTTTAACTGCTTTTGTTATATTGGTCCTTTCTTTTTCACGCATAGTAATATTTAGATAAGGTTTGAAAATATATTAAGCAGCAGAATTCTATTGAGGGTTTACTTCTTAATGAAGCATCATGCTAATTGTACGGTTTGGAGATTTCTTCTGTTGTGTGGATACGTTGTGTGAGGTTAGTTAGGGAATATTTCTGGGTCATCATGAGAAACACTTATAAAAGGAAATGTGGTATCCCAATGTGAAGTTAGCATTCTTGACTGGAGAGAAAGATTATGAAATTTGTGGACTGGAGAACAATTCAGGTTTTCTGAGAGAATTTTTACGAAAGGTGGCATTCATCCTAGAGACTCACTGTTAGTTACAGCTTGGCTGAAACAATTTTTGATGTTTCTGGTGATAATATGTAATAAATATAAATGTATATAAATTAATATGACATGGCTTCCCCTTCACCCCTGAGAAAAAGTCACACATACAGACTAAATGTAAAGTCAGGTGACTTTCCAAAACAACAGAAATTCTAAGTATGGTATTTTATGATAGGTTTCCCAATAAGCCTTACGTTGACTAAATTGTCTGTGAAAGAACAGGATTTTTGTTAATTTGCTTGTTTTTCAATATAGTTTCTAATAAAGGAGCTGTCTGCTTTATTTACCTCAGACTAGACAGGGATTATTGTCAATTCTTGAGGAGCAGCCATTTGGGTAAATTAAGAATCACTTTTATATAATATTAATTGTTAAAGTGCTCATTTTTTAAAAATTTCTTTTAGGATTAGTTTTAAGCCATGCTTCTCAAACTTTTATTTGCATGTGAATCACGGGGGGATCTCATTAAAATGCATACTCTGATTCAGTAGATCTGGGGTGAGGCTCAGATTCTGCATTTCTAACAGTTTTCAGGTAATGCTGATGGTGATGGTCAGAGGACCATATCTGAGTAAACAAGAGTTTAAAGCATGTTCAGTTTCCTTGAGCTGCGAGTTGGAGAGAGGGAGAAAGGGGAGGACATGGATGGCAGCATGTTGGTGTCTTCCCTGGGTCATCCCTGTAAAAATGGAAGGGAAACAACTATAATAGTACTGATCTTCAGATTAAATTTCTGCAAGAATATTTTTCCTCCATTACTGGAAAAATTTCAGAGAAAATTGAAGATTTTGACATAATGCTTCATTTCAGTTTCAAATTTCCTTTAAAATGGAACAAAAATGTAGACACAAAGTAATCTGAGTAGCTAATTCTAGATTTTAAAGACTTTTTAAAAATATTTTTGAATTTATCTTGCCCCCACAAAATTTAATGAGTATCCATTTTTAGCCACTCAAATTTTTCAAATCTTTATGAAACATTCAATATAGTTTTTTTTTGGAAATAACCTTTTTTTTTCACATTCACGTTAATAATGTCTATCACTATAGACATTAGAACAATTAGTATAATTGGTAAACAAATTTACAAACACAGTTCATATTATGAATATACACTCAGCATGGTTTTCTTAGAAATAACTTTTTTATTTTTGCAATCATCTTCCATATAGACACACATATTCTTCATCTATATCTATATACCTATGGCTGTGCCTGTATCTATGTATGGCAGTAATAAGCATAACTAATATAAATTGGGGAACAAACACAGTTGACATGATAAATACATTAATAACACAGGCAAAATAAAGAGTAATTCATTAATGGCAATCATCAAGTTTACCTTGTGCATATAACATACTTGGCAAAAGGATTGGAGAGCATGGATTACTCTTTGAGTTGTTGCTCAGGTAAGAGAGCTACTTTAAAAAACAAGCAAAACAAACACAAAAAAATGAAATAACATGGGGACACTCTTTTAAATGGGGTAGTCAAGAAAAGCTTCTCTGAGTAAAAAATATTTAAGGTGAAACCTGAGTAAAAGGAATCAACTAGCCATTCAAAGCCTGCGGAAAGAATCGGGTAAGAGCAAGGGAAACTGACCAAGACGAAGCTCAGAAATGAAACTGTGGTTGTCAAATTCAAGGAAATGAATCTAGGCCCAAAGTAGCTGTAGCTGGAGTATGTGAAATTGATGTAGCGACGATCCAAATTACTTAGGACTTTATAGGACATGGTTAAGGATTTGGAATTTTATTTTAAGAGCAATGTAAACCATGACAAGTTTTAAACAAGGGAATGGCATGATCTGATTAAGGGTTGTTTTGTTTGTTTTGTTTTGGAATCAGTATGGTTGTTATATGGAAATTACACAGTGGATCATTTTTTGAAGTTAGTTAATTACAGATAAAGAAATTTAAAAACCCTGTTATACTATGTTTACTATACATATGTCCCTTCTAGAGCTGTTAGCATGTATTATTTACTGTGCTTCCCCAAAAGTAAGACCTAACCAGAAAATAAGCCCTAGCATGATTTTTTCAGAATGAAAAAATCCCCTGAACATAAGCCCTAATGAGTCTTTTGGAGCAAGAATTAATATAAGACCCGGTCTTATTTTCGGGGAAACACGGTGTCTATATATATATATATTTCGGTATATATATATATCACATATATTTCTCATTTTATAAATCTATTTTCGAACTGAAAATGTTAATATTTTGGCTTAATATTTATTAAAAATACAGGTTTGTGGGAGAAATGTACTCATTAAAATAGTGAACAATATACTTTACACAATATACTTTGCACAATATACTTCATAGAAAGCTATAAAGAAAAAAACTTGCCATACGTTTTGTTTTTGTTTGTTCTGGGTTTTTGTTTGATTGGTTGATTTTGTAGAAATATACTGCTGAACCAGTTGCTCAACCACTTTTCTAGTTCACATTTGTTAAATTAGATGCTAAAAATTTCAATTGAATGTAGTAGCTGTATTTTTATAGAGAGTAAAAGCAGGAGTTGTAAACACAATGTATCATATACAAGGGCTGACAATTGTGTGAATCAAACCTAATATATGAGACATAATATGTGTAAGACATAGGGAGAGATTGGGTCTGTGGCCAAATTGGAGAATATATGCTGCACCTAAATGCATTCAAATTCAAAATTTTTGAGAACATTGGGCTTACCTAACAAAACCTATTTGCAGACTCAATTGGCCCACAGGCTACAGATTTGGGGTCCTTTGTCCAAAGACATTTAAAGCTTCTACAGGACAAAACTGACCTAGGAGGTGGGTTCGGGGTGTTATGTGATTTTAGAGATTTTAACAACGTAATTTCTGTTTTTTAAAATATGTGAGGAACTTTTTCTCTGCTTGATAAGTGTAAACGATGAAACCATTCCCAATATACCTTGCTTCCCCGAAATAAGACCTAGCCGGACAATCAGCTCTAATGTGTCTTTTGGAGCAAAAATTAGTATATGACCTGGTTATATTATATTACTGTACTACATTATATGTTATATTATATTAAAGACCCAGTCTTATAGTAAAATAAGACCGGGTCTTACACTAATTTTTGCTCCAAAAGACGCATTAGAGCTGATTGTCTGACTAGGTCTTATTTTTGGGGAAACATGGTAGTCTTACTAAAAAGATAGGAAATATATTCCATTAATAGGCAGTGATTGTGTTTACCCTCATAGAACCAGGTTGCTGTCTGGCAATGTTTTCAGTCCTTGTTTATGTTCCTATATTACTTACTATGTGAACAAGGATGATATTTGGGATATAGAAGATGATTTTATGAATGTTAATGCACCAAGCAAGCTCTATAAGGCCTTTCCATCACATTATTAACTCAAATATACAATTCTAATGTCTCATGTTTCGAATGTTCTTAATCTTAAAGAAAATTGGGGACTGAGTTATAGCAAATGTATCTTTTTCTGTGGAATGTCCTGGGATAAAAACATAGATTCCTAAATAGGTACAGGTTGCTTTATATCCAGGCAGCAAGATGAGGCAACAGAACAATCAAAGGCTGACAGGTACATTGCAGTGGCCCACAGATTTTTGCAGTAAATTATTGAAGAGATTGATAATAAAACATGATTCTGACTAAAACAGCTAATTAAATAAAGAGAAAATAATTTTGGAGGAACTGCTGCTTTCATTTTTTTTGATGCCCAAGACATCAATTCTGCTTTTGTGATAGACAACAAATAAGTAATCAAGCAGATACAATTTTTTAAATGATAAATTTTTTAAATGACCACTTTGTGACACATACAAGATTGATTTCTAATGTCTGCAGATTTTATACATACTGAATCATATAAAATCCATTATGGTTGAGAATGTGGTATATTTTACTCTAACTCCTTAATAATGCTTACCTACGTTTACATCCTAAATCAACTCCTGGTTTTAAAGAGTTGTCATTAATCAGAACTTGTTTCTTTTCTAGGTAAATACTTTGGTATTTTATGTATGTAATAAGCACCAGGTTTGTTATTTTTGACATTGCTACTTCAATGCCACTTTTGAGACAATGCATGCCCTTTGCTGACATATTATATACTGTGGTAGAAAAATATGAAGAAAGAACATGCTGGTTAACATCTTATGAGAAAGATAATTAGTACTGAGTATTTATGAAGCTGAATTTTTAATCAAAGGAGTAAACTTTTGTTTTAAGATGTACAAAAGCAAATTAAAATGTTAAAAAAATCTGGTTAAGATCTGAAATATACATACATATGAAATGTATTAGCATGTTGTATAATATACCAATATCATATATTTATACTATTGAAATTACATTTATTTTAAATAAATTCCTTAAAATGAGTTAATTCTTGACGAGACTGATGAGAAAAGCATTCTTGACAAGAGACTGATGAGAAAAGCAAGCTCCACAGAAATCTTTCTAGAGATTAGCTGCCAATATAAAGCAGTGAGAGGCTGAAGTATTCTTTTGTGAGAAGACTGTGAGATGTAACTGATAATTCAGTTTCTCTGCCACAGCAGGTTGTTGCACATAATTATCCTTCGACCTCATCAGGCCTAAGAAAAAGACCTGACACACCATAGGAAGTTAGGTTCCATGTGCTTAGTTAATGTCCCATCACAGCATGAAAAAAACAAAAGCTTTGCAAGCTGTGATTAAGGTTTTTTTTTTTGTGTTTTTTTTCCACTTTTCTACCTTAGAATTCTGAGAAGTGTAGTTGAAAAGTCATACACAATCTCACTTGGATTAGCCTTCCTTCACCTGAGATTCGCTGATGTTTTGTGGAATACTCCAAAATCAGAAGTCCTGGGACAAGGATATCAGCAGATTAAAATACATTTTGATGTTAATCATTAATATAAGGGGAAGTACTAATGGTTGGGTACTAATTAAAGTTGATCATTTCATATTCCCAAGAAACATGTACTGCCCAAGAAGAAACCCTCCAAAGGTATTTGCAAATCAGTTTTACCCCACTATCTTCAACTAGTTATTATGAATGAATTTGTGATTTCATTTGTAGTCTATCCTTATTTAGGAAAATGCAGGATGCCAGGGGTTGTAACCAGCTATTATGTAGTAAAACATGTAAGATTCTGATTGTAACAGGAACATTTTTTATTTTTCACTATCAAAATGGAGTAAGGCTCTATACTTTCTACACCAATATTGGGACAGAAAGAACCTATTTATTAGGTTTACCAGAGTAAAGGAGATTGCTTCTATTATGTCTAATTCATTTTCTAATGCAAATAGTTGTTATAGCTCATTTGGTCTGTGTGAAATCCAAATCCTTTTGGGTGAAATTTATGTGCTCTTAATGGGATTTTTGTTTCCCTAAGACTCTGATAAAATGTTTTGTCCTTCCTTCTCACCCATGATTTTTGCTATAGCAAATACAGAAATGAGTAAGGCAGTCTGTGTTCAGAATTCCTGGTCTATTAGAAGTGTGTGTGTGCGCGGGGGGGGGGGGGGGGGGGGAGGGGTGGCAGAGGGTAAAAATTAAATATAGTGTCATATAAAATTGCTGTCAATAATGAAGATACGTATAAAGTGATCCTAGGATAGAGGAGTTCTCTGTGGGGAACATAAACAAAAGGAAGCCTAATATCTGTGTATCCACCAAGATGCTGCTACTGATATCAACCATAGAATAACACATCTTTATAATTTTCAATTGTGGAACTATATAATGTATCTAAGAAAGTGATCCTCATCCATCCCTGCAATTTCTTTAGTTTTGTCTATTAAAAAAATATATTCAGGCCCCGTGGATTTCTCAATAGGTCAGGTGAATAATGCATTCATCAAAAATAAACATATCAGCATAGGTAATAGAGTCAATGGAATTGTAACAGTTATACACGATGTCAGAAGAGTAGTGGATTGGGGGAGGGAGTTATCACTTTGTGAGGGGTGCAAATGTCTAACCATGATGTTGTTTTATACACCTGAAACTAAGAAAAAAAGAAAAAAAAATGACACCATCAAGAAAAAGAAAGATTAAAAAAATTCACACACACAAAATAAACATATCAGATAGTAAAGTGAGACTTAATTCTACATTCTTTTTATTAAGTCTGCATTAAACTTGCAGAGATTTTACTACAACAAAGAGCATAACATTTAATGGTTTTCATTTAGTTCTTCAGTGAAAGCTTTGGGATAAATCAACTGTAATTTCAAAGTAATCAAATCAACTCTGTATGAGTATTATCCAGAACTATCACACATGCACAGAAGAGCTATCCCCTCTAATATAGGGGAAGCATATAAAAACATGGGAAAATTAACAGTATGAACAATAAAAACAGGAATAAAACAGGTGGCCAGGAATGGTGTAGGGATGAAAACTTTGTAAAAAGATAGTGAATTACCAGTTAAGATGTAAAAACCTTGCAAGGGGAAAACAATTCAATTTCCAAGTCTCAGCTCTCTCCTTGTATTAATAACATTATTTCCTGTAACTAGACATTAGTTTTTCTTCTCCAGAGTAAGATCACCTGTTTTTTGGTATTTATGCTTGTTAATTACCAGTGGTCTATGATGTCCTTATTGTCAAGACTGAAAAACAAATCAGGTAGTAGCTCTAAAGGAAATGTGATAAGCCCCACCTTCCTACTGATTTTTAACTGTCTCAATGGTATGTTTATTAGGTCTAAATGGCTTTATTACTTATAAAAAAGTAATGTGTAATAACCGAGTGAGAACTTAGGCTATAAGAATCTCTACCTTCTTTGGCCTCAATTATTCTAAGATGGTGACAAATAGATTTTGAAATAAAAAAAATAAAAAAACTGAAAAACTAAAAGGCATGCTAAAGGTTGCTGAGACTGAGATTTTTAACTCCTGATTCTGGTTGACTAGATGGGCATCATCTGTATATAAACATTAGTTACCAAAAAGCAGAGCTTTACTGCATGAAGCCCTTTGCTATTTATGAAGAGCCCAATGCTATGTATAATTCATCTAGAAAACTGGTCACTAGGTACTGATTTTAGGGAAGGATGTGAAAGAGTAACTCATTCAGATTTAGGGCTTAAAAGACTATGGAGAAATAGAAGGTACTGAGAGATACACTGAATCTCATCAGAGCCGACTTAAGTAACCTGGATAATCCTAGAACTATCCCAGCAAAATCGCGTTCAGGGTCAGGCCAGAATATGGCTGGTCTCTTAAGGGTGAGACGAATGGAACAACATCACACTAGATGCATTCCTTGATTTTTCAGGTAGCATCACTTCAGAAAAGAACAATTCCAATATCACAAATTTAGAGTTATACCTGTTAGCGCTAACATTTCAAAATAATTTCAAAGCACTGAAGCAGTGCTTAACCTAATACAGCATTCTATTGCCCCACAAGTAGGATTTTGTACTGTAAATGACTTACCAAAAATATATCTTATAATTTTGAGGTAAACTTCTTTATTTTCTTATGCAACTAAAAATCTTAAACTATCTTGGTTCATTACCATTTTAACAGGTCATCTTTTAGTCTTTAGGTGCAGATTTCACATCGGTTTACTCAATATTTGAAAAAAATGTAGTAAACATATTGTAGACACTTTTAATATTGCTGCATATTCTTTGTAATCTTATTTGGCATAATATAATTATTTTCAGAATTGTTTTTTGTGTATTTATAGTGAATTAAAGTGAACAGACCCACTCCCTCTTACTCCTAGCGCCCCCCCACCCCCATTGAAAATAAAAAACAGAGAAAAAAGACAACAAAAAGAAATGAGATTAGTTCTGGCAGGAGGGAAATCCTAATCATTCAAGTACAGGGGATGCAGAAGTCAGCTTTTTGCAGCCATTCTCCATGCAACAACAAACGACAACAAAAAAACTCAAAACTTTCTGGGATACTGCCAAGCATTTTTTAAACCTTTCAAGAAGCCCCAGTAGATTTCTGGATTTGTTCCTTTAAAATCAGGATACTCTGCCTTTGCTCAGGAGGCAGCATGGCAATTTGATCTGCAGTCAGTTGAAGAACTTGCATGATCAAAGCTGCCTTTTCTTGATCCTGTGGAGTTACTTGGCTCTGCCCAGGACTAAAACTGCTAGGCTGGCCTCCACCTTGCTTGCCAGACCCCTGTATGCCTGTTGCTTGTATGCCTCCTCCCTGCATGCCCACTCCTTGTATGCCGGCTCCTTGCATGCCTGTTCCTTGCATGCCTGCTCCTTGTATGCCAGCTCCTTGTATACCTGCTCCCTGCATGCCTGCCCCCTGCATGCCTGCTCCTTGCATGCCTCCCCCCTGCATACCAGATCCAGGATTTCCCACCCCTGAAATGCTTGGGACCTGCCTAGGTCCCTGAGGACCACCTGCCCCCAAATTAATGGGAACAGGACCCTGGATTCCACTGGTCATAGGGCCTCTCGAACTGGGGCCAGGGCCTCGTATCTCCATTCCTCTTGCATCCATGCCTCTTGCTTCCATTCCTCTGGTTTCCATTGCACAGGTCTCCATTCCTCTTCTCTCCATCACGCGTGTCTCTAAGACCTCAGTTTCCATGGCTCGGGTCTCCATCCCTCGAGAATCTCTACCACCTCTGCCATCCATAGGTAGACCCCTTTGATCTATCATGGGTCCTCTGGGCTCTCCAATAAGCAGTCTGGGATCTGCTAATGGCCCTCCCCTCATCTCATGTGAGGAAGGGCCACGGTTGTCATGACCAGGGGCATGGTGCATGGGTGGACCCTGATGTGGTGGCCCAAGATAGCCCCTGGGCTCAACTTCTCCAGTGACTGAAAGCAAAGTCCCTCCACGTGGGTCATTTGGAGCATCTCCTAACAGTCCTCTAGGAGGCAGGCCACCAGCAGTCATGGGTCCACGAGGCATAGGAGCTCTAGGATCTGACATCTGCACCTGTCCCCGCTCTAAAGGCACTGGTCCAACCCCTGGCATTCCAACTTGAGGCTGCATTGCTCCACCAGGAGTTAAGGAACCAGGACCAGGTCCAGGAACTGCAGCTGGTATTGGCCCCGGGGCTGGAATTCCACCCTGGATAGGGGTCTGCATCAGAGGAGGAATATCTTTCACAGGTCTTCTAGCCAAATGCTGAGGCTGAGGTGCTGGAGGAGTCTGCTGGTTCAGCAAAACATTGGGTCCTGGGCAGAGGCCAGGGCCAGGGCCTGGGCCAGGGCCAGAGACGGGGCCAGACACAGACTGAGATTTGCCTGGGATCAGTGGTGTGACATGTATCTTGCGATGAAGAATTTTTAGAGCAATCTCTGGATCCATGATTCTCATCACAACTTGTGCCTGCAACAGCGCATAAGCCAGCTGAGGGTTTTGAAGTAACATGTTTCGAGCTTCCTGGTGACTGTTTTGGACGCAGAGCTTCATCTGCTTCATCAGCTCAAACATCTGCTCCGGGGGTAGACTAGCGACTGCTCTGGTAATTGATTCAGGGGCATCTTCTGGATCGATGGGATCCCCATAGGGCGAGTCAATGATGGGCGCAGCAGGCCCAAGGCTCTTTAACTCCTCCTTGTTCTTTTCACTGGCAGCATTGTCCACCCGAAGCGCTCTGCCGCTGAACTCCCGCCCATTCAAGTTCCGCATGGCACTAAGCGCGGTCTCCTGGTCTTGGTACTCGCAGAAACCATAACCCTTGGGTTTTCCCGTCTCTCTATCGTATACCAGCCGGAAACTGACAACAGAACCAACCTCCGAAAAAATGTCCTTTAACTGCTCCTCAGTCGCCTCATACGGAATGTTCCCCACGAACACGGAACGCAGTGATCGATCCATTGCCGGGTCTCTCACCGCCAAACTCGACATGATTCCAGCTGTTCAAAACGGCGGTGAGCGGATTCTTCCAAGAGTGTTCTTGCCACCGACACTTCCGCTGAGCAACGGAAGCAGCTCTCCAACTCCGGGCAGAAACGTCACACTTCCGCTTAAATCGTTCCGCTTATCCGCGGAATCTGCACCTCTACGTTCCACTAAATTAGCTAATGGTTTCTGATCCTGGTCCTACGAGGTTCTGTCACCACCTTATTTCCGAGACTCATACTTCCCTTTTCGCCTCTGATTCCGCCGACTTTCCTGGCGCGGCACCATCCCCGCCAGGGAAAGCTTGGTGCGCGTTAACCACAATAAAGATGGCCGCATAGACTTCACCATGGTAACAAGGAGAGGCCGCCTCCCTTTACGTCAGAGCGGTTTTGCTTCCGTTTGGCCGGCGGGAAACCGCCAACTGAAAACGATTGAGGCAGCTTGTGCTTCATTCTGTCTGATACGAGTGTTTTCACATAGCAGTTTCTCATTATAATAGTATACGGAAGCTACATTTAAAATCAAATTCCAGACTTCAAGTGAAAAGCGTCGTTTCAAAACAGATTTGGGATTTTCTCCTTCAAACACAAAATTTATAGCTCCGTTTTAGGGGAAAAAAAAAAAAAAAAAAAAACAGTTTTGGAAAATAAACCGCCCAGAAACAAGCCGAACGTGTGCCAGCTCCATCCCCGCCCCATCGCGTTGCTTAGGAACACAGCCGTTGATAGGCGGCCGGTCCCTTCAAGTTTTTCTTTGTGCACGCAGGCAGCAGTGGAGCTATTCATAATACATTCTTTCTTTAACCGATATTAATATGAGTGATTGATAATAAATAGCATTTTATGGCCGCAAAGTATGAGTTAAATTTAACCTTTCTTACATTGTAGGCATTTAGATTGGTTCTGATTACTGTAAAGTGAAGCAATAGGTAATTTCATCACCTGTACTATGAAACAAAAAACTAGTTGTTTCTATTATGCTGCTAATTTTGACGGCAGAAGTTGAGTATGCATAATGGAGTGGGGGTTTTTACCCCCACCTACCACACACGACAGAACTGGTAGAACTGAAGCTTGGAGAGGGCTGGGTAATTTGCTAAGCAACCACTAAATGGCAAAGCCAGAATTCTTATCCAGGTGTGGTCTGTCAGCTCCAGAGCTCCGCTGCCCCAAATGATAGCCACTAGCCACTTGGAGCTCTCGAGTACTGGAAATATGGCAGTGTGACTGCTAAATTGAAAATTTAATTTTATTTATTTTTTATTGATGTGAAATAAAAACCGATACTCAGCGAGGCTACTGGAGAACTTTTTGGTATGTTTGAAACAAATTGGGTTTAGAATGTACTTTAGGAATGATAAATTTTATGAAATCTAAATGAAAATCAAGTATTTCTAGTTAAAATTTAGCATCCCAATTGAAGTGTGCCGTATGTGTAAAATACATGCAAGATTTTGAAGACTATAAAAAGTGTAAAATTATATCATTAACTTTGTGTTATTTACATGTTGAAGTAATATTTTTAATATGTAGAATTAAACAAAATATATCACTCATTTTACTTTTTAAAATGTGGTTACTTAGAAAAATTAAAATTACATATATGGGTTACATTATATGTTTGTGGACTGCACTGCTCCAGAGCCTGAGTCTTAACTACTAAACAGAGAATCATTACAAAGACTAGAGTAACTCCATATGCTTTTTGAGGGGATTATGAAACTTTGTTTCATCAAAAATTGTTTTATGTGTCTTGAGTATCATAGTCCAATGAATATATCTGAAATGAGTTTGAGGGTTTAGCTACAAATATGGTGAAGCCTTCATTTACCTTCAAATGTTTTAATTGTTCTTTAAAACAGACTTGGACATAGCTATTCATGCAAGACACATTATAACTGATATCTGCAAGTGATAAAGTGCATTTATATCACCTAATAAAATCTTTCTGCGCTGTCAAAAGAAACAGAATAGAGCCTGCTAGTAATAGTTTTTCCCCGATTCTTTTATTGGAGGCAGGATGGAGGTGGAAGGGAGTTGAGGAAGATATCATTTTGGAAAACTAAAAACAAGTACATTTGTTTCCTTTCCATACTATCTCTTTAAGGAGAGAAGCCATGACTTTTTTACACACATTCTGTCAGACAATTCTGTGTGAAACTGTGTGTATGTTAAATGTAGTAATCATGAAGATAGTAATAGGCTATTAGAATAAATTATAAAGTTCATAAAAGGTTGCACAGCTTATCTGACCGTTGTTGTTTTTATAAATTTTATTGGTGAATATTGGGGAACAGTGTGTTTTGCCAGGATCCATCACCTCCAAGTCAAGTCGTTGTTTTCAATCTGGTTGTGGAGGGCACAGCTCACTGGCCCATGTGGAAATTGAACCGACAGCCTTGGTGTGATAAACACTGCGCTCTAACCAACTGAGCCAACGGCCGCCCTGACGTGACAGTTTCTTTACTGATGCTCTGATAATAGCTAAACCAGTGGTCTTCATACGTTAGCATACATCAGAACCACCTGGAACCATGGCTTAAGTCAGATCGCTGGGTCTCTTCACCTCTCCTCCCCAATTCTGACTCAATATTTCTGAGGTAGGAGTGGGGAATTTGCATTTCTAACGAGTTCCCAGGTGATGCTGATGCTGCTGTTCAGGGGATTCTACTTTAAGAATCATTGTTCTAAAGAAAGGGACTTGAAGTGTTTATCCACTTTTTTTTTTCTTCATTTGTATCAAGACAAACTCAATTTAGTGCACTCTGTTAAACAGTATAAGATATGGATGGTCTTTAAACATTATTAATACTTTAATGCTGATCTAGTAACACTAGTACATGCTGATCCCACTCTGAAGATACCCTGGGCTCAAAGGATGTGTGAACAGAATAGCTGAGGGACTGGGGTGAACAAGAGGGAAGAAGCCTTTTTGTCATTGGTCTTCCATGTTCTCTTTAGTCCTTATATTCCAAACTAGAAGAATGGTTTGATATGGCTCCCTAGAAGATATGGCCTTCTCCTTAGAAGACAATATATGGTTTGATATGGTCTCCCTAGAAGACCAGTGTGATCCAGCACATAGCTCAATGCTCAGGAAAAATAAACTAATATTTATTATTAACTGAGTGGCCCAGAATTACAAAGAGCTTTTAGGAACCTATGTATGTTTCCTGGTAGCATCATAGGTTTACCCTGGAAGAACTTACATTTTATACTGCTCTTTTTGTTCCCATAATGTTTAAAGTTTAGATATTTATAGCATGACATATACTCTGAAGAAAAATGGATGTGGCATCTTGCATGTTCAGGCCTTGATTCAACAAATCAAAATATCAACTGTACTAAGAGTACTTGATTTTTAAACAAACACATCAAGGCATATGGCCAAATGGGGGCTATCCTTCAAACTAATCACCTTCAGAAACTGGAAACTTAATCCATTTGGGCTTCCATTGTTCAAAATGATTTCTAAAGTCCTACTCTAAAGTTGTTTTAGGGCTCCATTTATATGTCATACTAGAAAACTGGTGCCTTAACTCAAAGGTATACCTTGTTTTCAACCAAGAACAGAGTTATGTAACTAAATCACCTAAATGTCTGACCAGATGTGGCAAAAATATATTAGCTCTTCCCAAATATCAAGACATACATCAGAACATAAAGATTCTGTAGCCTTTGAGCATACTAAAAGAGATTTACTATAGATTAATTAGATTCCAAAGAGAGGTACTAAAAATATTTTTAGTTATGACATTTTTGAAATAAATGTATGGGTCCTTATACACAGAGATAGATCAAAATACACTCCTACACAAAGTTCTCTTTAATCTTCTTCCTCCTTCCTCTAGATTGGAAGTAAGTTCATTTTTCTTTGGATATAAACCATTTCTTATCTGTACCTGTCGAATGAGAGGTTTCTACCTTTTAGTAAACCATATCATTCAAGGAAAGAGCAAAGCTGGATTCTTCTTGTCAATCAACAAAATGCCTTAATATTATTTTATTCCATAAATACCGGGGGTGCCAAAAAAATGTATATGAGTGGACACTTTGTGAGCGTTGCTCAAGCAGTAGTTCACCGTAATCAGAAGTGTCTGGATGCTGATGGTAACCACTTTGAGCACCTCTTGTAATTACAGAAGTCAAAGGTGACTTGTAGTCATCGTTTGCTATTGGTATATATTGAGTATTACAATTTTAATAGTTTTTTTTTCCTTTCTTAAAATGTGTATGCATTTTTTTTTTTGGCACCCTCTGTATTTATTCAAGGCATTGGCAACACAATAGTGTAAAAGACAGCCTTTCCACTAGAACATATGTTCTCTAAGTGTTGTTTCTGGACCAGTATCGTGAGCATCACCTGGAAACAGAAATGCAAAAATTGGGGGCCCTCCTCCAAACCTACTGCATCAGAAACTTGGGGTGGGGAGAGTTGTGCATGTGTGTACTGAAATTTATTTTAACAGCTCCCCAGGTGATTCTGATGCAGGCTATACTTCAAGAACCAGTGAACTAAGGAGAGACAATCATAATGAATAGATTAGGTAGGTAGATCGATCAATCGATCGATCAATCGATCGATAGATACTTGGTCTTCTTCACACTGTATCCTCATGACTTAGGATATAGCTTAGCACAGGTGGGTGCTCATTATATGTGGAATGTATGATGAGAAGTGACTTCAGTTGGCTAATTCACAAACCCTTCATTTTGCAAAGGAGACACTCTGCATTAAATAACATGCCAAAAAAGAAAATGAGCACCTGCTGCTAGGACCCTTCTCATTTTATACTTGGGTCAGTGACAGTTGTTCCATGTTGTTATTTGATAAATGGATATGCAGTGAAGTATGTAGAGATGGAAGTAAGTGATAGAGTCTGTATCATCAAAGATATCTTCCTGATGGAGCTAGGATTTAAGGGATGGGTTATAATCTGGTATATATAAATAGAAGACAAGGAGAATAACCAAGAGATAGGGATAGCCAAGTCATGAAATTGGAACCTGGTGTTTTTTGATGTCCTCAGAGGAAACTAATAGAGAGTTGGTGAATAGTGTGATAAAAGATTGTCTTTTGGGACAGGTTACAAAAAGGTTTTGAAAATCAGATTCACGAATCTAAACTTGATGTGAGAGTCAGTAGGCTTTCTTCCATCTTTCTGAAACATGAACATAGGATAATAATGGCAGAGGTTGAAAAATACCAATCTTGTACAGTCCTTCTCCGTGAACTTGGACATTCTTTTGAACTTGGACATTCTTTTTAATCCACGCTAATTTTAAATCTAAAGTGTGGCCATTTATCTTCCTGCCTTTAACATCTTCTATAATGTGGCTTCATTCTCATTACTCACCCATCCCTTTCATACATTCTCCTCTGGCTAAATTGTACCACTCATTTTTCGTAGTTCTTATAGGATTTGTGCTTTTCCACCTCCTAGATGTCGATCATGCTATTTCGTTTTGTTGAGGATGCCTTTTTCCTCTCCTCATCACCCCACACCAATGCTTAAATCCTGCTTGTCCTTCAACACTTACCTCAAAGAATTTTCCTTTTAGAGTAGAACATTGATTTGGCACCAATGCATTACCTTCCATCTTGTATTAGAGTTACCAATATTCTTTTTCCCCCCCTAAACTTTTATTTATTTTAAGTGTGTTTTTGGACCCATCAGCTCCAAGTCAAGTAGTTGTTTCAATCTAGTTGTGGAGGGCACAGCTCACACTGGCCCAGGCAGAGATCGAACTGGCAACCCTGGTGTTACGAGCATCATGCTCTAACCAACTGAGCTAACCGGCCGCCCCCCTAGAGTTAGCAATATTCTTGTTACCCTTTAAATATAGAACCCATATCTGACTTACATTTTTCATATTGCTTAGCTTAGTGCCTTTTATAAGCACTCAGTAAATAATTTTTAAATTAATACAAGATTATCTTATTATAGGTTATATATGTTAAGAAAATGGTAATTTAATCATTTGAACTTACAAAACATTTTTCTTTGGATTAGAACATCTGGTCTTGACGACAATCCTGTGAGATACATACAATTGTATTCTAGTTTTAAAGATATACAAACTTAGAGAACTGTTGCCTAGAATTTTATCTAATAATGGCCTCCCTCAAAATACAGATACTATTCATAAAAACTAGCATTTAATAGGAAGGAGGCTCTCTGGTAAATGCTTTATAAAATACAATATCGTGTTCAATGTTTTGAACAACTCTTCTGAGATAGGTATAGTGTCTGAATCTATCATGAACGAAATGGAGGAACAGAGCTGTTAAATAGTGTGCACATTTTAACTGGCAGAGGTGAGATTTGAACACACATAATTAGACTCAAAGAATTCAAGCTCTTAAATTATGATTCCATTAAATGAGTTTCCCAAGGATACATAGCTAATAAGTGGCAGAGCTCCAGCCTGAAACCAAGTCTCTTGGTTTCAAACTTCCATTTCACAATTAGCCCAGCAATCACAGGTATTGAGTCCTGGACACAATCTCCCTGGGCCTTTTTCCTAATTGTATCTGAGTGTAACTAATTGCAATTTTGACATCACAATCATTGCTGTGGCACCAGATGGACTATAAGATACAAAGACTGAAGCAACTGGGGCAATGTATCCTTTTCCAATTTGCAGGGCTATAGTTAATCACATGAGAATTAAAAGGAAAAAAAAGCAACATTTAGTTAGATAGGTAGTAAATGTGTTTGCCATGAAACGGAAGAGCCCAAGTTTCTCAAACTCCAAATTAGATTGGCCTATGATATTTTCCACAGATTTTTAATGACATTTAATATGAAATGACATATAGAGGAATGAGTAGTAAATTTTATTTACTTATGCATGAGATGAATGGCTTTTACTGGCAAGAGAAAGATTACATGAATTTGGAACTGCGGGCAATATGCTGTTCCAGGACTAGCGGTTGGACAGAGCCAAACATTCTCCCCGGAAGGGACTGGGTAGTTCAACGCTGCCCCCCTATTTTTAATAAATGATGAAAATGAGGCCCCAGGAAGACGAGGGACTGGACTAGGGTCAGGTGCCTAGTTACTGGCCCAGCTTGTAACGGGACCTAGACCTTCAGACTTTCTCATCCAAACTATATGCTCCCAGCATTCTGAGAGGCGTACAGTGAAGCGGTTAAGAACACAGACTTTAATTTCAGAGAGACTTGGGTTGGATACCTAGTTCAATTTACGGTGTAGCCTTGGACAAATTACTTAACCTCTGTGCTTCCATTTCTGCATTATTTAAATAGGAATAATATCACCTATATTGTATTGTTGTATGGAATACATGACATATTTTTATCATTACTTATTTTGTGTAGAAATTATCAATCTACATTTGTTATATAGAATTAATACTAGTAGATGCAGTAGCATCTTCAGTGTAAAGAGACCCAAATTTCAGTCTAATGACATTTATTTTTTTGTTTCTATCTTTATTTTTGTCTTTAAAAGGGTTGGGATGGGTGAACTAATGGTCTGTTTTCAGAATATATTTATTTTTAAATTGTACAGATAACCTTGGATAACATTGCCATTTTAACTTGTGGTAGATTTGTAGTCGAGCATGGGTAATATTTAGGTTCTGTCCCATCACACAGTTTTGTGAGAATTTTACTGATCATTTTGATGCTCATTAAGTTCTAATACTAAACAATGAAATGCACTCTCAAATATTTAGTTGACTGAATGTCTGCTTATTCATTTTTTATGAAAAGGTCCTGCTTGTTTTCCAGCTCCTTCATTTACATTCCCCTGCTAGTTATGCAAACCAGAAACTCAGGAGTAATCCTCAGTCTCTCCCCTTCTTTGATCCTCCACATTACTGATTCCTTGCTAAGAACTTTCAGTCTCATCTCCTAAACATACTTTGACTTCATCCACATTTCTTTGTTTCCTCCACCCTATTCTGATACCTGCGGCCTGGACTCCTATAAAGTCTTGACATCAGATAAGCACCTCAACTTTGTTCTCCTTTTAAAAAAAAACATTTTTAATATTCTGGATCCTTTTCATATTCACATGAATTTTAGAATCACCATCTCAATGTTTTCAAATAAAAAAAAATCTGGCTGGGAAAAATAAAAGGTGGGGAGGGCCTGCTTGAACTTCGGCTGTGGAGGATCCAGGCTTATAGAAAACTGCATTGATCTGGCACACAGGTCACCTATCTGAGCATATGTTCAGGATGTCATTAGGACTACCGCTTTCGAGTGTGCACTGGCAGACGTAGGCCATTTATTCAAACATGGAAAAGCATAATTAATTGGACAAGGAGCAGAGCCTCCTTGTTCTTGCTTCGGCTGTCACCTGAAAGAACAGAGGAAGCAAGTATCCTCATGAACTGTGGAAAAGTACAAGTTCTGAAACAAGGTCCTGAATAAAGACATCTTGTGTAAGACGAACTCACAAATCTTTTTTCTGTGAACAGAAGAATCTAATATCCAACATCAGATAAATGTCTGAACTGCTATTCACTTTAGAAGTTAGGCTGGTATCTCTCTTCTGAGGCTTAATTGGCCTATAGAACAAGCCTATATTTATACCAAGTTGCAAAAAAGAAGACTTCCTGAAATATTTGATTGAGGGCTCAGATTGTTAAAAACAACATCAACAACAACAAAAAAAGACAGTGTGACAGAATGTATTTTGAATTCATTATCACAATTGAACGATCCTTGAAAAACAGCAGAGTGCCAGTTCAAATTTGCCATCAAACAATTAGATTCCCAGAGTCAAAAATTAGATAAAAATATCAAAATCCAATGTGTATAGGAATGTAGGAGCTAGAGGTTAAGTAATTTATTTCCATCTAAATGATGCAGAAATGGAAGCACAGATGTTAAGCAATTTTTGGTACAAGTACAGAAAAGAACTCCAACCTTGGTAAGCAAAAGGGGTGATGGTTGTATTTTAATGGTACAGTAGCCCGCCCTTATCTGTAGGGGATATGTTCCAAGCCTACCAATGCATGCCTAAAACCACAAATACTGAGCTCTATATATACTGTGTTTTTTCTATACATACGTAGCTATGGCAGTTTAATAAATTAAGCACAGGAAGAGAGTAACAACAATAATGAAATAGAATATATTATAACAATGTACGGTAATAAGAGTTATGTGATTGTGGTTTCTCTCACATTATCTTGTCCTGTACTCACCCTTCTTCTTGTGATGTGAGATAATACAATGTGACAAAATGAAGTGAAGTGAAAGCTGTAGGCATTGTGACATAGAGTTAGGCTATTAGAAGGATTACTTGAAACCAAGCACTGTGATACCAGGACAGTCCATCTGATAACCAAGACAGCGACTAAGTGACTAATGGCCGTGGAGCACATACACCTGGGTATGCTGGACAAAAGGATGATTTATATTTTGTGAGGGCCAAAATAAGATAGTGTGCGATTTTATCAAGCTACTCAGAATGCACACAATTAAAAACTTATGATTGTTTATTTTTGGAATGTTTCACTTAATATTTTTGGACCATGGTTGACTTCGAATAACTGAAACTGTGGAAAGCAAAACCATAGCTAGAGGGAAACTACTGTACTCTGCTGTCTCTCAGAACCTACAGGCAGAGGATTAGTCTGCTAAGACTGCAATAACAAAATAGCAGACTGGGTGTCTTGAACAACCAAAATGTATGTTCTAACAGTTCTGCAGGCTGGAAGTCTAAGAACAAGAAGCCAGCATGTTTGCTTTCTCCAGAAACCTCTCCCCTTGGCTTGCAAATGCCACCTTCTCCCTGTGTGCTCACATGGCCTTTCCTTTGTGTGTGCAAATTGCCAGTATCTCTTCCACTTCTTATAAAATCTTATTATATTAGGGCATCACGCTGATGACCTCATTTAACCTGAATAACCTATTTAAAGGTCCTGTTTCCAAATAAGTAACATTGGAGGTCAGGGCTTCAATGTATGAATTTGGTTGGGTAAGGGAAGGAGCATGTGACATAAGTGTCTTACTGTGACATAAGACACAGTAAGGCAGTTATCTTCAAGTAAAGAAGGAATGGGCAATTATAAAACATTCAGTAGGCTCTATTCCTCTCTCTCTCTCTCTCTCTCTCTCTCTCTCTCTCTCTCTCTCTCTCTCCCCTCTCTCTCTCTCTCTCCATATACATACGATAGATCGATCGATAGATAGACACACCTTTTCATCTCTCTGAAGAACCAGATTCCTCTGATTGCTCTCCCTAGTCCACTGCCATTTACGGGGCTCTTCTACAGGCTTTTGATTTATTTGCTACAGATTTGCCCAGAGAGAATGATGTGTTTCTCTGGGTACTGATTCCAGCTTCCTGGGAGAGAGAATCTAAAGGTCCAGCTCTACTCTGATGTCCACGCCTGATTCAATCCAAGGGCAAGAGAGTGGGGTCAGGGGGATAGTGTTGCTGTTTAACAACTATGCAGGGGCCTATCAATCAGCTGCAGTGAGAGGGACCCTAAAGAGCCTGCAGTGCCTGGAGTTAACCTCCATTACCTGCGGGGCCATGGAGAGGTCTAGGACAAGGGCACTTAGGGGCTCAGTGCAGTGGCTATTCATCATCAGGTAGATTTTCAGTTCTTTTAACCACTGATGCAGCCATCCTGATAACAGCTGACTATCTTGGAGGACCATGAGTTCCAAAAGTAGCTCTCGGTGGCCTACCTTTGTTAGGGAGAGGAGCAGTTACAAGGGTTGTTATGAACTAAGGAGCCACTGACAGTGTGCCTACCACCAGAGTTTTCCCACAACATTCCTCGAAGTCATTCCCTCTGTTTCTACAAAAAATAAAATAGTAATTCTAAAACTGGGACATTTTCATGGAAATTTAAAAACACTGATTTACAGATAGAAAAAGGGCCTGGTGTAAAACAGTAAAGAAATGTTTAGCCACTCATTAATGATCTTCAGAAAAATCACAAACTGTATGATTTTCTCGTGGGTGAATAAAGTATGATCAAACTCTTCTATCACTCATAAAAATATTGATAATTCTATTCCTGACAATTTAAGGATACAATGAATAGTAACAATTCTTCCTTTTTTTTTTTATCTTCATCACTGGCACATGACATTTGCTTTGAAATAGCTGCGCATACTTTGTCTCAGAGCAGCACAATGAGAGAATTTCCTCTTACTCACCTTCATTTGTTTGCCAGTTCCCTCCTGGCTCTGGAGAACAAAGCAAGTGCCTGCAAGGAAACAAGGAAATGCAAGAGACCTATTCCTCTGCAGTTCTGTCTTTTGTTAGCCCTGAAAATAGAATTGTGTGTGTTAGCCCATGGCCCATGGGGGGGATCCCGGAAAGAGAAGCTAATACTTGCAGGGAGAATAAAGAAAGTAGAGAAGTTCCCCGACAGTTTAATGGTCTGGAGTTTGCAGCCCCCTCTCAAGGTTTAGCAGTTGTTGCAGGCTTTTATTCTTACCAGCAGGACTTCCATTAGGGACGCCAGGTTCCAAGAAATCCTCTGAAAGCAGGTGTCTGCAGATAGGGTAGAGGAGGTGAGGAGGAAGGCAAGAAGGAAACTTACCTCACACAATTCAGATAAGCATCGGCCTGCTAACTCTTTAGGAATACTATTATTTATTATTCAACTAAAATGGATTCAGCACGTATTTTGTACATACTTATTGAGCATGCATGTGCCATGTAGAAGGTAGACACTGAATTTGACAATATGGGGTTTAACTGTGAACTGAAATGTGACTCCTGCTTTCAGTAGAACTTTTCACTAAAAACTTTTATTAGCTTTTGCCTTGAACTTTTACTGAGGATTTATGGTGTTCAGATTCAAGTATGTGGCAGAAGAACAGCTGTGCCTGCAAGGAGTTTCCTTTCTGTCAGACAAGATGGAGAATACAGAAAAGGTACAGACAGTTTCCAAATGCATTTTTGATTTGTTTGATTTCCTGAGAGGTATATAGAAAATGAAAATATAACTGCTGTTTACTTGTTGACCCTCTTGCTGAGGTCAAAGATGAAAATGAAATGTTTTTCAATATTACTGAGAAAAGGACTGTTATGTCTCTTCATCATGCTATGTTCTATTTACCTGTATATACCTACGTATATTGAGGACAGGGATTATTACTTATAGCAGATTGCATTCTACTCGAAGCCAGTATACCTCTGACAGTCCCTTATAATCCTCTCTATCTAGAAGCAAGAATTGTGGGCAAGCCTGTCCCTTGGTGGGTAGTATATCGTTGCCAGGCCGTTGACTCAATGAGCAGCTTATTATTATTTTCTCATTAGAGTTCTTAAAATCTAACCTTAAAACATGGTTTCTTGAGAGCAGCATGAATAAAATATGACCAACTTTATTGCTTAGTTAAATTAAGTATTTCAACAAAATTCAAATATTATTTGTATTTTGAACAAATGATACAAATATGAGTTTACCCTTGACCATCAGTCTAACCAGGGAAGTTGTGTCAAGCCTCTGTTGATGCTGTGATACTTGTCCTACTTCGTGGGGCTCAGAAACTAATTATGCTATATGAGGACTTTGCTTCCTAAGATGACCTTTCTTACTCACATACTTTCTCCCCTCATTAAAAGAAAAAAAAAAAAAAGAATTTCTCTCGTCGCTGTATTTGCTATCCACTATGCCTATTACTTTATGACCTCCTTCTTTGAAAGTATAAGTGTATATGTTTTGATCATCTACGTAGAAGAGTTCTGTTCTTCTAGAAATAACAGCACCATGGGAAATGAAATGAAGTCCTCTTGCCTTGGGTTTCCTTCCTGGTGGCACCAAGACAGTTTTGATAGCTTACCTCAAAGCTGGAGTGTTTTCTGTCAACTGCCTTTAGAAGGCATCAGCACTTTTTCCTTCGTGTAGGAGGTAGCTGTCAGTAACTGTGGGTGGTTGAGTGAGAAAGCAGATGGAATGAATTGTTGGAAATTTTAAATTGGGGGAGAGTGTGTGAGTTGTGAGTGAAGATAGAAGTAAACATTTTAATGACTAGATCCAGAATGGCGAAGATCGAAATAAACCAAGGGAACAATGGGTCTCCACTCTTTTCTTCTTCACTCTCTAAGTAGCTTTTCTACCTCTAACTATTTATTATAATTATTACCCAATGTTAATGCTTTTCACAGTATTATTTGGAAAATGAAGGGTTTAATATACAACAGTAACATTATATGACTTTAGGTGCCTTTTTATAAATGTAGACTCTAAAATACTATTTAATATTCATCCCTACAACCTACGAGAGCCATTTGAATTCAAACTATTATTATCGAAATTACAATGCCATGCACTATACTAAGTGCTTTATACATAATTGTTCCTTCAACCTCTACAAAAACCTAATGAGGGTTTTCTGATGGATAACGAAACTGAGGCACAGATAGGCTAGATAATTTGCCCAGGGTTCTACAGCAAGTAAGAGACAGATATGACTCCAGGCCATCTGACTAAGGGAAATAGTTAATTCTTGAAAGTTCTAACTTATTTTTCTAAAGTTAGAATAAATGTTTTATTCCCCTAAAGAAAAAAAATTCTGTTAATTTCACTACCAGCCAAATATTTTAACTTTCCTTGCCTTGTCAGCTGCCTATCAGTTTCGTAAAGAAATGCAGCATAAAACTGACAGCAAGAAACTCTGAAATCTATAACCACATGACAGAATATTGAAAAATTCTCACAAAGGCTTATTTTGTCATTTATTGTATGGCACTAAAACCAGCTGCCAGTGGCACAGGTGAATTAATAGACACCATTTAGCTAATACATTATTTTGCCAAGAAAATTCATTGTGCTGTATTCGCTTCTAATCTTTTGTGGCTGCTTACTTATGAAAATAGAGTACCTAGAATCTGTAAATTATTTCAGAGAGGAAACATAAAACAAAGATGGCTATTAATTTAAGCTGTTTCACACTGAAACTGTCACTCTGAAGAAAGAAATATATGTGAAGTAAGATATATATGATTCTTTGGTAAATAGAAACACTTAAAGTGGCACATTTCATGTTTGGAAGTTCAAAAGGCATTATTTATCAATAGGATATTAAAATAGATTGACTGTTTTCTAGCTTTAAAATTAGGATTGCAAATATCAAAGTGTTTTGAAGACTTTAAAACATTATACACACACACCTCAGGCACATGCAGGTTTATGTAATTTAAGTGACTTTATTTGTTGTATTAGTACTGGATCAGACTAATATTTGTACATTACAGCAATATTATTATATAACTTCCAATGTTTCTTCAGAAAAAGCCATCCAGACATTATTTAGAATTCCAAATGTTATTTAGAATCTAAAGGAGAGTCACTTAAGTCCAGTAGATCACTATACACTATTATTTGTATTTCTTACGCTTATATAGTGCTTACCATATTGGATGTACAGAGGAAAAGAGAGGCCACAAACCCCATACATACACTGTGGGAGAAGCATGAGTTACTCTCTTGCAGTGACCTTCAGTCAAATTGAAGACTAAGGCATATTTAGGACAAAGAAGAGAGTAGGATGGATTAAGAAAAGGGGGCGGGCGGAAGGAGGCAGTCAAAGGGAGTCAAGTTTTAGAAGACAAGAGGGTCTCTCATCTCTTGAAAGATAGAAGAAAGAGATGGAGAAGGCAAAGGAATGACGTACAGTAGTAGAAGGAGGGATGGAAGTGCTAGGTGCTAACAGAAAAATTTGTGTGCTGCAGTAGGCACCCATTTCAGGAAATGACAGACACACTAATTACAACCATGACACCTTCCTGTAGTCAGTGAAAGACCTAACCGTCTTTATCTTTATTATTGGACCAGTAGTTCTGAAATGTTGGGAGGCATCATTCATTGGTTGTAATCACAAATTCTGAAACAACATATGTATCACCAAATAATTAGATAGAGTTATATTTATTGTAGTTATATTGTAGCTATATATATTATAAAATATATTCTCTTTTATAGAATTACATGCAACTATTTTAAAATGAGGGAAATCTATATGTGTTCTTATGGAATAATCTCCTATAGATATATTTTAATGAAAAAGTGCAAGGCAAAAGACAACGTTATAATATGCCCCATTTTTTTTACCCCACTACCCCCCCATAAGTATGTGTATACATACATGAGCTGTGTATACACACATAAGGTATTTCTCAAAGGATATCTAAGAAACTAATAATTACAGTTTTCTATGAGTAAGAAGACTAGAGAATAGAATAATAGACAGGTTTTTTTCACTTTTAAATTATTAATTTGCATTAATTTCAGGTATACAGCGTAGTGGTTAGACATTTATATAATTTAAGAAGTGATCCCCTCACTAGTTTAGTACCCACCTGGCACAATACATAGTTATTACCATATTGTTGACTATATTCACTTTACATCCCCATAACTTTTTTGTAGCTACCAATTTGTATTTCTTAATCCCTTCACCTTTTTCACCCTGCCCCTCCAACTTCCTTCCATCTATGACCCCAATAAGTCTAGTACCCATATGACACCATACATAGTTATTACATTATTGACTATATTCCTTATGTATATCCTACATCCCCATGGCTACTTTGTGATAACAAATTTGTACTTCTTAATCACGTCCCCTTTTTCACCCATCCCCCAAACCCCCTCCCATGTGACAACCATCAAAATGTTCTCTGTATCTCTGAGTTTGTTTCTGTTTTGTTTGTTTATTTCTTTCTTTAGATTTCACATATAAGTGAAATCACATTGCATCTGTCTTTCTCTATCTGACATAATCCACTCAGCACCATACCCTCCAGGTCCATCCATACCACCGCAGATGGCAAGAACCCACTCCCTTCCCTGGCCAAGCAATATCCCACTGTATATATGTACCACCTCCTCTTTATCCGTTCTTCCATCCAAGCTGTCCACCCAGGCTGCCTCCACATCTTGGCCATTGTAAGCAATGCTATAATGAACATATGGATGCACACATCCCCTCAAAGTGGTGTGTTGGGTTTCTTCAGATAAACACCCAGAAGTGGGATTATTGGGTCCTTCTTTGTCTCCTTATAGTCTTTGTTTTAAAGTCTATTTTGTCTGGTATAAATATTACTACCCCAGCTTTTTGTTGGTGTTGTTTGTTTCCATTTTCATAAAATACCTTTTTCTATCCCTTTACTTTCAGTCTTTGTGTGTCTTTCAATCTGAAGTGAGTCTCTTCTATCCTATTGATTTCTTCCCACCTAAAGGAGGGGGAAGTATTACCATGGTCTCAATCACCTCACCTGGTTGTACACCTTGCCTTTCCTCTGAAGGGATAATGTTTATAGCCCTGAAAAGGAAAGTCATGAGTCAAACATATGAGAAAATGTTTGAAACATCTTTTAGAAAACATTTATATGCAAATTACCTTTAAGGATAGTCACTGAAAATATAGACTTCTTATATATGCTATGTGACCTTTCACTTCCCAGGCCTTTGCAAACTTATCATTAGACATTTGAGTTTTGGTGGCTCACATCCACTGGGATTATTAGGATGCCCAAACATTTCCTCTCCTCTTCCCAAACCTCAGTGCCCATGAATGTTGAGGCTTTGCCATGTGGATGCTGAGCATGTCTCATCATAACTGCCCTATATTCTTTGGTTTGCAAGGAAATGGGTCCCTTATTATCAATTCTGGTGAAATGAGACCCTCCACTGTTTCTCTGCTGCTACTACTGCTTGCTTCTTGCCTGTTCCTATCTCCTGCCGCTATGGAGAATGGGTGAGGGTTTGCCTTCCTCATGCTTCAACATTAAAACTTTTGTTATACTATCAAACAGAAACCTAGCTCTTCTAGTGTACAGACCATTATCCAGTTTTCTGATAGTTGGCCTGGAGAATATTTCAGTGGCTTCATCTTGGTTTATAGTGAAACATAACATTCCTTACTGTTCTGGAATCCATGTTTTAAAAGTAAGCCCAGGTATCTGGACATTCACATATCCTAAGATCTCTGTGTGGTCTCCGTTTTTCTAGGCTCTAACAATCTTCTCCAAAGCTTTTAAAACATTTTACTTAGGATGGCTCCTGGAAACTGTGATAGCCCAGCCTTCCCAGACTGAGCACATAGACCTTACAATAATAGGAAATATTGAAACAAATACAACATGTGTTTCTATGCAATTGCTATTATTCATTGGGCTGCCAAGGTGACAAGCACTATGTGAGCTATTAGAATCACATAGTGTGGATGTAGCTGTTGAGTTGTTAATACTGAAAACTACACATTATTTAGCAAGCTGCTCTCTATGCTCACTATAACAGTTATGTAGGTTTCCTTCTTTAAAAGGCAAGTGATGCTCTCAGTTTCATGGGAAGCATATTCAGTAAGATTGTCCTCAGTAAACAGAATGGATTTGCTCCACAAAAGCTGCCTATATACTAAATTCTGTTTTCTTATCGATGTCCATTATAAAATAGGGAATACTATTTGGTGATTTTGAGTCCTCAAAAAATACCACTTACAGTTAATAATGCAGCAAGCTTAAAATAACTGTGGGCAAAGGATAATTTTATATATTAGTATTAGGAGCATTAGTATTAGGTAAATGGCAACAATGGAAACACAGGATTTCTGACGTTATTTTTCTTATTTGCCCCAATAAGCTAAGGTTTCAAAGAGGGAAGAAAGATAGCAGCTCTTATAAAGAATTCTGATTGATCAAATTTCTATTCATAATTTTTTGTTGTTGTTGTTTTAAGTCTTCTATAGTAGAAGAGCTCAAAGAAGAGCTCAAAAATCTGTTTGGTTGCTCAGATCCTGTTCTTCCACATGGCTCATTAGAAATGAATAGGTTGAATATAAGTTACAAAGAACTAAGCCAGGGCTGAATACACAAACAAACAATAATACTCCGTTGTGGCAATCATTTTGCAATGTGTACATAGTATATCAAATCATTATGTGGTACACCTTAAACTAATACAATGTTATATGTCAACTATATCTTAATACAACTGGGAAAATTTTAAAAATAAAACATTGAAATTCTTTAAAAACAAACCAATAAAAGCTATTCAGGTTATAGCAATTACTCATTTGGAAACCTTGACACTTTGGAGGCTGAAAGAATTCTGTGAATTTTCAGTTTTCGTACTTGGGATGTGGTAACAGCAGATACCTGGATATAAACTGTGACCAGTACATTGAAACTTTCATCTTGTGATTGAGCGCCTTCCTTTGAGGAAGTTATTTGTTGAAAGTAAAAAATGAAAAAATATTTTTAAATCACTTTTTGATTAAATAGCCTGGAACTTAATTAGTGCTGCCTCATACCATATACTGAGTTAATATTAATAGTTCCACCCGAGAGCTGGGGAAAATGAGATCAACCCAGTCATCACCTGCAAGGAATGATATAAATCTAGCAGGAAAGCTAGAAAAGAAGCACCACAATGTGTGGTGGCTGCCAGAACAGGAGACGTGCAGGGTGCTCTTAGTGGTTCTTTAAAGTGTCACCAAAAAAAACTTTCCAGGGGACACAATGCTGAGCCCCAAAGTATGAATGAGAGTTAACTAGGTAAAGATGAGACCGAGGGTACTACAGGCAGCAGGAAAGACATATGGAAAGGCCAGAGGCAAATACATGCAAGGTATTGGAATAGCAAGGACAGTCCCCAGATAATATTCTGCTAGTGATAGGTAAGACTTGACCCCCTGAACTGCTAGTAGAGGTTGGGACATACTAGGTCTTCATCCCTGTATTAGAGTTAAGCATCCTACTACTTCTATTAAATTTACACTCATAGACCACATGGGTTTAAGATGGAATTAAAACAAGTGCTTTATTGCCTGATTTCTCATTTCCTTTCTTTGTTGACTTCTCTTGAAGTAAACATAGGGCAGTTTTTGTTATTAATGTTGGTTTCTGTAAAGTATACAAATTCTTTACGGGAAGAATTGGGAGCAGAGAGGAAGGACTGGCAGGCAATGTGAACACACTGATGGGAAGTAAGATTCCAATTGTTTCTTCCCGCAAAGGAGCCATGAAAACACACCCTCAGATCAAGTGTCTTGATCTGAAAATTGAGCAGCTTTAGACCTAAGATGACTGGGGAAGCAGAAGGAAGATAAATAACAAACATTCCCTCTCCTTTCAGTCTCCACCCCCCAAAACACACTCTTTTTGTCTGTTTCTGTCCCCGTGTACAAATGAACTCTGAGTCATGGCTTCGGCAATTGTCAGCCATTGGAGAAGCTCTGGTAGGCCAAAGGAAGAATTTGTCAAACTAGTGAGGGGATACAGAGCCTAGAGGACAGCTAATTATTTTTGAAAAGTAGTCACTATGCTGATATAAAGGTAGCTTTGTTCCTTAACTACAGGCAGATTCCTAAATCAGTATGAGATTTGCCATCTTTAAGTAAGAAGGGAAACATCTTTAGAAATGAGAGACTAATGAGCCTGTGATCAACAGCACGGACAGTGAATTGCAAGCCTTTGAAACTTAAGTCTTCATTGCCTCCTGCCTTGATTATTATAGTATTTTCTAACTCATCTTCCTGTCTCAGGTCTCTTGGTCCTCCCCTGCGTTCATTTGTTTATGTATGCATTCACCAAGCATTTATTATTTCTTATGCCCTAGATATAGTTCTGAGTGCTGGGTGTGGCAAAACAAAGTTCCTGTTCTCACAGGGTTTATGTTCTGGTTGGAGGGAGGGGAGGGAACGAAGAACAAACTGGTACATTAATATAATAATTTCCAATTTAATGAGTGCTATCAAAAGAGTAGATGTTAGTGTAACTGATTAGTTATTTTAGAGCAAGTGATTAAGAGAGGCTTCTCTGAAAAAGTGCTTTTTAAGCTGAGACCTGATGCAAAGATTGAACATGAAAGTATTCCTGGCAGAGACAAATGAAAGTCCCAAGGTAAGGATAGGAAAGCAGTATGACAAATTCAAGCAAAGGGCACTGTAGCTATGCCACTCTGGGCTGGGGAGAGCAGGAATAGGGACTAGGGAATGGTATGAGACAAGGTCTTAAACTAAGTACATTCCATAGGTTTTGTTGGAGGAGTGAGGAGTTTGGATTTTAGTTTAGTAAAGTGTTTTACTAAAGGAAAGCTACTGGGGCATTTTAAGCATATAAGTAATAGCATATTATTTATGCTTTAACAAGTATGTTATATAACAGATACCTATGACTCCATAATCAAATGCATGATTGAATAAATAAATAATGGAGGGAAAAGGGCAAATGTTTCTTACAGATAAATTTCAAAAAAAATTTAATGCAGATCTTTCCTACTCTGGGAAGTGGAACTTAATTCCTCCTCTCTTAAGTATGAGCTGAGTTTAGTGACTTACTTCTACTGAACAGAGTTTGGAAAGGGACAAATAGTAACTTTAGGACCGAGTGATGACGGTTAACATGGCCAGATATAATCATATGGATATCGTGTACTGCTATAGATTGAATCGCTGTGTCCTCCTTCGTAATTTGAAAACCTAATGGTATCAGGAGGTGGGATCTTTGGGAGGTAGTTAGGTCATGACAGTGGAGACCTAGTGCCTTTATAAAAGAGGCCCCAGAGAGATCCCTCATCTTTCCTCTATGTGAGGACACAACAAGAAGTCTGCAACTCAGAAGAGGACCCTCCCCTGACCATGCTGGCACCCTCATCTCACACTTCCAGCCTCCAGAACTGTGACAAATTTCTGTTGTTTATAAGCTACTCAGTCTGTGGCATTTTGATATAGCCTAAACTAAGACATTATCCCTGACATGATATGACAAGGACATTTTACTTCTGGTAGTCATGCCTCAGATCCATAGTCATGAGAAAATGTAGGGCAAGCCCAAACTAAGATACATTAAAATACAATAAAATAATAACATTAAAAACAAACAAACAAACAAACAAACGAAACCTGGCCAGTGTTCCTTAAAACTATCAAGATCATGAAAATCAAGGAAAAGGCTGAGAAACTATCACAAATTGGACAATACTATGAAGATACAACAATTAAATATAGCAATGTTGCAATATTTTCTGGGATGAAACTTGAGATAGAAAAAGGATATTATTGGAAAAACTGGTGAAATCCAAATAAAATTTGTTGTTTAGTTCATGGAAATGTACCAAATTCTCAGTTTTGATGAACATACCATGGTTTTGTATGATGTTAACATTGGGAAAGTTGAGTGAGGCATATACAGGACTTCTCTGTACAACTTTTTTATACATCTAGAATTATCCCCAAAAAAAGTTTAAGAAAGGAAAACAAAAAAAAATGAGAGGACTCTAGCTTCTCTGTGATGAATGGAGTGAGGCTGGGGTACAAGAGTGGAAGCATGGAGAACAATGAGGGTTAGGTTACTGGAACGTTTTAGATGAGAGATGGTGGTGGCCAGGCCAACGAGGCACATGGTAGAGATGGAGGTAAAGGTATATACTTGGTGTTGTTCAGAAAGTAGCCAAGGAAAGACTTGGCGATGGACTAGATGGACATGATGGAATAGGGAGAATGGGGTGGGGAGAGATACTTCAATAAGAGTTATTTCCCTAAAAGATGTAATGGTATCAATTTTCATTCTAGAAATCGTGACTAGTTTTCCCTGAAGATATAATAGAGACCTAACTCATCATCCTCACCTACGAGACCCTCTGTAATTCAATCCCTATTTAGTTTTTTATATCTTGCACAACGTATTTCCTACACACCTTGTTCTACACACAGACATGTATATGAGTACTTAATGTTCCAATTAGAAGTCTTCTCAGATCCTGCTGGAGTTAATTTTTCAGCTCTTAAAACACCAGAACACACTCACACTGTTTTATTCTATTTTGATGGTGATGATGATAGTGATGATATCAGAAAACTTTTAATAGCATGACATATCTTATGCTAAAAGCTTTACCTCAATCACCACATTGACTCTCAACAATGTCCTTTGTAAGGAGAGCGCTTTTCTTTCCTTGTCTGAATTGGGGAATGCTGATCTTCAGGGAAGGGATGGCTATATAATTTATTGTTCAAACTGAGAAGAGGATGCTAGTCACACGTACTCTGGGACAACAGGTGTAAACCAAGGCTGTTCAGGAGAAACCAGGATTCATGATCCTGGTGGTGTGAAAACCAACTTACCAAAGGTCACACAGTAAGTGACACAGCAGAGCTTTTAAACTATAATATTTATTCCATAATCCATGTTAGTAGTGGTTCTATCAGTACTCTCTTGGTATTAGATAAGTGATCTGGTTTGGATCTCTTGATTTGGATAAATGAGCTGATCTGAGCTGTGCATTACTCGTGAATAAAAATGATATCGTTCAGACATGGTGAAAGTTCAGTGATATGATGTTAGTAGAACACCTAACAAGGGTGCAAATTCAATAAATGAAGCTGGGCGGAGTTTTTGGCTTAAATTTAATCATCTCCTTTGGCCCTTATAAGTACTTAGCACAATAATTTGTTAGCAGGTGGTGCTAGCTTTTCAATAAATATTAAATGCACTCTAGTACTTCAAGATTAAGAATTAGGTTGTTAGGCCAAAGAAATGATCATAAACTACATTGAATTCAGTAGATTTGTGGCAATGTCTCCCAATAACAGAGACCCCGTCTTCTCACAGTTGCTTCAGAGCTTGAGCCAAAATAAGAAAAATCTTTGGTAGGGAAGGGCTGTGAAAATCCATATTATTTATCGCAATAAACTGTGCAGTTATCTTTGGATCCATTACTCCAAGTGGAGCACAAGGTATAAGGAGACTCTGTTCAGGTACTAGTCTTACCCCATGTTACTACCTGCTGCTAATTGAATTAATGTGCATTCTTTTTTTTTTCCTAAATATGTTAACCTACTCTATAGCCCAGGCAAAGTAGGGGCTGTTACTATCACAACCAGTGGTGTTTTCACATATTATCAGGTTGTCTATGTGTGAAACCCAAACTCCACATAACCATAGATGCTTTACTGAATCTTTACTCTCTAACCATGTAATTTGACAAGATGCATTTTTTCCTGGGGCCACCTTTGCCATTTCTAATAACATGGTTTAGCTATAAGCCTTCTTTAGGGCAGCATTATACTTTAGTTTTCATGTCAATGCAAGTAATAACATTAAATTATTCATGAAATAGTTTTCACTTATGGCTGTTTGCCATCAAACTTCCCTTCTGTAAATTTGTAATGTATTTTTTATTATGCAAATCCAAGCTGTGCATAATTCACCTTCTAATTGCAAGATAACATACCTACATACCTGGTGCTTTAGTTGGTATGGAAACAATAAAACACAATCCCTGACGTCAAGAAACTTACTGCATAATTATCTTCATTTTTATGTTTATATTTATTAAATATCTACTGTTTTATAGGTGTCTTTGCATGGACTGATTTATTTATACCTTGCAGCAACCTCCTGGTCTAGATGGTGTTGTGCCTGTTTTACCTATTCTTATAACTGCATCCAGAGAGGCAAACTGTTGTACCTCTTTGGCAAAAACAGTAACAACAATAACAACAATAAAAAAACTAAACAAACAACAACAACAACAAAAACATTTAAATCCAGGCTATCTTTTGGATCCAGGACATATATTCTTTATGGAAAATGGTAGTTTGTTTTCATGGAGGAAGTAGAGTGATATGAAAAAGTATATATGCACATAATTCATCTTTAGAGTTCTGCATACATTTTCTCAATGCTGATGGTCTACAGTTGTAAAAACATTCATAGACATAATAGAGTTATATCTCATTTATCTCTTGGCTTTAATGTTAAATCTCAGTCTTGCACAAAAGTAAGCAATTCATGTTAAGTAAGAAGTAGAATTTACTCTGGGTGTTCTATAATCTCTGCAAGTAAAAGGGTTTACCCAAATGGGCATATATCCTGTGGCTCAAACCAGCCCTTGCTTTAGAAGTTGTTCCGTTCATGAAAATATGATAGCTTCAGGTGTTGACTTTTACCTTGTTTTGTTGTTGAGAAAAGTATAAGTGTTAACTTGTTTAAATTGAGTTTGATGAATAAGTGGTCACCATACCTAAATATGCTGTCTTGGCCTTCTCTCTGAAAGGTAGATTTTTTGAGGTATTGTGATAATCCTGTTTGAGTTGGAAGTAACTGTAGGCAGTGATCAAGTCAAACAGACCTCTAATGATTCAACTGGAAATCTGCTGAAATTAATGTTTTACTTTGGCCAAGTAAACTCATTAGTGCCAGGGGCTTCTATTGTTTGATGATGCTCTAATCTTCTCAATGAAGCCTGTATCCTACATCTTAACTGACAGCTAGGACGGTAGTTCAATGGGTTGGGAGCTGGCTATAAGAGTTATGTGCCTAGTAGAGTAGTTGGAATAGGGGTAAATCAGAGTTTAAACCTATATTATTGCCTTTTGGAATGAAGAGTTCCAAGGGAATTGTTATAGGTTAATATATTGAGACCTAAAAAATATTCATTAATATGTATGCATTGATATCATGGCCCAGTTTGAAACTTCATTCACATCTGTCCCCATGGATAACTGCTTCTTTCCAAATTGCTGTATGTACCAAAAATTACAAGCAGAAATGTTATCTTGTCTTCTCTTCAATTTGAAAGTCTTGCTTTGATGAATAGCTGACGTTTTTGTTCTATTTCAAAAATATTACCTTCAGAGTTTAAAATTTAAACCACATAGAAGGAAAAGAGAGATCATATTTATAGGCATGTTTTCCATACTTAAGATAACACACACTTCATTTGGGAAACTTTATGGAGAATCTGTAATATTCTCTTCATAGATCATTCAGAAGTGTATTAAAATTGAGACTTCCTTTCACCCTCTGATGAAAGTGCTAAATATTTAATTCTATGTTTCTTTGTACATGTATGTATCAACTAAAACATTGCCTGCAATACTCCCAAATTATTTTTAAAATACAGTTCAAAGGAAATGAACTGGAAAACATTATAAAGGAAAACAAAACAAAACAAACAAAAAAATTAAAACCTCAGAAAAACTTTCTTGATACCCCCAAAAAAGCAGAAGTATTCTGTTCTATGTACCTTTGTTACATCCACTCAGCAACTGTGGTGCCTTGTCGTGGTGCCTTGCCACGAAAGGTGACACCTGCTAAATGTTCATCACACCTTATCTCCAACCTCTAAAATTGTTTAGGGATGCTGCCTCACTCAGATAAGGCTGAACAAGAAAAGTAATGACCAGGTGGGGTAGCCACCTCCAATGTCAGGAGTAAAATAAGGAATGGAAAAGAAAATGATATAATCCCAAACGTTGCGTGAAAAGCTCTATTTGCACTAATACATTTCTGGAGTCATTTTTAAGCATAATAATTCAAATTACTGAATAAACTCAAGTTGTAGTCTTTTTTTTCCCTCTGGTTGGCTACTACCTAGTGAAATTGAAATACAAGCAAAGGAATGGCTTGTTGTTGGCAGTTTAAGAGAAGAGGACAGGGAAGCAATGATGACTGTAACCATCAGTCTGTAATACATCTAATATAGATTATGTACTTTACACATATCAGTCTATTTAATACTTGTTATGACTCCACAATGTGGATTATATCCCCATTTTGCAAAAAGAAAGGAGCCTCAGAGCAGTTAAGTGTTTTGTCCAAGGTTAAAGAGCTTTTCAGAGTTGAAATCAGATTCAAACTAGTTTGCTCTGATTATAGATGTTCATTCTGCCCACTCTATTTAACTCTAAAGTCAACACTAGAAAACCCATAGGCTAGGTAATTTGTCCTGTTAATGTTCAGAATTAATTTTGAATTCATTCATTTCAGTGTTTAATGTAAATACTAGTGAATACATGTTATCATTCCTTGGAGTCTTCTTTGATTCCTGGACTCGATGACTGTTGTCACAAACCCCAGCTGGCTTTGTTCAGTGCATTACTTGCTCCCTTATTCAGCCTTCCATCTCATAAAAGCTGAGAGAATGCTGACCGCACATGGACAAAAGTTGTTTCCCTCCTACACCTTTGCTTCATAAATTGCTGTTTAGTTAGGACCATGAGGCATCACACCGTCTCACTCTCTAGCTGTTTTCTTTCAGTACACTGTCAATAAACCAGTAAGGGAATATTTTGCCTGGCGTAAATAGAAAGCTTTTTTAAAATTATCATCTCTGGAAATATGCTATCTACAACAACTACATGATAGCAACATTCTATTAGGCGTTTTTGGATCAAAAGCAAAAACAAAAACTACCCACCCTCGAGGAATTCACAGGTTATCAGAGAGGCAAGGAAGGAATCTATTATATTACCAAGTATCTCTCTCGAAAGGCTGTTATAAAGAGATATTATATGGAATGAATCCAGGACAGTGCCTCACACAGAAAATGCTATATAAACATTGGCTATTATTATAGAGTGACAAAAAAAACACACACAAAAAAACAATAGTGCTATAAGCATGGAGTGAAGAGTGAGAAAGCCAACTTCCAGGAGCTTAGCTGTGCTTCAAGCTCATCTATCGAGGGGTGATGCTTCATTATGGCAAGGCAGAAAAAGCATTGTTAGTGTGCCACAAATCAGCATGCAGGCAAGGATGAGAAATGTTTCCAAATCTAAACTATAGCTAAATGTCATACCTTGGTATTATGTATAAACTTTTTTTTCCCTTTTAGAATTACAAATCTCTTAGAAAATAGTGTCTTTCGAAAACCAAACTGTGATCATCTGCTAATTGTCACAGAAATAAAACGGGAGGGGGGGGGAATCTATCAAACAGCAGCACACTTTGCTCTGCATATGTTTGAAAAGGCAACCAGCAACATAGAAAGATTACACTGCAAAATTTACGATTTAAAAACTGTTGGATTCCAGCCAGGCTGATGTGAAACTGTCCATTTGTCCTATACAAGGGAACCTCCTCAACGTTTCATGCTTTTCTGTATTTCACATACATTCCAGTTCATGCCCATGTTCAAAGCTTGGCTAGAAGGAAAGAAGTTCCAAGGTAAGCTCAGCACTTGCAATTCATTCTGTCGGGTTCATTTTCTCTAGTGCTAGGGTGAAAAGATGGGCTTGCCTTTCATTTATGAAATACTTTACCTAAGAGATAAAAATAACCTAAAAGCCTCTGGCAAGAATGAAGGAAATTGAGAAGCCAAAAGGCCTACGTAATCCAAACCACATCATCAGCCATTGAACAGGAGAATTGGCAGTCATTTCAAATATGATTGCAGTCCCCTTTAAAAAAAAATAAACTTTCACTCTTGGTTCTCTACAGTCCATGGATTCAGAGAATTAGAGAGCTAATATAGACAATTAGAGAGCTCCTTTTTTAAAGAGAGCTCACTACCCTTGTGGTGAAAATGCTACCTAAGGTGTGGAAAGGCTTGGTTTTCCACGAGATATAACTGGAGCTGATGTTCCAGAAGTTGTCGCAAGGGTGTGCCCTCAGGCAAGGGCACAGACCTTTAACACAGAGCAACAAGTTTAAGTCCTATAGCCTCCAGCCTTTGCTTTACTTTGTATTGGCTTAAGGACTTTCATCATGTTACAAAGGCTCTGGCCTTCAAAAGTAATGAAGTGCAAACATGAATGACAATTGAAAAATTTAGTTGTACTGATGATTGGGAAGAAAGGGACTACAGGGAAACATTTTAGACTTTGACCTGGCAGAGAGTTACTTGTCTCCTATGAAGTGGGAAGGGAGAAAAACACAGCTTTGTAAATTTTGTGGCTTTTTTCAAGAAATCGTATGGTAAGTGTCCTTTTTGAATTTATGTATTGCAATACATTAAACTGGTGGCTTTCAACCTTTTTGGCCACAATCCACGATAAATTTATTTTTTAATTATTACAGTGTATTAACTACACACATACCTGAAACAAAATTATTGGTCTTACCTAAATTCTGATCACAACCATGAAACCCCCATTTTGTACAGAAACAGGGAGGATTAAACCTTCTTGCACCATTGCCTGATAGGCAACGTTGTTAAAGGGGAAAAAGCTAAATCTGCATTCAAACTCCAAAGGGTCAATGAATATATGGTCAAGAGGACACGATCTAGTTCATCTTTCAAAAACTTTTTGATAAGGTTTATATTGAGAGTTAATAACACATTAATTGGCTATTAGTTTAGAAATAAATGTTCCCAATGGAACTAGATTGGCAGTTTGAAACAAAGAAAGGGGCTATTCCAAGTTTGGGGCTAAGATTTTAATTTAATATGTTTTATAAATTGTCTGAACTAGATGCTATCCAGTAAAACATTGGAAAAAAATGCAGCAAATTGGTAATCGTATTTTTATTATTTCCTCACCCTTGTAACTTGCAATGCAGATTGTCTGCATAGACCGTTTTCAGATTTTTTTTTTCTTTTTTTTTTTAACTAAAATAGGGTTAGTAGGGCTTAAGAGGGAAACCTAGACTGGAGAAAATTTAGCAGTTAAGATTTTCAGGACTCCTAGTATTCAGTTTTCTAGAGGTAGAGAGTCACAAGGAGAAAGAAATCTAGATTTGAACATATACAGGTTTGAGTTAAGCTGTCTGTTCATATATACAACAGAAAATTGGATATAAAAGTTTGTAACTCAAAGAAGAAGTCTGGGTTGGAGATATAGATTTGGGAGCCAATTTTGTGTATATATATATATATATATATATATATATATATATATATATATATATACAGTGAAAAGGCATAGACTAAGAATGGTACTCTTGGATGCAGCCATGTCTAATGATTGATAAAGGATTGGGAACCTA
This sequence comes from Rhinolophus sinicus, assembly GCF_057876585.1. Taxonomy (NCBI): domain Eukaryota; kingdom Metazoa; phylum Chordata; class Mammalia; order Chiroptera; family Rhinolophidae; genus Rhinolophus; species Rhinolophus sinicus. Next base: position 34,478,997 of record NC_142515.1, read on the forward strand.
GGATAAATAATGTCAGAAGGATGGTCATAGAGGGGTACAGAGAACCAGAAAGGTGAGATTTCAAGAAAGTGAAGCAAATTCCTTTTTGATATAGAAGACATGATCAAATTCAACAGAGATGTCTGACACTGGGGAAAAAATCACTTTTTATTTGGAAATAGGAAATTATTGACAATCTTAGTGAAAGCAGGTTATGTTATGTGGTGCTGGAAGTTTAATATTACTGGGTTGATGGTGAAATTGAAGGCAAGAATGAACACAAGCTATTTACCAAGCCCACAAAATACTGGAATTTGAAACTTGTACTGTCTCATCTTACTAGAAATTATAAGAAAATCCACTTTGCTAGATGGGAGGTGGTTAACAGAAGCATAATTTCTGACTCATTACATATTAAGCACAACTAAATACATAAATACACTCAAGACAATCTTTGAATGCAAAGGCCCAAAGTGAGTGTAGGATTCTTAGGAATTTGTGTCAAGGAGGCACATACACTCCTCTACAGAGCTCTCCTTGGTGTCACTCCCAGATGGACCATTAATCAGAGATTTGTTATGATCTTACACTTTGCCTTTTTACTTCTCAATATAAGATTGAGTTGAAAAGCAACTAAGTAATGAATGATCACTTTATCCCCCTAAAGTGACTTCAAGAGGTAGAGACTAAGTATCAACAGAGTCCTTTTTGTTGAGGATGATTTGATAAAAAGGATTCCAATAACAGGCTTAGTAGAGGTTTTGGTCTTACAGGAACAGGGTGCAGTAAATAAATCAATAATAAGCTTAGCCATATGTGGATAGTTTGCTGGTGTAATGGGTAAGCTGCCAAAAGTCATGATGCTATAAATTTGATACTGCAGTTTTATCAATTTATATTTTGAGTACCTCAGGATCCTTAGTGTGTGTGTGTGTGTGTGTATATATATTTAATATAGTAAATATATATATATATATTTAATATATAATATATGTATATATGTATATATTTACTATATAATACATGTATATATGTATGTGTATATATATATTTATATCCCACCCCCGTGTTCCCATGTTTTAAATTCTGGTGTTAATGATAGTTTTAGCATACCTGAAGTTAGAAAACACTAAATTTTAGATTATTAGTAGGAAAGAAAAAAACTCACATACTCCATCTGTCAAATGTTATTATTGTGTATTTAATTCCAGGCATTCTAATAAGCAAAAGGTTTCTATAACTTCCTGTGGTTAGCTTTTTAAAAAACTACTTTAGCAATTACTTCTACTATTTTCTTTTTATTATACAAAATCCTACTACTGGCATTTTAAACCTAAGATTCTGATCACCAGCTGCAACATGAGGGGGGATTTTCCCCCATCACCAAGAAATTCTCTGACACCAACTGGCGTCCTACAATTCAACTCCATTCCGACACTGTCTGCCTGGAGATAGCATCACGTTGCACCGGTTAAATGTTTAGTACCACAAGACTGCCCTTCCACACTTACCCCCCCAACCCCATCACATCACATCCACATCCACATCCACACACACACACATACACCTGCCCTATATCAGAGGCCAGTTGCAAGCCCAGGTTGTAACCTGTACTTCTGAAAGACTGGCTATACATCAGAGATTCCCAAGATCCCCTTCTCAGGTTTGATTAATTTGCTAGAGCAGCTCACAGAACTCAAACATTTTACTTACTAGAGACTGGTTTATTATAAAAAGATACTCAGGAACAGCCTGATGGAAGAGATGCATAGGGATAGATGGATGGAAAGGGCCCAGACGAGCTTCCTTGTTCTCTCCAGGCACACCACTCTGCCAGAATCTCCTCACATTCACCAATGAGGAAACTCTCCGAATACTGTCCTTGTGGGTTCCTATGGAGGCTCCATTACCAAGGCATGGTTGATTAAATCATTGGTTATTAGCACCTGATTCAACGGCCAGCCCCTGTCTCCTCCCCGGAGGTCTGGGGTGGGACTAAAAGTTCCAATCCTCTAATCATGGTGTTCCACTGAAGATCAACTCCCATCTTTAGGTGTGGTCTCCAAGTTGTCTCATTAACATATCAAAAGAAACCTTTGTTGCTTCATCACTTAGGAAATTCCAAGGGTTTCAGAAACTCTGCCAGAAATCACAATACAAAAAAAAAGAAAAGCAAACTTGAAAATTATTATTATTTGTGTTCAGTGAATAAGCAGTATCTGACTGGTAAATTGTCAAGGTTGATCTAATTTCATTTCTGCCCTTATAATTCTTGGAGATCAAGAGATACTTAAAAAAAAAAATAAAATGTTAAAAGCCACTTGGTGGTAAAGGGAACTGTTTAAAATGCAATTAGAATTTGAAGCATACTAGGAGGGTAATACTTGCCTCATTATACACCAGAATTATTTAGTAATCTCTTTTCCTCCTTAAACTATGAATGAAAGATCAGGGATACTCTTAATTTAATTTTATTTGTATTCTAGTGATTATACAATATGTGATACATGAGCACTCACATATTTGTTAAATAAGTAACTGAATGTAAAAGTAACAATTAGAACAGTGTAATGCTGAATCAAATGTAGGTCTTGAGAAAGAATGGCCAACACAAAGCAAAGGATACTAAAAATTTACTTCTTTCTCAGTTGACGGATGATGTTAATAAATGAATAATCCTAAGGAAGAAGCTCTAATTTTTCACTTTGGGATAATAGGTCAAGATAAACATGAGCTAAAATAATTCAAGAGGTATGGAAATGCTGTCTTCTTCCAAAACAGAATAAATCTGCAGCAGCTATGTTTCTCTTCCCTACTCGAGAAGTTCACTATTAATTTAAAATGAAGAAAGAATTCAGTCTTATCTGAAAATGATCTCTTGTTCCATTTGTCTTGTTGGTAAGCATCGGCCACAGAAATCGGCCCATTCAAAAGAATGAAGTTCCACCTGTAGTGTGTTTTGGTATGTGTTTAGGGATCAAGTGAAGGGTTCTCCGGGCACTACTGGTGACCATTTCCGATCGGGAGGAGTTCTTGAGAGGAGCAAGGGAATTCTGGGGCTCCTCAGAAGCAGAGTATGATAGGGAATGTTCAGGCAGGAATTGTAAAAGCAAATAGGGAGCACACACCTACCATCTAATCCTAGAAGATAGCCTTTTAGAAGTGGGGGTAGAAATCAGGAAGAAAGGAATTGCTAATCTCCAGACAGATTAGCTGTGTTTGTGTATTCTTTACTACAGGTGTTTCTTTGAAAATACTTTCTCTGGTCAGTGTGGAGTGAAATTTCCTCTTCAAGAATCTACTTTCTAAATCCTTGGGAACTGTCATCTGAGCCTGATGTACATTTTATTTACAGATAATTCATTAAGGCTTTATTAATAAGGAGTAAAGATAATTTTCTACCTCAATTAATTCTGTCTTTTGTGGGAAAAAATTGATTTTCCTCATTTTAATGTGTGAAAATCCAGTGTCCTGATTTTCATGGTCCCTGGCAGGGAGTAAGCACACTTGGATACCAAATGTTCAGAAATGAGCTACTTTTAAGGAGCACATAAAAAATAATTTTTTTCCCTTCTCCGCTTTTAAACTCTAATTTATCTATGAAGCCAACTCTTGCTTTTGCTTCTAATTGGTGTAAGTTTTCAGGCTGCAGACACAATGTCATCTGATTTGGGCTACTTTTTATTAAACACATTTAGCCTCCAACACTTTATTATGAAAATTTTCAAAATTATGAAAAGTCGAGAGAAGTTTAGAGTCAGCACATATGCTCACCACCTAGATTTTTACACTAACATTTAACTATACAGATACTTCTAGATTTATGATGGGGTTAAACCCATTATAAAGTGGGAAATATCATTAAGTCAAAATTGCATTTAATACATCATAGCTTACTTAGCCTAACCTACCTTAAATGTGCCCAGAACACTTACATTATTCTACAGTTGAACAAAATCATCTAATAAAAGGCGTAGTTTATAACTAAGTGTTGAATATGTCATGTAATTTATGTAATTATATCTTGCAGCCTTCATGCTGGGCCATTATCCTGAGTTTCATCTCAAGAGTAATTGCCTTCTTCTCACTAGAAGCAGGAGACACCGATGGGTGTTTTGTAGACATGATGGGATACAGAAACGCAATATCCAAAAACTCTGGCAGTACGTACTATACAGTATCAGTTGTTTACCCTCGTGATTGCATGACTGACAGCTACTGCCCAGCATCACGGGAGTATTTATTGTACTATATGTCACTAGCCCAGGAAAAAAAAGAAAATTTGAAATAAAGTTTTTACTGAATGCATATAGTTTTCACAACATCATAAAGTCAAAAATCATAAGTAAGACCATTGTAAGTCAGGGACCATTTGTATTATTTTTAACCACATATATCTATCTGTCCATTACTCTATTCATCCATAAATCCATCTTACTTTAGATACATTTCAAAGTAAATTGCAGGTATCAGTTCACCATCTCGAAATACTTCAGTTTGCATATTATTGTCTCGATTATTAACAACTTCCTATGATTGTTTTCAAATAAGCGTATTTGAAGTTTATTATCAAGTACGTTCTCAGACTATAAATCACCTACAAGTTTGATCACTGCGTATTCGGTGGAACCAACTTGGAATTGAGAAGACTGGATGCCTTCTAGCTCCAGAAAGAAATCAGATACTCTTTCAATATTGCCCCATCGTCACGTTCTTCCCCTGCAGATTGTTTTTCCATACATCTCCTGCTTCACCTGCCCATCACATACTCCGATAGCTCAAGTCCCTCCTTACCTTTCACTGTATGTCATTTTCACTCTAAAAGCCTATCTCTGCCTCCTATGATTTTTTTCAACTTATCCTTCTTGAAAATGCCTTTTATCTACTCAAAACAGTTTTCAGAGAGTTAAACCATTGATTTTGTTTTTGCCTGGTTTATTGATTTCAATCTAGTTCAGAGATGTTAAATGGCAGGGAGTCATGTTGTTGTAATTCCCGTTGTCACAGGTTACACAAAGGGTAGGTTTGACTGGTGTCCAGGGAGTGATGGGAGAGTGTGGGGCAGGAAGAATCACCCCTGCTCATTGAGTGCTGCTTGGCAGGCAGCTATAAATCACCTATGCAGCTACTATTAGAAAAGACTCTGGCTCCTGCTTGGGTTCCAAGACATCTGGACTTCTAGTCTGGGAGGGGACCCAGAACTCTGTATTTTCAAATAGCTCCCAGGATTATTCTGATGCACAGGAAAATGGGGGAAAATGGAGTTAAGGGCATTGATCAAACTTTACCAGTCTTTTGCTGATGAGCTTAGTAAGTTATAAATCCTTCTATAGTCCTCAGTTTCTTTATCTGTACAATTAAGTGCTGGACTAGATAGATATTATCCAGAGTTTCTTTCTGTTTTCTGAATCTGTGGGCTTGGTTTAGTCCTTCAAAAGGGCTCTTGTGGAACTTCTATCTAGAACAGAAAGAAAGATGGGAAATAGTAGAGGCGCTGGGGTCCGAATGCCCGAGTTCACATTCCAGCAGCTGTGTGAAATTGGCCATGTTATTTAATTGTTCTACGTTTCTTTTTGTGTAAGATGAGGGTAGTAAGAAAGTGGTTATGAAACTTAGATGTGTGGAACAACGCGTAACACATGCTCGATGTTCACAAAAATTTGCTGCTTCTATTTTTGTTTGCATTTGTTGTTGCACACAGGTGAAAATGAGTGGGGGGATGAAAGGAAGAAAGACTGTCTGTTGCTCTAAGCACTCTGCTGAGAATGAACTTTAATTTCACCTTGATCTGTACTTCACTGTGTCTCTTGACAAATCATGCTCCATCTCTGGGACTCCATTTTTTGAACTGAGAAATGAAAGGGTGTAGATGAAACAACTTCCAATCTCCTTTTTACAGTTAAAATTCTATTCTGATGTAATTCGGATAATTTTTTCATGTCATTTCCTGAGTAACAATGACTGAATTTTAAAACTGATCAGACTTTCCTCTTTGCCTTGTATTCTCGGTTCTAGTTGAAAGCTGGATTTGAGACTGAATTTACGCGACTGGGGAGGATATTAGCAGGACTGCCTTCGGGATGTGCCTCCTGCACAGTCACAAGGGGCTCCACACTTTCAAGGGCTCTGTTCATTGGTGAATGCTCTGCTCTCATGATCCTGAAATACTTAATGGTTTTACACAAGGAATCTTGCATTTTAATTTTCACTGGGTCCTGCAAATTATGTTGCTTGGTCCTGGACTTCAGCATTGTTTTTCTCTTCTAGCTTAACCTTTGGCTTCATTTTCACTATTCTACGCATATTTCCCATGCATCCTAATTTCACTGTCTATTCATTCATTCATTCATTCATTCACTCATTCATTTTGATTGTCTTGTGTGCATTTTGAGAACTACCACATTTCCATTTGGTAAACAGGCAGAAAATGGATAAATAAAGGCATTGCTTCATCTATTAAGATTTGTCCCCCATACCTCCTCGTCACATTTGTCTCCTCATTGCAAAGCTAACAGCATTTACTATTTGTTAATCACTGAATTATATATTAGTATGTATCACTGTCTAACTTTGCTATGTGGACATCTTTATTTCTCAGCTTATTGTATCCTCTTTGAGCTTTATATTGACAAGAGTGTCCATCTTCATGGGTATTGCTTCTAATGGCCTCCAAGGAAATAATTGTTGAATTGATTCAACTGGAAATTGAATTGATGTAACTGGCTAAAGGAAGACAGGCAGGGGGATTTTAGCCAAGAGAAGGAAAGCTGGAAAATCTCTACAGAGGATGGTTATAGTGCATAGCCTTTAATCATTGCTTTAATTCCACTTTTCAAAAACCAGGTTGTGCAGTTGTTCTCAATCTTTTTGATCCAAGCTTTCATTTTATATGAATTATAGCTAAAACGGAGAAGTTTTTACTATAATTATGAATTATATAATTTTAAAAAAGCAAAATAAACTTATTACTTGTTAACTTCATAACATTTTTATGGAAAATTTTCCCCCAAATAGAATTTCATGAGCAGCATTACTTTATGTTTTGATTTATTATCTGACTTGATAGGAGATAGGTGGGCACTTATAACTGTTCATTCATGTGTTGTGATAACACATGCCATGAATCTTCTGCAAAATTCCCTTGTACTCTTCTTGAGAAAATAAAAGTAGAAAGGGCAAATAATAACTTATGATTATTATGAAAATAGTTTTTACTTTATGGGCCCCTTGAAAATATCTCAGGGATTGTACATAGCCCTTGACCACACTTTGAGAACGGCTATAGTAGAGTAACATCTCCCTGTCACGCTAGTTTTCAGAATCAAGATAGTACGTACAATGCCACAATGCATCTCCCTTCCCTTTAGCTGAGTCTTCACATTTACTAACTTCATTGCCCAGTGGTTTTTCTCGAAGAGTAGCAAAGCATCCAGGAAGTGGAATTGCAGAGTTATCGAAGATTCTTCACTGTAATTTACTTGTATGTCATAAATGATGGGCAGATGAAAAGAGAGAAGCCAGCACTCAGCTAAACTTGAGGCCGTAGCCCTTTCTATACAATGCTAAGTTTCTTAGTTCAGGTGAATTATTAGCTCTATTATTTTTAATATATTGGGAAACAGTGGATGTAGCTCTGAATGAAACCTTTGGTTAAAAAAGAAAGAAAGAACATTACTGAAATAATTACTGGAATAAGTTACTGAGTCATGCCAGGTGTGATGTTTTGTACATTTTTATGCATACTTCAATTGCTATAATTTGAAAATAGGCATCATGTACTCAGTTCCAATTCATTGCTGTTGGCAGCTCTGCATTAGCAAGCTTAGGAGTACCAAAGATCAGATTAATTATACAGAATAGCATTGACAAACTTTTATTATAAGCTATACGAGTATTTAATTTGAGCCTACAGATGTTGAATAAAAAAAAAATAAAGTTATTTGTACTTACCTTTTGCTTTTCAACTCATGAATTAATCTTATAAGACCTGTTTTAAATGGCTATTTGGACCAAAATGCTGTCTCCCAGTGATGGATCAACAACTAGAGGCAAGAAGAAACACCTCGGGAATTACAACTGGTTTTCAAAGATTGGTATTCTGTGTTTAATAAAATTTCTCCCTGAAAGTTATAAGTAGATGGATTTTAGGAAACAGATGGTCATCTAGAGATTTTAGCACCTAATTCATATTCCCATCAAAATCCTTTGATGTTTTGAGCTAACTGTCCTGCCCTTAGGGAAAAGCCCCTTTTACTTTCTAATTGTGGCTTCCTCTAACCATCAGAGGAAGAGGTTGTCCATAGATTGTAAATTGGGACCCAGAGGATGGGTCTTGTTTAGAGATCAGTGGTTTACTATAAGAGGGTGAGATTTACCTTGAGCCTAAACCTCTTACTGGTTTTGTGGCCTTAGGCAAATTACTTAATCTCTGAGGATCAGCTTCCATGAAGACATTACATTTTAGGAAGATTCTATGTAGGAATAAGTGAAAGGTGAAATGGGGAGAGTCTTGAGCTTCAAAACCCAACTGTTTGGCTTGCTGTTTAGTAGTCATGAGATGAAAACTTGAACTAAGTCACTTACTGTGAAACTAGAAAAGAAAGAACGGGCTGAAGAGATTGTTATTAAGTAGAATCAATGAGTTTTGATGACAATTGGATACAGGAAGTTAAGGGAGAGATAAGAATCTTAGATACTCTCAAATTGCCAGAACTGTTTAGCTGATGTCATTTGAGGAGAAGTCAGAAAGAACCGGAAGAGTAGAGGTGTGGTGGGTGATGAGTTTTACTTGAGTCCTGTTGAGTTTGACTTAAGAAAGAGGCGGGGAAGGGAAACTAAATCTAGGTGGAAAGGCCTGATAACGAGTTTATATATTTTGGCCTGCAGCTCAAGACATTTGAGAGACATCAAGTCTTTATGTGGTAGATAAAGCCATGGGTATAGATAAAGTCACCCAGGAAAAAGATGCAGAATGAAAGATCTGAGACTGGCTTAGATCAGAGAAAATTAGCTGCTCTCCTTTGAGGAAAAGAAAGGATAAAAAGAGACTGGCAGCTTTTTCCAGGAAAGATGGAGCATACACAGACATTTGTTAGGAGTTATAACTCTGATGCAAATTAGTTTTTAACATAGGGCCTATTTGAAGAGTTTAAGGCCAGTCACAATACCCGGGCTACTGTCTTTGGCCCCTGATAAATGTGCCCAGAGTCCCCTGAGAATGGAAAGTTTGGCACTTAGATTGACTCTCCAGGGAAGGGTTGCCCATGTGTGCATGTAGTGCTGCCCTTTCAGTAGTCCTTTCAGTTTCCTCAGGGAAGAAAACCAAGCTTTGAGTGTCAGCGTGAGTAGAATGCTGGGCCTCTGCTCAAGGGGATGAAAGCAGCAGCTTGGAAATAATCACATGTGATAATCCCCAAGGGGAAGCCATGCACAAGGCAGCTGGCAGAAATCTGTTGCCTCAGTAACTGTCTTTCCCAGTGGCTCAAGGTGGGATCTCTTTCATATATATCGGTGCTCAAAAAATACAATTTTTCTTGCTCCCTCTCTCTTTCTCTGCCTTTATCCTCTATCTCCCACCTTACTCTATTTCTCATATATGTATTTTTAGTTATCTACTTAGCATTATATAATCAAATCTTTAATTACCTAATATCACTCTTTTAATTTTTGGAAATTTTAAGAAAAGGACTTGGAACTTCTGACTTCTGATTTAAATATTAGGCAGACTATAAATTGAAATATTTACAGCATGGTTCCTTATACTTTTGGGTAGCTTAAAAGTGACTTTGACAAATATTTTAGTTAATTAGTTAGTTAATTAATGTAGTGTTATTTTTTGGTTTCAGCTGTTTTTCATACCTTTATTTCCCTTTCTCATGGATTTCTTCACTTCTATATTTCTTGTTCTAAAAGCCACCAAAATTTTTCTCGGAATAAAGTGATGGTTATAGTAATACTACTCCTACTTACAATAATGCTAATATTGCCATCGAACAAAAAGAGTTTGTCTGCCTGGTTCTAGCAGAGCCAAACCTGTAACACCAAGAACTGCAATGGAGAAAGATTGGTTATTTTATGATGAGAGGCTCCACTCTGGAGAATGGGAAGGTAATGCTCAAAAAACTGAACTTCCTGATAGCATGTAGGGTACAGATGATATAGGGCAAAATCACAAGACACCATGGGTTAGGTGTTTAGGGGTCCTGCTGGTAGCTGATTGGTTGCAGGTGAGGTTAGGATAATAAATCATTTCTTCATGTCTTGAGGACACAGTTCTGAGGTCTGCTCCAGTGTCCCTCTGTCTGGTCTCATGGGAAAGTAGCCGGGGGTTCCACCTTAGGGCTCAGAAGCTGAAGCATAACTTAGGTCAAGATGTTATCTTTAGCCTGTTAGAGGTCTGGACCTTGTGGCCGTTAGTCAGGCTACTCTCTTCTGCTGCCTCTGGGGTTGCTGATTATCCAGGGGAAAGGCTAGGTCTCTGAGAGGGGGAGGGGGAGAAACAGAGGAAGAGGGAGATAGTTGATTTCTAGAGGTAGGATTTAAAGCTAAATTTAATCAAAGTCATAGGACCCTTGGTTTCAATGCTGATAAATAAGCTAACAGTTGCTGCATGTTTTTAAATATCCCAGGCCATGAATTCTCATTTAATCCTCCAACCACTGTGAAGAAGGTACTACTATTACCCTTCTTTTAATGATGGGGAGACTGAAGCACTGAGCGTTGAGTAACTTAGGGTCATGAAACTCCTTAAGTGGAAGAGCTGGGCACTTGAATCCAGGCTGGCTGGACTGCAGCAAGTATACAAGTTGCTGTTTCAGAGTTCCAAATCTAGCTTGCAAAGCAATCCTGCTTTGAGCTGAAGAAATCTACTTTCAAGTTAGAGACTCATCCGTGGAACCACAGCTATTGTCAGAGCACAGACTACAGCCCCGGACCCTCTTCTCTGTCGCATATTATTTTACCCAACTGTCTCTCTAGTCTCATTTTGCCATACCTTCCTATAAAAATAGTGATACCGTTTCTTATATTAGTATTTTGCATGTACTTTTCTTGTTTCTATAGGGAAATCATTTGTTATATGTGGAGGAAGAATAGATGGATGCCCTTTTTTTATGGCTAGGTGTTTTTGAGCTCTGAAGGCAGCTGCTTACTGGAAGCTGTTGCATTAACCACTATTGATGGGTACAGTAAATGTTAGGAAAAATACCAAGTCACATTAATCACAGATCTTCCAGTTGTCTCAGAAGTTGGTCATGTTTGGTGTTTAATACAAGCACATCGACCCTTAGAGAGCTTCATGAAAAATTAATTTGCAAAGCAGCTGTCTTCTAAGTGGCTTTGTGAAAATAATTGGGAACAAGTTTCAAACCACAGTCCAGCTAAGAGATTTTAAGATTTTATTTTTAAAACTGCCTTGCTGTTCAGGAAACTGTATCTTTGTAATAAAGCAGAACTTTTATTAGTTGATCATAACGTAACCCTTAGTAAGAAAATTGTATGTTTGATGAAAATTAACTACGTTTTATCAGCTGTTAGTGAAATTTGTAAAGATTTAAAAATATATTTATCTATATATGGTCTGCGGCTCACGCCTCTTTGTACCACCACCTCATTTCAAATGCATAGTCTTTAAGAGTAAAATAATTTTGAAAATATCTGGTCAATCATTGGGAAAATATTGTTTACAATGATTTTACATGTGTCAACTAATCAAACTAGCTTATTGGGAGCCATGACATTTCAAAAATTAATATACTAAATAGTACCTCATAGGCACAGGGATTGAAAATAACATTAGTGCTTTTAGAGCATTTTTAGAAACTAAAATATTTCTAAAATGCCTTTCTTCCTTCTAGTAGCAAATATATGCACATGCGAGTATACATTTGTATCTGTGATTCATTCATGTTTTTAGGTGAATGTTATCATTGTCTAAGCCTATACCGTGTTTCCCCGAAAAGAAGACCTAGCTGGAAAATCAGCTCTAATGTGTCTTTTGGGGCAAAAATTAATATAAGACCTGGCCTTATTTTAGTATAATATAAGACCGGGTCTTTAATATAATATAATATAATATAATATAATATAATATAATATAATATAACCCGGTCTTATATTAATTTTTGCTCCAAAAGATGCATTAGAGCTGATTGTCCGGCTAGGTCTTATTTTCAGGGAAACACGGTATGTATTATGTTTCAGGCATTGTTCATTGTTCATTTCTCTTAATTTTTTACAAAAGTCATGAGATAGATGATATCCCATTTTACAAATGGAGAAGGAGCTCGGAAAATTTAAGTTACTTGTTTGTGATCTCATGTTTGCTAAGCAGCAGGGATGAATTTTAAACACAAATCTGGCTGACCCCAAAGTCCAGCTCGTTTCTCAATGCTTATTTTGCAGCTTTTTATGTTAAAATTGGTACATTATAAGTCTTTGCTTTGTTTAATGAATATGAGACTTTGAAAGCATCCTCTTCTTATTTGGGCTCGTACACACCGTGTGCCATTATTTGGTATTTTGTATAAAACAAACTAGATAATCAACCTATTTAGGATTGTGAGCAATTTGGGGGTCAAGAGTAGTTCACATTAAAAAAATCCTAGGTATCTGCATATTGACCTGGGATTCCCTTCACTTTGGGGCCGTCCTCTCCAGCTGGGAGTTACTCTTTTGACTAAGCAATTGTGCTTCACTGTGAAGCTCTTCTTACACACCTTCTGCACCTTCTTACTTGAAAGCATTCACTCAATCACGACAGGGGTCAGCACGTTTGTGGTCTGTCCGCTTCCTCTCCTTAGTAGAGTTCCCTTCTAGATCTAGCAACAAATATCGTTTTCTTGATCTACTCATTGCATGCTGTGTTGTTTCGTCTACTGAATTGAATGTGTGTTGGAGCCTGTAGGGCAGCTGCTCTGGTTACCACCTCATTTCTGAAGAACTATTAATCTCGTGTTGTTCTTGATCTGCACCGATCTCAGTCAACGGCCTGGAGGAGGTATAAATCGTTGCATGCTGTTATTTCATCTGGTGTGATTGAGGGTCTTAGCTTGTCAGAGAAGTCAGCATTTCCAAATATAAAGAAAGCAAAGATAAACTGTTCACATTGCAGAAATAATTCAACACTAGCCATGTCATCTGCAGTCCACACTCATTGTCAACGCACACTGAAAAATGTGCAGGTGCTTGCCTAAAGTGAAAAAGAGTGCACTGCCTTGCAAAGGAGTAGGCTGCACTTGTCATTGTTTCTAGATTTTACTCTGGGCCCTCTAGGGACGATCTATTGAAGTAGAAAGTTACTCACTGATCAGAGGCAGCACTTGCCTTAGTGTACTTTTCACAGAGACCTTTGCGTATGTTCTGCCAGAATCACAAGTGGCCCTGCTTGGATGCCTGAAGGCACAGATGTAAGGACTATTCAGGTCATAAGAATTCATAGAAAATGAGTTAATTCCCCATAAATCCACAGTTTTGAGTGTGTAGGTCTATAAGCCCAATTAATGGCATTTTCCAGGAAACGTTAATAGATTACTGACACAAGTGGTAAGTGACCTTTTAATCTTTCTAGCGTAGAACTCTTTTGACTTTTAGGACATTAGGTCATAAAGTACCTTAGAAATCACATTGCCTAGTCCCATGAAGTGTACAGATTATAAACCAGAAGCCAAGTGAGGCCCTTATTTGAACCAGAACTCCTGGCCTTCAGAACCATTGTCTTTCTATCATTTCAAGTCCAATTATATGATTACCAATGATACATTTTGCCTCTCCAGAAAGATGATTGTACACCTGGTAAAATCTTTGAGCCCCCAGATATTTGCAGTGCCCATCCAGTCTCATCCAAGAGAGAAGGGAGTCTAGTAAAAAGACTTTGAACATTATGGTTTTAATGGTAGAAATAACTGAATCTGTCTTGATAGATGCTATTATATTTTTAACACAACTAACCAAGTCCCCTTTTCTGATTCTATTTTCATTACATAACAGACACTTTATAATTTGAGTTGTCGTGTAGGTCTGCCTATGGGATGATACACTGAGAGTGCTAAAGGGAATGTTTCGGACTCTGTGATGCTGAATTTGTTTATGATATTTTTAATACATTGGTATTTGGCTCTTGTTTTATTTTCCTAAAGGACAGTCTATAACAAGAGGCTATTTCCTGCAGGAAATTTTGTCATACTAAAAGGCTTATATGGTCAAGGCTTCATCCTGTTGGGAAAGAATATAAATGAGTCTGAATGGTAGCATTTCAATAGTTAAAAAAGAGGGACCCTGCCAAAACGTTCTTTGAAGTGATTATTTCTTAGAAAATATTTTGTTGCTTTAAATTGGATGTTTGAGGTGAAACACACGCTCATGAAAACAATGGTACAGATCTTTTGAAGAACCTAAACTTTTATTACCTGCTCTTATTTAGGAAGATTAAAATATTTTTGAGGTAATTATGCAGATTTATAAACTGACAAATGTATAGCTCCATCTTTCAGGTAACTAAGGATTCTTGGAGTTCTCAAAATAGCATCTACTCAGAGGCCATCAGAGTTTTTATTTTTATTTGTGAAAGTTCTCTTAAGTATATGTTTCACTGTTTCACTATTACCTTTGGTGCAACACCTGTTTCATTGGTAAGGAGGAAGCATGGGAAATGTAGTTAAAATCCACTACTCATTTTACTTTTGCTTAAATTATATAGTGACCATCTTATTTCAGATAAGCTTTAATGAACTTGCAAAGAAATGACCTGCCTTTCATTAGTTTGGAAGCAGGACAAGTTTGAAGTTGAAAAGACGAGATTATGAAATATACGTACTTTAAATCATTGACATTTTAGGAATGAGTACTGAACTGAGAAGTGCAGGGGTAGTGTCTGGCTTCTATTAGAAAATACTTAATACTTTTTATTTCAGTTCTGTGTTAGTCTGTGTAGGCTGCTATAACAAAATAACATAGATTGGAAGGCTTTAACAACAGAAATGTATTTTCTCACAGTTTTGGAGGCTGGAAGTACAAGATCAGAGTGCCAGCATGGTTGGGTCTGGGGAGAGCTCTCTTTCTGGTTTGCAGGTGGCCATCGTCTCACTGTTTTCTCACGTGGCCTTTCCTTGGTACAAAAGCAGAGAAAGAGTCATCTCCCTCTTCCTCTTCTTATAATATTGGATTAGGGTCACACCCATATGACCTCATTTAAACGAATTACCTTCTAAAAGCACCATCTCCAAGTAGTCACATTGCGTGTTAAGGGCTTCAACATATGAATTTAGTGCGGACACCAGTGCATAGTAAGTTCTTTGCTATGTGGGGTGCTAGCTTCAGCTGTTAGGCACTGCAGGTTTAGAGCTGATTAGAATAGCACCAATTTTGACCTCTCAATATATCTTTCTCAAGCATTTTTTCCTAGATTTCCCCTGGAAGATTCATTTGTAATTCTTGTTTTATTAAGCTACTTCTCAGGGGACAGATGTCAATCTCTAGCATTTAATCAGGTGTATGTGACTTTCAAAAGCTTTGTGGGCCTTTATTTGGGGGCTTATGCATTTGTTCCTAACATATATTACAACTAAATATCTGCTTTTTAATCTCCAAATATCAGCCGTAATTCTGCAGGTGTGATCCCACACTGACTTGCTCCCTAATAATATATTTATCATTTTTTTCTGAACATTTTATGCATGTGAGCATAATGTGAAATCACTAACAGATGAAACAGGGATTAAAGTAGAATAAAAATATTTAATTTGTAACAATTTTACATTTATTGACTAGTGTCCACTTTACCACAAAATATAGTTTAAATTTTTCTCATTTATTTAAAACATTTATTAACGCTTTAAAATGTATGTGTCTGGCATTGAGCTAGCTGCTGGGTGTATCATAGAGGAGGATGTGTTTGCTGCCTTTAGGAGTTTATTTGCTCATCAGCAAGACCACCCAGAAATCACAAAGATAGTGTGTCAAGAGCTCTGAGAAGAATCTGTGCATGTTATAATAAAAACAGAGTAGAATCAAGCTAACCCAGACCATCAAGCCTTACATAGGATAACGCTTTTGATTTAGCGTAGGCAACTAGGACAATCTCTATGGGTCTCCTGCAAAAGCATTTTATCCCTCTCATAACACTTTTAAATATCATTTCACAGTCATTTCAAATCAGTTCACTTCCTCAGGGAAATTTCTCTGAGCCCTCAGACTAGGTGAATCCCCCAGATATAGGGTTACCAGAAAAAAAAAAAAAAAATAGGACATCCAGTTAAATTTGAACTTCAGATAAGCAATGAGTAATTTTTTAGCACAAGTGTATCTCAAATATTGCATAAGATACAGTTATATTAATTTATTTTTCAGTTTATTTGAAATTCAAATTTCACTGTGCAGCTTGTATTTTATTTGCTAAACCTGGCAATCGTATCCAGGTGTATAATTTCATAAAACCTTACATTTTCCTTTTTGTCTCCCAGCTGATTTTGTGGTTAAATATTGCAGCAATTGTTGTAAGCATTGCCTAAGAACTATTTGCGGTGTTTGATTTTACTGACGGTGACATGTTGTCTTAGAAAAACTCTTGTGTTCCCTTTACTCTCACACTCCTGCCACACTTCCAGCACTTCTGACACCAGATGTGTGTGCTTTCCACACATCAAGCAATTCTGCGAAACCGGCTGGGTATCTTACAATTCAATTCACTTCTGACACCATTGACTTTGAGTTAACATTAGATTCCACAAGTGAAAGTCTCAGTTCCACAAGACTGTGATCTCCCCACTGCCCCTCTACTTCAGATGCCAATTGCAAGTCCAGGTTGTCCGCCGTGCTTCTGACCAACTGGCTATAAATTGAGGTTCTCACGACCCCCACCTTGGATTTGATAACTTGATAAAATGGCAGACAGAACTCAGGGAAATGCTTACTTACGTTTAAGGTTTATTATAAAGGATATAGTAAAAGATACAGATGAACAGCCAGATGACGAGACACATAAGGTGAGGTCTGGAAGGGTCTTAAGCAGAGGAGCTTCTGTCCCTGTGGAGTTGGGGTGTGCTATCCTCCTGGCATGGGGATGTGTTTACCAACCTGGAAACACTCTGAGACCCATACTTTTGGGATTTTTTTGGAGGCTTCATCATGTAAGCGTGGTCAGTTATTAACTCTACTTCTAGCCTTTCTGCCCTCTCCAGAGAATGGGGGCTGGGGCTGAAAGTTCCAAGCTTCTAATCATGGTTTAGTCTTTCTGGTGACCAGCTCCCATCCAGGAGCCCATCAGGGGTTGTGTCATTAGAACAAAAGACATTCATATCCCCCAGGAAATTCCAAGGTATTTAGGGCCTCTGTGTCATACACTCCTATCACTAAAGAAATTATAAAGGTCTTAGGATCTCTGTGTCAGGAACCCAGTCAAAGACTAAATATTAGAACAAAAGATTCTCTTAGCACCCCTATTTCCTAAAGTTTTAGGAGTTCTGTGTCAGATACTGCAGGCAGTACATGTCTATTACGTATTACTGTAAAACACTAATACTTGAGTAAAAGAAACTGGTGATAGGAGCCTATATTGGAAATCAAGTAATTGCCAATTCATTATTTTGGTGCTTAATGAAATTGCAAATGAAATATAATCTTTTAGTAAACTATTGAGAATATGGCAGTTTGCCTAACTTGTTGCTTATTTCAACTTCAAATTTAACTGGGTGTCCTATATTTTATCTGGCAACTCTACACTGGGGTGTGTGTTGGTGCTTGACTCTTTTTCAAGATAGGACTGCTGTATTTAACTAGTATATGAATACAGTAGTTGTGTATAGTTAGGAAAAAAATCGGTGAAATACAGACACAATGTCATGGAAGAAACGATTAAAAAAGAAATTGTATAATATCAGAACCCACAATATATGGCAGTATTGCTTTCCCACCTCTTTTGAAAAGATGAGAATTTCTAGATTCCAATTTGTTTATATTGTAAAATGTCAATTCCCATGGAATTGCTTTAAAAAAATAAGCATAAAAGAATTTAGATGGTCTCTTCATGTTTATATCACTGACAAATCAGTTATAGCAGCACTGTCCCCAAAAAATGTTAGAAGCAAAATATTCTGTCTGAACAAATCAGGCATAACTGACATGATCTGTTCAATATTTTATTCTCTCAGTACAGTTAGTTGTCCTCAAAAAGACTGGCTTGATCATTAAATTGATAGGCTTATGGTCAAAGAGAGTAAAAGTTACCTGGGTCTGGATTTCATTTCGAGAGCTCTGTGCTTTGCACGTAGTATGCTCTTAATAAGTGTTTGCTGATAGCTCTAACATTTTTAAGCAACATGTTCCAACTGCACATAATGTAAAAAATAATAAAACAAAACTTTAAGAATGTACTGGCATAGGATAACTGTTTCAATTAATATGATCTTTAAAATATGAATTGTAAACTATGAAATAGAAATTCTTAATGTGATATTTTAGCTCTCTGAGTTGCTACCTCTATTTGGTAGTATGGTAAGGTATTTTTTCCTTGACGCTCCCTGGACAATCTTACTTTTTGTTTTTAACACCCTAATTTTGTTGCTTTGATTTGTGGTTTCTCAGGATTCTTGCGAATCCTAGGCTCATTGTGACAGGAATCCTTTAACTCTGGGTGGGAAATCCATTCTGACCCAAGCAGCTATTAGCTCAATTCATCCTTTGGGTCATGCTCTCTGTGGCTGCTCTGATTTTTCTCTGGAGTTAGCCATTCCCCTGGTGCCTGACTCGTCCCTTACTTTGCTAATGATTTTCTGACTCCCCACTGAAAAGGCTTACTGAGTGAGCCTCTTTCCTGACCCAGCATAGCCCTTCCTGCTTATCTGGATCTAGTCCTTCAAGCCTCAAGCAAGCCTGGGGTTTCCACCTTGACCCATCCTGGAACATCAATTTAGCTCCTATTTATAATTCTCTGGCTATATAACCCATTTGTCATCCAGTGGCAAGGAATCCATTCACTTTTGTTGGGGACCCATCGTGGGCCAGCTGCTTTTTCATTTACTTGCTTCAGTAGTCACTAACCCAAATAGGTGGCTTAGCCTTGTCTTACCCAGGATGACACTGAAGTACATCGAGGTTAAGTGAATTACTAAGGACACAGGCTTGCTAGAGGCAGTCCCTGATTAGAACTCAGGTCTTTCTAGCTTCTGGAAGTCTTTGTTTATTTCTTTAGTTTGTCACCAGCTGAGCTATGGAACCTGCAGCCAAACTCACAGAATTATTATGCTGTAAATGAAAGCGCTCATTAGTGAAGCTGTCACCATCACTGCTCCCTGCCATTCAAAGAAGATTTTATCTTCCTTCAAAGTAACTTTTAGGAGAGGGCAGCATGAATTCCAGATAAGCCGTTTAAAGAAATGGGCTAGTTTAGGTCAGCCATCCAGAAATTTTGTTTCTTTGTGAGGTGTGTTTTCAAGGAGGAAGGCAGAGCGGGATGAGATTTGGGTTCCCCACAGGCTCCGTTAACTGTGAAGTAATTCAATTTGAAATGTTAGTCCTCTCAATTATGCTTTGGAATCAAATCAGAACTCTATTACAAAAAAATTACATACCCACATGAATTGGCTACTGATATTAATCTCTCTCTCTCTTAAAGTATGCAGTAAGAGCTAATTTTTATACTTGTGAATTAACTGATTCTGAACTTGCTTTAGATCCTCCTGACTGAGATTTTAAGCCAATATAGGGTCGCTACCCAACTGTTAAGCTGTATACACTCCTGGGTGCTTAAGGAGAGGGTGGCCCCATCTGACATGCTTTAAGGGCAGATCAATGTGGATTTTTTTTTTTTTTTAAGAATTTATTGGGGAAGGGGAACAGGACTTTATTGGGGAATAGTGTGCACTTCCAGGACTTTTTTTTCCAAGTCAAGTTGTTGTCCTTTCAATCTTAGTTGTGGAGGGCGCAGCTCAGCTCCAGGTCCAGTTGCCATTGCTAGTTGCAGGGGGCACAGCCCACCATCCCTTGCGGGACTCGAAGAATTGAACTGGCAACCTTGTGGTTGAGAGCCCACTGGCCCATGTGGGAATCGAACTGGCAGCCTTCGGAGTTCGGAGCATGGAGCTCCAACCGCCTGAGCCACTGGGCTGCCCAAGGGCTGATTTATATTGGTTATCCAGAGAACTGATAGCTGGCTGAGTCTGAAGGCCTTGTATTGTCTTTCATTCTTAGCACTAAAGAGAGGGAGAGATTATTTACGGCTGGAATGGGGTTGGGAAGTAAATCATCTCATGGTCTTACTTAGTAAACGATCCCCATAGCAATTTATATCTAAGTCATTGGAAGCTAGAAAGCTGTTGCTGAAAAACAAACAAACAAACAAATAAACAAACAAACATCCAAAAAAAGCCCAGTGAGTGTCTTCCCTTATAGAAAGCAGTTTCTGCACAGCTGATTAGATTTATAATTGCTTTTTTGTTGTTAGAACTGTAAGCCAACTTAGCCAAATTTAACTTTATATTTGTGGGTAAATGGAACCTAATCAGGTTTTTAAATAGCTGACAATTGTTTATTTACTTAGCCAGTTCTCTGTTACAGACTGACAGATCCTGAAACAACAGATGCATCATAAATTTGGATTTTCACATGTTAGCTTCTTGTGTATAGAATCTTAAAATCAGATGGTACTTAGACACTATCACATCTAACCATCTACTTGGTTAAGATACCTCCCTATGATAGCCAAACAAATGGCTAACTATACTCTTCTTGAATACTCTCAATAATGAAACAGTCATGACCAACTCATTTCACCTTTGAACAGCTCTGATTAAAATAATTTTTTTCTTTTCCTTTACATCTGTCAGTTTTTGTTGTTGTTTTTAAAACAATTTAAGCATTGTGGATCATGACTTTGAGACAGACAATAAATTAAAAATTATAAAAGAATTGTGTAAAGTGCTTCCATTATATACGTTAAAAATAGTCTATTAGATAACGTTGATGGGGGGAGACAAGAAAAGTATAAAACATGATCCTTATTCTCAGGAACCTAGAATTCAAAGTAAACTTATGGTAATTTAAAAGAATGTAACACAATCTACAATTAAACATCAAAAATAGTGATATAGCTATTATGTGCTACAGACCATGTAGAATAATCAAGAATATGTTCTTGAAGGTGCTGGAGTTTGTGCTGGGCCCGTGAGGACAGAAAAGGTTTATATTTACATTGGTTGACAGGAAGGCTTTTTGCATGAAACTGAGGAAAGTGATTTGGTTGAACTCAGCGGCCTACTTTAAAAAAAGTAAGAGATAGATAGTGAGGGTAGATAACACCAGAACAAATTACATATAAATATGAAAATGTTTGCCATAAGATGATTGAGGAAATACAGAATGCTTTCTATATCAAGGGAAGATGCTATTTTATAATTTTATGTTTAAAATATTGTACAGTTAAGTTGCTCAATATGTTAGCCACTAACCACAAGTGGTTATTGAGCCCTCAAAATGTGACTAATCTGAAGTGACATGTGCTAGAAGTATAAAATACACACTGTACTTAAAAAAGTTAACATAAAAAATGAATGTAAAATATCTCATTAATAATTTTTATGTTGATTACATATTGAAATAATAAATTTATATATTAACATATAAAATATTAAAATTAATTTCACCTGCTTCTTTTTTTAGTATGGCTAATGCAAAATTTAAAATTAAATCTTTGACTTGCATTGCATTTCTGTTGGGCAGCCCTACTCTAAATGCTGAATCTGTTAATATTTTCAGTTATATATTATCTTTGTCTTATCATTTGCAAACTAGTAGATAATCACACACTCATAGTAATTTTAATCTGACATCTGTTCCTTTATAGATACTACTTTTATTCTGCAACTGTCTATAAATTCAAATGAAATGGAGTGCAAAGAAAATTACACAATTCACCATATTTTAATTTTTCAAAAGCCTAGTACGTAGAACGCTGTCTAGAAAGTAAACTCTAAAATGATATGCCTATGTGATATTATTGTTTGATTCCGAAAGTAAGATGCGTGTATAAATGTTACAAATCTATTACTGCAGTTATTTCTCAACAAACTGTGAGAGGGAACAGGGAAATGGGCAGATCTTCCAGCCTCACGTGTAAAATTTTTTAAAACAAAATACATCAACAATGAAGGGTCATTATAAGAAGTTAGACTTATACAGATCTTATTATTCCTTATTAGAAATAAGATAGTCTATTACTATCATTTTGGTAATTATCTCTCTGTGTGTATATAATCAAAATGGGATCAAGCAACTTTATCATTATCTTTTGCCACTTAATATATTAACATTTATCTGGACCCATCAAGGTACTTCTAGAACAGTGGTTTTCAGAGTTTTTGTTTCAATATCATTCTCCGAACAAAAGCTTTACTCAGAAGTCCAATATATAAAATCAATAAAAGCAAAGCTAGTCTGGCGGAAGCAGGGGTGGAGGCCTGGCGCCCCACCAGCCTAGCTGTCCCATCACACCTTACATCCATCATCACCTAAGGTACAGCGGAGCACAGTCTAAAAAAAATGACTGTTCTCCCGCGGTTTATTTCCCTGATGTGTGTGTGTGTGTGTGTGTGTGTGTGTGTGTGTGTGTGTGTGTGTGTTTTGTTCGAGGTATTAATTTTTGTCTAACATACTATAAAATGTTTTTCAAATAAATGCTTCCCTTCCCTTTAAAACATTTGGGTGGTTATTATTGTTTTGGTATGTCGAAATGTTTACATTTTATGGAATCTGATTTTGTCTTGCTTAGGCTATCATTGACAGGTAGTACACATGAGATGGTGAAGCTCCAGGATTAAAACTAAGCTTTAGCTTATGGCGATATCATTCCATTCATATTTAAATAACTATTTAAAGAGAGAACAGTTTTCAATCTTTAGTTTTGTTTCCTTGTAATAAGTTACTCACTTATTATATATATTGCTGGGCTTTTCAAAAAGACTATATTAAAGGGGAAGTCAGAGAAATTGTGAAGAGGATCAATGGGAACCCATTATGTCAACAACCATCTCTTTGTAACATGAAGATTTGCTTGAAGCGACAGTGCTGATGATGACTCACTCTACTTTTTCTTAATTCTTTTAATTCTTTGCATCTTTAATTCAATTTTTTTTTTCTTTTACAATAATCCTACCACAGGACCTAAACTTGCAATCAACTTTTCTTAAACGCTAATATAGGCTGTCCTCTTTTTTATTATGGTGGAGATTATAGTTATGCTTGTTGTTGTTGTTACTAAATGATAGTATCCTGCTGATCGGTGTATGTATTTGAAAGTATCTCACTGTGTAAATGGGATTGCACATGGCTTCCTGCTGTCCAATCTACTTGAATGAGCTTTGTAGAAAATGTATTTTGATAGCCATTCTGTGAACAAAAGGGCGATGATGTGAAAAACGCCCATCAGAGCAAAGTAAAGAGTAGGCATTTTGATGCTTTCAAAAGGAAGTATTGTATATTTGCCAGCCTGTGTTAAGTTGTGGAAAGTGGGAAGATGATTATTAACATTTTTAAGAAAACATTTAAATTTTCCTTTAGCGGGATTGATTTGTTACTACGTACGTCCCTAAACATTTATTAAAAAACATAAAGCTCATTTTTCTTAGCATAGGAAACATTTTCCTTTGGAGAGCTAATTATACTGTTCAAATACGTGTTTAATATTAAGATATTACGGCTCCCATCTTTAAAGATCTAAACTAGATATAATATTTGCCTATAACTCAAATAGTATTAAATTGTATTTTAAAAAGATATTTTAATATAAAAAGTACTCAAGAGAATTTTCCCTGAGTTAATCGTTTTGTAGATACAGCTATAAGCTAATGGTGTTGACTCTCAGGGATTCAAATCCATGGTCATGTGGTAGATGATTATATTTCAAAAGATGGTGACTAAAGAGGAATTATTTAATGTGAATCCTCTACCTGCCCATAATATCTTGCAGGGTTAAGAGTCGCTTACAAGGTCAGAGATTAATGTGGAGCTCTATGAATTCCTGCTCGGTAGTGTGTTTCTAATTTGAGTAACACAAATGAGGAAAGTATTATTACCTAATGAGGTATTTGAGCCCAAGAATAAAACTCTCCCTAACTGTATATACTTGAGAGATACAGATATATTAAATAATTCAAACATTGATTTCCTTCAAAAGTGTCATATATAACCCAATAGTATATTCAATCTAAATTCTGCATCTGAAACATACATCTAAAGTAGTATATTCAGTTAAATCCTGCATGTAAACTGTGATGGATAAAACGCAAAATGCCCTCATATAGCAGTATATGGTTGCTATGAAACTCGGCTGTTACAGCTAGGGGGACATTGACTTTCTCGTACCTGGGGCCATTACGGAACACTCCCATTGCTTGGGTTCCTCTTCCTGGCCTTTTCAGCAGAAGAGAACCTCCTGCAAGCTGCCTCTGTATTACAAACAGTCCTTCCTTTCTTTTGCTTACCCCTTCAAAGATCACTTTTAATATCAGCCGGCGAAAGTTGTTCTGAACCCTTCGTTCTTCTTTCTTTTTATCAGTGTGATGGTTTGAACGAGCTGAACACTCACATTGGTGTGTGTAGAGGTAGCTTTGTATTTCTGTCATTTTAAAAAGTCAGTGTCACAGCACAGAAAGAACTAGAGTTTAAAAGACATGTATGTATGCTAGTCCCAGCTCTCTTATTTACTAGCTGTTTTACTTTGGGCAAATTATTTGGAGTAATAATTCAGTTAATAGAATGCCTTAGATCATCTCCCCAGGTAGTTGTAAAGATAACATTACATTATATGTAGATCAAATTTTAAATGATCTAAAATTTGGAAAACACTGAACAAATGCAAAAGGAAGTAAGTATTCTCCCCAGCCTTCTTGATTACTGACCCTTAGGCAAAGGACCACCTGGATAACACTACACACTTGCTTTTTTCTTCAAGGTGACAGGTCTTTCTCTCAGAACAACAACAACAAAACAAACATACAAACAAAAAAAACAGGACAAAACCCACTCCTATATCACATAAAACACATCTATACAAAAATTTAAATCCTCTGTTAGGGACCTATCATTACTGGGCTTCACCAAACTTTGGAGAAGCTGCTTATATTATCAGTGTAGGAAATCTCTGAATGCTAGAAGCTGAGAATCTCACACTCCAGCTTTTCTTCATATCAAATGAACTACTTGCCTTTGGTGGAGAATAGCCTTGGGATTATAATCAGGTCACTGATGCTTTGACTCTTTCCATTTCCTTGAAGTAAAAGGTTAATCTTGCTCTATGAATGTTTTCTTTCACTGTCAATCTGGCCCAGGCTGAGGTAACACTGTGAGAAAAGTTTGGTGTGACTTCCAGTCGGGTACCTTTTAATAAGATCCATAGACCCCTGGATCTAAATTTCTGTAGGGACACTAGTGGGACCTCATGTGTTTCCTATAGCATTAAAATAGTTGAGCCCCTGATTTTATCTTTTCAGTGCCAGCCTGTTTCCTAACATGAGAATCAATATAATAAGTTAGTTCATGCTATTGCCTGTTAGTGAGGGAAAATGGGGACTCGAGTTCCTGAATTCCTTTCCAAGCAGCCCAGATTTTTAAACCTAAATCTTTTAGAGAATGTACCTTAATCTGATGAATGAATCTCTAAGGGATTTGCAGGCACCATGCCAGGCAGTGTGGAGGTCATGAAATCTTGTCTAATCAAAGCTATTTTCATTTTATCTTACACTTTTTTCTTACACAAAACTTCCTTGATTCTGGGAATCTCGTGGTAAACTATGGCACCACCTGTACTGAAGTTTTATGTTCATGTGTAAGTGCTTTTTATTGTGAATAATGAATCCACAGGATGCCTTTAAGTCATTCTGAACTAGATACAGTGAAATCAAAATCCTACAGAGAATTTTCAAACCACACGCAACACCCCTCTTCCCTCTGATACCACAAGATATGCCCATATTAGAATATAGGTAGAGACTGGTAAAGTGCACATATGCTTGCTGAATTTCAGCATTTCCACTTCCCCCCCATGAGGAGCTAATTGAACTGAATTCCCAGGAAGATTTTAAATACTGCATAGAATTTAAACACACACACACACACACACACACACACACACACACACACACACAGACAGAGTTATAGCTGGTAACACATTGTTAAATAACGATTTTAATTGTGGAAAAATATTTTCAACTTTTGACAAAATAGATTATAGGAAGTGAAATTTGGTTTGATAAGGTTTATAGATAAAGACCATCTAATGGCTGGACATTTAAAAATAAATATCAATAGCCTTTTCAGTCTCTTCTTCACAATCGCCTGCCCACACATAATATTATGGGAAAAGGTTTCAACTCAAGAGTCACAAGACTTGGGTCTTAGGACAAAGGGCTGCTTACTAACTCTGTGACTGCAGGAGCATGACTTAACTTCTCTGAGTCTTCATGTTCTTACCCATAAAATCAGACTGTTGGAAAACTTGATCTTCAAAGCTCATTCAAGCTGCAGCATATGATTATATTAATAGGTGACCTTGGAATCAGTAGTTTTGTCTTTCTCAGTCATTTTATTAGAGGTAAAGATGAATTAAGAAACAAATTGAGATGTCTGTAATTTTGGATGGTGGTGGTGGTGTTTTTGAGTACTATTTCAAGGACATTGTAAGCTCTCCTGTAAACTTCATCATGACAGTGGGAAGATGGGGTGTGGGTGGAGAAGTTCCAGGAGAGATAATCAAGTACTTAATAATTAAGAAATGCCTATATTGCATTTTAGGTTTAAGTCAAGAAATAGATTAATTTCTAGATAAATGTAGTTTGCTACTATTTTCTTTAATCTTCTTTAATGCACCAAATTATTGTTCTAGCAGAAACATCTGCAAAATTGAATTCAGGATTTACCT
Organism: Rhinolophus sinicus; assembly: GCF_057876585.1. Classification (NCBI taxonomy): domain Eukaryota; kingdom Metazoa; phylum Chordata; class Mammalia; order Chiroptera; family Rhinolophidae; genus Rhinolophus; species Rhinolophus sinicus. The sequence continues at coordinate 34,505,878 of NC_142515.1, forward strand.
AATTTCACAGTATACAATATAAAAAGTAGTTGAAATGAAGATTTGTGCTGCTTCAGGGGAAAAAAAAATCAGATTTCCAACGGATATGCATGGCATTGCAACAAAATGCTTCTTTAGATACAGCTGGAGGCAGAATTTTTTGTTATCAATTTAGTTAAGAAGTGCTTTATATCAGGTTTTTCATAAGCTAGGAGTTGTGTTGGCTGCATTTATTGCTTTTATGTATCTCATACATTGGCCAAAATTTTGGAGAAAAAGCTTAGCTTTTTTATACACAGTTACCTTTTGTTATATATTGTATTTTAAAATACTGCTAGAATATATATTTTGTAAAAAAAAAAAAGCAAACAGACACACACACACACACACACACAGAAACAGATAACATCTAGAATGGCAAAGCAAATGTTTTTGTCCACATTGCAACATTTAAATTTTGGAGGCTATGCTGATTGGCTATAAATTTAAATTTTTATCTGAACTACCATTTATCATTTCAATCAATAGGTATTGGGATTGAGAACTAATAATATATGTAAAGGAAATCCTGGGAATCATTTTCCCCCTGAATGTTTTACAAATCCTCATTGGATATTTCAGAAAGGTATAAAGGAGTTAAAAGATTAAAAAGAATGGGGGATAAGAAGGGAAAAGGCAATATGAGATGTAGCATTTGAATACAGAAATAGTCTTAGTGACGTTAACTAGCTCAAATGATAAAATGCTTTTAAGAGATAAAACTATTCAACGAAGAAAAAAGTCCTGGAGTATCATAAATTAAAAAAAATATATTATGTAGCCCACACAGACTATTAATATGTTGTACCTTGCCTTAAATTAATTGTGTGCATTTTTGATGGACATAAGAAAAAAGTTTGACCATCCCAGGGATGAAAAAGTAGAATGAAGTACCAGGAGATTTAGAGAGTCCTCTCTTTAGAGATCTTTGACAAACAACTGCTTGTTCTGAGTGATTTCAATATCCATTACATAGAACAATGTCTCTCTCCATGATCTGGAAAGAAGTGTATGAAATACATACTGAGTAGTTGGGCAAAACGTGTTTCTTTGTCCCACATTAAACACACTGAATCATAACCCTGTGGGGTGGGGCCTTGGAATCTCTCTGAATGATTCTTATTGACACTCAAATTTTAGAATGACTGCATTAGAAACAGGGAGCTGAAATAATTATCTTTTTAGGTCTCAGCTGTCTAGCCCATTACATATATATGAAATAAAGAAGTAATTATGGGTGCTCGCTTCTGCAGCACATATACTAAAACTGGAACGATACAGAGAAGATTTGCATGGTCCCTGAGCAAGAATAAAATGCAAATTTGTGAAGTGTTCCATATTTTTATATGAAAGACAGTTTGGGGAATATAATCAATAATGCTGTAAAGACTTTGTAGGGTATCCGATGGACACTTGTATTATTAGGGAGACAATTTCAGGGATGGTGTAGGTGCCTGATCACTGCACTGTACACCTGAAGCTGAAGCTGAATAATAATGAATGTCAACTATAAATATATATATATATATATATATATATATATATATATGAAGTGGAATACAGCATAAGGAACAGAGACAGTGGAAATATAATGGCTGTATGTGATGTCGGAGGGGTAGGAGATTGGGGGAAGGGGGTTATCACTTTGTGAGGCGTATAAATGTTTAACTAGTACATCGTTTTGTACGCATGAAACTAATTTTAAAAAAAGTAATTATGGAAATCTCCCTGGCAGGAATTAAATAATCTAAAATTATATATTTGAGTCAATCCAAAGTGTTTATAAAGAATTGTACATTTTTCTTCAAATCATTTACAATTACTCCCATTGATATTTCTAATTCCATATTTGGAAGATTGTTTCCCTATGTAATATTTGTCCCTTTTAAAGGAAGATTTCACATACTAAGTAATCTTCAACCACCATATCCTATTGCTTTGACCCTAATCTTTTAATCATATTTTTTTTAAAAAAGCATTATTCCATATTAAGCTTATTTGGAAGTGATGTATTTTTTCAATTTCAATTTTTCCACTTTAGGTCATGTGTAAGAATTTCCTATAGCAAATGAAATATGGCAAGCTGGTTTTTCTTAGGGAAATAGGAGAGAACATTTCAATCTTGTTGTATCAGTCTTTCCCAAATAAACATATTTGTACAATCTTTTCATCTTCTTCAAACTGCACCTTAAAATATCACCCCTTAAACTGGATTCTTACAAATGGACTAGTTTTATGAATCAAAAAAATCTGGCACGGTCAAGAAATTTTATGTGGCCTTTAAGAAATCTGAAGGGCTATGCAAAGTAATTCCATAGGGCTAAGCCTCCTGGGCTTTTTGTTTGTTGGTTTGCTTGTTTTAAGGAGCCTTTCTTCATTTTCCCCAAGAAATCATAGTGTCAGCAACTCTTTATCTCTAAGAAAGTAGAGATAACATTGTGATTTAATCATGGTGAAGAAAGATATATGGTGATGAAAAGCACATGGCACTAAAAATCACTTGGAAGAGCCATCAGCAATATGGCATTGAAGATTTTTAACTGGTCTAGATGTATTGTTTGGGAAACCCAGATATAGGTTCTCAACATTTCATCTAATTGCCAAGCTAAGTTATACGTGACAGTAACTCAGAAAATGGCTGCTTACTAGACAATGACTGCTACTACAATTACTTCTGCTCATCCATTCCTTCTTCTTTTTCCTTGTAACAAAAAGGGGTTGGCCTTAGAAACATGTTCAGAATTTGGTTCCTATTCTCTGGATCTTGGAGGACAAATATCAGTCAAAAGTATGGGGGTGGACAGAGCACAGAGAAATTTGATGTGTTATTCTCTGACTTGGCATTTCTCAGTTTCTCCTCACTTCTTTCTTTCTAATTTTCCATCTGATTCTTGTTATTTCCCTTCAAGTCTTTTTTGCTATTATTTTGCAATTAGCTTTGTAATCTCAATGTTTAAAATGTCTGTGCACAGCCTCTAGTGCTGTTTTAGATAACACCATCAAGTAAGTAAGCTATGCAAGTCTTGATCTTGAATTTCACATTAGAATTAAGTATGGGTATGTAAGGCAGCAGGAAGAGAAGAAACTGTCACCTCACAAATTGCTGAAATACACATCCCCCCTTGGCCTTCCAAACAGCTTCAGACATGGAATATTTGATTTATGATTCACTGTGTGGTTTCCTATCTGTCCAGCCTGCAGAAACGCCTTTAATCTTCTTTAGTATTCTATATATATATACATGTAACTATAATAATTACCCCAGAATTAGTTCCAAGTAACTCTCTTGAGGGTGCTTTTCTTTTCTCAAAAAAGCAAAGCGATTACAAATTGCAGAGTTTATTACATTGCTTTGGATTTTTTTTTTTCTTTCACCTTTTACTACCAAGTTGCTCTCAACAGTTTTAAAAGGCCTGAAGGTTTGACATTTGTGTTTTCAAGTTATTCCCAAGAATAAAATATTAAAAAGAATTATAATGTCCAATGTTGAAGAGCAGATGTGGAAATGTACAGTTATAAACCTACTGTTGGCTATTCAAACTGATGCAAGCTTTCTTTTCTTCCTTTTATTTTTTAAATTAAAGTTTATTGGGGTGACAATTGTTAGTAAAGTTACATAGGTTTCAAGTGTACAATTCTGTAATACATTATCTATATATCACATTGTGTGTTCACCACCCAGAGTCAGTTCTCTTTCCATCATCATATATTCGATCTCTTTTACCCTCGTCTACCATCTGCCTCCCCACCTACCCTCTGGTAACCACTGTGTATTGTCTGTGTCTATGAGTTTTTGTTTTTTCATTTGTTTTTCTTGTTCCTTTGTTGTTTTCAGTTTTATATACCACATATCAGTGAAATCATATGGATACATATCTTTGCACATTTCCTTAGAATAAAATTCCTCAAAATGAAGTTGTCACATCAAAGGGTAAGCACATTTTAAAGGTATTTTTCACATTTTTGCCAAATTGCCTTTTAGAAAGTTTGCATCAATTTTGGCAAAAATGTATCAAACACCTTAAAAATGTGCTTACACGTTGATGTGACAACTTCATTTTGAGGAATTTTATTCTAAGGAAATAAGTGCGCAAAGATATGCATCCAGGGAGATTCATTACAGTTTTTGTTTAAAGTGGAACATTGAAAATGAAAAAAAATTAGAAGACATATTACTTAAATTGTGGAACAAAGTAACTAAGAATTACTATTCAGTGAATTTAAAAGAATTAATTAGATCCATATTTGAAGAAAATGAAAATTAAACCATATAAATGACATTAAAGTTTTATAAGTATATTAATATAAACCTGAGGATATATGTACATGGAGAAAAGTCTAGTAAATTATACAAAAATTTAGTCCTGGTTTTCCTGGTCGGAATATAAATCATTTTTGTTGTTTTAGATTTCTTTTAAGTTTTCTGATTGATCTTTATGGACAGCTTTATTACTTTTATTTCTTCAGTTGTTGAAATGTTATTCCTTAAAAACATAATCATGTAATTACAGTGAACAATACAGTATTATATACTTCAAAGTTGCTAAGGGACTAGATCTTAAATGTTCTCTCCACAAAATGATAATTATGTGACATGATAGAGGTGTTAGCTAATGCTAATATATATTGCCATATATAAATGCATCAAATCAACATGTGTGTACACCTTAGACTTACACAATGTTGTATGTCAATATAACATTGTGCAGAACACAATGTTGTATATCTCAGTTAAAAGAAAACATGATCGTGGCCACAGAGATTCAAATAACTAGTTGTTTTTAGTGGAAATGTGTCAACTCAGGCTAGAGTTGAGAGTTAGCCCTTTGAATAATACTTTTAAAAGCATCTTTTGAAATTATATAGGCAAATGGAGATTTGGTAGCTAAAATTTTATTTCCTCAGTTAGATAGAATGATGGAGAAAGAAACTCATGGTACTAAAGGTACTTAGCTGATTACCTTTACTCTTCATACTAATGTTCCTCTGCTTTGGGGCTCACAAGGCATGTGATGTTAATATAGAGTATATCACTTAGTAAAAATTATGTTTTCAATAGAACGGGCCAGATGAAATCAATCTTCATTTAATACACAGCTCAGTGGTTTTATACAAATGAATATTCGAGTTATAAATTATAATTCAAGGTTGGCATACAACTGTGCTCTACTTAGTTTTCTTGGTCAATTATGATAAATAACAATTCTTCCAACATTTTATTTCACTTTTATAAATCAAAATTTATTTATGTTATACCAGATAAACTGATTCTTTAAAAGCTCCTTAGATTAAAAAATCTCATAAAAATCAATACATAATTTATAATTTATAGTTTTCATAGACCCATGGAAAACAGTTAATGAGAATACTCTCTAATGCAGGCTATCCAGAAGATTTGCTTTCTATAACTGCTTAAATGTGAATCAGGGATGCTTTGGGAAGGGAAATTTGTGATTGGAATTGTATCATTTTGCTTTTATATGAAAACTTTCTGTGTGCCAAGCAGATGATATGGACTTCATGAAGATGTAAAGGTAGGGACTTTAGGGACTGAAAGCAGAACAGAAGATACTCAAACTTTTGTACATGCGTTTCGTGTGTGTGTATGTATATTTAATTTACCTCTTTCTTATAAAATTAGGCCTCGTAAACCTGTTTCAGGCTATAGTGCCCTTTGAAGATCTGATGACAGCTATATATATATATATATATATATATATATATATATATCAGGGTTGCCCGAAAAATGTACACAAGTGGACATGTTCGTTGCTCAAGCAGTAGTCTGCCCTAATCACATCAGTCTGGATGCTGATGGTAAACACTTTGAGCACCTCTTGTAGTTGCTAAAGTCAAACGTGACTTGTGTTTATTTATTTTTTATGGGTGTATATTGAGTATTGCAATGTTAAGAGTTTTCCTTTCTTAAAATGTGTATACATTTTTTTTGGCCCTCTCTCTCTCTACATATATATATATATATATATATATATATATATATATATATACACATACATACATATAAATCACATATGACTATATATATCACATATGCAAACACACTGATATACAAAATGCTATATTAAATAATAACATATCAGAGAGTTTACAAATTCTCCCTATACGTTCATTATGTATATATCATGTGCCATGAATCATCTCATTTAATTCTGACAATAAACTGTTACCATCCCTTGTACTGGTCAGAGTTCTCTAGAGAAATACAACCAGTAGGCCATAGACAGATATAGATGTAGATATATAAAGAGGTTTATTAGAAGGAATTGGCTCACATGATTATGGAGGCTGAGATTTCCTACAATCTGCCATCTTCAAGCTGGAGACTCAGGAAAGCTAATGATGTAAATTCTAGTTCAAGGACAAGAGAAGACCGACTGCAGTTCAGCTGAATGATCAGGCAGAGAAGTGAATTTTTTTCCTCACCTTCCAGATTTTGGGTTGGTAGCCTCTTCTATTATTAAACCAGTCTTAGTCTTGAGACAAGTTGACATTTTTTTTTGTTTTTCCAAATCAAGTTGTTGTCCTTTCAATCTTAGTTGTGGAGGGTGCAGCTCAGCTCCAGGTCCAGTTGCCGTTGTTAGTTGCAGGGAGCGCAGCCCACCATCCCTTGTGGGACTTGAGGAAATGAACGGGCAACCTTGTGGTTGAGAGCCCACGCTCCAACCAACTGAGCCATCCGGGAGGCAGCTCAGCTCCAGGTCCATTTGCCGTTTTCTAGTTGCAGGGGGCAGAGCCCACCATCCCTTGCAGGACTCGAGGAATTGAACTGGCAACTTTGTGGTTGAGAGCCCCCTGGCCCATGTGGGAGTCGAACCGGCAGCCTTCAGAGTTAGGAACATGGAGCTCTAACCGCCTGAGCCACTGGGCCGGCCCAAGTTGATGTGTTTTAAAAATATCATGATGGCAGAAGTCTGGCAATGAGGGGTCATTTTTGCAAACCCAGCATGGATTTCATCTACATGTGCCACAATCTGACACTCAGGTTCGGTGCTTTTAGTGTGTGCCTCAATTTTGATGAAAGACATCTTAAGTCAGGACATCTCAGCTTTCCATCTCAGCATTTTACATAATTTCTGGAACACTTGTAACATTACAAATACAACACAGAAAAGGCTCGATGTTATTTCTTATTTGACAATGCTTCCCATGTAATTTCAATGTACCAAAATAAGCCTAATTAATTTAATATTCCACTTTGTAAAGAGAGAAAACAAATCTTTTGTGGTGTTCCAATGGCCTTTCCGGGATACCTCAAAATTATTCCTAGGCCAAGACTCTAGTTATAATTTAAAGTTTGGAAAGTTTGTCAGAATATAGCAAAAGATTTGGACATTTGACTAAATAGGATCGTAAATCATTATGAAGCAATACTTAATTACCCATTTAACCAAAGTGATAATAAAATATTTCAAAGAAAAATACAGAAGTTTATATAATTGATAGAAAAACTCAGTTCTTACTATTGAGGAGATTTCGTTTTCTTAAGTAATCAAGGACCTGATTAAGACAACATAAAACAGAATATTATTTTGATAAAACACAGAATCTTTTCTGTCTAGGCAGAAAAGTTTCATAGCATCATTAGTAAACCAATAGTCCTTTTAACAAAGAGAGAAAACGAACTCTAATTTTGCATCAGCTTGCTTTTAATATTTAAATTCACTTGATTAAATTTATTTCAGTCTTATTTAGCTTGACCACATATAAAATTTCCTTTATCAAGGTTCCTTTTCCACAAACTTTCTACAACTTTCTGTGTCCCTTTTAGGACACACTCTTATTCTCACTCCCAGTCAAAAATAATAATCAGGAAAAAATTACTTCACTTCTGTAACAAAAACACATCTCCATCTCATGATCCTTTTTCTTTATTTAGACAAAACATATCCTACTTTTTTTGTATAAACAGTTGTTTTCCCTGTTATTTTTATTTCTGTAGCTTTAATTACATATATTAGAATTCATAACTTTAAAAAAAATCTTAATTTCTAATGAAAACTAAGAAGTAAGCAATTGTGAACTGTTACGCCGGTATTTAGATTGATACATTTATGAACACATATCTGTATCATCTATATCTATATCTATATCGCATATATTTATATATAGACACTTTGGTCAACATTGCTCAAGCAGTAGTTCGCCATAATCAGAAGTGTCTGGGCGCTGATGGTAACCACTTTGAGAACCTCTTGTAATTGCAGAAGTCAAACGTGACTTATGTTCATTTTTTGTTATCAGTATATATTGATTGTTACAATTTTAATAGTTTTCCTTTCTTAAAATGTGTGTACTTTTTTTTGTCTCTCTCTCTCTCTCTCTCTCTCTCTCTCTCTCTATATATATATATATATATATATATATATATATATATATATATATATATATATATGTATGTATATTTCTCCTCATAGCACAAGTTCTAACGTGGACAGGCATGTTTATCCAAGTATCTTTAGTTCCTCTACAATAACAAGCAAACAGTTTATAAACTTGTGTTCAGTAATTAATGTTTCATTATTTTATCTTCTTTGGAAATGGTGTAGCCATTCCATGAATATCCATCATTTAATTTAGCTAGCAAAACTTTAACATTTCAGGTTACCAAAGAGATTTAGGAAGCCATTTTTAACAACATAATTATTGCTAAAGAGTACGCCTAAAAATAAATCTTTTATCCTACTTACATTTATTTTGCTTGTTCCTAACAATTAAGTTGAGATTACTTAAGAAAATTTCATCATAGCTAGTTACTTTTCTTGCTGACAAATTTTGCAACAGAGATAACACGAACTTATTTGATTCATTAGAATAAAAGTATTATTTAATGCTGATTGTTCTAAAGGTATGCTTATTTAACCAAACCAAACTCAAAGCAGCTTGAATATCAAATGTTTTCTCAGATCATGTGATTCTGAAGAGCATTTGGGTTAGTTTCTGTTACATTTTGGGGAATTCTCATAGGAGCAGTTGTTTGTTTAAGCCAATTCAATAATAGATCCCCTTTTTTCTGTAAATCAACAACCATCCAGAGGTAGAAAATAACACACACACACATGAACATGCAAACAGACATGAACAGAAACCTCCTAGGCTTCATTTTTAAAGTACTGCCTTAAAACAGATAAGGTAATATAAAAGAACAGTTGGATCCAAACTGTGTTTCTGGCAGAATACATTAAGATTACCTGTGTAGATGGCTAAAGCTTTTCTTACTACCATTTGGGGATAAAGCACTTAAGGTTTGTGTTTATTTTTCTCAAAGGAGCCTTGGAGCCATAGGAGCAGTTTGTGCTTTCAAAAACACCCCAGTATCTCCCATTTTTACTTTTTTTCCTTCAGTTTTAGGAATTGTGGATGATAAAGATACCGTGTTTCCCTGAAAATAAGACCTAGTTGGACAATCAGCTCTAATGTGTCTTTTGGAGCAAAAATTAATATAAAACCTGGTCTTATTTTACTATAATATAAGATGAGGTCTTATCTAACATAATATGATACAAGACTGGATCTTATATTAATTTTTGCTCCAAAAGACACATTAGAGCTGGTTGTCCAGCTAGGTCTTATTTTCAGGGAAACACGGTAGCTGGGCTTTGAACTGCCTCTAGAGCTGCATTTCTGGTTTCACAAAAACATGTAAGATAATTTCCTATCAGGCTCTGGTATTAATTTCTCATTTGGCCAAATTTCTGATCAAGAAGTTATTAAATTCTTTTAAATATCTTTTCAGGTTTGAGCTGGGATGAACAGTGAATATTTATGGCATTATTAAACAATTCCATGTACACAAGAGGGCTTAAAATTTACTGCCTTCTACAGTTTTTTTCTTTCCTTTGATAGCCAAAAGAAAGAACTAACAGCCTCCATATCCCAGTTCTCCAGTGAGACACAATGTCCACTTCCATAGTACAATCAGATACAAGAGATGCAATCAAGTTGCCATAACTTTTTTTAAAAAATAAAGCCTCTTTAAACATTCCAGTTTCCATAATTTTACTAATCCTTACATTTCCATATTTGTTTAATCCAAATGTAGCACAAGTCAGGTCTTCACCAATGGGTTTTGGTACCACAGTTCATGAATTCCTATCTCAAGCATCCTGGAAATTTCTTTATTCTATCTCCTGACCATTTTACTCACTTTTGAGTAAAAAGATTTTGGGTCCCCATCAAGGGGTCAAGCCACAGCACTTTGGCCCTATAATCAATCTTTAACTTGATTTAACCAGCTTGACTGCTGCCCCAAGGGATTGCTGGTCAGGTTTCACATTGTAATCATTTTCTTACAGTCTTAAATTTATTTACACCTTTTCTCCCGAAAGATATTCTAGTATAATATATATTGCTTTTTATAATTAAAAAAAAAATCTCAGAAGACTATTTTTTTAGTAAATGACTATTTAGAACTCTATTACTTTTTTTTAATCAAGAAATGTTGCCTGTTACAGATTTGCTCCCAGGGGGAGGTTATTACGCCCTATGGTCTATGGTAGTACATTTTAAAACCATATCTTTCATGCAAAGTCTATCCTTATAGTGACCAAGCTATCTTGTGGTAACTTGTTGGTTTAGTGTACAAATACCATAGTGGTCTAAAAGAGTTCATGGTTCTTTAAAGATTGCTTGACTTCTTTCTTGGAAGTAGTTCAAGTTCAAAATAGATGCTGGCTCACCTTCATTTAAGTCACTTAAACTTATGTTTCCATTGGGTGCTCACCAAATGATAACTTTCTTCCACTTTGAAAGGCCTTATTACATGGACATTTTGTAATTTCAAGTATAGTCACTGATGTGCTGCAAGGTTGTTGCAAAAGTGAGATGATTTTGTGGATGGAAGTGCTGTCTTCTTTGGTATTTCTGAGGAGGCCACTTCTTTATTCATTTTCATTTATTGCTTTCTTTCCCACTTCATTCTCACCCTCTATATCCTTTATTATTTGCTCAAAATTTTCTCTTCTTTGTTACTCCTTCTTTTGTTTCAAACCCCAACTCTACTTAATTGTGTGACTTTCAGCAAAGTTATTCTTTTCTCAGTTGGTTTCCACACTGAAACAAAAAGGAAGTAATGAGTACCTGTATAAAGAGTATCTATGTCAGTGTATTGTGAGTAAAAAAAAAGAAAAAAAAAGAAAAAAAATGGTGATGTTGGGAAAAATGTTTTCCCAGAGGCTGAATTTTAGTTAACACTCGAAAAAAAGAAAAAACAAATATTGTTTTCTAAGATATTCCTAAAAATAAAAGAAAATATGTAAAATCTTGTACTTTTTAATATTATGTTTGTCAGGAAGGATCATAGTGTATTTATCTCGTAACGATACTTATTTATTCTGACTGTCTAGAATTAGAGAAAACTCAGAATGCACACTCTCTTGGCTAAGATGTCTGTACCACAAAATTTAATAGATAGCTACAAATATAGGGGTAGTTTCCAGAATCAGAAAGATATTGAGATAGAAACGGGTGCCTGAGGACTATTTCACTATTTCAAAAAACCCAGGTTAAATGAATACATCTTTAGTCTTAAATAAGAAAACAAATTAACGATTACTTAATGAATAACTTTTGATTAAAATATGTTTAAAATCCAGTGGTCCGTATGTTGAGGTGAAGAGTAGACATGGACTTAGTTGTTTAGAAACCTATGCTACAGAGGACATCTGATGTTTCACGAAGGCTTTCCACTTGACAATGTAGCAGAAAGACTGTAATTGCTTTAAAAACGATTATCAAGAGTTGTAATTCAATTAATCTTGTAATTAGCTCATTTAATACTCCCAAAGGGCAAATAGAATATTTTAGTTTAAGTTAATTGATATATAATGTGTACAACTTTGTTCTAGACTGATAAAATAACATTCTAATTTGCACGGTAGAAAGATGGTGATGAGGACCCTTTTTTTTTTTTTTTTTTTTTTTTTTTTGGTGTCTATAATTTGCCAGACACTATTAGGTGATTTACATATATAATCTTTCATCCTCAATGGGCATGGTATGAATTATTACACCCATTTTAAAGAGGAAGCATTTGACATTTGGGCACAGTATGAAATATTATTCCCATTTTAAAGAGGAAGCACTTGACATTTAGATGGGTTATGGAAAGTAACACACCTAAAAAGTACTGGAAACACTCTTCACGCTGTCTTCGAGAAACATCCTCTCATATCCACAAACCAGGGCGCTCATCTTGTGTGTTTACATAGCATTCTGTGATTCTATCATTAGATTGACCTATTTTTTTAATACTATTTTTTAGAGTATTTTTAGGTTCTCAGCAAAATTGAGCAAAAAGTACAGAGATTTCCCATATACCTTCTCCCCCTATATATGCATAGCTTTCTCCACCATCAAAATCTGGAACCAGAGTGGTGCATTTAACTACAATTAATGAACCCACATTTACACATCATTATCCCCCAAAAGTCCATCATTTAAATTAGGGTACACTCTTGGTGTTTTACATTCTGTGGTTTGTGACAGATGTATAATGATGACCCATATCCACCTTAAAAGTGTCGTACAGAATAGTTTCACTGCCCTAAAAATCCTTTCTGCCCCATCTATTCATTTTTCTCTCCCCCTAACCCCTGGCAATCCCTGATCCTTTTACTGACTCCATAGTTTGCCTTTTCCAGAATATCATACGGCATGTAGCCTTTTCCGATTGGCTTTTTTCACTTAGTAATATGCACTTAAAGTTCTTCTATGTCTTTTCAGGGTTTGATAGCTCATTTCTTTTTAGCACTGAATAAAATTCCATTGTCTGTATGTACCACAGATTATCCATTCACCTATTGAAGGACATCTTGGTTACTTCCAGTGACTATTCTAACTGTCTGATCCCGTAGGATTTTTCCTATAGTGCAAAGGTGTCCGTACAGCTAAGCCTGTGTTTTATTCTCTTGGTATTCCCATGGCTTGTCTGGTAACCTGCTCATGGTAAAAGCTCAATAGATATGACTTAGGATGCCCCAGGGTTTGCCAGCCTGAGAGGATATGGGAGTTAACACCAGGCATGGAAGCCCACATTTTGGTGGTGTTTCCTAGATTAGATTTTAGGAGTCCCTGGTATGTTCCTGTGTATGCTGGAACACTCACTTTGTGATGCTTTGACTTCTTGCTTGGTACCACGTGCCTCCACATCGCATGAGGATAGCATTCACCAGTGCTTCTGCATCACTGACCACCAGCAGAGGCCGTGTTCCTGTTCTGGATGCTGTATCTGGTGTTTCTTAGGCTGCAGAACTCAGAAAATGATGTTAAAGTGCCTTACTCTGCGTTGCTCAGACTATTGTAGCTTTCTGTTTGGTAAAAGGAAAATGTATTTTAAAAGAATATAGAAAAGTGGGGGAAACAATGTGTGAATTGTACTTAATTTTTAATTCCTCAAAAATGTGTGGTTGATTGTTATGAGATTTGATTTCCATTTTTTTCTGAATCTTCTGTGTCTGGAGGAAGGAAAAATATAGTAATTTGAAAGTGGCCAGAAATAATCATATAGCTGTAAGAGTTGATGTGATATTTATCTGTGGCAATTTCTTTTTTCTTCTTGTTTTGGAAGCTGTCAGAACAATCAAGATATCGATTCCTTATCCTTGGGAAGGTGCTGACCTTAATGAAGTGATCCAAATGTAAATATTTCAGAGTGAAAGTGTCTGTTTAGTAATGTCAACAGCTGTTCTATTATTAGGGATAGGCTGGGAATCTCTACAAAGTTGTTTTTTGAAATGAATATAACAAGATGGTTGGTGTTCCCTTTGCATTGGAAATGAGGTGTTTGTATGAAGGCTGAGAATAGAGGGGGACAGGGCTTTAAGCAAAGGCTGGATTGTCAGGTATCCATGTTTTAACCAGGCAGTCCAGTATATGCCCTAGATTCCCACAAAAGATCTATCCATTAAGTGACATGTTTCTGAGTTTCCTTGCTCATTTGCTAGGTATGTACTCTGTACTGTTGATCCTGTTAGATACCTGGTTATAATATCTCCTTTCAAGATTTGGTGTTTTAACTAGACCTACAGTTTATGACAGTCCTAACTGGGGACTAAGCACTTCCATCTTCCCCAACTTTTCTCTTAGGTGGTAGTACACCAACTTGACGAGTAGGAAGCATTTTAATTACTTTGTGCTTATATTGTACCTGATAATTTTCCAAGTGCTTTTACATTCATTTTCTCATTTAATTGAGAGAAATATGGCAGATTTTATTATTCCCATTCTACAGAAGAGAAAAAGAAACTGTAAAAGCTTGGATGTTATGTCATAGTTGAAGAATCTTTTCAATAATGTGTATTAGGTACTTCACGGTATATATTTATCATTCCAAAATTTCTCTTGTTGAATATATTTGAATTTATATATTTGTAATAAGCAAAGCTTTTCTGCTAATAAGGTTGTGCTAATATAGTTCAAATTATGGTTGTTTTTCAATGTAATCTTTTATTTCTGAGCAGTTACTTGTGCGTCAATTTTGTGCATTTATTTTCAATTTATTTACTTTAAAAAAATGGCGCTGCATACCCAACGCTGGGATCTCCCAGATGCTTCTTCTATTTCCATTTGCTATAGCTGAAAGAAGATTTTATTTTACCATTTCATATTGAATAAAATATTAAAATCGATTCTTGCCTTTATAAATTTTATAGAAGCAATCTGCTTATATCTAGTTTGGGGTGAAGAAAGAAAAATATATGTATAATATCCATGACTCTTATGGTAGGAGTATATCTTCATACATATATTTAAAGTATTAAAATACATATTTTTGTGCACACATTCATAGGAACATGATGTATCCGATAATCTTAATATACCAACTAACTTATACAAGTGAAAGCAGCGTTTTATTTCTGGTCCCTTTGGTTGAGTCTGTTTCTAAGTATATCACAAGTTTTTCAAATTAAACCATTATTGACTTGGTTTAGCAGACTGATTTTTATTTCCCTAAATCATTTTGATGATAGACATTGTGCTTGGCTAAGGATTGTATGATATGTTAAGTAATGGATAGGGAATTTTCTTCTAATAAATCTTGGGAGATCATTGAGTTTATCTTTGGTTAATTATTTATAAGAAGTCTTGTATTTTATTTGTAAACCAAATAGATAGCTCATCTTTTTTTCTTATTCTTATTTTCTTATTTTTCTTATTCTTATTTCTTTTCTTTTCTTATTGAAAAGGTGCTATAGTATACATCTCTGACATAGAATAAGAACAAATGAACAGCCTTTGAAAGAACTATTTATCATCCCTAGAATTGCAGAATTTATTTTAAAATTCGAGAATTCTCTCAAGATGTTTCATATATCCTGAAGACGTTGGAAATAGCTTCAAAGGAAAGAGACAACTTGTTAGAGTGGTATTTAAGATATTCATAATGATTACTGTTCTATCTAGAGAACTATTGTTAGTAAAACATTCAAAGTTGTCTCCCTTTTGACATAATTTCCTCTTTCTTTTTATGGCCAAATGCCCTTTATGCTTTATCAAGCATTTAAAAAAAAAAAGAAGAAGAAGAAAAGATATGCCAGTCATTTCAGACCTCAAATGTCCTCAAATGTCTCCGTGTGTGTGTGTTTGTGTGTGTGTATGTACTCATGATCTCAGCTATGATGAATGGTGTAGATGCGAAAAAGCTATTCTGTTATGTTGTCATTTTAAGAAAGTCTATTTACCCAAAGCCAACAGTGAAATTATAGCAGGTGCAGTTTCAGGCCTCCACAATTGTCCCAGATTACCCTTTCAATAAAATGTTGACAGCCTCACAAAAACAGTCTTACTTTGCTAACATTTGGAAGCAGATAGGCATTGCAAAATGTATTGTCATAGCAGCAGTGGTTCTGTCGCTGAAAAACCCAGGCTTGGCTGCTTGCTGCATGAAAGCCAAAGTCCAAGAGACAAGGGTTGGTGGAAAGAAAAGGAGGTTTATTCAAAATGTCAGCATTCCAGGAAGATGGTGGACTCCTGTTTCAAAGGCCATCTTCCCTGTTCCTAGAATGGTCAGAAAGTTTTATAGGTGGGTAAAAAGAAGCAGAACATAAGAAAGGGGGAGTTAGTCAAGTGATTCCTGGGTGCTGATGTCTGGAAAAATGCATCCTACTAGGGTCCAGTTTGTTCTGAGATTATGTTATCTTGGGCCCGTCATAGGGGCAATTCATGCGTCATATGATGGAAAATTGCAAGGGAGTTGTAGCCTGGGTATGGGTGTCAAGAGGTCTGAGGGCTGAAACAGGTTAAGTCCATATTCTGGCGATTAACCAGATTAACGAGGTATGCATGCAACCTTGGGAAAACAGAACAATTGAATCAGGGAGGAGGGGAAAGAAACAATGAAAACAAGAAAAAAGAAAAATAAACTAGATTGTTAAATCTTAAAAGAATATACCATCATCCTTACAGTTTGAGTGTCTGAAAATCTCTTTATATTGTTAATGGAAAATTATTTATTTATTTATTGTTTTCACTCCATAAATATGCAACGAGTACCTTTTAGTACACCGGAACTTTATATTCCCCATTAGAAAACAAAGGCTGTTACAGGGACTCTGAAGTAGTCACAGCTAAAATTAGCACTATTTTTCCTCACTGGAGGGGCAAGCAAAGTAGGAGGAAGGAAGTATGTTTCTGCGTACTGTAAGAACTATTAAGAGTGGGTGTGGGGGAAGAAGTTGGAAGTCCCTGTAATCCTATCCTACAAATAAAACTATTCTACAAATAAAAGAAAGTAGTTGTACACATTTACCACCTGTTATGTCTGCAACATTAGGCAAATTACTTGTATATTTTTCTTATCAACAGAAACCCTTTTACACATACTTACACACCACTTAGTTTAATACTGCCTTGGATGGGAAAAAAAAACACCCCTCAAGTTGTCAGGTATAGTATTGTTATATATAGCTTTAAGAAATATGAACAATGCAATAGCATCCAGTAGACAGAAGAAGAATTCTGTCAAATCAAATATTTAATCTTATTATTTAATAGGTACTTGCCTCCCATCCTAAATAAGAACCGGGTTAACTTTAAGCACTTAAAGAAAATTTAAAAAGCAAATATATAACTGGGTTTAATAAAAGCAAATTGGCTTTCTTTCTCTATATACACCTGCAATGTTTATGTGCCAAGCTCTATGCTTTATACATATTGACTAGTTTAATCCTCACAGCACTGTATAGGAGGCAGGTACTCTTATTAGTCTAATTTTACAGATGAAACTGAGTCACAGAGAAGTTAAATAACTTGCCCAAAGCACACAGCTAGTAAGTGACAGAACTTGACTTACATCCAGGTAGCTTGATGCTTGAGTCTTTACTTTGGTCCTCTGAGCTATATTGCTTCTCATTACATGATAGTAAGACTTTGCTATTCCAAGTGTGGTCCTTGGACCAGCAGCATTAGTAACACGTGGGCACTTGTTAGAAAAGTTAAATTTAAGGCCCCACTCCAAACATATAGAATCTGATTCTGCATATTAACAAGATCACTAGGTGATTCTTACATACATTTAAGTTTGCAAAGCACAGATCTAAGTCTCTTCCTAATAGAATATAGTCTTATTTTAGAAAAACAAATCAGTATTCCACCCCAATTAAATTGCCTCTTGATTTCTCCTACAGGTTTTGAATGCGTTGAAAAGGATTAAAGTGTATAAATAAGGTATTCTCTTTGTTTGTTCTCCTCATGGTCCAGTTATAATCCAAGGCTTGATAGTGTATGCATTCATTCCTTTTTTTGAGACCAATGGTTCTTAAAATGTGGTGCCTGGATTAGCAGCATCGACCTAGAAATCATTAGGTATGCAAATTGTTGGCTTCTAACCAAGATCTATTGGGGGTGGGACCCAGCAATCTGTGTTGAAAAAGCCCTCTAGGTGATTCAGTGCCTTCTAAAGTTTGAGAACCACTGCCTTAATTCTTCTGAAATGGCACACTACTTGAATGACATCACGGATTATACTTTGCTGGAGAGCCTTCCTTAAAAGGTACAGTTCCTTTGTTTTGCAAATGAGACAGTTTATAAATGTGCAGAAAAATCTGTGATGTGAATTTTAGTTTCACTGCAAATGAGCCACAGTCCTAAAAATAGGAATGTAATTTCTTGCAAAAGCATGAGGCAACTGAGCAACAATCTTTTCCAAAGTGACTAATTCATTGGAAAGGGTTGACTTTAGTGTTTGCCCCCTTGTCATTGTGGTTAACTCTTTGTCCATCCCTTCTGGGATTTCATTATATTTGATTGCTACGTTTAGCACTCTGTTTGTTGAAGACCTACCTTTGCTCGGTTGTCTGATGCATTTCTTCCCCTCCTCTGGTTGAGGCTGCCTTTGACAGACTTCTGACTTCCCTGTCTCCACAGCACGCATTCTCTTGGCTACCCTGCAGTCTCTTAACTGAGGCTTCATAAAGACTAAATGCAGGCCGTGCATGCAGGATGCCATCCTTCAACTCTTCTTTCTCTCCCTGCCTTGTAATGCCATGTGTGGAGACGGTAGCTTTCTTGAAAATTACCCATGGAATGCCTTTTCCCTTACGGTATTTCAATACAGGCTGTCTGTGTGGCACTCCCATCTGATTTTCAGCACCAGCTGATATGTGTGCTCTGACGTTTTAAGCTGGAAGCATAGGTTGATTGTCTTTTTCAAATTTAAGAAAAAACAAAACAAACAAAAAACCAGAACAACTTATACCTGTCAGGAAGAATGAATAGTTCTCATTTTGGGACACTTCTGGAGAAACTAGAATCATTTTTTTAAAATATCAGCAACAGTGTATTTCATATCCGACAAAAGTCCTAAAATGATGCTAGTCATTGGAACAGCCTGATTGAACTGTAACTGTACCCCAGAGCTTATAATAGATACTAGGAGGATGTTTGCCTTATGTACTTCCCGTAAGCTACCCCTTTCCTACCTGCTTTATTCAGGCATTCACCTGACAATATGATTACAGTATTGAACTTCCTTCCCTGATGAAATAACAAACTCTTTCCTAAAGCTAGATTTGACAGTATAGTTCATTAGCATCAATTAGACTGCTAATAATGTAGCTTTAAAAATGGTGATAACTTGGAATTAAAAATTACATTCTTTTTGTTTTGGTCTCTCATCTTCTTTTTTATTATCAAAAGGACAAGCATGCTATTAATGGAAAAAGACTAAGTTTTGACAGGAGAACAATTAGTGTGAAGACCATGACTAATTAAGATAAACACTGTTCACATTTTGTAGAATCTAGATTGCTCACTGGGGTTGTTAATCTGTCTTCCTTCTTAAACCATAAAATTGTAATTCCATTATTTTTATGCAAAAATATTTGGAACAATATTAAATTTCATCAGAAATAGCTTCTTTATTGCTTCTTGGTATTTTTCATTAATGTCCTAAAAAACTGACTATTGACAACAGGTGAATGATAAACCAATGCATGAAATGAAATGGGAAGAATGATGGTGTTTTTTAGTACAAACTCAGGTGTGGGGACAGAGCCCCAGAGAGCAGTTTCCAGGTTCTCACCCTCACGTGGAAAGGTGCTGGCTCAGGTAGTAAATGGCCATCAACTGTGACTGGATGGCCATCAGCTGTGGCTAGTTGGCCGTCAGCTGTAACCAGTGAGCCATTGGCCACTAATATAACTGCTGTGGCTACGCTAGCAGAAAATGGGGCTAGCAAGAAGATGGTGGCTGGCAAACACAGATTGCTGTTAGGACAGCGGGCGGGTTACAGATTGTGTGGATCCTGCTTCCTGTGTCTCCGGCCCAGCCACCAGTGAGAATATAGTAGTATGATTCCCCTATCTATGGTTCCGTGGGTGTTCCTTTTTGGCCTTACCATGTCCTGCATTCTTATGTGGGGAGCGGGACCAGAGACCCCCCCCACCCATGACTCCCTGCATGACATCAGGTCTTTGGTTCCCAAGTTTGTCCTTTGCATAAACATCTCCACTTCTACCAGGATATGTTTTTGTTCTTCTTTATCACTATTTCTGATTGGAAAAGTGAAGAAACGAAAAAAAATGCATAAAAACACTGGGCAGGAAAGCTGAAAGAGTCAGGACAAAGAAAATAAAAAGGGTGGAATTCTAAAACATATTTCTGGCTCTACTTAAATGCAACTTTAAAAATAATTTTTTTTTTTAAAGTTTCAATCACAGTTGACATACAATATTATATTGGTTTCAGGTGTAAAACAGTGATTAGACATTTTTAAATGCAGCTTGTAACAGATCAATGTCTATCTACTATATTATTGATTTACAATGAAGATTTCAAATTCTATCAATACTAGGAGGAAACAATACATAAGAAACATTAAAGATTGTGGCTAGTTCTGTTGATTATTTCCCAGCTCAGTATTCTGTATTTTAGAGTACACAGTGAACTGAGTTATACTCCAGCCGATGGCTACTGCCAGCCTGATGCCATATTCAATACACATTTGTGTTTGAACAGACATAATACACTCATGCCATATTTAAATACATAAAGCCGAACTGATGAGCATGTTGTACTTGTTAAGAAAACACACATCGCTACTTTTGTCACTGACTGGGGACATCTCATTCAGCCAATATAGATAAATAGACCCATAGTTATCTTAAAATGATGACTCTGTTTTATATATACAATGTAATAATGTATCTGTATATAGTTGTAGCTCATAGGCCATGGAGCCTAAGACGAGCTGTCTCCATTTCTCATGGTTTGGTACATCCTTAAAGCAGGTGGTATTAGTTATATCTAAGAAAGTAGACGTGAAATCCCTAGAAGTCTGCACCTGATGATATTGTTAGGAAGTGAAGTGAACATTATCAGTAGTCAAAAAAGGTGGAGAGTTTCTTGATATTTCATTAATTTTGGCTAAGATTTATTAAAGTCATGGCTAGATTCCATAAAATTTAGCAGTGTGACAATGTTGGGTGGTGAATATGTTGTTTCTGAACTGCGTGGTGAGGGGTAGTGATACTTTTTAGGTGTTTTAGGAGTTTATGGCCTTGAGCTGAATAAAGTGGGGGGATGGAGCTGAATGAAAGGAAAGAAGAAATAGGATTTTTTTTTTTTTTTTTTCAGTTTTAAAGTTATAAAGAAAGGTTTTGCTAAGTTCATTAACATCAGGAATTTGACCAGTCTTCCCTTTCTTCATTTGGATGAACTGACCTCCTCCAGGCCTCACTGTAAGCACTTCTTCCTCAGGGAACACTAATCCTCACAGCTGGAATAGGTGGTCCTCTTGATAACAATTCCCCACATACCTTGTGAACCTGCCAGGTGAGCCTGGCAGTCACCACACCATATTGACATTGCTTGGTTTATTGCTCTCTCCACCACTGAACCATTATAAACTCTTAGAATATTGGAACTGTATGTGTATCGTTTGCTATCATATCGACAGTACTTGGTGTTTAGTGTGTCCTAAATATTTATTTGTGGAACAAATAACATCACATTCAAGACTCACTTATGACTTTAGTAGTTTTTTTTTTTCCCCCTTTCATATCAGTGCTTCCTAATGATTCTATTTAGTATCTTGAAATCTTTAACCACTCAGAAATAGCTTTCAAGAACTAGATCAAGTCAATTAGACTACTTAAGATTTCTAGAACCATGTCAGGTTTAGGCAGTTTATCTTTGCAGTCATTTACTTGATATAAAGGTCATTGCATTCCAAATTTACAATTTGGAAAATGTAAATATTAAATGAGTACCCTCTTGATCTGAATATTTTTGGTCATTGTGGTTAAAATTATGTGATGTGTGAACTGAGAATGCCCTGGAGGGACATTTGGAAGATGAACTCTGTAGCTGTCAGCATCTGGCTGGATAATCTTTATAAAATCTTTTAATATCTCTGCATCCTTTTTTTCCCCCTTACTGATAGAATGAAATTATAACTTGTTTTATTTAAGTATTGTTGCAAAAAATTAGAACCGTATGTGTGAAAGCCCTCAGAAAACCAAAAAATTCTATTTGAGTGGCTTAAAGATTTCAGAGTTTAGTTGCCTTTCTACGTTATGCATATGTGAGGTAAAATCCAGTGATCACACCAGAATTAGCAACTTGTAAGGCATTCATGACTCCTGGGGCTCCAGACAGAGTCAACACTCACTCTCGCGTAAGCAAAAATGCAACTTGATTCATCACATATTCAAAAAGGGGAAAAGGAAGATGAGTAATTTGTAGGTTGGGGCACTGGGATTGAATCCTCCAGCATCAGAATTGTAGTTCTCCAAGGAAGAGATGGAAGGCCCAGTATACCCATGCAAGCTGTGGCCAGGCTTGAGAGCGTAGAAGTAACTCTGCTACATATATGTGTGTGTGTGTGTGTGTGTATATGTGTATATATATATATATATATATATATATATACACACACACACACATATACACACACATACATATATATACATATATATGTATATATGTATGTACATATATACATACACATATATACATATACATATATACATATATACATATATATACATGTATATATACATATATATGTATATATACATATACGTATACATATATATATATATATATATATATATATATATATATATACCAATCTTCACCTCCTTTTAGCAAATATACATCCTTAAATGGTGTGAGCAAATTCTAGGTTGGTCTGCCATTATTTGCTGAAGGAGTTGGTGCAATTATGCTGACCAAGAGCAAGTCACTAGGTGGCTAGATTGCAATCTGAATATCACTTTCAAGCATTCAGAATTGGTGCCATTGTGTGAAAATGATGCTTAGGGCAAGAAAAGAGAGTATGTTTAATGTGTTTAAGCAGGGAATCGTCTTTCTAGAAATCTAGATTTTTTTTTCCCTGAAGAAACCAGTGATGCTGTTATAAAATATAGGTGATGTTGCTTCTTTCATCTGAAAATATAAGAACTATTAGTTTCCATATTGCATAATAGCACAGCCAACCTCTGCATTTAGGTCAATTAAAGCTCATTTTCTAATCGTTGTTGAACGCTCAGGTTTCTTTGCAACACTGTGTGTCTTCCAGATGAGAAAAATCACAAGAAGGGAAATGGCATTCTCATAATATGCCAAAAGCAGACGATTTTTAAAATGTGAAACAGCTGAGCTCACTTGACATTTCTTGATGTCATCTCATTCATCTGCCAGTGGAGGGGATGGTTAGAGAGCTCGCTTTCTGGTGATTTTTTTCCCCCAGAATAATGACAAACTTAGAGGATTACATATCATTTACTAAAGAAGAGATGGGCCAAAAGGGGACATTTCTATTTTAAAGACTACTAGTGCCTAGAAAATAAATGTGAAGTTGTATTGCCTCTCTTTCTTTCAACCGGCTTTGTCATACTTTCTTAATGGGACCTAGACAGAAGCATTGATTTTTCCTATTTATATGAGGACTTGAAAGGGATCATAAATTATGACTGTTGAGTCTAGCTTTAAGGTAGCGATGAACTAAGTTGATATATAGATAATACAATGAAAATGGAATCATCTCAAGCACATCAACAGTGAAATGTATGGGGAAGATACAGCAGGGGATAATAGACATATAATTTTAATACTTTATTTTTCCCCTCAAGAAATAAGATTAATTAAGAGTACACCAAATATATGGCTTCTGACATATAGACAGATGTTTATAGAAGGAGAAACGAGCAGTGTGATAGAAGAACCGACTAAGAAAAAGGAAAACCCCTCCTCTGTGAGACAAAATATTAATAACATTTCTGAGTTGAAGTCACACTTTTAAGGAAAAGTTATTAGTATGACTTTTTAAAGATGTTTACTTGAATTTCAGTAGATACATAAGCATATGTTTTCAACATCTTGGTGTAGTGTTCGGGATATAGACCATCCAATGGACAAAAGGACTTCCAGATGTAATACCCATTTCTTTAAATGGGATTTGAGACTTAAAATCTGTATGCACAGATGTGCAATGACATTTACCAAAACATGTGCTAATATTTTTGAATTAGGCAGACTGGTCAAAATGTGCCAACCTGCCAGAAATTGTCACTATGATACTGCAAGCAAAACCATCTCAGTAACTTGCTAGAGATTGATGCTTATGATTGAAGCCCAAAATGTGCCATATTTGTATTCTCAGCAGTGTGATGTGGACCCTTCTACATATTGAGCCCATTGAAAATTAATCTTAATAAAGTGGGATGGCCACCCAGCCTGTTTCCTTTTGTAAAGAACCACAAACCATCTGTTTAATAATGTTCAATTCTAGAGTTTTTCTTGACTTTAGTTATATGAGGCTTCTTCATAATAGGATTAAGAACTATCCTGATATGAAGAGTTGGGAGACATTTATACCTGAGTTCCAGGCAGAAATATGTATGAGTAGATGTTCATTCAGCAAATATTTATGAGTCCTTTACTGTGTGCCAGTAACTGGGATACACTGCACTGGGGATAAAAAAGATGAACAAGGCACACTTCTTGCCTTCAAAAGTTCTGTACTGCTGTAGCCAGCTTTCTTTTCTTTGTCACCACATTAACATACTCTCAGCCTTTACCGAATTTCCCTCTTAACTCTGAAGCCTGCCTAAACCTGTGTTCAATTCACAAAGTAATGTTTCTTTTTATTATTCTGAGGTAGTGAGCCAACTTCATCACTGCTCTAAATTCTTTGTTCTTTCTTTCTTCAACTCTTTCAGAATTCATTGTCAGTACCCTACAGATCACTATTTATTTGTTTTCTGTTTTCTATTATTTATAAGATGGTAACATCATTAAAGGACATCCATGAGTGAATAACATTTTAGGTACCAGGTGTCATGTGTATGTACCATAAGTTATTTAATTCATACCTTAGAAGAACTTCATGATACCTATACTATTATCGCTTGAAGTCAACTAATGAAAGTTTAAATTACTTGCCCAAGGCCACATAGCCCTTGTGTTCTATAGGGAAGATATTCATACAGGCTAGACTCCAGGTTCCTGGTTTTCACACTGTAGCATGCTGTCTTATGCCTTTGGGTTCCTGAGTCTTTACATTTGTGCATAAAGCATTGACTGAGACACCATTTCCTTCATTAAAGTCAACAGATGTTATCACTTTTTTCCTAGACATCTGACTGTCTGGTATAGGGTCTGTCACTCAACCATTATTGTTTTGTACAATGTCCCATACAGGGGGCTATTACTACAAAATAGCTAATACCCATCATTATGTACCAGTTGTAGATCTAGAACTCACTCCTCTACATTGATCCTTTAGCTACTGTAAAAATCTTATGTTTCAATTGCCACTTTGAAGTGCTCCAATTCAATTCCCCATCTGATTCAGTAATCCTTTCTCCATCATTTTATCAGATGGTCTACTGGAGCACTTCCTGTGAGGGGAAGCTTCTTAGCGCAAGATTCAGCAATTGCTGTATTCCTTTTGTCTTTACATTGAGTCTTAATCACCAACCCTGTATATGCTAATTATTGGTTTATTTCTGTCCTTGACATTTCAGGAAGAATTGCCTCTTACTCCAGAAGAAACATTATGCGGTATATTGATCCAAATTTGACTTGAAAAGGAGTAATTAAGGCTATTAGCATACGGTGGAACAATAAAAAAGAAAGATGTGCATGTGTAAATAAATAAATAAATAAATAAGTGAGTGTGCAAAGTAAAGAAAGTTCACTCTAGGCAGCAGGAAGGTACTTGAGAACAACGTCTATATCTTGTTTATCTTTCTATCACCACTGCCTAGTATAGCTCTTGACACATAGTAACATCTCAACAAATGCCTGTAGAATGTTTATAATAAATGTCTACCAACTCTTGATTTTAGACTAGCCCTTAATTCTATTACACACATTGAATTTATTTGAAGTCTAATAAATCCATCAAATCTTTTCGAACAGTTACTGAGTTTTCCCTTTCTCTTATTCAGACTGAATACCCTCAGTTTCTTCACTTTTTTCACAGATTGAAAACATCGCAGTACTCATAGTGGACTATGGTACTGATGTAACTTATGTATATGAAGAATATGACATGAGACAAGAGTGATAAACACCATAAAGGAAGCACGATCAGAAGGTTGTAGACATTTAGAGGGAAATATTCTAGCTGGGGTGAACAGGAAAGTCTCCATGGAGAAAGTCGTCTTTGAACTGGGTCTTTAAGGGCGACTAGGGTTGTTATGAGTACAGGAAAATAATTGGATCAAAGACATGAAGGAAAGGTGGATTTGGAAACTGGATTTTAGAATTGCTGGATGAAATAAACGATATTGTGTAAGGGATTATGAGCGATGAAGCTTAGGAAGGTACTTTGACATGAATATGGATTAAATATGAGGATGGAGCAGTTTTGTTTATGGGCAGTAGGGAACCCTTGAATGTTTTGTGAGTAAAGTAACAGGATTAGAATAGTCCTTTAGGAAGATCAATCTTGTAGGACTGATTGGAACAACTCATCACTGTAACTGTGTTTGTAAGTTGCTCACAAAGTGATTGTGTGATCTTTACTGTTCTTTACTAGACTGAACGTGTAGCATGTTAGTCGTCATAACCCTTATTACTACCTGGGGGTCTTTCCACGCCTCCTTTCATTCTTGGTCTCTAATTTGTATGTTATTTACACAGAAAGCCACTTATTTCCTAGAAGTTCATGTCCCCCTTCTTCCTGCTCTTTTTCCTAACATGTCTGACCTTTGCTTCATGCCAGGGTTGTTTTAGATGACCTGAGGTAGGTTGATTGATTTGTTTATCTGCTCATTCTACATTTTTCCATCCCTCGTCCTCCACTACCAACTTTATTTTTTAGAGCTAGGTGTCTAAAGGGTTCTAAATAATTGCACGTTGGTTTAACCAGTGTGTTCCAGATGTAAGACAATACAGTGTATGGTTATAAACAAAGACTGCAAGGAGAAAGACTGGGATACTTAGGGAATTGTGTGTTTCCACAGCTCATTTTGCATCCCCAGAACCTGTTACTAATCAGTGCTTAGGATTTTCTATTTACAGGCTTTGGCCAACAAGAAAGGAGACATGGTTAGAGTTCTGCATGAGTTGAATTTACCCCAACACATTTGAGCCCTCACATACATTTATCTCTGCTCCCCTTGGTGACTGTTGTTAGCTGGATTCAGGATGGTTCATATGGCTTAAACTTTTAAGGATGATGTCTTGAATAGCACTGGGAATTATCATGCCTGAAAACTGGAGAAGAATGATGCGCTGTGCCTCTTGAGGTTTTTCACTGAGGGCCACCTAAAGACAGAAGGTAGCTCCTGGTAACTGGAGGTTAGGAAAGGGTGCATGCCAGATGTTACACGCTGTTGAGAGCCAGGAGAAGGTGAGGTGGGACAGAAGGTTGTATGAGGAGCCTGCCTCAGATGCAAAATATCTTTGAAGCCTCCCATTACATTAAAACGGTGGTAACATTTTCAGCCCACTTATGTTTTAATTTCAAGAAATCCTCCCCAACTCAATGATTGAAGTCAAATTTATATTTTCTTTTTATTCTGTGGTTTCAGAGTATTTAATGACTGTGAGTAGGGTGGTGAAATGGGGCAGAAAAATTGAATGAGGAAAGCAGATATTCTCACCCTAGTTTTAGAGGCATGTATTAGTAAAAAGAACCTAGGCTTTGGACTGAGAGCGAAGCTGACTCTTGTAATTATTATATGTGTGACCTGGGCAATCATGTTAGCCTGTCTGAGACTCAGTTTCCATATTGATAGAAAGGAAATAAGAATATCTCATAAGGTTAATATAGGTTAAATAGATATAAGTATATAACAGACATAAAGTTCTTGTCATGTTGTATAGTAAATGTTCCATAATGATAACCAAAATAATGTTTACTAGTATTCTCATATGTGTATTAAAATATTTGACCCTTTTAAATTTAAATTAAAAAATTTAAATCTTCATGCTAATGTTCTCAAGAAGTCACCAGTTCGTCTTACCAGTTACATTATACAAGGTATGAAGTCAAGGAGAATTTAGAGAAACAACTCTTTCTTTTTCACTGGCTTCATTACAGGACAGCTCACGAAACTACCACCTTCCAAATATATGAACGTTGGGACAACACTGATGATTTTTCTTCTAAGTTTGTAATAATGATTATTGTTATCTGCAACGTCCAATTTTACAATCAATTCTCATCATAGAATACATATATATATATATATATATATATATATATATATATATATAGTAAATTACATGCAGGATATGAAATATTTAGCATGAAAAAAGAACATAAAATATCTTAAGAATAACTTTACATTGATTACATGTTAAAATAAATACACCCATTATATCTATATCTATCTATCTATCTATCTATCTATCTATCTATCTATCTATCATTAAAGATAACTTTTTTAGGGTAGAAAGGTTAAAATAAAGCCCTCATACACCAGCGAGGCAATTTGCACAGTGGAGACATCAGTGTGTTCCAGATGCATTGTAAACAGCAAATGGCCTTCTCTAATTATGAAACATTTGTCTCAGAACATTCTGGCAGTTGGAATTTGGCTTTAGGCTAACATATGCCTTAATAATGTTGGAAGCAGTTGTGGGCTTCATGGACCTCGCCTAAACATCTCTTTGAAGCTTCTGGTTCTGTCATACTAAGTACCTGAGTCATCACAGATGATTCACACATCAAGAAATGAGGTGGAATTCCATATAGTGAGCATATAGTAAAGCACCTTATGGTATGAGCTGATGTTCTTTGACACTGAAGGTGAAGTATAAGAGTGAGCTAATTACACCTTTTCTTGTCCTTCCTCTTGCATTAAGCCTTCAAAAACTTCTAATCCATTTCGACAAAGTATGGATCAGCAGAAAGTTTTAAATGAGACCCACCTAGTGTCTGAGGATGTTTCCTAGAGAACAGGGGCTGACTTAGCAAAGAATAAGTTATTCTGGAATTCATGTCAGAAAACTCCACTAATGTTTTACTGCAAGGGAATGTCACTTAGACACAGCTCAAGTTCAAAACCAGTTATCTCCTAATAGAGGTTATGAAGATGTATGGTGATTTTCCAATGAAGTAGAAGGATAGAAACAGATTTTATTTAGACAAAATGTTTGGTAAACACACAGAATTCAATTTAGGAAATACTTGATTAGCTCTTACTTTGGGCCCTCCCAGGGAACAAGAGAAGCATATAAAGAAATGATTATATTGTTATGAGTATTACAATTCTAGAGCAGCACTGACCAATAGAAATGTAATTTAAATGGTACATGTAACTTCAAATTTTGAGGTGATCACATTGAAAAAGTAAAAATAAGTAGATGTAGTTAATTTTAATGGTATGCCTTATTTAACCCAATATGTCAAAATATTATTTTAACATGTAATCGATATAAAATTATTCATGAGGTATTTTATGTTCTTTTTTTCATACAAAGTTTTTCATATCCTACAGGATATGCATAGTACATTTCAAGTCCCACTAACCTCATTTCAAGTACTCAATAGCCACATATGGCTAGTGGGTATCATATGAAACTGTGCATATTTAAAATCATCAAGGGCTGGGAAAATATAAATAACTGCAAAAAGTTTTGTCTAGAAAGAACTGAAAAGGGAAAAATAAAAATAACTTAAAGCTGGGCCTTGCAAGGATGAGAGTTACAAGACAGGTGTGTAGAAAGCCATTCTAAGTTGAGAGACAGTCATAATCAAAGGTGTGGAGTAAAATAACCATTAATCTAAGGGTTTGGGGCAGGCTCAAAACTAGAGAGCAGGCTGGGAAGACCTGGGAAATGCCACCAAAGTGTCCTATGGAATTAAACTTTGCCTTGGAACACCAGGTATCAATTTCTTTTTTAAATACTGAGAAGAGTCTTATGGAAAAACAAAACACAAAACACGTTTTATTTAGTTATCTAACCAAGTAAATCCATCTAATCAACTTTTTGTGTGTTTATTATGGTAAAACATATATAACATAAAATGTATTCTATTATTAAGTGTGCAATTCAGTGGCATTAAGTACATTCATATTGTTGTGTAGCCATCATCACCATCCATCTGAAATTTTTCATTATCCTAAACTGAAACTCTGTATCCACCAAGCCTATTCCCCTCTTTCTGCAGCTCCTGGTAACCAGTATTTCACTTTGTCTCTATGAATTGGGCCATTTTAGGTACTTCATATCAGTGGAATCATACAATATTTGTTCTTTTGTGTCTGGCCTCTTTCAATTAATATAACACTTCCAGTGTTTATCCATGATGTAGCATGTATCTGATTTTCATTCCTTTCTTAAGGCTGAATAATATTCCATTGTATGTATATACCACATTTTATTAATCCACTCATCCTTAGAAGAACATTTGGGTTGTTCTGACCTTTTGACTACTGTGAGTAATATTGCTATGAACATTAGAGTGTAAATACCTGTTCGTGTCCTTGCTCTCAGTTCTCTTGAGTATATGTTTAGAAGTAGGATTACTGGGTTATATGCTAATTCTACATTTAATTTTTAGAGGAACAGCTATACTATTTTCCACAGTGTCTACACCATTTCTTGTCCTACCAGCAATGCACAAGAGTTCTAATTTTTTCACATCCTTGTCAACACTTGTTACACACACACACACACACACACACACACACACACACATATATTAAGAATAGTCATCCTATTGGGTGCGAGGTGGTATCTCATTGTGGTTTTGATGTGCATTTTTCTAATGTTTAATGGTGTTAAGCATCTTTTCATGTCCTTATTGGCCATTTGAATACCTTCTTGATCAACTTTTATAAAGGAAACATTGTCCCCAAAACATAAAATTTACTTGGCTGATGCTTAATAATTTTTATGACTTTTCATCTTGGCCTTTTTAACACTTCCAAAGTTATCTGAGTGTCAAGTTATATACTGTGGCTTACAGCAACCTACCACATTTATTTCTAGAGTGCAAATATCTGTTGGGCCAAGTGATTCCAGTATTGTTAAGATAATTAGGCTTCTTTATTATGGGAAAGATAGTTTAAAAAGTATGAGCAAGTAGTTTGAAGTTATATTGTCATATTCATAACATAAAAGTAAAAGAAAGTTACTCGTTTGCTTATTATAAATCACTTAGGGTAGCTTATGACGTGCATGGTTCTTGCGCTTAAGAAATGGTAGTTATTTGCAAAGGCATACACTTGTTACCTGTACTTCTGAAGAATGGAACATTGATTATTCTACTATTTTATGTCCAGGCTAGAAAGTTGGGTATTAGGGTCAAATTTTCTCTCCCTGGCATTTCCTTTCAATTTAAGATCTTAGCTTTAAGATCTTTCATATCCATCCATCTCTTTAGCTTCATTGCCACTACCAGAGTTCACCCACTTGGATAATTACAAGAGCCTGTGGAGCCCTTGCCCTC
The DNA here is from genome assembly GCF_057876585.1 of Rhinolophus sinicus. NCBI lineage: Eukaryota > Metazoa > Chordata > Mammalia > Chiroptera > Rhinolophidae > Rhinolophus > Rhinolophus sinicus. Next base: position 34,537,271 of record NC_142515.1, read on the forward strand.
CCCCTTCTCCCTTCTATATGTATCTTTCTGTCTGTAGCTCTCGTTCAGTCTCTGTCTCTTTCTTGTCCCCCTAGTCCTGCTCTCCAGTCCACCATTAGGCTACTGCTAGCATATCCTTTCTGAAATGAATCACCTACTTGAAACCTTCAGTGTTCCCTCCTCACTCAGGATCAAGCCCTAACTCCACAGCAAGGATACAAGAATCATTTGTTTTCCTTATTTCTTCAGCTTTACCTCTACCTCCTGCTTCATGCAGCACTTCAACCTCCCTGGACCGCTTGCAGTTTCCTCTGGGAGTCATCTTTTCATCTTTACACATTTGGAACCGACCACTCTGCCTGGAATGCCCTATGCTGGTAGTGGTGATGGGGGAAACATTAAAATTATCTAGCAGCTCCTTTTTTACACTTAACTTTTGTAGCAAGGTCAGAGAGGCCCCTGCTGGACTCAGTGTTAACCCTTTATTGCTGAACTGTGGTGATCTTAGGAAATCCTAGGGGGAGGGACGGGGATAGTCAGGGCACTCAGACAAGTGGCTGTTTACTAAAATAATATTCTTGATTTATTAATAATTTGCGTACCCCTATACATGTAGATCAGCTAAGTATTACCCCCGTCAGGCCCTTACCACTCTCACTGCCTCCTACTCTCAGGTAACCATTTCTCCAGGACAACATATTAAAAACAAGATCTAGAGGTGGGTCTAGTAACTACCATAATTTTAAAATATTGATGAGTATAAATTATATTTAAGATATCTGCAACAAATGTTGGATGATATAAAAATGGCCATGGTTTCTATTGATGACAAAGCACTACTCTAGTTGGTTGCTTACACTTATAATATAAATGCTAAATTTCAGTAACAGGGTAGTAAAAATAAAGATGCTTTTCTGCCTCATATTTGCAAATCCTTTAAATTTTATTCACAGACTCCTAGGAGCTTTGTGTATCCCACTTAATTAAGGCTGCTATAACAAAAAACAAACCATGGGTGGCTTAAAAAACAAACATTTATTTCTCAAAGTTTTGGAGGTTTGAATTTCAAGATCAGGTCTCCAGTGTGGTCATATAATTGGTGAGGACTCTCTTCCTGGTTAGGGCCTCTGGTGTATGCACAGAGACACTATTTCCATCTTGTGGACTTCATCCTCATGACCTCATCTAGACCTAATTACCTCCTATGATATTGTGATTTATGATAAGAAATATATATTGGTCTTCATCCTTGTTTCTGGTACAGAGCTCCTAAAATCCTTGGAATTTCACAAGTGATAAGAGCAACAAAAATGTTTGTTGTGATGTTAATGAGTTGACTTTTGGAGGACCAACCATGTGATTAGAGTGTTAGAAATTTCAGTCCCACCCCAGACCTCTGGGGAAGGGAGAAGGGCTGGAGGATGACTCTATCACCAATGGCCAATGATTTAACCAATCATGCCAATTTAATGAAGTCTTCATTAAAAAAACCCAAAAGAAAGAGTTCAGAGAGCTTCCATGTTAATAAACACATGCAGATTTGGGGAGAGTGCTGTGCCTGTAGAGGCCATGGAGGCTCTGTGCCCCTTTCCACATACCTTGTTGTATGCATCTCTCTGGCTGTTTCTGAGTTATATCCTTTTCAATAAACCAGTAATGTAGTAAGTAAAATGTTTCTTTAGGTTCTGTGAGCTGCTCTAGCAAATTAATTAAATTTATGGAGGGTGTCTTGGGAACCTCTGATTTATAGCCAGTCTGTCAGAAATAGTTATCAACCTTGACCTGTGACTGGCACATCTGAAGTTGGGGGAGACAGGAGGTTAGTCTTGTAGGATTGAACCCTTAACCTGTAAAACCTGATCCTATTTCTGGGTAGATTGTGTCAGAATTGAGTTGAATTGTAGGACACCCAGTTGAGAATTGCTTGTTGGTATGGGGACAACCTCCCACCCCTCCACATTGGAATTGGTACCAGAGCTTATTTACCTTCCGAAGGCCCCACCTCTCAATACCATCACAATGGGGGTTAGGGCTTCAACTTTTGAATTTGGGGGAGACCCAAACATTCAGTCCCTAGTACCAGGAGAGCCACCCTGGCTCAGATGATTCTCTTCTGAAAAGCCTTTAATCAGCTTTCTCAGTTCCTCCCCATGCCTTTTTCTGTGTATCCACAGCCCCAAATACTTACCCACTGCTAGCACTTACTCTTGATTTGTTTATTACCCCAGACCAGCAGTGGACAAATGTTTTCTTAAAGGGCCAGGTAATAAATATTTTAGGCTGTGCAGTGCAAATCATCTCTTTCAAAACCTCTCAATTCAACTAGAGACATGTGAACAATTCATTATGAATTAGTACCAACTGGACAAAGAATTAACCAAGCTTACTATTTGGAAGTGCTGAAAAGGCTGCGTGAAAAAGTTAGACGACCTGAACTTTTCACCAACAATTCATGGCTCTTGCATCACGACAATGCACCAGCTCACAGGGCACTGTCTGTGAGGGAGTTTTTAGCCAGTAAATAAACAAATAACTGTATTGGAACACCCTCCCTACTCACCTGATCTGGCTCCCCGATGACTTCTGTCTTTACCTGAAGATAAGGGAAATGTTGAAAGGAAGGCATTTTGATGACACTCAAGACATCAGGAAATACAATGACAGCTCTGATGGCCATTCCAGAAAAAGATTTCCAAAATTGCTTTGAAGGGTGGACTAGGTGCTGGCGTCAGTGCATAGCTTCCCAACAGGAGTACAACATTGCTGAATGTAGTGATATTCAGCAATGAGGCATTAGCACTTTTTCTAGGATTAGTTTGCGTACTTGTCAGACCATGTATACTTGAGCAAAAAGGAAAATCCTTCCCCACTTTCTTTGCTTTATTCCCTTCAGACATAAATGTTCAACAACAGTAATCATTGTGAAAATCATAGGAATTTTATTTTGTGAAGTGCTTATTACCTACAGAGATTAATATACCACTTAATAGCAAAGGTAAATGGAGAGGTTTTTCTTTTTTTTTTTGAGTGGTCTCTTTAAATTATGGAAGCAACAGACTTACACTCTAGCAGCTTGTTTAAGAAGCAAGATGCTAATCACAACTCTAATATAATCACACTTTCGATAACAAGGCAAGGTGATTATTAGTCATGCTTACCTACCTGTAAAATGCTGACTTGACTAATATGTATACTGGCTGAATATAAAAAAGGTCTTGGTATCTTGCTCAAGGTCATGGACAAATTTGCAATCTCATCAAGCCATATTCATTGTTATGCAAAATATCTAAAACACCGTGTTACTTAGCCTATGTTTCAATAGCCTATGTAAATGGGAATCAGAAGATAAAATTAAAATATTAAATTCTGAACTTATTTTTAATTATCATTTTTCAATACATGAATTATGATATCTGATAAATTCAGTTTAGATTTTGAATGTAACATTAGAGTCCACCTAGGCTTACATTTAAAAAAAATTTTGCATCAGTAGCATCACGTGCATAAATTAATCAACAAATATACCCAGTGCTTATCAATTGAAAAGCTAATTTCTTGAAGTGGGGGGAATTTAGATGAAATGAGACAAAGACTTGGAGGGAATGTACAAACGTATGTGAGGAAACATAAGATAGGCATAGCAGAGATAATGAATAGTGTCTGCAACATGTGTATCAGTGAGTGACACAGATAGAAAAAGCTATCGTAGTTTATAGGAAGATTGTTCATCAGGAGAGACCAGGGATGGAGCCTGGCCTTATAGTGTGAACTCAGGTGTAAAATCTTGCAGATAACTTGGTCAAAACACACACACACCCATCTGCCCACGTACCCCTACCACGCCTTTTCTCTTACTCACATGGCTTCCATGTTCACTACGAGCCTCCTCACTTGACTCCTGAATTACTGTCACATTTGCCAGGTGTTCATTGCTCCTTGTTTGAAACTGTGAACACAATATATCACCGGAACAATTTTCCGCACACAGAGATTTCATCATATGGCTACTTGGCCATATGGTTTTTACATAGTTATTTGGCAGCACCAGTGTGTAGGTCTGTGTGCTGCTTGACTCTGGTGTCTCTGAATCCATGTCAGGCCACTCCTAGATTCGTCTTTCTCAGGCCTCACTGTGATCATATCTCTAGGTTTAAGAGCCTGTAATAGAAACTTTTATATACGCACTGCTGCTAGGAATATGTGTGGTGAAGTCTTTCTGCAGGGCAAAGCCTTAGAATGTATGTATGCTTTACTTACACATTTTACTTCTCATCCCTTTGAGGTGCGTTTTAAAAATATGTATAACAGCACAACTATTTTATTGCCACTGTTGTAAAAATAGCAATATTAGTTGGTGTATTTGTCTTTTGGAGGGGACTGTTTCTGTATTGGAAATAACCTAGAAACCATTAAGAATGGTGATGAATACAAAACATTTTGATTTTTCTTCCTCGTAAGCATTTAAAAATTATGAAGTAAATTTTGTCCTTAAGAATACTTGCCTTCTTAACAAAATAGGACGTTATGATCCTAGCTTTACATGAAGGGTAGTCATTTTCATACCTCTCACGAATAAGTCATATCTTTTGCAGTATATAGTCCTCAGTTAAAAGTGTGTAATTAATTGTTTACTGTTTGTTTTCTTTTTCTCCAGCTCTTGTCAACGTGAAGCTCTGGGCTATTGATCGACAATGTTTTCAAACTATAATGATGAGAACAGGACTTATCAAGCATACCGAGTATATGGAATTTTTAAAAAGGTAGGATGCTTTCTTGTCTTTTTCTAAGAGCATTTATGGTCTTTACAACCCTCTTCTCTAAAATGCAGATCAGGGAAGGCTTTTGCCTTTTTCTTGGTCTTAATAGCTTATGAAGTTGTCGAAGCGCAAGACTTTGGATTGGCTTCTGCATATTTCTGGTGCCTATCATATGATATGTGAGTTTCATTCAACATTCTCTCACAGAGGAGTGCGGCTCACAGAAACAAATGAGAATTTGTTTGAACAAAAAAAGGGATATTGAGTCCATCTCTAATCATGTACCAGTCAATATATTTATGGTATCTATTTTCTAAAGCTACCCACACTGTAAGATTGAATCATCTCTTGTGTGAGTTTCCATAGTAAAGGTCAGATGACAAAGATGGAAAAGTTCCAAGAAGAAGCTTCTCATACTTTAATCCTGAGTTTAATTTCCCAAATTAAGTTCATTTCATGTTGCAGTTCTGAAATATCAAAAGTCTTTCTTTTCTTGATATTACATATTATCATAATAACTCAATATAGCATGGGAATTGGAATAAAAAACAGCTTTTCATTTCTTAGGAATGCACTGAGATTCACCAAAATGCATTTCTTTGTCTCCAAGCTGATTTTATTTTGAAGAAAACGTGTAATTTTATTGAAAAGAATATTGGCAACTCTGATTTTTTTCAAAAAGTATTTCTTTTGTATCATTTTTCTTTTGAAAACAGAACCATCTTTAAATAGTGATGCACAGATTTTGTGAGCTAATGGGTGTGTACCACCAATTAGGATTTCATTTTTAATAGCTAGAATAGTAAAGTAGCTTTTTCATTTTTATTTTTGGTGTGGAAATCATTTAAAAAATGGAGCTAGAAAATCAAGTTCACATTTTCTTTCAGTGATACATCTTAAGAGATATCTATTGAATTTTCTGAAGATGCAATTTTAATATTCTTCAGTATTCCTTGTGGTTAACTTAATTTGTTTTTGATTCATTGTTTATATATTTTCATTTTCACTAAAATGTATTCTTCATATTCCTGCTAAAGGGACAATAAAATTCTAATTCAATGTCAAGTAATAATATATTGAAATATTACTCTATCAATAGAGTGTTGGGCTTTTTTCTCAATGTGATTAGAGGAAACATTTAGTAGAGGTGGAAATGTTAATTTCTGTTTGGAAGTCGAGTATAGTTTGAAAGGAAATGAAATTTTTCAGGTGCCATATTTATGTATATATACATATATATGTTGATATGTATGTGTGCTGATATATGTGTATATGTATGTTGATTAATATGCATAGAATGATACAGAGGTGTGTGTGTCTGTATGGAGATAGAGACAGAGGTATTAATATTCATTTATAAGCCTTTGTTTCAGTGCAAGTTATTGATTTTTTCTGATGCAGCCCTAATAGAGAAAGATCACAATTGGTAATCAAAGAAATGCTTACTTGTAGGACAGAGCCCATTATTTGTCTCATGTACCTAAGTGTTGGGAACTTTCGATGTTTGTTTCAGCTTCCATAAGTTTGTTTTCGCAAGAAAATGGAAAGAGTATCAATGTTGTCTTGTATTACTCCAACAAAACCTTTTTTTTCTTAGAGGCACTATTTCAGGAAATAGAGATTGGAGATGTCTGTGTTTTCTTTTGTTTAGTTGACCCTGGATATTGTTTGGTTTTCGTATTATTCTCTGAGATGCCTAAATTTATGTTATTTTGAAAATTCAAAGCTTAAACAATAAAAGTTGGTTCTTTGGAGTAAATCCACATTTCTTGTTGGGAAGCTTAGAGCAAGTAAAGTGTAGCAGGTTGAATTAAAAAGAAGTAGGGAGTGACTTTGATGTCTCTTTCCATCTGGCCACTGTGTAAAACATCAAGTCCACATCATTTGTGAATGTAGTACTGGGCTGGGAATCCGGAGAGGTGACATAATGCTGATCATTGCCGGGGGCCAGCTTTAATCTTCCCTAAATTATGACCGTGACCAACAGGTTCTCTCTCTCACCCTTCCATGGTTCACAGGTCCCGTTGAATTACATAGAGCCTCATTAGCTGGAATATTCAGGGCCCTCCCACAGCCAGTGCCAGCATGCTTTTTCGGCCTGGTTTTGTCTTGCCCCAGGAAAACGAAATGATTCCAGGTGCCCAGGCAGTCTCTGTGCTTTTATATAGCACAGTGCCTCTCTTGCCTTCTCTCCCCATTGTCAGTGTTCAAATCTCTTCTTTTAGATCCAATGAAAAGCTGTCTCTTCCACAGATAATACCCTCATTCCACCAAGATATAACCTCTCCCTCCTTTGGAGCTTCATCTCTACCACGTGTCTCATTTTCTACTTTGTTTTATTATACACTGACTATTAAACTTCTATTTCTGGACTATAAACTTTTCACGATGAGAGCTATTTCTTAAGCATCGTGGTATTCTTCTTTGGCACAAATTTACCGCTTTGTAAACAAACAGTTTGTAGAACAGTGTATGCGGGACCAGTACATACCTGGCAGGGCCCAACGCAAAATGAAAATTCAGGGTTCCTTTTTCAAAAACTGTTAAAAATTGGAGGACATTGACAGAATAGTATTAAACCAAGCATAGGGATCTTCTAAGCTCGGGCCCTGTGCCATTGCACAAGTTCACACTCATAAGGTTGAAAGAATAAATAATATTCATTCCTCCTTTACGTTCCCAGATGAATGAATTCACCTCGTTACTATTTATTTTGCAAGGCTGTGAACCGATGGCATAGTACCTCCAAAGGAAATTATAGATAATGTCAAAAACTAAGATGATGGAACTTAATTAAAAGTTGCCCCATAACTTCAGAATTACGTTTACTTCCCTATTTGTTATTGATTTAAAAAAAGAAAAAAGAAAAAAGAATTGCTTGCCACACTTTGACCTCATGTAAAATTTTTAAAGTTTTATATAGTCAGGTCAATCCACTTTTTTCCTTTATGGTTTCATGTTTAGAGAGTCTCACATACCTTAACATTATAAAAATATATACTTAATGCTTTCGAGTTCTCTGTAGTAATCTGCGTGTGTGTGGGGGGGGAGGGTTCTCTAATGTGCTTGCTAAATAAAACTGTCATCTGATTTTTTGTACTAAAGCTATCATAGACTTTATATTTTGTTAAAGCGTTGAAGCTGTTGTGGCACTATCAGAAAGATAAAAACTCCATGGATGAATGATATTATAAATCACCAGAGTTCTTTGCAATAGGATTTCTGTTGTGCATTGGAATGCCTTCCTAACAGAGGAATTTCGGGGGAAGCTCCGTGGGAAAAGAGGAATGATCCTCCATCACTTCTCATCTCCCCACCCTACTTTTCTTCTTTATTTTTCTAAATAAGCAGTAAGTTTGAGGGCAAGGAAAAGGAACACAGCATGCATATAAATGCACTGCCAAAACTGAAGGATTTTTTCTTGATTGTCAATGTTGGTTTTTATTTTCATTCCAGTGTGTTTGCCCATTTTGTAACTATCAGTCACATAGTTTGGCCCCCTCGGTTATTAAATGCCACATCGAACTGTGATTCTGGTTTTTAAATATATTTAGTCATTTCTCTTTTGTGCTTGTATTTCACATCCCCTAACGTCAACACAGGTGTTCCTATGCAATAGCAAAATAAACAAATAAATAAATAAAAATACTCAAGGGTCATTGCTACTTGTAAGTAAGGCTGGATTGCTATAGGTTCAGTAGTGATTTTGCCAGTTGCCAGCCCTTTCCATTTTCTTTGGCTACTGAAAAATGCTTTTGTTTTTAAGATGGATTCTGAAAGCTGAGCCAAAGAACTGCCAGAGTTAATTTGTGTTGCTTTTTTCTGAGCATATTCTCTGGGCTGCTGTTAGTACTGGTGTCTATACCTGGTAGAACATTAGAATGCTGCTGTGTGACCACTGGGATTTCTCGTAGGAACTGCTGGCCTCAGCCTATGACAATGATGTTGATGATGATGATGAACCTCTATATTACTTGCCTCACTGACACCTTGGGACTCTTTGGAGGTTATGTTACTGGAGCAATCCTATTGACACTCAGGAAACCTTTTCTTTCAGTAATTCAGATATGCTCATGTCACCTCCCTGCATAAAACCTTTCCATGACTTCTTGTTATTCCTAAGGACGAAGCCTAGGTCTATAGCATTGTCTTCAAATCCCATCGTCCCCTGGTTACTGCTGATCTCCCCAGATTCATCTCTCTCTCTCTCTCTCTCTCTCTCTCTCTCTCTCTCTCTCTCTCTCTCTCTCCCTCTCTCCCTCTCTCCCTCTCTCCCCCTCTCCCCCCCTCTCTCTCTCCCCTCGTCCCCCCTCACTCCCTCCCTCTCCCCTCCTTTCTCATTCTCTCATTGCTCTAGTCACATGGTGATCTTTCCTTTCTTAAACCTCCATGCTCCCTCCCGGTGCAGCTCCTCCCAAGAGACTCCTCTCCCTTTGAATGGATGTATTTCCGAGGGTGAGGTATGGTGTAGCATGCCCCGTATGCCTGCTGTGGCAGAAGAAAAGAATCAGATGTCTCTCAAAATAATTTTAAATATCTGATTTCCCTTTCCTGAGTTGAAAGAGGCATTAATAATACTAGCCACCAAGTTTCTTATTGTATTCTCCATAAATAGAATTTGAAGTGTGGAGATTTTGAAGGTCTTTGGTGACTGGTTCCCAGCTGACTCCCCAACTGTTAAAGAACTTGGAGGTATTTTTCCATTTTAAAACTCCCAGTCATATGGTTTTGTGCTCTTTAGACAGAAAGGTGCGTCTTTTCCAGGAATTCCTGATCACTAGAAACTAATTTATAACAAAGTTACAGCTAATGGCCCCCTGTGTGGGCCTTGCAGCATCCACCTCAGTGGAGGGGCCTTCAGTTGTTTGGAAATCCACACCACCTGTACGTAAGCAAGCACCATTATTTCTATAATGGCTATTAAATGACCAAGAGCTCAGGATCAGTGTCTTCTGGCGTCAGACATTCAGGCATCTGTGTTTGTGGCTTCAGGCTCCTTCTTAACCTCCTGCCCAGAGCTTCTCAAGCACAGGTGGTAGGTAGTCTTTAAGCAGGACCTGTTCTTGCTCAGGCTGTGTTCTGTGAACTTCTGTTAAGGAATTGGACTATTTGGACATTTACTGAAGGAGCACCTAGGTACGCTGTAGCCTGGAGAAATCAGGGTGCTACTTTTGGGGCACAGAATATGTAACAGGCAACAGTACGGTCTAATTGAATTGTTGAGATCACATTTGTGGAAAATCAAAATCATAATTCCACTTTCCCCAGATTTTTCCCCCTATCATTTACAGGGAGAGATGATGAAAGAAGGCATAGATGAAAAATAGTTTTAGTGATTTTAGACCTTTCGAAAACATTTTTCACAGAATAAGTGACAGACCTATTACACTCTTAAGCTTTGAGCTTTAATAGAACTTTTCTAGAAGATTGTGAAACCTGCATTAAAATTAAGCTCGGCAATGCTGACAGAGTTCTAATTTGAAGGGAAATAATGTGAAGGGTAAGTAAAGAGGTCCTTCCTCACTCCATTTTCAAGTTGGCCTTTTCACAGTCAATTTCATGGTAGCAGAGCCATTCTTATTAAAGATGACATGAAGAACAAATAAAAAAAAAGTAGCCATTAATTTCTTGTTGTCATCTAGCGTTTGCACAACTGTCTCCATCATGGATTCTTTTTTTTGGAGAAAGACAATGTAAACTCTGATATTTGCATAATTATATATATATTTTTTTTAAAAATTATTCATGTATACATTTCATGTATAGGCATACTCATCCTCACAGGTGTAAACTCTTTCTAATTCTTGCAAATAGTTAGTAAGACACCCAATTTATGGCATCTATGGCTAAAATCTCCCATTTATTAGGTGGATGCAAAAGTAATTGCGGTTTTTGCAATTATTTTTTAACCTTTTAAACCACAATTACTTTTGCACCCACCTAATAAGTCAAGTAATGAAATTCACACAGACAAGTTCTGTTTGGTCCCTAGAAAGACAAATTCTCGGCTCTGGCACTTAATCCATTGCTCCATGATGGTGCCTTTCCCGGAGTCCGCTGGAAGGGATGAGTTCCTGTGAGGACTGTAGCTGACTTTTCCTTACCATAACCCTGAGGATACTTTCTCAACACTCCGGGGTTTAAAAACCTAAAGGAGTGTGAAGAAGCAGTTTACAATAATATTCCCCCATTTTGTTATTGTAGCTTTGAAACTTATCAGTCATTCCCATTGTGAAACTTATTTAATTTCTATACTCTTCATGTAGAGCCTACTTACAATCTTACCTTTGTAAAATATTTTGTATGCAAAGGCTTAGTATGCAAAGGCATCTGGGAGGGTATTCTTTTGAATGAGGAAAACTATTCTGAAATGAACAAGTTCAGAAGGAATCCACAAGATATTGGGGAAACTTAGTAAGCTAGGATTCTTGGATCCTGGCAACCTAGATTTCCCTGCTTGTTGCAGAAAACTGCTTCCCCACAGTTGGAGACAAATCTGAGCATCTGGAGTGGGAATGAGGAAATGCTGTTGAGGGACAAAGTAAACATCAGGGTGATTTAGACAAAGTGCGTGTGTCTTAACTTGTACATTTAATCAGTCCTGGGAGGAGAAGAGTAGATGAGTTTGTTCATTTATAAAAAGCACAAAAGAGGTGGAATGTGCATCATAGGTCCTATTTTTAGGTGGGTTATTTTTTGTTTTTTTTGTTTGTTTGTTTTTCTCGGCTGGTTGGAATAAAGTTAGTCATAATTTATTTACCAATATGATTTTACCAAGGTGAACTCTACAGCTTAGAATCTGGCAGTTTATCAGGATGGGTATTTATGAACCAAGCAATCCTGCTTTTCTGCTTTGTTTAAGGTGCAGGGAAAGGGAAGCCCTTAGAGGGAACACCTGGCATGATGTTTGGTTGCAGACATATGGGCTTCCTGATGAATACTCCCCCACAGTGAGTGTTTTCAAAGCAATGAAGGATATTGGCAAGAAAACGAAAATACAATGGCCTGCACCTGATACTTTACACACATTATCTCCGTTAATTCGGACAAGGCCCTTTGAGGTAGTTGGTGTTATCACCATTTTAGTGAGGAGGTAACTGCAGTTGGGAAAATGAGCAACTTTCTCCACATCTCATAGCCTCATTCAAGACTGGACCCAATCCCAAAGCCCTTGTTCTCTTAGTTACTATAGGCCAACTTCCTGAAAATGAGTCATGTCAGAAACTCAATAGATCAGTGTTTATCATTTTTTTTAAAACAAAACAAAAGTATCGATTGGTAAACATGGGAAAAAGTCATTACAAAAATTCATTCTTGGAAATTTATTTCTTAATGAATTTCAACCATTGCAAAAGTTACATTAATAGTGAGTATATTATGTGTTATGTGTATATATCATCCATCCATATATGAAAGGGACATTGAGGTTTTAAAACGTCATTTAAAAACAAAGGGGAAGATAATTTTTTTCTGATATCTCCTGATAATCATGTCATTTTAAAATTTACTTTGTATATAATAAGTGATAGAATATTTATGCTAGACCCTAGAAGGATTTCAATTATGCTACACAACTTCAGTTATCCTATAAATACAGAGAAAGTGTGTAAAATTATTCATACTTTTTTATGGAATTAAATGAATTCTGTTTTCCCAGTTGACTGGATGGGGTCCAATGGGTAAACACTGCATTCCATATTTGCAAAGAACTTTTTAAGTACTCTGGTTTTTTGTGCAAACAGAGATAAATCAAAGTTGCTTTGGAGGATGGATTTGTTTGTTTTATTTTTTTGAAAGGAATTAAATCTATAAGTAAATCTAACACAAACATAGCCCAGATTTAAAGTCATGAAAGAAACATTAAAATTCAAGGACTTTAATTCCAGAGAATTCTGAATTCTTACAAATTTCAACTCTCTTTTTGGTTATATGTACCCTGAACTCTGTATACTTAGAAGTGGCACTGTTGGTGAGAATTATGTCCTGGTGTTGGAGGCAGGGCGAGTTTGGGGAAATGAGAGATTTTTGTTATTATTGTTAATCTCTGTTCCAATATTGCCTGGATAATAATATGAAAACATACTGCAAGACAATCCAACAAGTGAGTGTGAAAAGAAGCTAAACCCTCACTAATAAGCTATTATTGTCTTACATTCGTGAATATTATTATAAATGGAATTAAGCCAGACTTCTTTCCTCCCTCCCCCCTCTCTCCTTTCCTTTTCCCTCCCTCCTTCCTTTGTTCTCCTCCTTTCCTTCTCTTTTTTTGGTAAATAAATACATTCAGATGTAAGAAGTGTAGTCAATAGCTTAAGGGTAAAGTTAGGTCCAAACAACATATAATCAAAATGTCTTTAGAAACTTAACCCAGTACATTTTGCTATGTTAAAAATATCCAATTCATATTTTGATTCATTTCAGACACTTGTCCCACCAGGTGAAAGGTGTGCTAAGTACGTAGTACTAGTAATTAGACCACCAGGTAAAATAAAAAATTGCATATTAGACTTATAGAATTAGCCCAGATCAGGTTTTGTGGCACATAAAAATTAGCTTTTTGTATTAAACAAGAAGTAAGACAAATTAAATCCACAAGTACGTACTACCCAAACATAGTCAAGATTTAAAGTAATAAAAGAAACATTATAATTCAAGGACTTTGATTCCAGAGAATTCTGAATTCTTGCAAATTTCAACTCTATTTTGGTTATAGGTACCCTGAACTCTGTATACGTAGAAGTAGCACTTGGAGTCTCTTCTAGAAAACATTTGTTGTTTATTTAGCTCAGCTTAAGTATGTATTGTCTCCCTAAAACAGTTTACCTAGTCTTCACTCGTGCTGATCCGAGCTCAGAGTCTCAGAATTCTAACAACTAGTTTAATTGGACTCTCAACCACTAAACAATTTTTACTTCAATTTAAAGCTCTCTAATATAATTGAACAAGAGATGCCCTGCTTGGTTAAAACAATCAAGCTTTTCAGAAATATATTTATTTCTTCTTTCTGCTGTCTCTAGTTTTTGTTCTTGGTAGTCCTTGTTCAATTGCTCTGGCATCGCAAAGTATATGATTTGCTTCTTTAAATAGTTCTTTTCTATATACATTTCACAATAATTTGATTATACTATACTACGTCATATTATACTATTTACTTAAAAAAATAATCCAGATAGCCAAGCAGAGGTTTCATTTCAGAGGTTCTTGTAAATTGTCAATAAAGAAATAAAGTAAAAATGACTTTTATTTTTAGACTATGTTTTAATCTTGTAATAGTTTAATTTCCTTCTTTGGGCCACGTAAGGACTATTTGGAGAGACCCTAGCCCACTCCATTGGTAACCTCCTGTACCAGTGCACTCGACTTTTCTGACGAGTGTCTGGCCTTTATCCATCCTAAGATCCTTAAAGTCAAATGAAGACAGAATTATTCAAAGCAAGTTTTGGAATTAACAATCATACAATAATATGATAGAGTACTCCTGAAGTACTTTAGGACTCAGTGGCTGACATTGTTTTGTGTTTTTTTTTCCCCCCCTGATTTTTGTCTGTTTGTTTCCTGAGCCACATGTTTGACTTACCTTTTTTAAGCCCTGGATGTTTGCTCTCTGGAAATCACAGCATCCATCAATCCTCCTTTCAATATTAGCTTTGCCACCAATCTCCATGATGTCCATGTTTCTGTATATCTCACTATTTTGGTTTACCAACCTGCCTGTGTTCCTTTCCTGGTCTCACCTGGCTCATCTGTGGCTGCCACCTACACCTGTTAATTTGATCTCTTCGAAGTTAGTTGAAGTTGAAGGCAATAAAATAAAAGAGTAGTGCTTTGGGATGCCAGGAAACGACAGTATAGACTAGAGGAGTAAGTGACCCTGTAACTGAATGGGATGTTGATGAAAGAGCCAGAATGCAAACCAGGAAATAAGTCATAATAGCCTCACAGGCACATAGGGACTGGCCTGAAGTTTGTGTGCAGCTGAGGATCTGTGGTTAAGACAAAAATAAATCACTGAATGAACCACTTTGGCATATCATTTTAGCTAAAGATTTTGATACACAAGGAAAAAGCCATAACTTGGCTGAGGTCAAAAAACCATAACAGCTGAGGTCAAAAATAAATTCATAATCATTGAGAACTAATAACATCATAAGCCAAAAATTGAGGCATAGGTGACATCTTTATATGAGTTTCAAATAGGTTTTTAAAAATATATAGCTTTTCCAAATTATTTTGTTATACATGAATAAAAAGCATCCATTTATAAAAAAATATTTAAAAAATGGGAAAGAAATATTGTAATGCCATTTTCCAAATATACCTACTGTCAGCATTTGAAGATTTTCCACAGAGCATTTGTCTATTTGTGTGAAACTTTTACCTAATTGTGCTCATGGTGTATACACAGTTTGTAATGTTGTGTTAATGTATCATTACATCTTTCTGTGTTATTTCATATTAAAACTTTCCAAACTCCTCCTTGCTGTCTTATGATACCATCATTTACTTCTCTACTTGAGTTTTAAGGACTCAGTTTTGTGAGACCGGGGGCGGGGTAGATAGAAAAAGGAAGAACATTAGAATGAAGGAAACTCATCCTCCACCTACTCATGTACACTTGCTGTGAATTCAGAGTAGGTGCTAATCAGATTATGCTCAGACAGTGAAAAATGATTAGTGTCACGGAAAGATACTGGAGAGGAATGAGACCGGTTTACATCTCTAGAAAGAAAGTTTGTGGGTTGGTCTTAAGCAAATTTTCCACATTGGGGTTTTGTATGTATAAAGATGGTTCCGCAGATACTCTGCTTTTTCTTTTTTCTTTTTTTTTTCTTGATAGGAGAAGAAATTAAGTTGGACACTTCCTAATTTGAGTCTAACATTTTTTAAACCAATATTTTTTCTACTGTCTTCATATCCAATATATGAAATTTGAGTTGCCTCTCTACTCAATAATATCAACTCTTGGCACTTCTGACGCATGTCAGAGAATTCATCCATGAATTTATTTTGTCTAGAAATTGTTGAAAGTTTCCTGAAACATTTTGATGCTTGACAGAGACAGGTTAGGGCTCAGTGTTAGTTATCCATTTTTTTTTTTAATTTTTTTTTTAAGTCTTCACAAATTCTGTTACCAATGTGTAACATGTCTGGACTATGTCACATTCCATAAAAATGATGAAATGCTTTTAAATAACTCTTCTCTAATTTTTATAAGAATTGTATTCAGATAAATTGTTTGTTATATTTTCCCAAATTTTTATATCCATGTGATAAGTTCCTTCTAAGATTTAGTACCGGGATAGCATTTGTCACGTCTCCTGATAAATACTTTCGTTACTCACATATTGAGAACTACATTTCTCTTATTGCCTTTGTTGAGAGAAATTTAGTTCTAAATCTAATGCTCAGTTGGAATAACTTTAGTGCCAGGAATCCTGTTCTGCATTTTTTTCTCCTCTGGAAAACTTAATTTTGATATTTTAATTTTTCTTCATCTTGTTTCATTTGTGTTTTGATATCATAAATTGTCCCCAGTCTTTTGTGGATATAGGCATGGCATAAATCAAATACATATGTAAACGTTCATATCAGAGGATTAGTGTCTAACATAATTGTGAAAGCCAAGGTATTCATTTGGAATTATCATTGAAGTAGCAGTTATAATTTGGAAAGAACATTTTTTTGTGAAGTCGTTGAGACTTTAATTTGTATGGGCACCATAATGTTTCCTCATGTTAATGGTTTTCAGTCTTTTCTTTTTATTCCAACTCACAAAAGATGACTGACTTACTCTGATATTTAAGAACAAGTTGATATACTCAGTTATTAGTGTTGTAAATAGTTAAAACTCGATATGAGTGAGCCACATACCCACATTTTCCGTACTGAGTAAAAATTAGGCAAATTAAATATAGACCAACTAAGTGGTCTATATTTAGAATAAAGGAAACTCAACCTCAACTAAGTGGTTTTAGATTTTTGAAATCATTGAGTCACACATGCATGATTTTTGTCCTATTCTGGTTCTGGCAATGTCTTCCCCCCCTTTATGTTGTTTGGTCTTTGAGGAGTAATGAGACAAGACCATTTTATAAGAGTAAAACAAGTCCAGTTTGAACTCCTACTACACTTTGTTTGCATTGAGAAAATAGCAAACAAAGTGTAGTAGTGTTCTAACTGGACAGAAAAATCAACATAAAATTTTCCATTGAATGTTCACAGGTAAGAACTGAGATAAGAACATTCTAGGCAAAGGGACAGCTTAAGCAAAAGAAGAGAGGTGAGAAAATTCAGTCAGTCGATGATGTCTTTAGAGTGTCACCCTTGGTCTTTTCTGCCATTCTTCCCTGTCTGCAATGGCTGCTGATACATTTCTCCCCACCCTCAGCCTTCCCGATTCCTACTTTAATATTTCTCCCTGGAAATTCCAAAGTGAGTAATCTGATCTTAATTTGGTAGGCAATAGGAAGATATTAAAAGTTTTTGAGAGGGTGTCAGGATTTTAGCTATGCATTTCTAGAGTTAATCTACCAGGAATGTGTAGAAAGGATTGGTGTGTGGAGAAAAGAGGAGACAAAGGCAGGAGGGCCAGTCATCAAGGTTCAAAACCATTCCATTCCTGAAAATCTCAAGATTGAAAGCCTTAAGTTTGACCATTCTTTAGTGATATCTCAGCAATTGGATGAAGGATGAGAAAGAAGAGATGAAAGAGGAAGCAGATAGGTTCTATAAACACTAGACAGTAAACTTTATGCTAATTCAGGGGTACGATTCTAGAACACTAATAAAGAATTGATAGCCAGGGGATGCTGTATTTGTAGGAACCATCACGAATTATCTAGCTCATCATCCCTTTTTTGGATGAGTTTACCAGGATGGTAGATGAAGAAAATGCAGTAGGCACCATGAATTAAATTGTGATGGTGCATTTAACAATGTCTGTGTCATTGTAGGTAAGATAGAACAATTTAGGCCGAATATGAGGGTAGTCTCATAGTATACTACTCTAAACACAGCTTTTAAAATCTCCAACAAAAGAGACTAATAGCTTGCTACAATAAACCAATATAACTTGCCCTGGACTTCACCCCTTGAATAAATTCTTAACACTCTGTTTTAATAAGTTATATAGCAAAAGAAAAAAAAAATCAATTAACTGCTTCCTTTGGGAACCAAGAACCTTTCAATTAAATGTAGCTAGTCCTGCAAACATTTGTGGAAGTGCTGATCAAGGTTAAGCTGACAGCACAAACCCTCAGTTTTAGTCAAATTTTCCTAAGTCCTTAGGCCTTCAAAAATGGCCCAAAGGGAGACCCATTAAATGTTCAGATCAGCTGATGAACTCCTAGGCCTTTGTCATTTGGAAAAAGGGGATTGTCCCTTAGGACAAATGATTCCTGTCCATAGGTAGCTTCTGTGTCACTGGGAAAGGGGTTCCTTCCAGAAGGAAGGAGCCAAGAGAGTCAAGGTCCTTGCTTCCCAGGGAAGAGAACAAACAGGAAGAAAGGGAGGTTTCTCTCTTTATTCTCTCCACTTATTAATCATCAAAAAGAGAGAAGCTGGGTTATCTGAAAAGTCACTTTCATCTTATTAAAAGAGAGCAAAATAGACTGCGTGAGAATGCATTTCACTCTTTCCATTGCCTGCAAGAAAAGATTAATTGAACAAATTTGCTGTACCAAGTTTAGTGAAGTTTTCCCTGAGGAAGAAATAAACCATGACAACAGTGTTGTAAAAGACAGACTCTGTAATGTACAGTCCATTAACAATAAGGGAAATAATTAGTTTTTTTCAGTAATGACTGATGAATTATTTTAACTTGTTTATAAGCTTCAAGCCTATATCAACAAAGCAGAGTTTTCTCAAATATGAGGGCAATGAAAATAAAATCCTGTATTTTTTTCATTTTTAATTTCAGCATTCGGATATTTGCCCCAATTATTAAATTTTCTTGATCCTATGCAATAATTTCCATAAACACTCATCAGATGACAGGATTATCATACAAATAAAAAAATAAAAGTTATGAAAAATATTATAAAATTAAATTTTTCTGCAATATTTTTAGCTAACTTTCATTCATAAAGAAAATTAAACCAAATATAACATCTAACTTTCCTGAACATTAATCATAGCTAAATCAGTAATAACTTGCTTAAGGAAGGACTTTAGACACTGGAATGGTTCTATGAAACGTGATTATCTTACTTGAGGATCCTTCAGTAGAGAAAAGACAATATTTTGTTTTTTACTCTTAATTGCTGGAGGTAATGATTCACTAAATTCTGACTTGGGCTTATTAATGCATGGGTCTAGATGCATTTCATCATTGAACTCCAGTGACAAGAATATCTAGAGGACTGAAATTGAAGATCCCACTTTTATATGTAAAGGGAGATCGTGATAATTATGCATAAATAATTGTGTTCACAAGGTAAAATCGATCACTTTATCTCTCTGCCTTCTTAGTTATATTCTAACTGAAAAAGTGCCATCCTATGGAATAAGAAGTTGATTCTTTCTCAGATAAATTCTAGTTTTTTGAACGTTGAATTTTCCATTTTCTTTTTTTAATTTCTGGAAGAGTTAAGAAAGTGTGGAATCAAACTATGACACCTCATTAGACAAGAAGATACCTGAAGGATCAAAGGTTTTCTCTGGGTACCTGAGAGACTTTTTGTTTGTGATAATAAGCTGGTAAACTGATGATAATGTCAGACTTTGAGACTGTGGGTAACTGCTTTTCTTCATATAGAGAATATTTACCTGACTTATTGGAAAAGTCAATGATGACTGCTTATTTTTACTCCTATACCGAAAATGTTTAATATGTGCATGTTTAATATCTGTAGATAAAATAAATGGCTGTGAGTTGTCAAAGGAGTTCAAATTTCCAAAGTAGTTTAGAAGCTTAGATATCCTACTAGATCATCACATATTATAGGAAGAATTATTATTCTTCAACAGTAAGTATATTTCATAATCTTTATATGAAAAGATCAGAAACATTTTATAATATTGTTTATGATTTCTTGACGAAGGAGCCATTTGACTGGCTTACTGGTTGCTGGGGTTTGTCTTGAGACAGATGGAGTTTTCACTGCATTACTGAGTAAAGACAGTGTACATATTTCAAAGGTGTTAGGAAATTGCCTGCTAATTGCAAGGGAAGGAAGAGCCTTTATAGTAGCAAAGTAGCAGTCACAGCTTTATATAAAGCATTAGAATTAGCATTACTAATAATGAGACAACCTGACATCTTATGACTCTTGATGTGATGCAATGTGAAGTACACAACATAATCTGTGAAGTGTTCTTGTCAACAATGTTAAACTTCAATCTCATGAAGCCTTTGACATGATTTTCAGTTTTATGGGAAACACAAGGATATAGGAAGAAGTTAAATGACACTACAATGAAACAATCAAACAATTAGACACGATAATACGGGCATTCAATAAGAAAACTATCCTGGTCACTTTAAAAGATTAATGTAATTAAAAAAATGTTCAGGGGGCTGTTTAAGGTTAAAGAAACTAAAGAAACATAATAGCCAAATTAAATCGTTATTAGTTATTTATTGTGGTATAAGATATTACACCAAAACTTGGTAGTTTAAAACAACAAACATTTATCATCTCACAGTTTCTTTGGGTGAGAAATCTGGATACGGCTTAGCTAGGTGCCTCTGGCTAATGGTCTTTTGTGAGGTTGCAATCAAGCTGTTGACTAGGCTGCAGTCTCATCTGAAGGCTCATCTGGAGAAGGGAGATTATCAGGAAAAGCTGCTGAGCTCACTCAACGTTCCTTGCTGTATGGATGTTTCCACACAATTGCTTCACAACATGGCAGCTGGCTTTTCTCAGGGGAAATGATTCCAGAAAGAGCAGAGAATGCCCAAGATGAAATCCACAATCTTTTTTGTAACTTAATCTCAAAAATGACACCCTATCACTTCTCCTGTATTGTTGACTTTAGAAACATTTCAGTAAGTCCAGCTCACACTCAAGGGGCTAAGGTGACAGGATTACACAAGGACGTAAAGGCCAGGAGGCAGAAACCATTGGGGTCTCCCTTGGAGTCTACTGACCACAATTGCATAAAGCCTAGTTTATTTCAGTTACATTAAAAACAAAAATTCTATTAAAGGTATTTTAGGGACATTCAGGAATATTTGAATATGAATTTGATACTAAGTGATATTAAAAAATTATTGTTAATCACATCATTAACACCTAAGAATATTACGTAAAATATACATGTTCTTAGAAGATGCAGGCTTGAGTATTTAGGTGTAAAACGTTATGATCTCTGTAATTTATTTTCTAATTATATACACACATACACATAAAACATATACTTACACATACATTTGTATATATAAATGCATATATGGATAGCAAAATCGATGAAGTAATAGCAATGATTGAATCTAGGTTGTGGGTATATGGATGTTCATTATCCTATTTCAACTTTTCAGTCTGTTTGGAATATTTTGTAATAAAACATTGGGTAAAATGATGTGTTAGGTCAGCTTTACTTTTGTCCTGTTCCAAAAATTCCAAGAAAGGTTGCACAGAGCCGCACGGACTTCTCAAACTTGTAATGGCTGTTCAAGATATTACAGTAAAAAACTCATAATGTTGATAAACACAGCTTTCCCCAGGTCTACTTCCATTGTGCAATACCTATTATATTTTTTAATACCTATGATTACATGGTATCCACTTTGGGAAAGTGTGAATAGATTTTCTGGGAGAGTGTGGGCTGGGGATGTTCACTGCAGGGGATTTGATGACTTTTATGATACCCAGTTAAGCTATGATTTTCTACTCTTTTTATATTCCCCTTAGGATTTTTAGTAGCTTTTCATTGGCAGATTTTCATGTTCCTTCCATATAACTTCTCTTCTACCTAAATATTTCTTTACCCTCTCCATCCTTCACATTATGTTCAAACCCTGTTGGATAGTGAGTCTTCAGTAGGATTTGCATCTACTGATCAGCTATATCTTCACTAGAACTACTTTTGGAGCCGTCTGACACTTCTCCACAGTGCATAATGTTCTGAGATGTTAGCGATGCCATGCTTTCTTTAATCATATATAATGCTCTCTAAATTTTATCTCAGGACATAAATGCACATTCATTAATATTAGGAAGTTAGAGTATTTATTCTTTCTGCTCTTGTTGTAATATAACGGTGATTGCCATAGTGTAATCATTTATTAAATTGTTTTTAGTAATGTTTAAAAAGCTGTTTGTGATAACATCAATGCTTTCAACCGGGAGGGCATAGCCCCAGGAATAATGATTATACCTGTGTTAAAATTTTCTGCCTTTTTTACCCTACTAATTTCATTGGCTAGCCTGTATAGCATTTAAACTATTATTGATGGAAAGTTTGTTTTTTTCAGACGACTATATCTTCTCCCAACACTATATTGGTTGTCAAAATGAACATCACTGATAGAACTTAATGCAGACGGATATGGGCCAATTCCTTTTGTTCTTAGGGATATTTGAGAGGAACAAGGACTGATTTTTTAGGTATCATGTATTCTACTGTGAAATCTAGGGTACTTTCATAGTTTAACCCTAAGACCAGGACATTTCAAATAATATGTCCCTTAAAAAATGTTTTTCTGATAGCAAAATCCTTATATATTTATAGTAGACAATGGAAAAACTACAAGTAAGCATAAATGATAAATAAAATCCAGTTTAACTCTACCATCCAGAAAAAATCACTGGTAACATTTTGGTCTATTTTAAACCATCCTTGCTCCACCTGCCAAGAGTGTGTATATGAAGTAAGGTGAAAATGTTTGTATATAAGGGGAGAACAAAAAAAATAAACACCAAAAAAAGGAAGAATAAAAGAAACCTGAGGGCCGGCCTGGTAGCTCAGGCGGTAAGAGTTCCATGACCCTAACTCCGAAGGCTGCCGGTTCGATTCCCACATGGGCCAGTGGGCTCTGAACCATAAGGTTGCCAGTTCAATTCCTCGAGTCCCACAAGGGATGGTAGGCAGCGCCCCCTGCAATTAAGATTGAACACGGCACCTTGAGCTGAGCTGCCACTGAGCTCCTGGATGGCTCAGTTGATTGGAGTGCGTCCTCTCAACCACAGGGTTGCCGATTCAACTCCCACAAGGGATGGTGGGCTGCACCCCCTGCAACTAGCAACGACAACTGGACCTGGAGCTGAGCTGTGCCCTCCACAACTAAGACTGAAAGGACAACAACTTGACTTGGAAAAAAGTCCTGGAAGTACACTCTGTTCCCCAATGGAGTCCTGTTCCCCTTCCCCAATAGAATCTTTAGAAACCTGAGTGTAGGAAGGCCATCTAGAACTGGTATGGAGGCTCCATAAATTTTTCAAAATCCCAAGTTACTCCTAGCCCATTGCTATATATACCATCCTGAGAGTACTCTGCGTTTCTAGGGTACCTTATTCTCATTAGTCTAAAATGGCTGGTCTAGTTTACCTTTCATCTCTCTGTTGTAGCCAGTAGGATATAGGAAGAGAACTGAATGGAGGGCCCCTCTCTGATCTTAAAAGAGACTTCCTGGAAATTCCATATGGAAGAATCTATATACTTCTATCTAATTAGCCAGATTTTAGTCACCTAGTTGCAAGGGTAGCTGGGTGCAAAGTAGGAGTCTTAGAGAGAGAAAATACAAGAGTAAATGAAAGGAAATATAAGAACTTATATTGGCATGAATTATTTCTTGATGGTGGGATAATGGGTGACTTAATTATATAGATATAGATATAGATATATGTATATGAGTTTTCTATAGTAAACTTACAAATAGTTACTTCCTTTAAAATAACTGAATATATCAGGCATTTTTCATTTGCTTTGAAATCATTAACTACAGTTGACCCTTGGACAATGCAGGGGTTAGGGGCACCGAACTCCTGCACAGTCCAAAATCTGAGTTTAACTTTTGACTTTCCCAAGACTTAACCACTAATACCCTACTGTTGACCGGAAGCTTTACTGATAACATAAAGGATTGATTAACACATATTTTGTATGTTATATGTATTATATACTCTCTTCTTACAATAAAGTAAGCTAGAGAAAAGAAATTGTTATTAAATAAATCAGAAGGAAGAGAAAATACATTTATCACGTGTATTGGGGAAAAAAACAAACAAACATATAAGTGACCCATGCTTTTCAAAGTTCAACGTTCCTTCCTTCCTTCCTTCCTTCCTTCCTTCCTTCCTTCCTTCCTTCCTTCCTTCCTTCCTTCCTTCCTTCCTTTCTTTTTTTGAGAAAAACCTATGTAGAAATAATACTGATACTGTCATTTTGAAGAGAAGTGAAATGATTCTTCAGAGAGGCTACAAAATTGTCCCGTACCACAAAGTTTATGAGTGATGGAAACAGTTAAACATTTGAAAAGATGTTGTTTTCATTTAGTGCTTATTGCACAAAGCCACAGTTGCTCCCTCAAAGGAGGAGAACTGATGTTTATTAAGCACCTCGATGAGCCTCGTGCACACAATATACACATAAGATTCCCAGTCTACTTAATCATTTAAACCAAAGGTCAGCAAACGTTTTCTGTAAAGAGCCAGATTGTTAATATTTTAGCCTTTGTGGGCCAAGATGCAAAATCAGGAATATTATTTAGGGACTTATGTAACCAAAAAGAAAACGAAATGTTTTTTTCTCCACCATTTAAAAATGTACAAAGCATTCTCAACTCGTGGGAGGTACAAATCAGGTAGCAGGTCCTTGCCTGCCGACCTCTGTGCTACAGAGCCCATTGAAATATGCAGTGTTTTGCTGTTTCTGCTGATGAGCAAATAGTGACTTAGCGTGCTGGCCTATGTTCACAAAACTAGTAAATAACAGGACTGGGACTGGGCCCATGTTTACGTGACCCCAAAAACGACGCCATTTCTACTTGGCGACGCTGTAGAACATGTAAACGCTTAGTTTGAAATACAGATTTTCTAGTGGAAGAAAATGTCTTCTTGAAGGGAAGAGAATTTCCAGACCCTGCCAGAATCATGTGGTTTGAATTCAGGCACGTTCGTTTCACCCGATGCCATGATGTACTTCAAGCAAGCTGACAACCCATTTAGTAAAACATGAATAAGCGCTTGAAAGTGCGAGGCTATGTCTAGGTACAGCATTCATTTCACTTCAAATCAAACTGGTCTTGCCCATTAGTATTAGAGCTGGTTGAAATCTTTGTGTTCAAAGGGGGTGGGGGGGAAAGGAACGATGATATTTTAGTTTTATTTGAAAGTAAAGATTTCGAGAGATTATAAGTAATGTTTTTTCCCCATCCTACTTAAATGATATGGTAATTGCCTCTTTAAGGAAAAGGCTGTGAAATCTAGATTGTTATCCAAGGGATAAACATTGAATGCAGTGTTCAGTGACATTCCAATCTGGTCCTGCCAGGAGGACCTGACTTGCTGAGCCTTGTACTGAAGACCAAACGACAGATGGCATTGGAACTGACAAAGAAGGGCCTTTCAGGATGGTGTTTCATGAATTGAGCATGAAGAGTGGGGTAACTGAGTGGCTTCAAAGGTCGTTGATTCTCAGTGGCTACAGGTTTGAAGAACCTCGGTAGGGATAGAGTCACTGAGTGTCTATTAATCATAGCCTCCCTCTGTTGAGTTGTATGGCTTGCCAAGCTTATTACATAACTAGTTGTGAAATTCTCCTTTTTACAATAACCCTGGTAGGTGTGTATTATTCCAACTTTATAGATGAGGAAATTGACGCTCAAAAGATGATCATTTCCAAGGTCATGCGGTTGTAGGTGGTAGAACTGCATTCATAGTCATTACCTCATGGCTCATATCCTTTCCTCTGTACCATACTGCTGCTTATACTAGTTAATGCTACCCCAGAGGGTAGTGTTGGAAGGGTGCACAGAGCATTTATTTGACTGCTTTACCGTAATTTTGCTTCTGAGATAGACATGGCATTTCTGGTTGGACTGGAACCAGAATTAATAGCTCACTTGTGGTTTCTATCTCATTGAATATATTTGGGAAATACTGTGAATTTTTTAATTTGAAGATCATATATTAAGTTGCTGAAAAGCTACTGAGAAAATGAGCTCTTTCTTACTTTTATGCTATTGAGACTTGATGCCAAACCACACTGAAAGGGAAGTAGGTTAATATATATATTTTTCCAGTTAACATGATTAAACAGCGTAGTTCAAATATAAAGACTGTCAAAAGGAGCTCTACAGAAATGCTTTGCTGGGAGAGTAGAGCTTGCTTTGAGGTGGACCTTTACAAAGTTCTTCTAAATAAAACATTTAGAACAAATTTCTCAAGTTTTTTGGTTAAAGAGATTAAATAGCATGCTCTATTGGGCATCGAGGAATATGAGTGGAAATATGAACAGCATTTTATTCGTTCAAGGACTTTTATGTTCTGAAGCTATTTATCTTTCCAGCCTCACCTCTTGCTGTTTGCTACCACAGATTTTTTTTATTCCTGCCATAAATTTTATTTCCTCAAATGCACACGTTTCTTTGTTTTCGTCTGACTTTGCCCTGCTCTTGCTGTTGCAAAGTACAACCTTACTCCCTTTCCATTGAGCCAATGCCCACTGGTTCTTCATCTATCCGGGACCGCCCCCCTCCCACCCAAAGCTTGAGTGGGGTCCTGTCCTCCAGGAACTTAGCACCTACATTAATTTATCTCTTCAATATCATTTGCCCCAATGTCCTAGCATTCGCTTAATGATTTTCCCGGTGGACTATGAATTTCTTGTGGGCCAAGTCCATTATTTTGTCTCCATAACCCAATGTCTGGTATCTAGCACTCTGCTAATACTTATTAGATAATTCATGTATTAAGGTTTGTTTAATTTTCCTAATAATGTGTTTCATTTTTAATTTGCCTGACTTTCTGATTTTAGACAAACTTTTAAATATCAGACTGTTATAGAGGAAGGAAATTCACTGCATCAATTGTTCAGGCTTTGCCTACTTCACTGCTATGGACTTCTCTCAGAAAATTTGAGAACCAGTTTACTTGAACTCTCTTTGTGGTCGATATTAATATAAATTATTAAAAACAGTAATAGTTAAAGACATTTATTAGTAAAAAATAGATTGAGATGTGATGGAATGTATAGCTAATGATTAGGACTATTAAGACAAATATTTAAAATATAATCTAAGGTTATAGCCAAATTTTAATAATATACATGCTCATATACAGTGACTTAAAGATTTTCCTTTTTTTCTGGACAAAAAGTTTTTTTGTGTGTGTTTTTTTATTGGTTATTTTGTGTTTGGTTTAGTTCTCCAGAGTAAGAAAGCATAATAAAATAGTTTAGTTATATATCATTACATATTGTTTTCTCACATCTCTGTAAATAAATGGAAAGATGGTTAAAAGCCATATAAGAAAAGACAGAAAATCTAAACATGAGTAATCTCCTATACCACCTTTGCACAGTTTTAGCAGTATCTAGAGGAAGATGTTTTCTAAGACACAATCAGATCTCCAGTATTGAATCTTAAAGGAAGCCTCCTTCTTTAAGTCAAAGACAGAAATAGTTTTCCGTTGAAGGTATCCTGCAGCTGTAAATCACCAGCCTCACTCCTTGGCTCCCAATGCCTTGGTTATCTTCTTTGTTCTCTTTGTCTCTAAGTACCAAAGCAAACCTTTTCTCTTCCCCTAATTCTTGGAAAGCCCAATTCAAAAGCTGATAGTACTAGGGATTTTCCAAGTTGATGGAAAAAGTTAGGATGTCCCTATGTAGGTCTGGTTAGCCTACTGATTAGAGTAATAGAAAATAAAAAGCACCAAGCTAGTTCTGAACCAAACACTTTCAAGTGCTGAGATAGTCCAATTTTCCCAGGCAAAACTGGGGGAGGCTTATTATTGGCTACATTAATGGCACGTAAATTTGGAGGTTGATGTTTCTGAAGGGAGAGTCAAGAGCCTGACTATAATAAGAGGTATAATTACATTGAGATAGTCTCCCAGTGTAAACGGACTCTTTAGCAGTAATGTGTCAGAAATGTAGAAACTGATATTTCAGGGCTGTCCCCATTCCACCACCACCATAAGGAAGGGCTGCTATATATATAGCAGTGTGTGTGTGTGTGTGTGTGTGTGTGTGTGTGTGTGTGTATATATGTGTATATATATATATATATATATATATATATATACACATTTTTTTAACACTTGGTTGAACAGAGGTTTTCAGAATTCAAATGATGCTTGAAATAAATAAAGATGAAATGCACATGGTCATTTTATGAAATGCACATTTATTACTGACCTTCCAAGCTCATGTCTACTCTCACTTAATTTCCTGTTGCTGTACTTTTCAGTTTCGTATGTTAGTGATGGTAGGAACATTTAGCATAGAAGCCAACAAATAAATTTATCTTCTCATTTCCCCCATGCCTAACCCACCCCCACCATGTTTAGTGAAAACATTTAATTCAGTGATTCAGGGAACAATATTAATGTTTGTATTTAGAATAAGAAAATAGCTAAAAAGGAAATAGGATCAATAGAAAATTATGACTCATTGATTTTACATAATGGTAATATTTTTGAAATTGCATCCTTATTTTGGGAAATGTGTAAACCTTATAAGTGTTATAATGAAAATCAGCCAAATCGTTTTGATAAGCAGGGTGCTGACTGGTTTGGACACCCACAGTTCTTAACAATTGTGGTGGTTTACTAATACTCTGAAAGGATTGTTTTCTACCTTACTGTAATAGTGTGAAGCTTTGCCTTCCTATGGAGGTTAAATTGCCGAGTTCTTTAGATGAAACAGAAAAGCCTTCTACTACAGCTTCTCACTGATCTAATCCCATGAGGGGTACCCCACTGTAGGTAGAGAATTGCTCTCCAATATTAGTTAGCCATTTGGATAAGATTTATACCAACCAATAGCAATGCCCCTTATTTTTTTTTACAAAAGCATTTCATCCAATTTATTGCTAAGAAATGCAATATCTAAGTTTAGCCTACAGTTCTTGAAGATGCCATTTTAACTAATGGAGTTCACTAAGTGACAGCCTTGTCTTTCTCCCAGGCCTTTCAAATCCAGTTTTAATTTACATCAGCAGTTCAGGAGCAAGTATTTGCCAAATGCATGTGGCAGACCACTGCTTTTCTCCCTAATGTACATCTGTGGAGCACTTTGAGACTTTGCTAAAATGATGAATTGGTATGTCTGGCAGGAAACAGCTTGTTACCCTGAACCATGGTGTACATAAATTGGAAGCCTGCACTCTGCAAAAAAAAAACACCGCAGGTGGTAGCTCGTAATAAGGCTTCTGTGGATGTTAAGGATTTTTGAAGTTGTTTGATTTTGTTTTTCCATTTTTCCCCATTCAACCAAGAATTTTCCTATTAAGCTAACATCTCATTTACTGAAAGATTTGTTGTGTTATTAGAGGCAATGCCTTTACATTTTCAACATATGCAAGAGTGTTTTTTAATCTGACACTTTTTACATTCGTGAATTGGCTGACAACTCATACGTATCATGGAGTTCTTCAGGAGGTTCAGAACACAGCTTTTTTTGTAATGCCACCTATGTTCTTATTGAACGTGCTATTCTAGAGAGAAATACACACTATGACACTTATAAGGAAACAAATGCTGCATTTTAGTCAATAGGATAACTAAAATATAGGACTTCATTTTTATGGAACATAGATTATGAATTCAAAACTACAGAGTTGGAGATCTCAGAGTTCATCCAGTCCAGATTACCAACTGATGGATGATTTAGTTTCCTTGTCAAATAGCCATTTGGCACCTACTTAAATTCTTCCAGTGATGGAGAACTTATCTCCTCTTAAAGAGGCTCATTGCATTTTCAGAATGCCTCCTGGCCTGTCTGTAACTTATCTCCAGTGAGCCAACCTCTCCCTCTGTCACTTAAAAGTAATTCCTGTTTGATTCAGTTTTGTTCACCAAACATTTACTGGACATTGACTCTGCCAAACGTGAGACAGGTTTCTGGGCTTCATGGTTGAAGAAGACATATGCCTTTTCCCCAAAGAACTCAGTCAATTGGGGACAGCAGAAAAGGAAAAACAAGATTACGGTGTGATAAATGCCATGTTGGCAGTAAGCACGGAGTGATTCAGGGACATACCAAGGAAGCACATAACCTGGACTTATGGGCAGGCTGTCAGGGGGAGGTAATGTTTCAGGTCAGTTCTAAGGGATGCACAAGGAATTACAAATATTGAAACAGTACAAACTTTTTAGAGGGAGATTTAAAAAGTTACTTCCATATGCAGTTGCATTTTTCAATTCACTTAGCAATCTCATAAATTTATGTTGTGATTGAATTTGTTCAAACAAAGAAAAGTATAGTATGGTAGGTTCTTGGGTTTCGTAATGGATACTTCAGGAGATTTTGATACTGTCTAAATTTTCAGCTAATACAGATTGTACGTTGGTCAGCTGGACTCCTTTCAATGGGTAAGTGACTCCAGTCTCACTCTGTGAGTCACACTTGTGCTCTGGGTTGAGCATACAGTATTTCATTTGATCCTCAGAGCAGTACTCTGAGGTAGACACTGTAATCATCATTGTGTGTCATGATTCTTCTGAGTCTACCAGTTACAAACAGTGAAAACTGTCACTCTGGGGTTATCAAGGTGCAACTGTATTTTTGTATGAAAGTAATGCTCCCAGCTAATGACCAAATGCTATGAAGGCACATTTTCTGGGACACTGTCTTACTTGCATGTAACAAACCAATGGAAGCAGCCCTATTATTACCCTAGGACACATCTAAATGGTAGCAGAGGGCACCATCTCATACAGGCTTCTGGCTACTTCTTCCTCTGACCTTTATGTGTAGTTCTTATAGTCTTGGTCAGTACTGGCAAACATGTTTCATGGCACTGGGTTTGTCACTTTTCTATATTATAAGTAATAAAGGTCCATGCTTTGTATTTGAGTGTCATTTAACAATCTTTTTGGGACTGCTGCTATAATTTTATGTTGGGTTACAAAGTTATATATATACATACATATATATGTATGTGTTATGTATATATACATATATGTGTGCATATATATAATACATAATACATAATAATCAGTTGATAGTGTTAATTTGTTTTGCTCCTAATCTGTGTGTGTGTACATGTGCATGTATACACCCACACATACACACACACAAACACACACACACACTCATTTATTTGTGTTTATATGTATGGTATATGCATGTGTATATGATACTGTATATATTATATAATATTTTTTCAAAAAAGCAAAAATTCATCAAACTCGTATTCTTTTGTTACCAAATTAGGATATTATCAAGGAATAGTATCTTGCCTGCCATTTCTGACCTAGTGTTACATTGAATGCTTACTCAAGAGATGTGGAACAATTTAATATTTAAATAATTAGAATATTAATAGAACTACATTTAAGGCTTTTGGCTATTTTGAAATGAAATGATAATTATGGTTACAGGTATAGTACCTATCATCACTAAATAATCTATAGATGCAAATCTTTCAATACATTTTTCTTTTTACTTAAAATTTCGTGAAATTATTAGTTTTAATTTAAATATTGATTTTATAAGAATAATGTGCTCTATTTTTTAAAAAGTTTAAGTGCTGTTGTTTCTCAGAGAAAATAAAGCAAATAACGCAAGTCCATATGATCAGCATAAGAATGCTAGGATGGTCACCATGTTTGTGTGGGTGCATACCAGGTCAGGCTGTAGCAATTTTGTTGCCATAGTGACCATTTAGAATCAGGTTTAATAGGCTATGTAGGCAGCTTAATATAAAAGGGCTTATTTTTCAACATCATGTCCTGAAACCAGCTTAGTGACTAACTGAAATAAATTTTTGGAGGAAAGAGGCAAGCAGGACAAATCTTAAAAAAGATAGCAGCTACACCCCTAATAGTATGTTTACCTTGAATGTCGCCCATCTCCTACCTGCCAAGCTGAAGTCATAGCTCTGCCCACCACTGAGAAGGTGGAGAGGAGTATGGCACTGTCTGACTTTGAACAGGGATTTCCAAACTTTAATTCTTTATGCCACCACCATCTCTTGACTTAGGATCCACCTTGCATTTGAATTGTGCACAAAATTCTTTCCTTTTACAGAAAAATATTAAATTTGAAACAAAATTATGGAGTACTTGTTAAATATGAATACGTCCATGGAAACCCCTGGTTTAGTTTTTACATTTCCTATTGTTCCACTTAGAACTTAGTCTTGTTTTCTATTTGGAAGATATAAGTAAGTCAAGATAAGAAGGAGGAATAAAGAATTCAGAGAAGAAAGAAGTGCCTTGTGTTTAGCTATTATGAGGGTTGTGCATATCTCTATGTTCACAGAATTCACTTATGGTGGACAAATGCATTAAAGTTTGTTTTACTTATATTTAGAAGTAGTTTTTGTTATTGTTCAGTGCTTTTTGTGTAATTTCATTCGGAAAAAAAAGGAAAATTAAAAGAATGACATTTCCAAAATTCTGTGACAACATTAATAATATGATGAGCCATCATTTTAATGACAGATTTTGGGGAGGGAAGAAGAAACCATTAAATATACTCAGTGACTAAGACAAGTTCTAATTACAGAAATGTCAAAATGTGAATGAAGCATTCATCTTCGGAATGAAAAACTGAAAATTGGGAATAAAGGATATTAGTGAATGAGAGTGAATTAAAAGATTAAGATAAGAATTTTTAAAAAGTAACATAGGTCATGCAACGGTTGCTGTCATTAGAATTTTGTCCTGATGATAAAATACATGGCTTTTAAAATATCTTGAGAGACTTTTCATGCCTTTTACTAATTTTGATAATTCATTTATACCTATAACTAGGTTTATTAATTTTGAATCACATTTAGTTATTACTCCTAAAATAAAATGTGTTTTCACTTTAAGTATATTAATAAAAAATAATTTAGCACAAATTCTACTTTGCTTTTGGCAGCAAGGACATGTATGGTTTACTAAGAGGACAGATGACAGAGCATCAGGCTTTGACACAAATTCTGGGGGAATATCAGGGGCTAACAACTGAGCAGGTCAATAAATAGCCAGAAGGTTAAATTCAAGATCAAGATTATGTTGGGAGCCACAGGGAAGAGATGTCATATAAAAGACAAAAACAGAAATTCACACATGATCCAACCAAAATTGAGTGAACTAAATAATTTGCCTTGCCAGTGTTTATTCGTCTATAAAAAAAATATCTGATAATGCTTCTTGAGGATGCCAAACAAACTCTTCCTTTGATGAGACTGGGTTAAATTTCAATTATATCATCATATATTGATTATTCTGATTCATCTGTATTAAAGTTCATGGGAAGAAAAACAATTCTAAGTTGGCTTACTTTAGGAGTTTGACAGTGTGGTGGCCCAACTGCCTTATCTATTATCCACTGTCCTCCTCTGTATACTGACCCCAAAATAGCTTCATGGGCTCTTAACCATATCCATTTTTAAAGAGGCTGACCTCATGCAAGTTTGACAAAGGACTGCTTCACTAAAGATAGTGTACACTTTCCAACTTCCATGCTTTTTCTTTGCTGTTCTTCACGTCCAAGGTGCCTTTCCCTCCTTTAGGTTTTTTTTTTTTTTTTTTCAGACATATCTTCCAGGTTTTACTCCTCCTCCAAGGCTTTCCTTAAGTGCCAGCTGCCATATAATGGCTTTCCTAATAGTTCCATCCAAAAGTCTTTAGGGACTGCATTATCAGTATTATACTGTGTTTAAGAGTGTAGTCTTATTTAGTGAAAAGCAACACCACCAACAAATGTTGACTGGAATCCCAACTCTATCTCTACCTAGTTTCCGTAAGTTTTAGAACGTCCTTAAGCCATGGTTTCCTTATGTCTAAAATGGGGAAATTAAAGTAACGGCTTTCTTACAAAGTTGGTATGAAGACTAAATGAACTTGGCATATAAATAAGCACCAAATAAATGATAGTTTTTATGTTTCCCAACATGGTACTTACGATTGCTAGTCTTTCTTATCTGTTCTCTCTCTAACACTAGAATGTCAGTTCTTGAGCACATGAAATATGCTTTACTACCTAATCTCACTTCTTGCAATAAGTTTGATTCCCGGCCCACATTTGTAAATCAACTTTTTCTTGGAGTATGTGGTCACACTTGATAGTTTTAGTTTTATACTACCTTTAATGTATATAATACTTCACAGTTGACAAAACTCTATTACTTGTTTGAGTTATGTTCCCCACAGTGCCCTTTACTGAAAGTGTTAAACATATATCAATTAGATGATAACAGTTCTTCCGTCTGAGCAAACATTTCTTAGAAAAGCTTTTAAAAGTAAGTGTGGATTTACTATTTGCCATTCACTTTTCTCTGATTGTCTGCAACTGTGAGGTTATATAACAATGAAAATACCCTTAATTCTGAACAATAATACCCAAGGACCGACTCCCTAAAAATGGGCAACCAAACACCGCCACATCTACCCAAGCAAATGTTTAGATTTTAAAGGTATGTAGGGGTGTGTTTGAGTGTTATTGCTGAAATAATCCTTGGAATGCTACCTCCCCATATGGGTTGAGGTGATCCTCCCTTTCTAGACCCAAACCTTTATCAGATGAACAAAATAGAAGAACTATTATTTTATTTCCATTCCTGATCCTCTGGTGAAGCAATAACAAATAGTAAAAACAGCTAAGAAAAGAAACACTGATCATTTGTGTTGATCCTTGAATATGTGACCCGATTTTTATTGTGATTTCATGATAAAAATTAAGGTCGACAAAATTCAATTGGTCTGTCATCCATGACCTTCTCCATGACTAAATGAATGAAGAATGATAATAAACCAATGACAGGGGTTCTATCAGATCTGTAATGCTAAAGCTTCTTTAGCTAAATCCCAATTCATCAAGAGAATCGGAGCTTCTAATAGATTTTACTGTTATCATATTAACTTATATAGATAGTGATGCTGATTTTGTCAATGTATTCACTAATAGTCACAGAACAGGATAGCTTGTTCTTAATAGCTGTGAGTTTTAGGAAATATCTGTCCAGTGCCCACTCTCAGCAATGATATCAGTTCCCTTTTGCTGTAATTTAATTCAGTTCTTGTTTGGCATCTTGCTTATCCCATGAAGAAAATGAAAGCTGAAGAGGATACAAATTTCACTTCAGCAGAATTTAAAAACACAACATATTCTGTTAGTAATAATAATATATTCATAAGAAAACATAATTATTCTGTAAAAATATCTACATAACTAATTCTTTGTATCACAATAAGAGAAGTACTCTCAGATCATTTCCTTAGAGACACAGAATTGTGTGGTTAAGAACATGAGTTCTGGAGTTAATCTGGATTTCAAATTTCAAATCTGTCACTTTCTAGCTGTTGATGAAGGCAGGTTACATAATCTCTCTCAGCTTCAGTTTCCTCATCTTCAAAGTGAGCTAATGATGGAACTTACCTCATAAAATAGTTTTGGGGAATTAGTGGTATAATGTTCGTTAAGCACTTAGCACACAATATGGCACATAGAAAGTGCTAAATAAGTAGTTGCTGTTACCTATCAATGGGATTTTTTGTGTCAGATCTTTAAAACAGATCCTAGTGACGTGCTGCTTTTGATTTTTGTTTTTATTTTAGCCTACTTAAATATTTTTTAAATAAGATAATAAAAATAAAAGTGTCTTGCAATTGAAGGAGTAATAGCAACAGCTTTGGACAGCAAAGTCTCGGTCCTGGTTGTTGCTAACATGCATTATTATAATTGGCAGCTGATTTTCAACGCTACTTGGCATAGCTTCTAAATTGCCTGAAGATGTTTTGAGGATACAAATTCAGAATACAGTATTCTTAGAAAGTATTCTAAGTAGGGTTGTTAGACAACACTAGTGACTCTGGAAGTGAATGGATTTTATCCTCAACTGGAAATACAAGTTTTGAAGTTGAGTCATGAATTAGTTTGCAATAATGTTACCTCAGGCGGCGTAAAAGTATACAGAATGCTACTAAAAATCAGTGATTTGCAGTCTGACTTCAGGGAACATCTTTGTTGTTGTTCTTGTTTTTTTAAGAAAACATAAAATAAAATTGGGGTAGATCGGTGGAAAGCAGGTGAGGCGATCACTAGGGCCTTATCCTAATAGCTGCTCAGTTGCTCATTAATGATACCACGCACCTGGCCTCCCAGTAGCTCAGGTTTTTATATTTAAAAGGAGGGTAGACATTGATGATCTATGATGCCTCTCCTATCTCTGACATTCTGTAGTTCTAATTTTTAAAGTGATTTAGTCAACTTAGAACTACTTTGTCAAAATTTACCTGCCGTTATAATCTAAACAATGTCACAGCCACTCAAAGCCATACATTCCAGAGCAGAGATTGAAACTGGAAGCAAATATGTCTGTGATCATTCAAGAAAGTTAAAAAGAAAAAAAATCTTGTTACAGAATGACAAAGAGAGTTATTGGCAGAGAGGTTGAATATTATAAACCTATTTCATGATTTTCTGAAGCAGAAAAATACACGGAACTTTTTCCTCTAAATATGATGACTTAGCATTTAAAAAGAAAATCAATATACTTATTACAAATGATTCTGCAGATGACTTAAAGTTTTATATATAAAAGCACATTATTGTATAAACTATTGAAAGGATTTTACATAAATGAGTTTTTCCCTCTAAATAGGCTAACTTTGATAATTTTTATGATTTAAAATCATAATGATGGTGGTTTTCTCCTTCTCCCACTACACAAATGGAAACAGTAAGTTAGGGATCTAAAATATTTTCTTGCCTAAAAATGGATAGCCCTTTCGTTGGTCCATTTTTTTTTTTTAAGTTGCACACATACATTAAATCATGTGCTTTTTGTGCACCTTATGCTTGCAATTTTAAAAAGTGTTTCCTATTTATCTACATCCTTGACCCTCAATTTTCCTGAGGCTTTCAGCAGAATGTTCTGCCTAAAATTTATAACCAAAGGATCAATCCTAGCAAATTCTTCAGCGTAGCAGTAGGAAGCCCTGTGAATGAACGTGCCTGCCTCCTGCTAGATTTCAAGGGTGTATGCATTTATTCCAAAACTAGATATTTTTACTCACTTTTTAAATGTAGTGTTCGGTGTGTCTCAAATTAAAATCATGGTATCTATGAATTTGGAATGTGCATATATGTATATATATGTGTGTGTGTGTGTGTGTGTGTGTGTATCATAGAGACAAAAAATTAGATAAAAAACAATCCTCATCTCCAAACTTTAGTTCTCAGAGTAGGCTATTGTATGCTCTCTTTTGAATTTCATGATCAAAATAAAATGAATAATAACATGTGGACAATTATCTTTTGAGCTTGTTCATACTCGTATGTTCCAATGTAAATGCCAGATGAAGCTCAGGAGGAGCCTGCGTGGGGGATGGTGGGTACCAGGCGCTCCCAGAAGTGTGGCCTGCATGAGTAGGGAGGGGGCTATTATGGCATAAGTTGTTCTCCTTATTCTTAAGAGAAAAAAAATGTTTGTCAGTTGGAAAAATGGTTATATACTTGGTAGAGTGCAGTTTTGAAAACAGAGCCTTAATGTTCATTAAAGAAGAGTTTCTGATTATTTCAATTCCTCAAATGAGAAGATTTTCATCTAAAATGTGGCTTAGGTTATGGCATCAGGGCTGTTAAGTAATGTAGCAGGAAAGCATAACAGAAATGGCTAGTTAGTCATAACTGACTATAAGCTCTGTGAAAGCAGGAACTTTGGTCTACATTTATACACTACTGTATTCCCAGCTCTTAGAACAATGCCTGGTAGGTGAATTAATAAGAAAGGGAAACCTCTAGAAAGGCATTTTTTAACTGAAGAATAAACTAATGTTTATAATGTGTGTTATAAGCACCTAAAATGACTGTTTTTCACTAAGAATAAATATTATGAGTAAACCGCAACCTTAGTCTTATGTAAAATGAGAAGTATGTACAATTTCCAGTATGTGATCACCTGTGTGTTTATTCCAACTTGAATATGAAGTATAGAAACTGAGCAGAAAGCTCTTTTCTTTCTGAGGTATAAAAGCTTTCTTGAGGCATATAAACAAGGTCAGATTGGGAAAATTATTCAAATGGTATTTTCTGAAGTGTCTTTCTTGTATCTCAGTTTCGCAATGTACTTCTAGACATTTCATGGTAAGAACTAATCCAATAGACTTAGTAGAGGCTACCCGGAGCACTGTTTTGAGAAGGATTCTGAGGCTTTTTGTGGTTTCAGCAATAAAGAGTGCTATGATCAATTAGTGGTATCTGCCATGACCAAGGGTTTGCAAGGCAGAGGCATGTGTTGTAGGTGCTTGCTATCCCTGATTCTTGTAACCATATTGATAGTTTTTTACCAACATTAGAAATAATAACCTATTTTAGGGCAAATCTAAGTTTGCACGCATGCACACATATGTATGAGTATATATAAGAAATAAGAAAACTCTAAAATTAATATACTAACAAATCTAAGGTGTGTGTGTGTGTGTGTGTGTGTGTGTGTGTGTGTGTGTGACTGAGGAGACAGAGATATGGTTCTTCAAACTGAAAAACAAATTATTGTCGGGGATTCAGATACTGTATTGTTAACATGTAACCAGGCTATTGATCTTTAATCCACAACAGCTCCATGTGGTAGTTGGTGATAGTCTAAATTTTAGACATGAAGGAACTAAGACTCATTCAAGTAACCTGCTGGAGCACACACAGGTGGTGAGCACCCGAAACAAAGGTGAAATTCAAGTTTATTTGACTTGAAAAATAATCATTGTTATTATTCCTTGTGGTTTATTTTATATACATCAGCACACACAAGGTAAGAATATTGCATATATACATCATAAATAAAAGAATCAGTGAATGCAGAAATTATGTATATGTATATACATATATGTGTGTGTGTGTATATATATATATATATATATATATATATATATATATATATATATATATATATATAATGGAATATTAGTCAGCCATAAAAAGAATGAAATCTTGACATTTGCAACAACATGGATGAACCTCAAGGGCATTATGATAACTGAAATAAGTCAGAGAAAGACAAGTGCCATATGATCTCTCTTATGTGTGGAATCTAAAAATGAACAGACAGAAAAACAAACAACCCAAGTTCATAGAACAGATTAGTGGTTGCTAAAGGTGGGAATGGGATGTAGGAGAAATGGGTGAAGGGGTATAAACTTATTTTTTTTTTAAAGAAAGTGTTATAAATGTACAACATAACTTCATTGAAGAGTGGGGGAAATTTAAGTAAAGGGGGAATGAGTAGAGACTAAGACAAACAAATAAACAAAAACCAGTGGATACTCATAGAAATGACTTAAAGTTTACACATCAGTTTAGGGTAGAGTCAACAGAAAGAGACTACATTTCTGAACAGTGAATTTAGAGGCCTGTTCAAAACCAGAATGAAAATAAATAAAGTGGACATAGAAATGTGGAAAAAGGAAAAATGAAAAGTAGTAAATTATTAGTTTGAATGAAATGGCGTTTGAGGAAAGATTTTAAAGAATAGTGAATGGCCTAAATTCTGAGAGAATCAGGGACAAGTATTTTGATCCATGAGTGTAATCAGCAACCTTGTAGTGGGTTGGCAAACAAATATATATTTTAGATGTTTATGAATTTCAGTACTTCTGATTTTTATGTGTCCTTAGATATTTTAATTTAAATGCATGTTTAGTATAAAAAAGCAGTTTTCTTCCCTAGATGAGTAGTCAAAAAATAATTGTATCATTTTGTGCAAGACTGAGATATTAACTTTTAATCTCAAGTATTTGGAGCTAAAAGGAAATGTGGAGATAGTGTAGGCTTGCGGCTTTACACCTAACTCTCTGAAACGGGTGAACATGTCACACACGCACAACACACACACACACACACAGATATATTTACACATTTTATAAATGATGCTTGTAATTGAGGACAGGTGATATTTAGTGATTTGTTTCGAATCATACTGTTGCTTCAGGACAGAGAAAGAACTAGTTAAGTGTACTTTCTGATACATTATTTGTGTATCTCACCATAGCACTGGCATCAATGTTTTAGGAATTATTTCTCGAGGACCTACTCAGTGGCAGGGGCTATTCTAAACTGTGTACAATGGATAGTAAATGAATACTCTGAGTGCCTCAGAAAGGAAACCAAATTATCAAGAATTATCCAAAACCCCAAATGGAAAACTAATATTTGGCATCTCTTACATGTAATTAGGTTTCAGGAACATGTTTGCATAAACTAAAACACCTGCAGAGCAACCAATGGCAAGGAAAAAGGAAACACATCCCATGCATAGCACTACTGAAGTATTTTGAACACCATTTGCAATTGTGTATTAGCACCTTGTGTACTTTACTGTTGTTGGAAGTTTTTTCCTTAGACTGATAAAACATTTAGCAGACAGTCCTGACTTCCTGGATTTTAGCAGTCATAGCTTAAAGCATGTTTGTCAAGAAAACAATACCTTTTCAAAACACTAAATAACTATACACTATGTATTTCATGGGATTTGGCATTTTATATCTTTGCTCTGCAGGCAGTCATCAGATACATTTATTGCCATATGTGTGATGTGGGCACTGTAAAAACTGCAAGAAAAAGGCCAATTTGGGACAGAAACAGCCTCTCCTCTACTAAACACTCTTCCACAGCTGGTTATCTAATCACACACTTGTCTTTTATGGTCATTTTGGAGATGTTTGTAAGTTTGCTATCTTAAGCATTTGTCCCTTTATCCAAGTTAAATTTATTGTGTTTGTTTGTTTAAACAGCAAGCAGTAAAATTCAGGCTTGGAAAAATTGTTTTCATTTCAAAAATAGCAGTTGTTTTACTGTACGAGTATTCTTCCATGTACAATAGTTTGGAAGTCATATGTCAATACCCCCTGACTTCTGTATAAAAAATGAGGCATATTTTAATGTACTGGGATTGGGGAGCAAAATGGGAAAGTAAATTTAAGTTTTAAATTTCATATATGAATCATAGTCATTTAGTCAGTTAGTCAGCAGGCATTATTAATTTCCTTCTACGTACGAAGACCTTTACTAAGGTAGAGTACTTTAGCAATCTTTTTATGATTTGATTTACCGATACTTCTTATTATAAAACCAAAAGCAAAAATGACTTAGGAAGAACTAGCCCATTGAGAAGCCAGACCTGTTAAGAATATATGTGATTATGTTAGTGGTAAGAGGAGCAATATTTATCCACCCACCCAGGATTGAGAAATACATAATTCACATGATAAGCACTCTGGAGGATTTGTTGAGTTTGCAATAAATTCAAAATAGCCAGTATTTCAATTAATAAGGGAATGGTACAATGAATTACATAGTATAAAATGTAAAAAAAAAAAAAAAAAACTTTAAAAAAATTACAAGATCTTTACGCACTCAAAGGAAAAGGCAACCCTGTTTAAAGCAGAGTGGGGGGGGGAAGGCAAAAAGAAAAATAAGTTGTCAAAATAAGTTGTCAAAAATATGTAAAGAAAACTTTACACCTATACAAGTTTGAATATTCTTAGAAAAAAATCTAAGAGGACACACACCACACTGAAATGACCATATAATGTAGGGTGGTAG
Source organism: Rhinolophus sinicus (assembly GCF_057876585.1). Taxonomy (NCBI): domain Eukaryota; kingdom Metazoa; phylum Chordata; class Mammalia; order Chiroptera; family Rhinolophidae; genus Rhinolophus; species Rhinolophus sinicus. The sequence continues at coordinate 34,578,646 of NC_142515.1, forward strand.
AGGAGGAAACAATTTTTTGCCCATTAAATTCTCATGTTTTGTATCATTTTGGAATAATGGTTTTTAAAAATTAAGAATATAAGTATAAATGTGTAAAACATGTATAAAGAAATATACTGAGTGAAGGACTTATTTGTGCCCACCAGCAGTTGAACAGAGTGCATATATGATATATGTTGAACACATACTGGACTGCTAGGGAAAAAAACATCCAGGTATGTAGCTTCTTACTGCTGTTATAACAAATTACCAAATATTTGGTGGCTTAAAACAACACATTTATTTTCTTAGAGTTCTAGAGGTGAGAAGTCCAAAATGAGTCTTCCTGTGCTGAAAGGTTTCAGCAGTGCTGGTTCCCTATGGAGGCTCCAGGGAGAATCTATTCCTTGACTCTTTCAGCTTCTAGAGGTTGCTGACATAACTTGGCTTCTGGCTACATCGCTGCAATGTCTGCTCCCATTGTCACATCACCACCCTCTCCCACCTTGAACTTCTTGCCTCTGAGGGATCCTCGTGATTACATTTGGGGCCCACTCAGATAATGCAGGGTAATTTCCCCAGCTTAAAACCTTAATCACATCTATAAAGTTTGTTTTTCTATATAAGGTAACGTTATAGATTCTGGCAATTAGGACATCTTTGGGAGGCCATTATTCAACCTACAAGATTAGGTTAGAATTCTACTCTTGCATTTACTAGCTAGGCAGAGATGTATGTATCTTTGAAGTCACACAGTAAATATTTGTTGGCATTCACTGTGAAGCTGATTTGCTAACTTTGCATGGGAGGCTGGATAGTTCACAGGCAGGCAGCCAGGATTCAAATCCTGGCTCCACCCGTCCATAGGTGTGAGAAGTTTGCTCATGCTAATTTATAGCCTTTTTGTCACAGGTTCCTCTCCTATATGGTGGCTGTTATAATAGAAACTACTTCATAAGTTTGCTGTGACGATGTAATGAAATATTATAAGTGAAGGGCTTACTTAGAACAATGCCTGAAATGTAGAAAGTGCTCAGCCAAGCTTGGCTGCTGCTACTGGTATCCTTCCCATGTTCGTGCTCACAATTGTGACACACTCTAGCCTTTTCAGATGTGATCTTTCCTTAATTTTCAGATTGCAATCGATTGTTTTGTAGGAGGGATGAAAGCAGTTTGTTTCTCTGGTTTCTCGCTTCATTGTTACAGTGAAACAGAGCTAGAAAGGTATAAAACTGCCTAATCCAGGGTTACCTTTATTTTGGTGTACGGCCCTATTCAGACTCACATTGTATAATAATATTAGTAATACCTATCTCTCATGAACCACAAGTAATAATAATAATGTTCACTTGTGTACTGCATTACTATTTTCAAAGGCTTTTTACATCTATTTTTCTCATTTGATGCCAGAGTAGACACCTGCGTTGTAAGTCACTTTTGAGGGCTTCAGAATCTCCCATCTGATTTGAACTAACACTGATGGAGGGACCTGTGCAAAAAACAGACACCCACCAGCAAGGGCCACACAGTCCAATGAACAAAATTCTGCATTGTATTATGTGATTTTCTTTTTCCTGCTGAGTGAACAGCAGTTGGGGACAAGGGAGGAGAGGAGATAATCAATTCAGCTTTTATTTGCATGTTTCTTGATTTATTGCATTCCAGGGCCATCAACTGAAGAGAAATAAAACTACTTATTAGAACATTGAAAGCTGAACTTAAACCCTTTTTCTTTGGAGACAGGTTTTCAAAGCTTTTTTCTCTCAACGTTTCTCATTTCTCTTCAAGGGTAGCAACATATAAATACATTCAAGTGTACATAGCAGTTAGGGTGCTTACGAAGCCCGTGGAGAGGGAATCATTAGAAATACTGTCCCCCACCACCAAGGATAATGTGAACATACTAAGCAAGTGACATTCTTTGTGCCAGAGAAGAAGACAATTTTGCAGATGCTATCACCTCTATTCTCTATGTTGTTTTGAACACTGGTCAAAATTGACGAGAAGCCCAAGTGGTTTTGAAGGTGGGAAAAATCCAGTTTGAGGATAACCCAGATTTAATGACATAAAAGGGAAATACACATATACAGCAAAAACCGAACATGCAGAGAAGTATATCTTTTTCCTAGTTATCATTACCTAAATAACTAAAGTTCAGGATTCTCTTAAAATCTGAGCACAAATATAAATGTGATTTGATTTGAGCATCCTTGAAACTCTAGCTATTCAGGCACAAACTTTTCATGTCTGTTAAAAAAAAATAATAACCTCTTTCTAGCACTTTGCATGCCCAGTGTCTTATTTTAAGTGGTAACTGTACTGTCCATTCACATACTTGTTTATTCGAGCATCTGTTTCAGCAGACATTTATTGTATGCCTGCCATATTCCAGGTATGATGTCAGGAATGGTGAAGAAGGCAAGACATGATCCTTAGCCTCAAAAAGTTTATGTTTTTAATCTAGTGAAAGCATATTCAAACCTGATCTGTGCTAACAGGCCTTTCCTATCATACTTTAAACATACTATGCATGTTTTCACAGACTTGTTGATCTTAGTGGATTAGCTGGTCTTTATCTCAATAGACCAGACTTGTTTTTCTGGCCTCCTCATGCTATTTTTAATATCCCGGTGGTTTTTCTGTTTGCTTCCCATGGCGTTGTTATAACAGGTATCCCTAACACTGTGCCTTTTTTTTTTTTTTTCTTTTCCTTTTTCCTATGTGGTCTATTTACTAAAACTAAATCTTCTTTTTTGAGAAAATACAGAGGACCCTAGGAAAGAGATATTCCAGTGATACATGTTGAATTAGGGATTTACATAATGACCTGGAATTGGTTTATATCCATAAATTTGATTCCCTCCAAATTGCTGTTCAATTTGGTGTTCAATCTGTATTTACACAGATGTTCAGAGGCTCTGAAATGGGCTCTTTTTAAAGACCCAGATTCTATGTAGAATTGCAGTAGTTATATACACCCACACCTGTGGAAACATGGCTAAGCACAAAGGTATTAAACTCAGGGACTTAAAACATCCACTGCCTCTTTTGGTCTTTAATTTAAGAAGATATCTTTTTTTTTCTTTTTTTCTCATGTCAAGAGAATTAAAGATCATTATGTTTGTAGTATCCAAGAGAGGAAATATTAAGTACCCATTTATATGTTTCACTATATTAGGAGATGTTATAAATTTGATGCAGCCCTTGACCTGGTCTCGCCCCCATCAGAAAAGAACCCTTACAATATGGATAGAGCATTGAAGATTCAATAGCCAAATTCATACTCTAGACAAATGTACGTGGTAGTTGCCTTCATCTTTAAAAATGTCATTAGCTCCTCTAGTCCCCAATCCTTTTCATCCTTACCTTGTAAACCTTCTTAATTTTTTAAGGTCCAATGAAAATCCCTACTATTTAATAGGCATTCTCTCTTCCCCACACAAGGGATGATTTCCCTTCTCTAAAATTCCTCACTATTTTGCTAGAACCTCCCTTTCTGTATTTATTATGAGTTCTGGTTATTTTGTAATATCTGCTTTATTTCTCCTACCACATTATAAACTCCTTATAATCAGGATTTTTTGTTTTGTTTTTATTGGGCCCCAATATAGCACATAATGTATACTAAACATAGTTCTATGCACGTTACATATAATACCATTTTATTCTTCACAGACAATTAATTCAATTTTAGTATCATCCCCGTTTTACTGGGATGAGTAAGTTGAGGCAGAGAGAACGTAAATAACCCTGAGTTACATCTCAAAAACAAGTTAAGTACCTACCCTAAAGTTAGTGGGACAGCTGGGGCTTGAACAGGTGTGCTCTTCATCATGACATTTTTATATCAGCCAAGATGAGTAAAGTAGTGATGTTCGGAAAAAACAAACAAACAAAAAACCCAACGCTTATAGATTAAAGTAAAAATATTTATTTCTCACTTACTATGTGTCTATTGTGGGTCTTTGGAGTCTGGAATCCAGGCTGACAGGGAAGTTACCATCTGGAATATTGCTTGAGGCCACATCAACAGGAAAGAGTATGGTGAATCACTTACCGTTCTTGAAACTTCTACCCAGAAATAATATGTTATTTTTGTCCATAGTTTATTGGCCAAAACAAGTCACATGACCACCCCTAGTTTTCAAACAAGGTACAATACTACAGTTTGCCTGGAACTTAGAGACTAAACTATATGATGAACGTCAATGTCACTAATGGTTATATCAGCTATACCATGTGCTTTTCACCCTTCTGTCCTAAGCCTCCAGTTGTAACTCTCCCTCGAACATGAAAGTTCACTGATGGAGGTTGTATTTGTGGGATTGTTTTTAATGGTAATATGGACTTTGTTGAACTTGGTCAAGGGACACATTTCAGGAATTAGAATTAGAAGCAGGGATGAACTGATGTGGTAACTAGGGCAAAAGCCAGAGGAAGGAAAATAATTGAAAGAATGTAAGGGAAAAGCTTTGGAGTAGACCAAATTTTGGTTGAATTTAATAGTTGAATAGAAAGTCACAGTAAGTTCTAAACAACCAAAGTGACAGCTGAAAAAATTTTGAAAACCAAAGTAAACCTCTCAGGACAGAAATTCATTCATTTATTTATTACACATAATTATCACTTCCTATGTGCTTAGCAAATGAGCTAAGCCCTTTTACAAATATTTTATGACAATTGTATGAGTAAAGAAAATATTAGTACACCCATTTAACAGGTGAGAAAATGGAGGCCTGAGGAAGCTTTGGGAATTCAACACCACACAGCTTTAAATTTAAAGCGCAAGCATTTAAATCCAGGTGTCTGCTTTCTAAGCCCACATGCTTAAACAAATGACTGCTTTCTAACATCAAATTTAGTGTCTTATGGAAGAAAACAGTAAGGATGGAAAGGTAAAATTTAGGTACAGGATAGCATTGGTCAACATGGGCATAGTGAGTTTTGCCTCTGGCTCAGAGATATTATAAAATTTAATTGTTTGCTACTACTTTAATGCTACAATGCCTTTCTCAGCACTGTAACACAGCAGCTATTTATTTTAAAACATCATTAAAGTCATTACCATTTTCATATTTATTAGAATTCTTCTTTTTTTATTAGAAGCACCCAGCTCTATTGCATTAGTATCTTTAATGCTTTACCTGGTAAACAGACATATGTGAATCATTCTATCTACATTTTATCATTTTAAAATAATGACAGTTGGTCAGATCCATGCCTCTCAACAGCTCCTATATCTTTCTCATTGATGTCTTAAATATGCAAATTGGATATAGAATTACAAGTCACAGAAGATATATATAATTTCTCTGTTAAAAAATAGAACCGGAATATCTGAGTTTATGTGAACCTTAATGATTTTGAATAAGAGTTTTTGAAATTTTCATTCATTTATATATTGAAACAGAAGTGTTTTGGTTGTAATCTCTGTATTCCAATTACAGAAATTAATAAGATGTATGTAAATCCTAAGGTACATTGTCTAGCCCATGTAAATGCCTTAATATTATCAACATCATCGATATAATATCATTCATATTACCATTATATTATTGATACAATGAGTCCATCCTGTATTGAAAGTCAGGTACCTGAGTGATTTGGAGGAAAATGAGATTTTCAATTCCATAACCTCTTTTCTTTTCTCCATCTCTTACTCTCCCTCATTTCTCCAATGCATGCCACCCCCATATTTTTCCATCATTTCTTTTGGTGCTCAGATGGATCACTAGGAACCAACCACATACCCTCGATACATCAGATTTATCTGGATGATGACCCTGATATCTTGGCTCCCACAGGACCACATGCTCTAGAGTGGTATGGAGTGGATAAGGACCATGCTGCCCAGGGCTCATGATGGCATTCTTTAAAGAATGCTTATCCTCATGGCATTCACCTAGGTCCATTTGAGAAGTACATGTCTCTTGTTGATGGCCTTTGTTTCCATTTATTATACTGCTGATTATGTCTGAATCCTATTTCAACCCTCTTTTCATCTTCTTTCCCCTTGTGCTATCAACCTCAAATTGAAGTCCTCTTTAATTTTCCTGCCTTTGTCCTTTAGCTCACCTTATATTCCTTTTATGTCTAACTTCAACTCTGTGCTTCAGTTATGTTTATCTCTACTTGTGAACAATTATCTGTATATCTCATCCACGTGGAAAGTACTCGCATGGATCTCAAGTAGGTGACTTACATGTCAACTCTGTCCATCTCCAAACCCATGTCATTTCTTTCCCACTAATCCTGAATACAATGTCAAATCTATACCAGTGTCCCATTGGAATAGGGTGATGAACTGTCCTTGTTTACTGTCACTGAAGGTGGTTCCTGGGACACAGTGACTTTCAGTTTTAAAGTGGAAATGTCCTGAAAGAACCAGGATGAGTTGGTCTTCCTATACTAGAGACAGATTTACCAACTAGTTCAAGTTGGCATGTGAGATGAAACACATTTCCCACTTCTCTTCAATCTGTAAGGGTATGCCATCATAGGTTATAAGCATGAAGTATACTGAGTTATTTATTCCCTTGGTCTTCAGAGTAGCTGGAGCTCTGGGCCAGTTGCCTTTCTCTGCAGACTTGCGCATTTACTCTAGGTGTTGATAAATATTATCATATTCTCCATGTGCCATGATTAAAAAACAGAAAAAACAGAAGAGTTTGAGTTGTACTGACTTAGATAATATCCAACAGTATATTATATGTCAAATAATCTGCTGGTTTTCATGTAGTAATTGCAAGATAATGGATTTTATCTCAAATTCCGTGCAGAACATTTCATGTTAAAAAAAATTATTTTACACTCTGTTGAACAGATATGTGTTTTACCAAAGTACATTCATTTAAAATATGGTGTTTCCCTGGTCCTTGAAATACAACTAGAAGATTGGATGTATTTATGGTAGATTAGGTATCATGACATGCTGCTATCTATCCAGAAAGTTTACTTCTCTAGCAACACTATGTTTCAGATGAAACACTTATCTCTACATCATTCGTTTAGTGTGAATGAAGTAAAGACTTTGGAATAAAATATTCTCCATACACTCCTGCCTACTTGGGTAATAAGTGTCTTGATTTTACCTTGATGTTTATTATTTATTATCCATAAATCTTCACTATTAAGTATTTATTTATCAACAGGATTTTTTTTCCTTGTCAATCATGGATTATGAGGCTATAAATCAATTAATATGTACTGCTGATAATCATTTTGGGTCACCAAAATTATGGAATTTAAATGAAAATTGAATTCTGTTAAAGGCAGAATATTTATGCTGTGCACCACCTACATTGATGAGTAATAGGAGGATTTTACATTCTCAGGAAAATTTGTAAATAGCTTGGAGGTTTTCTGCATATCAGATAATGCTTGTATTTCTTCAAAATTTAATCATTAAAGAATCTATATATAATAAAACATATATAATAAAAATATATGTTTTCATAGTGCTACTATGTTGTGCTCTTAGTAAAATAAGTTCATGGTGAAATTAGTTTAATAACATAAATGTTTAATTATTTTGTTAGCTATATCGTTTCATCTAATTAAACACATTGTCGCAGTGTTTGTTACCTGTTTTATAATTTACAGTAGGGTATGGATAAAGGTGTTCTTTTCTAACGGTGAAGAATATTTTTCTTATTTTATGTATATTATTCCTTTGTAAGTATTAAGTACTATTTTCATTTTGATTAGTAGTAAAATTTAAAAAGTCAAGGAACTGTTGAGTACCTAGTTAGGATTTCACTTTCCTTTTCCTTCTCTGACCTTTTTATTCATGAATCTGACCTATATTAGAGAAAATGCACTGCTAAATTGGTGTGTTTATTTTTGTCTCTGAGGTATATTAATTTAAAATATATTCACTTTTGTAATGGTGTGAAGCTTGATATTTTTTTCTTATGCATACAAAAGATCATAAAGTTCTCTTTATTTTCCAAATAACTTGGTGTTAGTTCAATCAACAATGTTTGAACTATGCATTTATTCAGTCTTGACTGAAAACTTCCTTTGTGAATGGAAGTGTGCTTTGAGGTAGGATGGCAAAGGTGGAACATCACACAGTCTAGGTGGGGAGACAGACAATTGCCTTGGAGTTCAATGATAGGATGGATGTATATAAAAGGGTACTATGAAAATGTACCTAATCCATTCTAGAGATTGGTTTGAGTGGTAGGAATAGGTTAAGTTCAAAAACTGCTTAGAGAAGACTATACACTTCATCTCAATCTTTATTTTAGTAAATCACCAGAAAAAGTAAAGAGGAGAGGAGGAAAAAATCATTCTAGGCAGAGGGATAGAATACACAAATAGAGGTGCGAGAATATACAATGTTAAGAGAGTTTCAAGAACTTAAGTATTCCTGAAGATTGAGGATATAAAGATGAGTGCAGGTAGCTTATAGAAGAAAGTAGAGGAATAGCACAGAAAGGACCTTATGTACCTTATGTCTCATGTTACATAATTGGGTTTTATCTAACAGGTGTATATAAGTAGCCATCAAACAATTTTAAGCAGAAGGGTATTGTTGGATATTCATTTAATAAAAAACACTGAAATTGTGTGGTGAAAGGACTAAAAGAAGGGAGAAATGGAGGCAGTGTGACTGGCCATGTGAGAAATGGAAAGGGCATGATTCTAGGCCTACAGAGTGGGAATGGAAAGATATAGGTGGATTTGAGACAGGCTTAGGAAGCTAAATCGACTGGACATGGTGAAGGAATTAAATGATTCATTGACCATGGGAGGGGGAAGGAAGGGGGAAGGAAGGAGTCTAGGAAACTGCCTAGCATGGATGGTTGGTTGGAGGTGACACTGCTTAAGAATTGAAAGATCAGAGAAGCAGCAAAATGCGGGGCGGAGGGTGTGGAGGCAGAAGAAAGGGGCAATTTTAGATGAGTATCTTTTTCTAATATGTTAAATTCTGTATAGAATGAGTACATCACAGATCTAACGTTTGAATTGGGAGGACATGCTGAAGTCATTGAAGTCTAAGATCTCTGTCATCTAAGAACTTGAAAGAGTAAGAGTCGGTTAACAAATACAAAAATGTTACATTTTTAATAAATGAAACCCAAAGTACAGTTATATTTGTGTCTTACTCTTGACTACACATCTGATCAGATTTGTGGTCATCAATTTTTGGTTATCAATATTTATGAAAATTCTGATAAGTTGCTTTTTTCAAAAAAAAAAAAAAAATAGAGGTTGTATTTGTAGCCAGAAAACAATCAACATTCTAAGCAAAACTCCTATAGGGAAAATAGAAAGTGCCCAAACCAAACAAACCTATGCACAGGAGATAAAAGGAAAAATACAGCCTTTAACTCAAAGATCTTATCATTGAGCTCGTCTGGCTTTCCGTCATTTGCTCACTTTCAACTATGTTCTAAGGGACGGTAGAAGATGGAATGAGAAATTTCTACACAAAAATAGAGCAAAAGTGTGTGTGTGTATATGTATTACCTATACACAGCAGTAAGAGAGAAAGAAAATATTTTATATGTTTAATAAAGGTGTGTTGTATATAAATTCCACATGAGCTACATTACTATTAGATTTCCAGACTGTTACCTTGAATGCTAGAGAATAGGACTGTATTTGTGAGTTCTAAGGTTCAATCTTACTAATTACTCTGGAAACAACCTCAATGTTTTCAAAACATTTTCAATACTAGGGAATTGAAGGAAAAGCTATTTATTTCTCAGTTAACTTACAAAAAAAAAAAAAAAAAAAAAATAGGCAACATGAAAGTCTTCTTCCCTGAACAACTCAAGATAATTGTAATTGTGTGCTTTTTCATATTCCCCCAATCAGTCAGCTGCCCAGTGAAAAAAAAAATAAAAAGTAAATAAAATACTCAGTGGACAAATGTTTGCCATGGTTTTTGTCCTAAGGCAATGCAGTTCTGACAGTAAATACTTTACTCCTTAAGGGGCTCCTGTAAATAGCAGTGTTTGCATTGTTAGGAAATAAGGTGTTACGCTTCCCTGAATCAAGTGACAAATGCGAATAGATTGATTGATACTTTTTTTTTAGTGTTTTCCTAAGTAAGCCTTCTTGACACTAGATTTTCAAGGATGGTCAGGAATAAAAGGTTCCTTGTTATAGAGGTCTTATTCCTCCTGTATTAACAGAGATAAATCATTATTTTGTCACTTGATGAAGACTCTGATTCGTTCCCTTTCCTTCACTTTCCATCTACTTGTATTCTCCAGGGATTTCTCCTTCATCGCCTTCTGTTTCTTCCTCCTCACACTTAACCCAATTCAATTCCTTCAACTATCATTCTTAGTAGAGGATTCCTAGGTGCACTATTATCTTATTTCTGAGTCCATACTCCTGAATTCCCGAATTTCCACTTAGCACATATCCATAGGCATATCCTCATACCTAAAACACACGTGTTTAAAACTGAAGTCATAATTTTGTCAAATCTATTGCTCCATTTGTTTTTTTTTTACTTATGTTAGCTGTAACATGGTCTCGCCATCTCCCTGGTATATGAGGGTTTAAACCTGGGAGAAATACCTCTTCCATCCCTACCCTTCACTCCAATTCATCAAATCAGTTTTCTAATGGGTTAACTGTTTGGCGTGCCTTACATCTTTCTTGTCCTCTTATTATTTCTCTTTTTGTCTGTTAGGTGTGACCTACTGGTTTTCCTTCTATCAGCTGTCCATCTGATACAATCGTCTATAATTCTGTTACATTGATTTTAATGAAGAATCATGTGGATCAGATTAATGGCTCCCCATTGCCAACAAAATAAAATACTTTTAAGTTGACTTTCAGGTTCCTCCATGCTCTGCCGCTCACAATCATTGAATATAGTGATTTCTCTGGTTTAAATACCTATACCACACCAAATTTCAAGCAATCAGTGGTTTAATGTCTACTTACCAAATACCTGGTATTTAACAATTGTTCATGAGCCTGTTCCAGTTTCCAACACACACATCAGCTTGCATCACTCTACTGTTCTCCACTCACCTTGCTCCTCCCTACCAGCCAACCTCAACTACCTTTTTTCAGTAAAAATGACTTCTGATCATTTTGTCCTTTCTCTGAACCAGAAGGTAATTATTTATTATAGACCCACTGGTCTTTTGAGCCTTGACTTTCTCTCTCTGAAGTACGAGGTGAATGTGTGGTGAAGTATGGTGAATGTTTAAATAAAACAAGATTATTACAGTAAAAGCCACATTGCCATTAATCCTCATCAAAATACACCTCCCACCCACTTCGAACACACTTACCCATCGTTCTTGCCACTTTTTGAAGCAGTTCTGGAAGTCCTTTTTGTGAGTGTCTTTACTTTATTCTCCATCATGACAACATTCCGTGACACACATAGCTTCTGGTATGCCAGTTTCTGTCAAATAAAAACATTATGGTGTGTCCTCATCCACCTTATTCACTGGATCTGGCACTGTGATTTCTGGCTCTTCCCCAAAGTCAAAATGACCGTGAAAGGTAAACATTTTGAATCGATTCAGGACATCAAGGCAGCCATGACAGTACAACCAAAGACACTCATGAAAGAGGACTTCCAGAACTGCTTCAGAAAGTGGCAAGATGATGGGATAAGTGTTCAAAGCGAGGGGGAGTCTTTTGAGGGGAATTAATGGCACTGTGTCTTTCACTGTAATACATTTTGTTTTATTTAAACTTTCACTATGGTTTGATCACAACTCATATCTTCTCAATACCAATTATTTGAAGCTTCTGATTTCTTTAGTGTCATTCACTAACTTTTGTTGTAGACTCTCAGACTTCTTCAGTCCTTCTGAGCTTGTATTGAATGGACATGCCTATGGTCTTCTATTAGAATATTGGTACAGTGGTATGGTTGTAAACAAATTAAGCCATATGTTTACTCTCAGCACTATTTTGAATCATAGCCACTCTGATGGCTGGCTTTCATTATTAGACCAGTGTGATCACACAGGGCTCAGTGCTCAGAAGAGTCTCATACTTAAGAGTTTAATATTCTGTGACTACTGTCCTGAAATTCTTAATAATTTCATCTTTGGATTTATATAAACTTCCCCTTGCCTCCCTGCATCCCCAGAACTGGGCTACCCACACCCTCGGTCCCTGCCTGCTCCATCCTCCCTATTAACCACCTCTGCTGCCTACTGCCCATGAGAGGAGCCTGGGCATGGCCATGCAAACCCTATGTCACAAGTCAGGGCATGGAGGCCGCTATCCAGCCCAACAAGGCTGGCAGTGTTATGGTACATTTTTAACATCATTAATTTATCATTATATAGTTTTTCCTCTATATGATTATGATGTTTACCACATGCTTACTGATAAATCCTTTGTAGTGTAAATTCTTTATAAACAAGTAAACTTTTTATTTGTCTCATTAATCTTTGTCTTCCCCACAGCAACTATTACATAGCAGGTGCTCAATATATGTATGTAGATTGAATTAATTTTTTTGTGCTATAATGAACCATTTGAAATTACTGGGTTTTGGGTCAAAGTGGCTAAATACTAGCAATTTTCTAAGGTACCTAATTCCTTAGAGTGAGTCTATTTCTATAATTCATGAAATTAAAATTATAGTGCCACTATATAACTATGTACAGGCCAGGTGAGGACTGGATTGATTGGGGATGTCACTTAGTAAATTATTTGATTGTCTGACCACTTGTGCTCTATACCTGGAATTAATATAAAATAATATTGACTGCCAACTGTAATTGCAAAATTAAAAAAGAAGGGGGAAAAGTGAAGGGGAATTAATAGGTTTAAATTTTTGGGTATAAAACAACTAAGTCATGGGGATGTAATGTACAGCATAAGGAATATAGTCAATAATATTGTGATAGCGTGATATGGTGTTAGATGATTGCTGGACTTATGGTGATCACTTCTTTAGTTATATAAATGTTGAATAACTATGGTGTACCCCTGAAACTAATATAGTATTGTATGTTAACTATATTTTAATAAACATCTTTAAAAACAGAAAAAAATATATAAATAAATAAGAACAAGTGAGGCTGTGTTCAATACAGATGTATGTATGAACACTGAAATACAAATTTCATATAATTTTCATCATTACAAAATACTATACTTCTTTTGATTTTTTCCCACCATTTAAAAAATGTAAAAACCATTCTTAGCTTGTGAGCTGTACAAAACAGGCAGGGACCTGGATTTAGCTTCAGACCCTTTCTACAAAAGATAAGATCCCTTAAATTAATAATAATAGTCACTATGTAACACCTAGAAAAACAGCCAGTGTTCACATTTCTTTGATTGTCTTATAACTTTATTTCTTTTAGCAGATTGTTTTAATTATGATTGCAATAAAGTTTATACCTTGTAACTGGGAAAAACATTAAAATTAATTGAAAAATAAAATTTTGAATAATTTTTTATAACATTTTTTGTATGACATACTTCTTAAGGCAATACAGTTGTTTCTGTAGAAAGATGCAGTAAAATATTGGTTAACTAGAATTCACATGCAATAAACTCAAATATTTGTTTACAAATACTTTAATTCTTTAGCAATGAGGATTATGACTTTAAAAGATTTCAGTTTCCATCTCTTTCTGCCTTATTAAACGTGAAAATATCATTCAATCTTAATTTGATAATTTGTGATATAAGATTTAAAAAATCATAATTTTTGTTTTCATTGTATATTATAGTTGTAGGTTGAGAAACTCCATGAGATTTATTTTTCTGTTGTTTATTTAAATTAAATTTATTGAGGTGACATTGGTTAATTACTTTTAATCTTACTTCTCAAATTCTATATTTTAGGAGTTGCTTTTCCAGTTATTATTTAGAATAGAATCAACTTCTATCCTTAAAACTGTGGTGTAGTCAGAATTTCATTATGTGAGCCATTCTAACTGGTTATGTTTTAAGTTAATCGAAGTTTATCTTTGTCTATCTATATTCATAGTTGAAATAATTGCTAAATTAATACAAGTAGCATCTTTATAACAACAGAATTTTAAATGTTTTCCATAATTATTGAATAATTCATGATTTTCATACCCTCTCATTTCTCCACATAATTATGTTTTTGAAGCAGTTTTATTTTTGTCACACTTTATTTTACTAAATTTTTCACTACCTTAAAGTAAAAGTCTCCTACTTTTCTTGGTCTTTCATTCATCTGTTCTAGATACTTGATGGAAAAATGAAGGTCCATGGTCAGTGTATTTTTTAAAAGATTGGACCCAAGTGTAACAGCAACCCCAAATGCCAGGCAGACATATTCACCAAATCTTGGTTACCAGGCAAAGCTTGTAGTTTGGTTCTACAGAGACTATTCCTATTCTTGCTCAGCTATCTGGATAATTTTCCTGAGTATGATCCTCTCTCCCTTTGCCACCAATCTGTGTGCTTATGAAAAAATATAAAACTGTTGCCTTTTTCATTCTTCAACAGAGTGTTCTGTTTCATTAAAAATACGTGGATATTCAACTTAAAAAAAACAAACAAAAAAACTTTGTAGTAAAAGTAGAAGTTAGATAATTTATACAAGAGAGCAGTAAGCCCAGAATAGCAGGACAGATAACATCAAAATATTACACAACTGTGAAGTGATTTTAATATTTTCACCATCTTTGCATAAAGTCATGATCTGCATACCTACCATGTTGTTAAAGCAAATTGTGTGTTCACTTGAATTTGGAATGTTAAAGTTTCAAAAAAGCGTTACTACCTCCAAGCCTGCTAACATCTAATTGGGCTTTGCCACTCCTTTAACCTATTTCCTAATGAAAAGGCAACTGATATAAGACATCATAAACTACAGCAAGTTATGGTAAAATATATGGTAAAATAATTTAAATTGTAGAAAACATACATACTGTGTTTCCCTGAAAATAAGACCTAACTGGAAAATAAACCCTAGCATGATTTTTCAGGATGACATCCCCTGAACATAAGCCCTGATGTATCTTTTGGAGTAAAAATTAATATAAGACCCAGTCTTATTTTCGGGGAAACGCGATGGTGAACTAGAGTAGTCATTTTTTTTTCTCCCTAGAAAACATGTTAAAAACACAGACCTCTAGCACTTAGCAGCTGTTTGTCATTGGGGATAATTACGCAATTTCTTTGATTCAATTTCCCCACTCTAAAATGAAGTTAATAATATTTACTGCACATTCCTATTGAGAAGATTGTGTGAAATTAGTTGTTTAATTAAATAATTAAGCAAATATCATTCTCGTCCCTACTGTGTGTCAGACATTTGCTGGATTCTGGGTATAGAGCAGGCCCAGAGGCTGTACCTGATAAAGTACTGGGCCTTACAAACAGAATCTTTCAAAAATGGTAATTATCATAATAGTCATCCTTTTCCTCCTGCTTGTGATTCCTGCTGAGCCTTGTAGATTAGAAGAAAAAGACATAAAATAATAGTACCCTTTCCATCCAGTTCAACTCTGTCTCCCAACTATAATTTTAGGAGTACAAGAAATACCTAGCGTCATTTGGGGTAGGTTAGTGTTGAATGCACTCATGAGATAAGGAAGCTGTACTTCAGAGTGGCCAAGTGCATTCTCTCAGGCCATACAGCTAGTAATTTGGTGAATATGAGAAGTGTTTTAAGCTTTAATGAAAAAAAAAATGTGTTATTTGTCATCATCTGAATATACCAAACATATAAATTTGGCTTTTGAAATAATATTAAAAAAAAAAAAAATCACTCTAGATTCTCTTTAAATAGAGAGCTCACCTAATGAGATCCTTTTAAAAATGTTACGATTGACTAGGCATCCTTTAGCTTTTCAGGGACATTTAAAATATATTTAAAAAATCATTCAGGAACATTTAATTTTGAAGTAATAGTTAAGCAAAAAAGAAAAAACAAATGCAGTCATGTGTATAGAGACATCACCTTTCATACCTTCAGGATCCCTGATCATTTTGTATTTTGTAAGAATGACACCATCTGGAGTGATTCCGTTCAGTGTGGCCCTGCATATTAATCCAGGACAAATTTCAGGAATAGATATTATCAACAGAGTCCTCTAGCCTTCTCTTCCTTTTCTTTCTTTTTCAGAGCATATGCCCCAGTGACCTAGTGCCTCTTGCCTTTGATTTTTTACCAATTATACTGTCTGAAACTATGGGCTATGGAACATAGGATCTAGAACTTCCCTGTCTTTTCATTATTCGCAGGACAAGTCCCTTTCTCTTTAAAAGTAGCACTTTGTGTATTCCTTTCATAAAGGTAACTAATTAATAAATCAGTTTGCCAGAAAGTGTTACGTTTGTTCTCCCACAACACATGAGCACATTTATATGCACAGGAATGTCTGTTTGCATTGTAAGCACACACAAACAATAAAATAAATTATCCAAAGTGGCAAATATCAAAGGGGAACATTTTAGATATTGGGACAAGGAGACAGTTGAGAAAATACGGTGGTTAATGGAACTTTCTGATTCTTAGACTAGCGAGGCAGCTGCCTAATCTTCATGCAGATATAAGGATGAACCTTATCGTTACAATCTATAACACTTAAATGTGTGGTTTAGTGCCTTGCACATTTTTCAGTTCTCCTAGGGTATGTCTTTTGGTATTTGTAGTTTTTCGATTTGTTTGTTCTTTACTTGCTTATGTCCAGACATTCAGGCAGATCATTGTAACTCATTTCATTCAGAATACCCAGTTACGTACGTTGCGTAGCAAATGATGTCAGTGCTAGCCCATATGCTCTCCTCTACCACTCAGACTCCCAGCTGCCAGCACCTGCTTGTGGGCCCCTTTCTCTTGCCACCAGAACATGCTCTGTCCTCCATGTGGCAAGCTGAAAGTGCCAAGGAATTAATGCTTCTGGCAGCAGCCCTGACCCAGAGACCAGCAGGAGCTGGTGTGTGAATACCCTACAACCCCTGATGTGGGACCACTGTAAGGTGTAACGTGGTGTTCTACACTGGCTCCCAGCATTTCCCAGCACAGTCAAGCTCCAGTAACTCGCAATGGAAACTTGCTTAATAAGGAAAACTCCATGGGCTTCCCTTTCTTCCCCACCAGTCGCTTTGGGGATCACCTCACAAGTAAACTATTCACACTCGAATTGTAGGGTAGGCTTCTGGAGGATCCCCACATAAAATAAAATACTCTAGCTGAATGTGTCTTTTCTATGGATTTAGTTTCATTCTACAGATTATCTTTCTTTTCAGGGTTATTAGTCTGCCAAAAATACTAAAACAACCTGATTAACAGTTTTGTGAGCCAGGGTAGATTCTTGCCTGAACAATTTAAAACCCCAATTTTTTTATTTTCAGATGTTTGGGGTATAATTCCCAAATCTCCCCATTAAATAAATACAGGATGGTCTCTAACACTTACTGCTCTGCTTATCACTATAAACGGGTACCATTTGTTGAACAGCATTTTAACCAGAATTTATGTTTGATTCTATAGTTTATATTTTAACTCAGTTGGTTTTCAAAAGCTCATGCTTCCAAATACAGTATGTATTTTTGGAAACCACAAAATTCACTTCTTTATTACCCCATCACTCAATCTCTGTAATCACTGGCCCGTGACCTTCACACATCTTTTCATAATAGCATTTGCCACAGGAATGTAGAGAATATTAGAACAATTTTTAAAAGACTGGACTAAGAGGATTTTTTCTTTTGAAGATTTTTTGTCATATTCTTCAAGAGCTGTTGTTCCTTCATGTCATATTCTAGCAGTAACTCTTTCATAAAGATAATTTAAAGGAATTTTTTTTACCCCAAACGCCCACCCATGGTAACAGCATCTAGATTAGAATGACTTTGTTAAATGGCTATTTCTCATAATTAGGCGAACAACACACAGTGGAAATAAACTCATCGTCTCCATGTATTGTTAAATTGTCCTAGAGAACTTGTATGTTTTACTTCTCAGAAAAGTGTATAATTAAGTTAACATAATTCAATTCTTTATTTAATCTTTTTTAGTATGCTTCCAACTACAAATTATACCCATTGAACCAGTGTAGGAATATATAAATAAAACTAAACATTGTAGGAAAGAGTATGCTTTTTAAAAAAAATACCTGTGCATAAATATAAATATATATACATGCATATTTTGCCTCAGTCCTGTTGGGCTGCTATATCAAAATACCCCAGACTGAATAATCTATAAACAACAGACATTTATTTTTCACAGTTCTGGAAGTCTGAGATGGGGGTCACGGTCGGGTGAGTGTTGTCTTCCATGTCAGACTTCTCAGTGTATCCTCATACATGGGAAGGAGTGAAAGTGCTCTCTAGGGCCTCTTTTATAAGGCACCGATCCTATAACTGAGAGCTCCAGTCTCATGACCTAATCACTTTCCAGAGGCCCCACACTGGTCTTTAGGATTTCAACATATAAATTTTGGAGGGGCACAAATGTTCAGACCATAGCATGTATATATCTAGCACTACTCACCAGTAAGTTAGGTGTGCACATACTAGATTTTGGAACCATTCTGATTGGCTCCATAAGCTGTGCTGAACAGTAAGAAGTTGGCTTTGATGCATCAGTAAGAAACCCTCTCTCAGTATGTAATTGGCGAATCTACATCAAATAGATAATAGGCCTAGAAAGTGTGCAATGGAAAATATTCAGAGTAAATTAACTGTCTTTATACCAGATAACTTTCATACAACTAGTCTAAATTATTTTTCTTGATGATCAAAAACACAAAAAACTTTATCCTATACCATTGGACTATATAGTCATCCTTCTTTAAGCTATCTAATTCTTGTGGTCCTCTTTGAAGCTACCCACTGTCTAATTTTGTTACTCTCCAAAGCCATCACCAGAAAGGAAATGTCCAGTTTCTATTGAAGAATTTATTTCTGTCACATGTTATTTTCCTTTTTTCGCATAGTGGCCGCCTGCTTGGTGAATTCCAAACGAGCTTCAGTCCAAGTGGCTGTCTTTCATAATTAATTTTTGTCAAAGGGAAAAAAAAAAGTAATATAAGCAGACACACACACACATGCGGTGACAAAACAAAGTGCTTGAGTCACTTATTTAAGAAACAATCTCTGCAAACAGAATTGGGGTGTCTAATCATATTATCACAGATTTGCCCAGGCAGAAGCAGCATTACTGACTTTTCTCTAATGGCTCAATGAGTCCAGGGCCTGTGGGTTTTGTTGTTTTTGTTGCCCCCTAAATACGTCAGTTGATATCAAAACAGAATAGCCAGGGGCTAGAATGAAAGCAGCATCAACATCTATTTGTTTGTAAAATAAAGAAAAATTGCTTTTGGCTATAACCAACTTTATGTGGGCTTTTACGACATTATCTGGGCTTTTTAAAAATAACAGAAATGCGGACTAAGATTTTTTAAAACTTTTTATTCTTTATTTAATCTTCTTTTGTGTGTGTGCTTTGATGTCTAACTGAGACTTGTGTCAAATAGGCCAGGTGAGTGCAAGGTTGACTCAAGGAGGCCCAGTACATGTGAATCACCCTGAGATGAATATGAGTTGCTGGCCTCAGATATCTTGGGAAACAGATATATATATACACACACACACACAATAATGATTCATAGCCATATCTGAGAAGTTGTGGAAGAGGCCCAAAGTGCTTAAGAGCCTGAGGCAGAGAGGAAGGAATTGTCTGCAGACAGGAAAACTACCATGAATCACTTTCTCAGAGGTTTCTTTCTTTACTTGAATTTCGTAAATCTACATCTCTCTCAGTGTGATCAACCCCAATTGAGTTGTTGGACCTATGTGTCCGTGCCTTAAAATGTACCTTCCTTGATAGGAAACAAAAGTCCTGTTTATAGAATAATATTGGTATTTGTCTGTGACCATCTGGAGCTTATCTCTCCTCATGTTGGCATGAGAGTAGGTCTTTGAAGTTAAGTAAGGAAGCTGCAATTCCTCCTGGAAAACAGTGGAGTTGAACGCTATGTGTGGGCACCTGGGTTCTGAAATGCAAGGCAGGTTACTGAGAGGGAGGAATTTCAAAAATATGCTACCTGAATCCCACAAGGGGGCACCACAGTGAGTAGTGGAATTGTTGCCACTGCATAAGAACTCCCTGTGCAATTCCAGTAAGGAGCACTTTCATGGACTAAGATGTGAGTGATACTTCTGCAGTTGCGGAGTAGCTGCCTGCAACACCCATGGGCAATTTGCTTCAGGAAGTAAATGTTTTTGTTTTTTTCAGTCTTTGTCTTTTACATCAGAGAGGGATACCTCTTTTGTACAACTGCAACAAAAAAATATTACATTTGGTTTTTCAGAAAACATATTTTTGTTTGATATCATAAATTTAAATTATGATTTATATTTTACAAAGCACATTAATTCTTATAATTCCTTTAGGAAGTAGATAGGGAGTTACTAGTCCATTTTCCGTAAGTGGAGATGAGCTGCAATAAGATTAAGTAATGTGACTTAGTTGAAACTTATATTAAGTAATTGAGTTAGAGTTCAATTATCCCTAAGCTTGATAGTGTTTTGTCATCAAGGTCAGGGGGAAATCAGTCACTGTAGCAGGAACCACGACTACTGGATCTGCTCTGTCCTATCTCCTGAGATCTTTCCATTGAGTAATGGTTCTTCTCTAGTGGAATTGCCAGGTCCCCATTTTTCCATTGAAGTGTTGCTCCCTTTCTGGTTTTCTGGAAGCAATAAAGATTTTTAAACAAGAATTATGGAATAATCTGTGTATCCCAGAGAAAGATAAACTGGTAACTAATATAAAAGTTCTGTAATTTTTGGTATATGTTAATTCCTTAAAATCTCCTCTAAAAATGGTATCAACTCATTTCCTGAATTTAAAATACACAAGATATTCTAAATAAAACCTCACACTGATTTCCCATAAAAGGGAATGAGAGTGGTAAATTATGAGAAAAAGACCATGAATCTATGAGTTAGGAGACACAGCTTTTGCTTTTGGCTCGATGGCAACCAACCTCTGGGTTCATCAAGTCAAGGAATAAATATTGAGCATCTAGTAGATAAGAGATATTGTCTCTGATGCCTTTAGTAAGCTTCTACTAGAAGGAAAATGGACATTTAACAAATAATTATACAAATATTAATAGTTGATCCTTGAACAACACAGGGTTGAAATGCATGCGTTCCCTTATATACAGATTTTTTTCAATAAATACTGTAAATATATTTTCTCGTCCTTATGATTTTCTTAATGACATTTTCCTTTTTCTACACTACTTTATTGTAAAAATACAGTATATAATATAACATAAAAATATGTGTTAATCTACATGTTATCAGTTATTTGTCATCAATAAGACTTCTAGTCAACAGTAGGCTATTAGTAGTTAAGGTTTTGGGTAGTTAAAAGTTATATGTAGATTTTTGACTATACAGGGGTTGGCATCCCTAACCCTTGTGTTGTTCAAGGACCAACTGTATAATTATGATAAATGAAATAAAGAAAAAATAAAAGTTTTAAAGGAGTAAATGGCAAACAGCTGAATTAGTCTAGTGACTAATAAGACTAGGAAGACTTGTCTAGGTCTGTAACTGAGATCACAAGGATAAGTAGGAGTTTTTAGAGAAAAAAGAGACAGAGCATATGTGGGGATGAGTGGTTGGATGGGATTGCTGGGAGCAAGTTCCAGGCAGAGAGGGCAGCATGTGTGAAGACCCTGTGACCCTCAGTATATTTGAGGACTCAAAAGATTTGAGTGGCTGGTGCAACATGAATGAAGGGAGAGTGCTAAGAGTTAACATTAGTGACATTGGCAGGGGGAGATCAAACACAGCCTTATAGCTTGTTTCCCTTATCTATTGTAGCATAACAAACAACCCCATATCTTAGACACTTAAAACAACAATTTATTGTTTCTCATGATAATGTATTGGTTGGGCTCAGCTGGGTGGCTCTTCTGCTCTGTGTGTCATCTGGGTCGTTTTGCTACATTCAGCTGTGAGATCAGCTGGGATTCCACTCGTGTGTGGTTTCATCTGGAGGCTGGAATAGCTGGGAGCTGATTCTCTGCACATGGTCTCTCATAATTCACTAACATATCCTGAGTTTCTTAAAAGTTGGCTGGATTATAAGAGCATGGGAACTAAAGGCATCGGACCTTTTATGACCTAGCCCCAGAACTGACACAGCTGTTCTTTTGGTCAAGGTGATTCACAAGGCCATCCCAGATTCAAGGCAAAATAAACCCCATCTCTTTTTAGGAGTTGTGACAAGCCTATAGAGAGAAGGAGAAGGTTTTTTATAAAGAATCTTTGAAAACAGTGAACCACACAGAAAATATTAAGCATTTTGGAGTTGAGATTTTTTTTATTTTTTGTATGCCTAACATGCTTGAAATGCCTTACTTACTATGATCCTCATAGCAATGTAATAAAATATACAATATTATCATTACTTCTTCCTTAAGTCAGCTGGGTCCTAAAGCTGTTAAATGAGAGGGCTAGGCATCAAATGATGCCACTCTATGTTCTTGACCACTATGCTGCTATGTGATCATTTGGCTGACTCTCAATCTTAATTCCTTCATCTTTTCAATCATGACAGGATGTTCTATGAGGATGAATAAAAAGTGTTAGAATCATAATAGTTAAAGCCATCATACATAAGTTGAAGGCACAAACATTTCTACATTTGGGGAAATCTCATTATTGATCCACTTCCTGATGCATTTCAGAAAATGAATTAATTAATAATTTATGAACAAAGGAGTTCATTAGCTCTAACTTGCTAAACCCATCTGCCATTATTGTTATAAGTTGGGATTCCTGAAGTTTCCCTAGCCAAATAGAGACACATTACAGTTACATTAGAGGTTCTCTCCAACCAGTTACCCTTGCCAATTTCCTACTTATTTCTGGAAATCTCAGTCATGTCCCATGCGGCATCATAAATAAATCTTCCTACTACCACGTGGTGTTCGCCACTTTCTTTCTCCCCTACGGCAACATTGTTAGTTAGGTTTCCTTCCAAAACTTTCATGCATCTAAAACTTCATTGTGTGGTGCTGAAATGGTAAGATTGCCTTTAGTGTTTAATTCTGTTATAGATACTATCTTCTTTCCTGCCTGACATCCTGATAGCTTATAAGATTTCTAACAGAAGCTTCTGATCACACAGAGGAGGTGTTTATACCCCTAATTCCTCCCTCCCTAGGACAAATACAAATGGCTGATACTATGTCGTACTCAGAGTTCTGTCTTTCCCTCTGTTAACTAAGGTTTTGATATTGGTTTGAGTTTTTATAACTTCATCCTTACTTAGGATGAACTTTTTTTTTTTTTTTCTCAGAAGGGTCATTAGTCCCTCATGCCAATAGAGTTATGAGAGCTATCCTACCAATCTTCCAGACATGGTTGGGCATGTATGAGTACTGGGATCTACAACACAAGTTAAGTTTGAGCTGGTGTCCTCAACATACCATCACATCAGGAACGTTTTCTGTAAATTCAAACAAAATTTTTATTCTGGCCTCATGTGACTTCACTGCAGTGTTGAGGTAATTATGACTAACCCCCATGGGTTAAGAAAGACACTTTTACTTATGAAAGGAAAGAAATTGCTGGGGTTACATCTGTATTATTAAACTATCATATTAACCAAACAACCACTTGATGGATTAATATTTTTACTTACCTCTGAGTTGTTAGACATTTAAAGGACAAACGTGTTTTCGCTGAAATTGGCAGCATGTTCCCACTGGCAGATTTGTGTGTCAAAATGTAATTGGTTGAGATAATAAATGTATTTTGAAAGGAAACTGTTGTGTTTATATAAGTTTTGATGTATTATGATGGCTGCTCCAGCTTCATAGTCTTTCTATTATTATCCTATTTGACCTTCTAGGTCAATGCCTTAAGACTGCCTTAAGACGGTCAGAGGAAATAAACAAAGTAAAGAATTGTGTGCTTCAATTATTAAGAAACTTCTTAGAAGAAAGACCATTTTAAACAGTAAGAGGTTTTCTTTGAAAAATTTCCTGAAACTCAAGTGTGTGTTTTTATTTCATTTGTTTGATTTTTGGAAAAAAAGAAGGCAGCGTTTGCCACTTCCAAATATCATTCAAGTTAAGATGTTATGCAGAAAACAGATCAATGGCAGTGACAGTATTATTTGAGTGAGGGCTAGATTATTTTAAAAAGTTTGTTTTTAGAAGAGATAGTAACTATATTATCACTGAGATTATGTCTATGTCCTAAACTTCCCCAAGATGAAGTTTCTTAAAACAATAGCGATATATTGTTTTTCATGATACTCTGGATTGACTGGACTCAGTGAGCCAATCCTGTGCTCCACGTGGTATAGCTGAGGTCATGTGTATGGCTGGAACGTCTAATATGGCCTCATGTCCTCCAAAATCTCTGTAAAACTTCTGTTGTTATATAGTAACTAGGCTTCTTTACAGTTTGTTTTGTATATCTACTATACATCTGGCCCTATTACCAGGCCTATAAGTAGTCATCTCCTGAAAACATACCTTGTTTAACTCTCACTTTCTTTCAGCTTCATAATGACAAGCTCTGTAATCTTGGACAAGTTTCTTTTCATCTCCATAACTTACTTCTCTTATCTGAAAAATGGAAACGGTAATAATAGTGGCTTTACATGTAATTCAGTAATTTAATTTTTCACAATTGTGATGTTAATATATGTAAAGCACTTAAAATGAGTTAACACATGTAAAGAACAGAGAGCAGTGCCAGGCACATAACAATTCATAAGATAGTTGTTGTTATTACTAATGAGAAAAGTGAACTGAAGGGGGGGTGTGACTTGCCTACTCAGCTCTTTAATGGCAGATTGTTTTTAACCGTGCAGAATAACTTTGACTAATATGTATTTTCTTACAAAATCAAGTAAAGTTTCTGGGAAAATCCGGTGCATTTGCTTTTTTTAATAAATTCTCTGGAAACACTTTGCATGCAATTTACATGGATTGAAAGGATATGTTTTCCATTCTGAGTCCCTCTGGCTCCAATCCAATTACTGTGAGGGCCCTTCATAACTGGACACCTCCTCAAGTCTCCTTTAATTTCTCCCCTGTCAAATCCTACACTCCAGCCACATCAGATCACTTGCAGTTCTCACATTTAATGAGCTGTTTCACACCTCCGTGCCTTTATATACACGATTCCCAGTTTCTGGAATGTTCATATCCTATCATTTTATAGACTGGCTATTATCTGTACTTTCTTCTCCCTTATCTTAGTTATTTCCTACTTTTCTTCTGACAACTTCTTTCAACCAGAATCTGTGTGGGTACATTTTTTTTTTTTCTCTCACAAACCACATGACTGCTTATTTCATAAGACTTAATCACACTTTTAATTGTCTATGACTTATCCATCTCCACAATCTTTCTAAAGTGGAGGGCATGAAATGAGCTGTCTTCTTCTAAATTCTCAAAACCTACCATGGTACCATAAAGACTGTATCATCTCATGTACAGTTAATTCCCTGGGTAAGATTTCTTAATGCGTATTTTAAAGCCACAATTCTTCACAAAGGAAGGCAAAACCAAAAATTTGCTCTTTGACACTCTAAGTACTATCCATTTGTCAAGATTGCCATTATAAGCTGTGGTCTTTTTAAAACATTAGTTTTGGGTACTTAATCTAAGCCATTTAAGAATTCAACAAAAAGGGTTATTAGAATTTATACATGTACATTTTACTTTCACTAGATTTTTTTAAAAATAGATTTTTAGGGCCAGTGAATTCCTAATGCTTTTTATGTGAGATAGTTTGGGGGTCTTATGTCAATATGCTAATGTTGGATTATACTTCAGTAATTAAAGATACTAGTTGAAGTTCAAATCACAGTCTGAAGTCAGGGGAGGTTTGGCCACTAATGGCATGCCTTTTGCCAAAACACTGCTTAGTTGGGCCATAAAAAATCAAAGAGCTTTTTGACAACTACTGACAAGGTTAGGTTAGTCTAACTAAAGCAATACAGACTCTGTTTAAGAAAAAGTACAATGTCTTGTCTTCCAGCAAGCGATATTCTAAAATGTCAACCAAAAGTGTGACTTACTTCTGCCCAGACATTCACGACTCTCGCCATTTTGTAACCTTACATCTCAAACCACTGGGACTTTTTATAGGCTGATAATAGAAAAATCTTCACTTTTTGAAAGGGCCACTGGCTTTCTCTGTCCTCACCCTAGAGCAGAGGAAACATAATGCAGGGGGCATTATTATTTAACTTATATTTAACTTTCTGAGATCTGCTAGTTTAGCAATCTGAGATTTTGGCAAATAAATCCCAGGCACTTGTTGGTTGAGGTTTCCCACTGGAGCTCCACCTCTGGCTTTGAATCTAGGTTCTGCCACTCAGACCCAGGGAGGTGAAGTTATTTGCCAGAGGCCTTATGTCTTGTCTAATGTGGATTATGAGAGAATGTAAATAATTATTGAAAAATAAAATGTTAGTTCACATAAATATCTATTATCTCCATTTCACTGATGAGAAAAGAGACTAAAAAATAGTTAATTAGCTTATTCAAAGTCACATGTTTACTAAGCAATGTGGTTGGGACTTAAATTATTATAATAATGTGCTTAGCACATAATAAGCACTAATTAAGAAATTTATTGGTAATGTAGATACGCAATCATATCTTTTAAAATACCATTAAGCTTGATTTGAAGTGTAATACCATATTACATCCCTCTCACATTTATGACTGCAGTTAAAATAACAAACAAATTTTAATGATTGCACAAATATGTGAAGGCTGAGCTAAAATTATTAAGTGCTTAAAGATGGTGAAATATAATATTACTTTAATTACTATCATAAAGTAACTTGAAAGTGACATGATTTTTTTTCTCCATGTAATTGATTTTCTTTTTATGTTTCCTGCTGTGTTTGTTTATTACCTCTGGTCTTGATAGAAATTCATAGGGCCCTCCACTCAACATCCATTCTCACCTTCATATTAATCTGTCCTAATTTCTACATTTCCTATCCAAATCATTTCTTTGGATTATGACTTTTTTTCTCAGATACCAAAATGTGAATCTGAAAAAAATAAGACACGAATCCATCATCACTTACCAAAAAAATCACAGGATAAATTAATTTGTTAGCTTATGTAGTCCATTGCCTGACTGCAAAAATTTCCTACATGGTGTTTATTCAATTAGCCATATACTAAATTGAGGAAGTATTAATCAGTTTAGTACTAAGGTATGTTATTCAGGTCACCTGAAAATTAATATGTGTGATACTCGAAGGAACATACAGCACTGTATAAACGGTATTAACTTCTATTTTGGTAGTGTGGGTTGTTCTATGGATTAAATGAATAAAGTTTATAAAGCAGATAGCGGGATGCCTGGATCATAGTTAGTGCTGAATTGGTGTTAGTAATGGTTATTACTACTGTTAAAGTTAACTAAGAAACACAGTTGATATACAAGTGCTTGATAGGTAGAATTACCTCTATTATCACCATTAAAATTACTATTTTTATTAACGTAATACATTTCTCTGTGAGTTGACTAAAATTTCACAGGACTTAGAATCCCTAGTTGAGTTTAATTTGCAAAATCAAACCATTGTGTTTTGATAAATTTTCCCTTTTTCTTACAGACCACCATTGCCAGACATTTTGCTCACTTTTGTACAATGTAGTATGATCATATGAAGTTTATGTTTCTGTTTCCTGTGTTTGATTTCTTTGTATAATGAGTGACTAACAACTGAGTGTTTCTAGGCTAGTGCTAAGATATGGCTAGACCTGTATATCCAAGGCCCTGGGTGAGGCAGAGAACCTGATGGCAGAGATTTCTTCAAATCATGAGCCCCTGGCTGCAAACCCTACTCTTAACCATGTTATACATGAAGTCACTTCAAATATGAGTGACGCTAATTACTAATAGTAAGTAGTTACTGTGTGCATTCTCTGTGCTAAATCTTATGCTAAAAGGGATTTACATAGTTTAGATCATTTAATCCTAGTTTTACCATTTAATTCTAGGTAAGCTTTATAATTAAGGCAAACCTCTTAAACGTCAGGGATTTGATTCTTTCACTGATTCTTTTGAGCCTTAATAGTAAAACCAGTTTGTCAAGTTTTCCAAGAAATTGCTATAGTTTTGTTTTGTTTTATTTTTTTAAAGATTGATATGTGTTTCCTGCATTTTTATGCTTTCTAAAATGTCACTGTAAAATCGGAAAAGAAAATCGTTTGGTAAAGAATGGATTTGGAGTAATAGGATTAAATAAAACAAAAGGCAATTCCAGGAACAAGTACTTACTAATTTGTATTCAGAAATTATTTCCTAAGGGAAAAGGAAGTTTCATGTTTGAAAGATTCAAAATGATATTGGAGAGAATAATTTATATCAATGATTAGTATATAAAAATGCTCTACAGAGTGACCTTTGAATTCTGTTCTATCGTTAGATTATATACTTCTACACGAAAGTTTTTAATTATTACAAGTTAACATTCTCTGCATCTATATTTCCAAGTTGACATAGAAAAAATAGAAAAGATAAAAACAATTTGAACATTGAATAAGATCGTTGACCATGTAATCTGAATGATTTCATTCCTCATGTTTTATTAAAACAGTGACCTCAAGGGCAGATATTCTTGCATTGATTCTGAAAAGTCAAATCTTTTTTCTTGCAACAGATTTGATCATCTGTCATTTGCCAGGCATTAAACTGAGGGAATTGGACACTGTACCTGACTTCAAGATGCTACCCTGTTTCCCCAAAAATAAGACCTAACTGGACAATCAGCTCTAAGGTGTCTTTTGGAGCAAACATTAATATAAGATCCGGTATCATATTATATTATACCCAGTCTTATATTATAGTAAAATAAGACCAGGTCTTATATTAATTTTTGCTCCAAAAGATTCATTAGAGCTGATTGTCTGGCTAGGTCTTATTTTCGGGGAAACACGGTGATAGACTAGGACAGGGGTTGACAAACTTTCCCTTAAAGGGCCAAGTAGTAAATACTCAAGGCTTGCAGGCCATACTGTCCCTATTGCAACTACTCAACTCTGCCATTGTATTGTGGAAGCAGCCACAAACAATACTTGAACCAGTGAGCATGGCTGACCTCCATTAAAATTTGATTTACAAAAATAGATAATGAGCCATTGGGTCACAGTTTGCCGATCCTAGGGTGAGGCGTATAAATAAACTGACAGTAAAAATCCAATAATAATTATGCCAGAGGTAGACACAGACTAATTCAGGAGCACAGAGGAAAGGCATCTGGACTTCCTGCTTTTTTGGATTTGTCTGTGCAGAGTCTACAGTGAGTGGAGAGAAGGAGGAAGGAAACTTGGGAGATTATCAATCAAGACTTCTTAGGAAATATATGGCTGAATTTCATCTTAAAAATATGGAGCAATTAACAAAGAGACCATTGTAAAACATATTCGATGTTAATCAGAGGAACTATTGTGAATTTTGTCACCTTAATATAAGCCAATGATTCCAAACTATGTAGCATGAAACTCTAGTTCCTCAATAAATTAATAGATAATCCTGAATTAATAGATTACCTGGGTAAATAAATTTGGAAAATACTATTTTTTTTTCCTTTCCAGTTAGCTTTCTAAATGTTTTTGTTTGTTTGTTTGTTTGTTTTTGTTTTGTTTTCAAAATAAAGACTCTGGTAAGTCCTGTAGTAAAGAAAATTTTAAAATTTCTACAATTCAGAATTATCTTCTTTGTTTATGGAACACTGCTTTTGGTATGGAATGCCTATTAATGTATTCAAGAAAAAAAACAACATGTTTTGAATAGCGTGGCTTTGGAAACAGCTATAAACCAAGGATGGATAGTCCTAGATGCCGTTTGTCTGTCTAGGTGTAGGAAAAAATTTCCTGAGACACTTTAAACAGATGGCTTTTCACTGTTCAAGTTACTGGGCAACAGGTATCCAGCCAGCACACGATGGAAGTTGAAGCAAGTTACCAGGGGTTTTGAGGTTTCACGCAGAAAAAGTAGCAAACTCACTTGGTGAATTGGGAAAATTATGAAATTATAGAGTGATAGTTCTAAATCTTGGGCAGTATCACCCCTGCAGGTAGTTAGCTTATCACAATGGCCAGGAATATTGCTGGCATTTCATGGGTAGGAATTAGAGATTCTAAACACTCTGCAGTACATAGGACATCCATGCACAGTGATGGTGTATCCTGCCCAGATTCCAGTGGCACCTTGTGGACAAACAAACAGTACTGTAGAAAAGACTTAGCCTATGGGGTCAGGTGACCACACCTCCCAAGGGTCAAAAGATTGGGTAGAAAATCTGGACAGAATCTTTTAGGCTGATTATCATTAATGCAGAATTAAATATTTAAAATTTAATGTACTAAGGGGAAATGGATAAAAAAAAACCAAAACAAAAACAAAAACGGTACTTAGCTGTGATGAGGCAACACGAATTAACACCAGATCCCTCTGCATGATATGGTTCTCTCATCACGTGTGTCGTTTTATAGCAGAAGTGGAAAATGGTGAAGGGGCTGGCAGAAAGGGGGGGGGTGTAGCTAAATTATTGTGGAAAAGTTAGATAGCTGACGGAAAAGAATGGGGTGTAGACTTGAAAAGAAAACCCTAAATCGGAAGCCTTGTAAATGGTACCTCACTGAATGGAGATGGAGCCAGGATGTGACTCTGCTGGGGGTGGCTTCTCATTTGTAGTGCAGTTCAAGAGAGCTCAGGGGCTGTCAGAAAATGTTGTAAGGAAAGGTGGGGAAAACAGAGGCCTTGAGGAGAAGCAGCTGGAGGCGTTGATCTGTTTTTTTTTTTCCTTTATCTCATGTGCTTCCATTCAGGAAAAGATCCCGAGAACTCACTGTACTAGATCCTCTTAAACCGAGGTTTCCCTTAATCCTAATCAATTTTAACTTATATAGTTATGATGTGTTTAAAGATAAATGTCTTTTAAATAAAGTTGTAATATTGAAAAAAAACCTCATTTTTCTAGTTTTAACAATCAGATGCAATTTGTTTGATGCCTTAAAAACCCTTCCAGTTTCACTTTTTCTCAGAAATAGGTTATTGTAATATTTACAGAACAAAGATCAGGTGCAGTGCAATCTTCTGAATAAGCACCACATTAGATGCTATTAAGCATTTCAGAGGTAATTTAATAAAGTATGTCATTAGTGCCTCACATCCTCATGATCATTTTGACAGGAGCACCAGGGTAACCTTCGTTCTAATTTTGAAAGCAGCCCTTCAGTGGGTTTAAACAAAAAGCTACTGTAACTTTTTTTTTTTTTTTTTTTTTTTAAGAAGACTCTGTCAGGCAATAATTTTCTTTTCTGAATTTTTCTTGAGTAGATAGCCTCAAGGAAACATTCATGTGATTCATGAAAAATAACAAGCAGAAGATCTTTGCACACACCAGGATTGCTGTAAATATGGCACATGTTTTTGAAATGTAAGAACCACTCCTTCCTCTGGGCCAATGCAGCCCCTACTAGGACAAAATGGGTGGCGTGCAGAGAGTGGGTGGGCTGAGATTCAGCTCCCCCCGCCTTTGTATAGTGTGCACATTGCACAACCCCTATGCAATGTGCTTAGGTCAAAACCACTATTGCTTTATTGCATTTGGCTTTATTGAATGTATTCCTTTAATTTGCATGCTTTTGAGTACCTACTACATGGCACACTCTGTTAAGTATAGTATTGTACACGTTGAATTATATGTCTCTTTAACTGAGTGCCCACCCTATGGCAGCTTCTTTGCTAAGTGTTTCCTACTGACTGCTCACAACTGACCTATGAGCTCGATTTTGTTGTTTCCATTTCCCGGCTAAGGAGCTGAAACTTACTGGCTTTATTAACTTGCCCATAGTTACATAGCTAAGAAGTGGAGGCACTGGGGTTCCAAACCCTTTTTTTTTCCCTGATTCTATAGTCCCCACTCTTAGTTACTACATAGTAGGTGCTATTCAGGCTGGATGCCTACTTACCTATAGAGAGAAAGTTGTCAGGGACTTCTTCCCAGAAGAAGTTGTCCCTGAGGTGAGTCTTAATGAAATTTATACAAACATGTGGGAATTCAAAGACTGATTAAAACCACCATGAGGTATCACCTCTAACCTGTCAGCCAGAATAATGGCTATTAAAAAAAAAAGAAGAAGAAGAAGAAGAAGGAGAAGGAGAACGAGCAGGAGCAGGAGCAGGAGCAGGAGAAGGAAGAAAACAAATGTTGGCGAGCATGTGGAGAAGTTGGAACCATTGCACACTGTTGGAAGAAGGGATGCATGATGATGAAGTTGCTATGGCAAACAGTATGGAGGTTCCTCAAAATTTAAAAAGAGAACGACCATAGAATACAGCAATTCCGTTTCTGCGTATTTATGCAAAATAATTGAAATCA
Organism: Rhinolophus sinicus; assembly: GCF_057876585.1. NCBI lineage: Eukaryota > Metazoa > Chordata > Mammalia > Chiroptera > Rhinolophidae > Rhinolophus > Rhinolophus sinicus. The sequence continues at coordinate 34,610,978 of NC_142515.1, forward strand.
GGATCTTGAATAGATATTAGCACCCCCAGGTACATTGCAGCCCTATTCACAATACCAAGATGTAGAAACAACCTAAATATCCATCTACATATAATTGGAGAAAGAAACTGTGGTATATACTCATAAAATTTCAGTAAAACAAGATGAATTCTCTACAGATTTGCTGTATAATGTTGTACCTATAGTCAGCAGCAATGTATTTTGCACTTAAACATTTGTCAAAAGGGCAAATCTCAATTGTTCTTACCACATTAAAAATAAAATGTAAAAAATAAACCGATAATATAGCTTGAAAAGCTTATCTGCACTTTAGAAAATAAGCTTGAATATGTTTCAGTGTTAGTGATTATTTAAAATTAGCATATACCAACTGAAATTATTGGAGTAGCTTGTAAAACATACATTGAACAACATGGATGAAACTTTTGGATGCTATGCTAAGTGAATTAAGCCTGTCATGGAAAGATAAATACTATATGATGCCATTTATATGAGGTAGCTAGCATGTCTAAATTCATAGAGACAGAATGTGGAATGGTGGTTACAGGGACTGGAGGGAGAGGAAAATGAGACAGTATTGTTTTATTGGCATAGACTTTCAGTTTGGGAGCATGAGAAAGTTCTAGAGATGGATAGTGGTGATGATTGCCCAACAATAGGAATACATTTAATACCATTGAACTGTGCATTTATAAATGATTAAAATGATACATTTATGTTACATATATTTTATTAAAATTTAAAAAATACATTGAATTCTGGGAACCCATTCCATGACTTTTTGAATCAGAACTTCTAATGACTTTAAAGTTTGGAGACAACTAGCCTATGGCATTTTGACCAAAAATGTGTTGTAAGAGCTTGGTACTTGCTTTTGAAAATCTGGGTAATCTACAGAATTGAATAACATTAAAATCAAATTTGATAGTTTGTAGTTAGATAGTATAGCATAGTTTTAGAAGATAGTTTTTAGAAATTTTTAAAAGAATTTTTGTGTTTCAAGTAACTCGATCACTGATAATTTGTTTGATGGCTTCATTTGAAATTAAAGCAATTTCAAACGCAATTTCACTCATACTATTTCATGGCATTTGTTTAAAATTGCTCAGGCCAGAGTTAATATTGCTACAGCAGAAATACAAACACTGAAATTTACTATGGTGATGTGATTTTCCCACCTCTTACACATACTACCTGGAGTTAGGATGGTAAGAAAGATACGTAAGTGATGAGAATATAACTCTTGTCTAAATGAGAGTTGCAGGAATAATTGTTTCATAGATTTTTGCCTTTTTAAACATTGAAACAACTTCTACCATTATTAAATCATTTGAATTAGGATATATCACATGACTAAAGAGATGAGGGAGAATGTACTTGCAGAGTTTACCTGAGAAAAGGCATACAACGTAAGGTTTATGTAGGGAAAGGAAGTGTTTACAGCACTCAGTAAGGGCAGGAGAGGAATGGAAAACCAGGGAAGAGGACACTTGTACCATTCTTAGAGCCACCTGTCCCTGACCTCTTTGCTTTGGAAGGGCTATCCTCTAGTTTCTCCTGAGTATGCCCCTCCTCTTGGTGAGAAACTAAAAGGATGTGCCCTGATCCCTTCAATACCACGTGCAAAGACCAGGACCCTGGACTTTCCTGCCCGGTTGGCCCTGAGTTTGTTTATAGGGTCTGCACTGGCCTTCTCCCAGGTCCTTTCTTCCTGCCCTGCTATTTTTCCCACCTCTTTGTGTGAGTGTTGACCAAAAGGCAGCTGTGTCTGTGTGTGAGGATAGGATGGTTGTGGTGGATGGCACATTGTTGCACAGAAGATCAAGGCGCTGCCAATGTTAGGGATGGATCTGGAGGACAGTTCTATTTCAAATGGAAATCATTTTCCCTATATTATCCCATTTTTCCTTTTCAAGACAGATTTGTAGGCTCTTTGCATTTCGTGATCTGAATTTTTGATCAATACTGGAAGCTTCCAGAAGATAAGACACCTCCAATGTATTCTCAAAGCCTAAATGCATTTAAAGGGATTCCAAAGGGTATCTGGAGTCAAAAGGAGAAAGAAGAGAACCTTGGAGATATTTCTCCAACAGTGGGTTTCTCTGCTTGGACTCACTAGGGAGGCTGACTGGAAGTACCAGGCTTCTGAGCTTGATCAAAGGTTTCATTCCTCCTCTGTGGTCACAAAAACTGAGAGCCATTGGATTTCAAGGGTTTTTTGTGACCTTTATAACAGGAAGATTAGAGACTTTATTCCCTACCTTGTGGGCATGACTTACCTCCTGGGTTGAGGTATGACCTTGGGGAAGAGCCAAACAATGAATATAATGAATCAATATCTTGCTGAAAAATAAGGCTTGATACTCCAAATCAAATATAATTTGATTTAAGAAAATGAAGAAATGGTTATTTCCAATATTCTTGAGTCTACACTGAGATCCATATCTGACATATTGAAAGTTGATTTTGATTACTGAGCATCTTAAACAGTAATAACATTTAGAACAACAACTGTGTATACTTGTGGTGGCTGCTAATGTTTATTGAAAGTTTACTGTGTCAGGCACCTTCTTAATGCTTCACATCTACTGTTTTGCTTATTTTCATCAAAACCCTACCTGCAAAACCCCCCTTTTTAAGCTAAAGAGGATGAGACTTACAGAGGTTAAATTATTTGCCAAAGGCATAGCTAATAATTAGTAGCAGAGAAAAATTCAACTTGATTCTCTTTCATTCTAAATCCCATATGCTTAATTAACTATACAGTCTTCCAGGACAAGGAATTTAAATTATATTAATTGGTGATAAAATTATACCTTATGTATCGATAATGGTTTGCTTTATCTAAAGTAGTCTTACATGCAAAATAAATTCTTGTTATTCTTATAACCTGATAGATAATAGGTAGCTATTGAAGAATTAGAGCCATTGTGTGATAATGACTGAATGTTACTCATAGAAAAAAAAAATCTGACAGTGATGTGTAAAGCAAATTGGGGTGGGAGACAACGAAGAAGGGGGCAAAGGAAGACCAGTTATAAGACTATTGCATAACAGACTGAACCAAGATCAATGCCAAATCATCCAATTAAGGGAGAAAAACATGTTGAGGGCAGACAGACAACCTGATGAGCTCATAAAGGGGAAAGATCAGATATCTGTAAGGTTAAGAAGGGTCCTTACTTTAATCTTTCATCAATAGAAATTGATTTCTTGGGTAAGCCAGAGATTTCTGCTTTTATTTAATTGGAATGAGCTGTAGGAAGCTACTAGCATAGAGATAAACAATACCTGTCAGTATTCTTGGCATTAAACTTGATACAGAGCTGATTTCTTATGACAAAATAAAAAGTCTGCTGTTCTCCAAAAGTTACCCAAAGATAATTAATGTAACTCTGTATGCTCTGCTGTAGGTAGAGGACATTGTTGAACTATTACTATTTCAATACTTATGTTTATTCAAGAGATAACTTGCTTTATACATACCTGGTTACATCTGATACTCTTTGGTTATTGTAAAAAAACACTAAAACTTTCTGAAAAAAATCAAATGCTTTGCTACTAAGTAGATTATAAAAATATTGCTTTTTCTGTATAAAAACAAAACTGTTTTATGTAAGTTCTTTAACAACTGCAGAGAGTTGTCATTGTCTCCCCTCTTTCTCTCTTATCCACATGAGGTGGACAAGAAAATTACTACCAGGAAATCATGCTGCTTCTACTTTTAAAATATAGCAGAGCTTAACTGCTTCTCACCACCTCCATTGCTTCCACCCTTTCTGAACTCTATTATTGCTCATGCAGTTGGCTCTACCTGGTCTACCAGCTTCTACTCTTGTCCCCTTGCAGTTTATTATCTATAGAGCTGACAGAGGAATGTCTTTAATGTGTAGTAAGTAAGACCATGTCACACCTCGCCTTCACATTTCACTCAGATTAAAGCTAAATCCTTAGAATGGTCTACTAGCCCCTTTGTGATCTGACCCCTCCCCCTCCACTCTCTTCCAACTCACTGAACTCTAGACACCCTAAGCACTTTGCTGCTTCTGGAATCCACTTAGCATTTAAAATCCTTTGCCCTCCTTACCTCTGCCTGGTTGCTCTTTCTTAGATCTCCAGTTAACTATCTCCTTCACCATTCTCAGATATTTGCTAAAATCACACATTCTCAATGAGGAGATCCTGGTCCTATTTAATATTTCAACCTACTCCTCCTCCCATTGTAAACCCTATTACCCTGTTTGACTTTTTATAATGTAAAATTCTATTGTCTTTATTTAACATACCATAATATATATATATATATATATATATATATAATATATATCATTTATGTTTATTCTTTTAAAACATATTTTTCTAATCAATATGCAAGAATCTTTGCCACCTACAATAAGTTATGGCACATAGTAGGCACTCAATAAGTTTTAATAAATAAACAAGTAAATTAGTTAAATTATAATATTTTATCAACAATATAGAACTTTTTTCTTTTTAGACCCATTAAGATACATTTTATCTAGTCATAACCATAATTGTGCATTTCATATTTTTTGGTATTGTAAAGATACATTTACAATGTAGAAAAAAATTGAAAATATGAAAAAATAGAAAGGAAAAAGAAGACTAATAGTAATTGAACCTAACACAATCCTTGTCAACCTGACATTTTCCTGCAAAGATTCTCTGTTCATAATTGTAACGGTCTTTAATAAAAACATGATTATCGTATGCTATACATCATTTGTATTATCCTTTCCTTGTAATATTATCTTGTAAGTATTCCATGTTTTATATCCTTTTCATCAATGTTACTTTTAATCAGTGTATGTCAGGGGTTCTCTGATTTATGTGGGTTATGTCTATTGATACTGCCTGTATTAAGAGTTAAAAATGATAATATCTTAAAATATTTATTTCCTAATTCATTTAAAAACATCAAAAATAAACCAAGCACATGTTAACCTAAAGAGCCTATTTTGTTTTTAACTTTTTATTTATATTTAAGTGTGTTTTTCCAGGACCCATCAGTTCCAAGTCAAGTAGTTGTTTCCATCTAGTTGTGGAGGGTGCAGCTCACAGTGGCCCATGTGAGGATTCAATGGACAACTTGTTGTTAAGAGCACCGCACTCTAACTAACTGAGCTAACCGGCCATCCCCGAGCCTATTTTTAATGAAAATAACTATTTTACAAAAAAAAAAGTTAGTGAAAAGAGAAGCTTGAGTTTATATTTTTCAAAATCTGTCAATATCCAGCTTAGTAGAAAACAACAAATTCTCATATCTGATTCTGCATTCTGCATTCCATTTTTTGAATTTCTGTTGTTTTTGTTGAAGTATATGAAAAAATCAGGCCACTAGGGAGGATTATGCTAATGGCATTTTCAGATAATTGTGGAAATTATTTGATACTATCCCCAAACCAAAAAATGGTAATTTATTAAAGCTTAGTTGCAACACGGCATCAGAAACCACATCCATGAAATTTTTTCGTACTTCATTACATTAAAATCCATTGATCCATCTTTTACTTTGAATAGATCTTTCCCCATACATGATTTTATAACATCCTGCATTGGTCATCTGGAAAATATTGGTTTACTGAATTATACAGAATTTCCAATATTAAAAAAACACACCTCTCATTTGTTAATATCAAATATCACCAGTAATCTCATCAGAAAGTCTTCAAGTATTGAAAGTCTTTTAAGCCCACAAGAGCAGACAAAAGTTTTCTGAAGTTTTAATTTTCATTCAGAAGTTTGAATTATATTATTGGCAACAAATACTGTCTGTTGTTTTCCTCAAAGTGACAGGCTCATTTTGTCTTTTTCAAAAAGTTGTCTACCAGATACTTAAGTCTGAATAACCGAAGTTTGTTGGTCATTGCCAAGTAAAAATGATGTTCCATGAAAAAAGTAGCTAATGCAGCTTGCAACTCCAACAATTACACAAGTCATTTTCCTTGAGACAATCATCATAATTCAATATTGCAGCAGAAGTGCTTTCTCTTTACTTGCCATTTGTCACATGATATTAAAATGATCCACACATGAAGTTTAAATTTTAATAAAATTAATAACTTTTACTGTTTCACTAAAATAATCTTAAATTGCAACTGGCATTTTATTTTGTTTCTTTTTTTTTTTTCTATATGTGGTGAAAAAATATAATGACAACTAGGACAATTTGGTGTTACTGCCGTAAGATGTGCTGAGGGGTCACCATTGCTTTTGCACCATCAGTACAAATGTTAACATAGTTATTCCAGGATAAGCTATAAAATTTTAAAAGTTATTGCACACTTACTAGTTCAGTACCACTTGTGTCTGCTGCCAAGCATTCATATAAAAGATCTCATTTGATGATTAGTTGGTTCTGATACAAGATGAATAACAAGCAAAACAAGTTAAACCATGGCTATAGAATGATTCATTTGTAAGGCAAAAGTACAATTCTACAGGCAAAATCTTAACTCGTCTTTGTGTTTGCAGCTTAATTTTTAATTCAGTAAGGTGCTATGTCATTGGCAAGAGGCAGTGCAATTATTTATTTTCCTGACTTCATCAAGCAGGCATTCAGCAACGTGAAGCCTGGAGGGCTTTGTTAATCGCTCAGCTATCCTGTGGGCTTCTGCAGTCATTGCAGTATGGAAATTCACCCTGTAAGATGCTCCACTTACTTTTATATTTCTAATTTGAAAAGCTTTACCAAACATTTTTTTGGCTTTTAAAAACTTCATTATGTCTACACTTAAAAACTCAATATACTTTTCTTAAAATTTTGAAAAATTAGGATCAAAATGCTATTAACAACTGACATGATATTATTTTTAAAATGTTCTGTTACATAAGACAATAAGGTAAATTATCATCTGTAATGCTGAGGCAAAGATATATTTGGGTCATATTTTTATTTCTTATTTCCAGTGTCTGTAAATTACTTTGGACTAGATTTACTCAGTCCATGATTCAGTTAATTTCTGATGTGTCCTTTTTTATATTTTTCAGCGTCTTTAGACTTAGAAATTGGCAGCTGTGGCTTGAGAATATGAATCTTCCAATCTTATTTAAAAATAAGAATTGTATAATAAACTTTCTTTTATTAAATTCTTAATATTAACAATTATTACAAAATTCTAAAATTATAAATTTTAGATAAAATTTAAAAAGTTACAAATGTTTTTGAAAAATGTATAAAACTATTATTGCAACACAAAATATCCATATATATTTGCTTTTTATTGTTTTCCACTTAGGAAGAGGGAAAACTTCAGAATTTCAAAAAATGATTTATTAGATGATAATAAATTTATGGAGATTAAATTTATTTATAAATTTATAAATTTATTTATGTCTATTAAATTTATAGCAGGCACATGACAACTAACTAGTAATAGTACATAGAAGTACTGAAAAAACACTGAGTTAATTTCTGTAACTAGCATGCATATCATAAACCTACTTCTACTACCTTAAAAAAATTCTAGAAAACATCAGGATCATACAAGCATGCACCTATTAACCATCAAAATAATGATGTCATCATATAGCCTCTGGAGAATTCTATGGTACACATGTAAAAGAACAGTGAAGAAGGCAAATTGCAACTTACACTATTTGTTTTGACTTTGAGGACCCCCTTGAAAGGGTCTTGGGAAATCCTGGGCTCCCAGACCGCATTTGAGTACTGCTGCTGTATGTTTTTATGTTAAAAAAAAAAATGTAAGAGGCCCTTTTTTTTTTTTTTTTTTTTTAAGACACATGGATGTAATAAAATTCTTTGTACTTAGATCCCTTCCCTCACTGTTAGTTATTTTCGATAGTAGATTACCAGAAATAAAATCACTAAGACCAATTCAGAATGAGGGACATCCAATAAGACAATTGTCCTAGTCTGTTCAAAAAGTTAATGTAATAATGGGGGTAAGGTAGGAGGATTGTTATAGGATAAGAAACCAGAGAAACATAATAGCTAAAAGAGGTGTATGGATTTTTATGGATCCTGGTTTGAAAAGAAAAAAAAAATGACAATGAAATTTTTGAACAATTTGTAATATTTGAATATGGAATAGATATTAGATGACATTAGGGAATTGTAGTTAATTTTTCTTATGTATGATAATGGTACTATAGTTATTTATTTAGGAACATGTTCTTATTTTTTAGGATATATATACTAAAGTATTAAGGGCGTGGCTGGTTAGCTCAGTTGGTTAGAGTGTGGTGCTGATAACACCAAGGTTGCTGGTTCAATCCCTGCATGGGCCAGTGTGAGCTGCACCCTCCTTAAAAAAACAAAAAGTATTAGGGGTGAATTTTGATGATATCTGCAGTTTACTTTAAAAATTTCATCAAAAATTATAAAATCTATCTATACACATACAGAAAAATAAATGGGTTGAAGGTAGAGATAGAGCAAAGATGGCACAATGTTAACAGCTGCAAATCTAGGTGGTGGGAATACAGGTGATTCTTGGACTATTCTTTCAGCCTTTCAATTTATTTGATACTGTTTTTCACAGCAAAAAGTTGGTTAATAAATGAGTTACTAAATCAATGTTATTAACATTAATAATTCATTTCTAAATGATTATCAAAAACTATAGTACTGTTTTGAAAGTTACATGTGGCATTTCTGAGTACTTTTACTGTAAAGTGTGTTACTGAGTAAGTGATTAGCTCCACAGTCATTCAGGTGGAAAATGACTTCACCCATACTGAGTCGTGTGACCTCAGGCAAACTCTCAATATCCCAGTTGTCTTATCTGTAAAATGGGTGACAGTAACAACAGTATTTGATAAAGTTATTATAAAAATAAAATTTATATTATCTATGAAACCCTTAGTCCAGTACCTAGCAAATAGAAACCACTCAAATCTCATCTTTTAGTATTGTCCATTCAAATTCCAACTCCTTACTTCTTTCAATTAGAAAATCCAATGGAAATACTCCACACGTTAAATCATCTCTATTATATTACTTTCAAGTGCATTCTGTAATTTCAGGCCTATTGCAAGTCCTTAGGGAACCAAATGTTTTAATAGATCTGTAAGAATTACTTATAATTAGCATGTAAATTATCATAAATAATTTTTTAACATAAGTGAAAATATTCTTCTTTACTGTTTAAACATTTTATGGAAGTTTGTCCTTATAATTATTTTGCCTTAAGTTTTCTAAATCATAGATGATTTCATCTTGAGTTATCAGATATGAAAAACTACACTAATGTTTTTTGATGTTTCTGGAAAAATTGAACCAAGATGTTTCATGGTTAGAATTTCAAAGTATAAAAATCCTTAATTCTTTTGTTCTTGGTGTTCAAGCTATCAGTGGACCAATAATTCTTAGAAAGCAGATTAATTACATGGGCGAACTTATCTAACTGTTTAGAGAGATAGAGATCTTAGGATTTTAAAGGTGACTACAAAATTGTTTTCAGAATAATTTATGAAAGCAAAGCCTCTTATTTTTCTGCTAATTAATTTCCATTTTTTTAAAAATCTACAAGCTTCAGTTGTTACTAATAATTTTTAGAATGTTTCTTAAAAATCATCCTGAATTCTTATTGGTAGTAAATGCTGCTGAATATTTTGAGGCATTTAAAATTGTAAAAAAAAAAATAAAAAACATAATATATATACACAATGGAATATTATCAGGGATGGGAAAGAAGGAAACCTGCTCTTTGCAACAATATGGATGGACCTTGAGGGAATTACACCAAGTGAAATAAACCAGACAGAGAAAGACAACACTGCATGGTATCACTTATATATGGAATTTAATAAAAACCTAAACTCATAGAAATGTAGAGTAGAAAATTGGTCACTGGGTTGAGGCGCAGGGAGTCTGGTAAAAGGGTACAAACTTTGAGCTATAAGATAAATAATGTCGGAGGATCTAATGTATACGGTGGCACTTACAGTTGATAACATTGTATTGTATGATTGAAATTTGCTAAGAGAGTAGAACTTGAATGTTCTCACACACACAAAAAGATAAATATGTGACGTAAAAGATGTTATTAACTAGATTAACTACATGGGAGGAGTCTTTTCACAGAATATACATATATCAAATCATCGCAGTGTACACTTTAAATAGCTTACGATTTTGTCAATCACAACTCAATAAAGCTGAAAAAAAATAAGTAAAATTGTAAAAGATAATGTATTTAAAATGCCCTTCTAAAACTTAATGTTTTTGTTTTCATTTAGTGTTATGTGGTCAAGCAAATATTAAATTTTTTCTCATGGATAAGAACTGTCGTGAAAATGAAAGTGTTATAATATGACTTGATATAGACATAACACAGACGTAATAGGCCTGTCAAAAGAGGGGGCCAATTACAATAACATGAGAAAAACTCAGTTGTAGTTTGCGTTTCCATAAATACCCACTGGGACAGAAACAGTCTAATTATTCTTACATCTCTGATAAACTGAAAAACAGCTCATTAAAAGAACAAGGAAGGGTTTCATTTTTCAACCTCCATACCTTCTGGAAACAGCTTCCTCTATCTTCCTCTCTTTCTGTGATATGTTCTATCCAGATGCTGAAATAGGCTGCCTTCTGGACATTAAAACCCACACGGCTCAGACCACACCAGTAAATCTGGTGGAACAGATGGTCCTGGGTGAGTTGTTATACCTCTGCATAAAACTTTGGGATTTTATCAATAGCCTTTATACTAAGTAATGGGAATCAGCATGACAGACAAATTAACAATAAAACTTTCATGCTTGTATCCAAATGATATGTTATGGTTTCTTTCATTGTATCATTCTAAACAAGTCAAAACTATTGATAGTATACATATAAATGTATCTGCACTCATTTATATAGTCTTTTCTCTATTCAAGCATTGATGTAGGGTTAAATGAGAATTTAGTTCCACATTCCAGTTAGATTTTCCAGTGGAATTTCAAGAATTATGTATCAATGACTATTTTTTTTTCAATCATTACTATTTCACATATAAAATAAGTTTTGTTGCTTCATGTATTCAATATCATTCAGCAGTTTTTCATTTGCTGGTCAATGAGGAAAAATAAGAGAAGAGGATGAAAAGAACAAAATTAACATTTTTCAGTGTCTACTATGAGTGTCTGGCTCTTTACCCTGTTTGATCTGATCCTTATAACTGTCCTAGGAAGCATTCTCACATCCACACTTGCATAATTTTATTTAAAACATGTTATTGAGTTGTTATATGTAAATCACTGAAAATACAGGGGTTAAACAAGACAGATGTTATTTTTGTGGAGTTTTAATTCTAGCAGGGAAGATGCCCAGTAATAAATATCCCATTACCGAATTACAGTTGTCGTAAGGGATGAAAGAGTTCACAATAGGAGTCCCTGATCTAGCGGGGGTGGGATTGGGAGAGTAGGGAGATTCCAACATTGTTGAATGAATGATTGCATGTCTGAATGTATCACCATCAATCAAGCTGTGTCCTAAAGAATGAGTAGCAGTTGTCCTGTAAAAAATTGTGTGTGTGCGCGTGCGTGTGCTTGTGTGTGTGTGTGTGGGGGGGAGGGACTCAGAGAGGGAGTTGGAACTGCAAGGAGTCTGATGACAGTAGGCTGATAAGGGAGAGAGTGTTTTTTTCCCATTATAGCGGAGGCATTCAAGGTCACACAGATAAATGTAAGTAGGATTTGATCGTGATGCTGTCCAACCCCCAAGTTCTTTCTACTACATGTCTTTTCCCTGTTAGTCATCAAATCACACTTACGTTATTGCTTTGATTTTCATTTACAGATTCTTTGCTGTGAAATGCTTTTGCATTTTCATTCAGACATATTGATGTTTTATTTATGAAAGTAAATTGCTATTCATGCCTTCAGCATCATCTCTATTTTATTTTTCAGCGTTCCAACATTCCAGAGCCTTCCTGAAGAGATCCTCAGTAAGCTTGCTGATGTCCTTGAAGAGGTAATTGTTTTTAACCCTTGAACTTTTCCAGAGAGGACCCAGCCCATCAGAGCTGTGTAATAACAAATTAGAAACTGCAGGGAGACCTTTAAAATAGTTTAAAGCTCTGGGATGCGTTTTATTCGGCTTCAATGAAAAGCAGCTCAGCTGACATTTATACATAGTCAGAAATGTGCAAATCAACTATAGAATGAGGAAAACTTCATTGTGGCAAATACAATGTTACTTTGACTTCCAAGGATGGGAGATTACTTATTTCTCTTATTTTAATCAGTATAAGGCAAGAGAGTGTAGTAACTGCCACTCTGAAGCTTCAGATCAGCAATTTTACAACAGGAATTAGCAGTTGGGTACATATTTTACACACATAATTTTATGACTGAATGTGAAAGTGTCACTGTTACTTATTTTTCTCTGAACCTGTAAAGCACAAAAATATTGAAGCATGAGACAGAGGAGGTTTACACAAGCAGAGGCTTGAATGAGCACAAGTGCATAGGGTCTCTGGTACCTATAGAGACAAGGAAGGCGGGAAATCTGGGCACACGTGCAGGTAGGTGGTTGGAGGAGTGGTTTTCCACAGAAAGCCTGTTCTGGTATCTTCTATTTCCTCAGTGATCTAGAAAGCAAGGTTATCAACTGAGAATGAGGATTAAGTAGAGGTATGAGAAGTTTGAGGATGGAGGAGCAGTTATGAGAAAAAATGGCAGAGTAAATGGACTAAGACAACACAACATGGTTGCCAGGCATCATTCAGGACTCACTTGATGTTAACAATCCCAAATCTAAGTTAAACAAGCAAGGGAGACTTTATTTTAGACCGGTAATAGGGGAGACAGATCAAACTCAACTCTGCTGGAACCAGAGATGGGGGGATTTTTAAGTCCTAAATGAACTAGTGGGCAAGTACTCCAGTAGGGAGGAGGTTGGTCAATGCCATTAGGTCATCTGTGTTTGCGAATTATCCCTTCTGGAAGTTAGGCTCTTACCCTTCCACAGAGACTGAGAGATAGAAACCTTATATCCTTGTATGATTACATTTCTACGGGATGGCTTCTGGGTCCTTGAGAGAGACATTCTTGAGCTGTACAACCACCAAAGCCTGGGAAAAGTTTTGCATCTTGAAGAGGCAGATTAAAAGATTATGTAAGGTGCCAGATGGGTACTTGACTTATCAGGGGGAATCACTTCATAGACTGTGTAGATAGATGCCTGACCACTGTGCTGTACACCCGAAGCTGATGTAGAGTAATATTGAATGTCAACTATAATTAAATATCTATCTATCTGGTCATAGGATGTAAAGTACAGCATAGGGAATATAAACTCAGGGAATAACCCCCCCAAGTCTGCTACCCATCTATATACAATGTCAGATGGGTAGTAGACTTGGGTGGGTTATCACTTTTTGAGGGTTGTAAATGTCTAATCATTATGATGTTTTGTACACCTGAAACTAATATACAAAAATAAAATTTTAAAAAAAGAGTTTACAGTTGCAAACTTTTAAAGTAAAGAAAAGGGAGAGCAGGAGCCTAAGAGTCAGGAAGAAGCCTGTCTAAAGTTTAGTCAAGCTGAGGGGTGGGTGTGTGTGTGTGTGTTTGTGTGTGTGTGTGTTTCAGCCCCATTTGTTTGCCTGGATTCAGATGTCAAGTAGGCAGATACTTAGATTTAACCAGGATTAGTATTTTGCCAGAAAAAAAAAAAAGAAAGAAAAGAGTACCTGAGGGAGGCAATAGGAAGTTGAGGGTACCTGAAGAAAGGATTACAATGATTGACTTGGAATTAAACTGGGGAAGGGGGAGCGGAGTCTTGGAAGAAGCATGGGCCAGTGAGAAATTGTAAGATCAATGGATTTTAGTTTCACGAGGTTGAAGGATTTTTGGAGTTGTGCTATATAGTTGGGGTGAACTGGGAAGATACTGAAAATGTTTTTGTCTCCAGGTACTAACTATGCCAGTAATTCTATAATCTATAGAACTTCCAAGTTTCATATAGACAAATACTCAATTTGAGGCTTATCGAAGGAAACTTCCCTATGATTTATTGGTCTCCCTTATCTTATATCTGAACACAAAGTAAAGCAGAAATTACATTTGATTCCTACATTCAAATACAAAAAATTCATGAGAAAAAATACTGACTATATTTCTCTCAAAATGTGCTGACCACTGTATGTGAAATCTCTGTAAATGTAAAACTACATTTCCCAGTTTTTTGCTTTTCTTGTTGAATACACTGAAGACCTCTCTGATGACCTTTTTCTTCCTTTTTTTTTTTTAACAAAATTAACTAAAGTACAAATTTACTAGTTCCAATCAAGCCTCTAAAAGAAAAAGAAAATCCTTTAATCATTTTCTTTCTTTTTCCACAGCTGTGAAAACATTTGCTATGTTCTACAAAAACAATAGCAATAGCTCCATAAATAATTCTGACTAAAGAAATATTTTAGTATTTTACGTCAGATTTTCTAATCAGAAGATGCTTTAATTTATGTTTGGATTCTGTGAGGCACAGTATAATCTATACCAATGCCACATGAAAATGGGAACAGATGATTAAGTGCCCACACACTTTGTTTTGAGGACATAAAAATGAAATAAATAGACAAAATGTAAAGTAGACAGATAAATATACTACCCAGTGCATGAAAATGTTCAACTAACGTTGAATAAACAAGCACAATGAGAAATAAATTCGATTAAATTATGTATCAGATAGTGCGAAGCAGGTTTGGAAGAACACAAGCAATACCCATGTCATATGGCATTAAAGGGAAACGGGCTTGCATAATTATTGGGCTGTCTTTCTTTCTACAAATAGCCTCAAGAAGATGAAAGAATCCCAGATTATTTTGAAAGGCAAGCAGTATTATAGCATTCAGTAAAGAAGTTTCAGCAGCCTTGTTTGTTTGACAAATATTTATGGAGTAACTGCCATGTGCCAGCAATCGTTCTGAGCTCTAGGGATTCAGGGTCCTGTTCTCCCATAGCATATGTTCCAGAGGAAGGCACAGACCAGAAGGTCCAAAGGAAAATAGCGTAGAGTGATAAAGCCACTCTGTATTGCGTTACAAACGGGAGACCTGTTTGCGGAGGTGATATTTCACCCGAGATCTAAATGCAGCTATGAGGTACCATGTGTACCAAGCAAAGGGAAAAGCAGGCATAAGGTCCTAAAAAATAAATGAGTTTGCTGTCCTTAAGGAACAGAAGGAAGGTTTATAGTGAGGTAAGATGAGGCTTGAGAAAATTAGGCAAGGACAGATGGCAGAGGGTTTTGCTACCCTGTTTCCCCAAAAATAAGACCTATCTAGACCATCAGCTCTAATGCATCTTTTGGAGCAAAAATTAGTATAAGACCCGATCTTATTTTACTATAAATAAGATCGGTCTTATATAATATAATATAACATAACATAACATAACATAACATAACATAACATAACATAACATAGCATAATATAATATAAGCATTTGCTATGTTCTACAAAAACAATAGCAATAGCTCTATAAATAATTCTGACCATAGAAGTATTTTAGTATTTTACGTCAGATTTTCTAATCAGAAGATGCTTTATGTTTGGATTCTGTGAGCCACAGTATAATCTATACCAATGCCACATGAAAATGGAAACATATGATTAAGTGCCCACACACTTTGTTTTGAGGACATAAAAATGAAGTAAATAGACAAAATGTAAAGTAGACAAATAAATAATATTATATATAATATAATATATAAGCATTTGCTATGTTCTACAAAAAGAATAACAATAGCTCTATAAATAATTCTTATATAATATAAGACAGGGTCTTATATTAATTTTTGCTTCAAAATATGCATTAAAGCTGAATGTCTGACTACATCTTAATTTTTGGGAAACAGGGTAGTCATGATAAGAAGTTTGTTTTTTATTCTAACTGCAATGTTTAGATTTAGAGGGTTTTAAGTAGTAAAGGGACATGACCAAAGTTGTATTTTAATAGCATCTCTCTGGCTAGTGTGAAAAGAATGGATTATAGAGGAGCAGACCAGTGAGAATGCTACCACAAAATAACCCACGTGAGGGTGGGTGGTTTGTATGTAGATTGACTTTCTTATTGACTGTTTCATTTCTTATATTAATTATAAAATAATACTTCTAGCATAAGAGGGAAACAAAAAGAAAGAATAGGGACAAGGGAGGCAGAGACAGAGAAATAAAGTGTGACCAGATAGAAAGCGGAATAAGCATAATGCTATTGATAAAGTGATCAAGGAGGGTATATATGACTGGAGGAAAAATATATGATACTTGGGGCATCCTATTCTAGAGCTGAAAAAGCCTCCTTTATATGAGTCATTTCTGCTGTTGCCCAGCCCAGCCCCTACCTACTCCCCTCTGTAATTTCCAGTGTGGATGTACCCATTTGTGTGTGCTTCCCTATGAGATTATGAAACAAAATAATATCCTTATTTTTAGTGGATCAGTTTTGTGCCCTGTTCTCCCTTTCCTTTACATCACATGGTAGAAATATTTCCTTTGTATGTTGAATTTCTCAGGAATTGTTTTCAGGAACATACAGAAGGTTTCCCTAGTCCTTTTGAGAACTGTGTATGTGTGTAGCTCTGAAGAGGCTCTTGGTGAAAGACTGATCCAGATCGTCAAGCATAGTATCCAAATATTTTCCTCGGTTGTGTTTTGCAAGACAAGTTGAAATAATTACTTGATTCTCTAAATATCCACCTTCATTGTCACCATAGTAGGTTCTTCTCCCCTATATGACTCAAGTCTAAATAAATATCAGATTATTTTGAGAGCTCCAGATATGATTTGCTAGAGAAGCCATTTTACAGTTTGTAAAACATAAGATAATTTTTAGGTACATGTAAGAAATAGCAAGCTCTGACTTAATAAACTAGCTTCATTAACCTCTATATTAGTCCATAATTATAGTTAAATATGTATTGAACTTAATTAGTCAAGTATTGGAATCTATTTTGATGGCCTAGTAAATACTGGTGGTTAAAGGAAAAGAACTGAGAAATTATGAGATAGGATCTAATCTCCTCTTTCTTACTATAACAACCTCACACACTTTCCTTCTTCTTTTATGAACACATGGTTAGTCACTACAGTTGAATTACACTTTTCAAATGGATGAAACAACCCTTGGCTGTTCTTCAGCTGAGAAATAGCTCCTTTTAATGATTACCTACTCAAATACAATGGAAACATGTCACTGTGAATAAATCCAGTGTCTAATATATATCCAAATATCAGGACTGTGTTAACATCTTTAAAGAAAATGACAAATAGAAACTTTTTTATATAGAGAAGAGGAGCAGAAATTAACATTATGTCACAAAGAGTGCTTGAAAATTAATTTGGGTAGGAGTTATGCTTTCACTCATGAGGATGATGAGGTTTAGATAACTCAAGGAAAACTATAGTTTAGTGAAAATGCAAGATTGAAGAACCAAATTTAGCCGACAAATTATTTTTCACCACTTGGTATAGCCCATTTTTCTTCTATGTGAATAGAAGTGGGGCACTGCTTCTGTATTTAAATCTCCTGATTTTTAAATGGAAAATAAATCATACCAAAACTGTTTATTTACTTATATTGAAATATGTTTCATGTACGGTTTTCTCATTAAAACATTGGATTTGGCAATCTCAAAATTAAAAAAAAAAAACACCTTTGTGTTTCACCAGCTTTTTAAGAGCTCTCTAACTTTGGGTCTGCAATATTTTATGATTGGATCTTGGACACTTTTGAGCCTAAATAATGAGTTTTTCTGGTTTGCGTTCCTGAATGGTGCATTTATTTATTTTTTTGTTTTTTGGATATTTAAACTATTATGGCCCTGACAATGTCTTAGACAAATAACATTCCTCAGACTTCTTGAATTGCTAGGAGGGACATGATGAGAAACTAAAACTAGACAGAAAAAAAGGCAAGGAGAGGACATTTTCAACTTACCATTGCTTGATAATATGGTAGGAAGCAAATATCAGATTACATAGTCCAGGGGCCATCATTGGAGGAGGTTAATGTAACAGAGACACTCCTCACTGCAAGGTCCAGCAGTGCTGATTAAATATTTCATTATTTTAGCTGTGCAACTGTTCACTGGTGTTACCGTATCTTGTTGACGTCTTCCCAGATTCCTTTGCATTCTCTCCAGTTGTGAGTAACACAGTGGAAAGCCTACATTTGATTGAGTTATTGGAGAACTGTGAAGCTCTCTCTTTTTATCACTCTACACAGGCCTAGAGTCTTTAGGAAAGAAACTGATTGAGTTGACAGGAACATGATTAGTTTTCTTTGAAATTTGTTATGACTAAACTTTTTCTCCCTTTCGTTTAAGTTTGGCTCTTGTTATTCAAAGCCAGACTGGAGGGAATTCAAAGAACCTATTCTTTCTCAATTGCTTTTGGCCTAAAGAACTCTGAATTTGACATTTAACTGTCTGTTTTGCTTTCCCTGGATTCTTTTGGGTCTTCCCTTCTGTGAGGCAAATGGCTGCTTTTGAAGGGGAAAAACTTGGGTGATACGCATGCACATGTATGTGTTGTGGCAGGGTACAGAGATTAAAAAGTAAAGATAAAACTGTTTAACATTAATATCTTTATATCTTATTCTATTATAGAAGTAAATGTGGGAGAACATATTGTAAATATATATATATATATATATATATATATATACAATAAGGGACTTGTGTTAGAGTTCCCGGAGAAACAGAAGGAATAGGGTGTGTGTGTGTGTGTGTGTGTGCGCGCGCGGAGAGGGAGAGCGGAAGAGCGAGGGAGAGATTTACTTTAAGGAATGGCTCGTATGATTATAGAAGCTGCCAAAGTTCAAAATCTACAGAATGGGCTGGCAGACTGGAGACCACAGAAGAGCTAGTGTTGTAGTTCAAGTCCAATGGCTATCTGCTGGCAGAATTCCTTCTTGTTTGTTTTACTAAGACCTTTAATAGATAGGAAGAGTTCCGTGCATAGTATGGAGAGTAATCTGCTTTACTCAAAGTCCATTATTTAAATGTAAGTCTCATCCACAAAAATACCTTCACAGAACAATCCAGACTCATGTTTAACCAAATATCTAGGCACCATGGCCCAGCTAAGTTGACACATAAAATTAACCATCATAGGACTTGTATCTAGAATATATAAAGAATATTTACAACTCAATAATAAAATAATAAGTAATTCAGTTTTAAAATGAGAAATAACTTGAGTAGATAGTTCTCCAAAGGAGATATACAAAACCCAATAGGTACATGTAAAAATGTTAACATTAATTGTCATTAGGGAAATAAAAATAAAGACCGTAATGACCTCCCTGTTCGTACCCACTAGGATAACTAGAATAAAAATGATAGGCAACAACAATTGTTGGCAAGGATGTGGAGGAATCACAACGATCATATATTGCTAGTGGGATTGAAAAAATAGGGCAAGTTCTTTGTTAAAACAGTTTGAAAACTCCTCAAAATGTTAAACATAGGGTTACCATGTGACCCAGAACCCAAGAGAATTGAAGACATATGTCCACACACACACACAAAAAAAATGTACAAGAATGTTCATAGCATTATTCATAATAGCCAAAAACTAGAAATAAGCCAAGTCTACATCAACTGATGAATGGATAGATAAATGTCATATACTCCTACAATGGAATACTATTTGGCTATAAAAAGGAGTGAAGTACTGATACATGCTACAACATGGATGGCCTTTATATATTATGCTAAGTAAAAGTAAAATGCCACATAGTGTATTATTATGTTTACATGAAATATCCAGAATGGGCAAATCTATAGAGGCAGAAAGGAGATTAGTGGTTTCTAGAGTTGAAAGGATGAGGGTGAATAGGGAATGGCTACTAATAAGTATGGATTACTTTTTAGGGTGATGGAAATAATCTAAAATTAGATTTTTGTCATGGTTGCTCAAAGATGTGAACATACCAAAACTATTGATTTGTATACTTAAATGGGTGAATTTTGTAATATGTGAATTATATCTTAAGAAAACTGTTAACAGAGAAGTAAATATGGCACTTGAGTCTAGTTGTGATAACTTCACTGAAGAAAACATTTGGGGTTATAAGGAGAATGGGTACCGGAGGGCTTTGATCAGGTAGGATTGTAACAAGATGGAGTCACATGTTGTTCTTTGAGGGCCCCACTGACATAACACCATTTAGCTGAGAATTCAGTGATGGGTAGAAATTTTCAGGGGAGGGGTGGGAATGGACAAGTAGGAGAGAGGAAGGGAAGCACTTTTTTGGAAGAAGGAAAGCATTATATGAAGGCATAGAGTTTAGAAGGAAAAAATAATGGTTTCTCTATTTGTATCCAATGAAAAAGGGTACATCTTGATCTAGAACTTGATCTATAAGCATTTAGGTAATCGTTCTCACCCTGAACTTTCTACCTCTTTATTTTCTTTTTTCATTTGATTAATTGATCGATTGATTGATTGAGGTAACATTGGTTAATGGCATTATATAAGTTTCAGGTGTAGAACATTATAATTTGGTATCTGCATATACTGCATGCTCACCATCAAAAGTCTAGTTTTGCATATTTGTATGACCTATTCCACATTGTACAAAATATTCAGTTTTTCATTTTTCAACTTATATCACCTGAGTTGAACCCGTGGTTCTACACCTGAAAAAGACCCAAAATATTTCACCAGGTTGGAATAATGGATGGAATCCACTAAGGTGAGGTAACTGGAGAAGTTTAGAGTTATGCACACATACACACACACACACACACACACACACACACACACACACACAAATCCGGAAATATAAGATGGTAAAGACATGGTGGAGTATAGGCAATATTGCTGGAAACAATGGAATAAAACAATTGAAGTAACTTAGAAATTTGCCCTGGAAAATACTTTGGGGGAGAGTATTAGATTTCTTTTTAACTTAGTAGACTTATTTTATGGGTTAGAGGATGGAGAGCTCCATTTCTAAAAACAGACTTTGGACATACTATTTAACCCATCATTTATGAATGTCTCATTTACGAATGGGGATAATAGCAGTTTCTGCCTCTTGCAGTATTGCTGTGGGTCATAAATTGTATAACTAATATAAAATCATTAATTTCAGATATTGACCAGTGTTTACCAACTCCTTTCACATACTGGCACACATAGAAAATATTTATCCTACATACATACTGAGATTAACAAATGAAACTCCTTACAGCTGGAAGTGACGGGTCAAAGGTTTGGCTGTCCTGAGTCCTACCAGGCTCTCCACCTGGAGGGCTGATTAGGCATTTGGTAAGGTCTGGAGACATCTATGGTTTTTACAAGGTGGGGTGAGAGTAGGTAGAAGCCAGGATGCTGCTAAACATTCAGTAATGCATCGGACAGTGCCACAAAAATCATCCAGCCCCGAATGTTAATAGTACAGAGACTGAGAAGTCTGCCATAGTCCATAGAGGTGACACCACTTGATAAACTGCTAAAAATATAAAGAAAAGAAAATAGGGTTATATGGTAAAGAGTACCAGGGACAGGTGGACTACATTAGCCAGGGTGCTTAGGTAAGTTATCTCTGAAGAGATGACTTTGAGTTGACAGCCATGCAAATATCATGGATGGCAAAACATAGTACAAAATGTTAAGTATTAACAGAAATGACACATATTTTTAAAGCTGCAGTGTAGAAGATATGTAGGTAGGATGTTGTGAATACTTACGTGTTGATTTGGTGCTTGAATAATACTGACTTTTTTGGCATCAGCCTAACTCTTAGATTCTGTGTAATTACATTCTCAGCTTAGACCTTTCTAGTTCTCAGCCTCAATCATTTTCGCATCTTCCCCTATAGGGAATTCCTTC
Organism: Rhinolophus sinicus; assembly: GCF_057876585.1. Taxonomy (NCBI): domain Eukaryota; kingdom Metazoa; phylum Chordata; class Mammalia; order Chiroptera; family Rhinolophidae; genus Rhinolophus; species Rhinolophus sinicus. Next base: position 34,632,799 of record NC_142515.1, read on the forward strand.
TCCTATATCTCCTAGATCAATTTAGTTATCATGATATGGAAGGGATAAGTGCTTGTTCATTGCTTTAAATGTCTCTAGTTTAGTGAAGATTTACCTCTTTAGATTGTTAAGTTCCTTAGAGTGAAGAACTATACTGATATCCCCTCCCCACTGGGTACCTGTAAGCAGTTGAGAAAAATCAACAATAATACTTATTAATACTAACTCTGTGCCATTCTAAGGACGTGTGTTTAATACCATCCAAGATAAATACTACTGCTTTTACTCTTCCCAATTTATAGCTGGGGGAACTGAGGCCCAGGGAGGTATTTTACCCCACCTCGTCTGACATTGGAAACAACACCTTTTATTACTATGCACTATTGCATCATAAAAATTTGGGAATGAATGAAAAACAAAACAAAATATTTCCCCCACCCCCACTCTTTCTTAAATTTAGGCATCTCCTTTTGAAAATGTTTACTTGTCTTTTTTTTTTCCTTTTTCCCCTGGGAGATTTTTCCCAGTCAGCATTTTTAATTTGTTATGGTAGGAATCCATTTTATGCTATCTACAAGCTCCTAAACAAGGCTTTTCTAGTGATTTTATCACCAGAATATGTATGCTTTGCTCCATGCTGCCTGTAATTCATTAAAATGTATGTGTTCTGCAAATAGGAAACCAATCTGTAATAAATCGGCTTTCTAGAAACCATTCATAGAAAGGGCTTGAAATGGTTGCTACATAAGAATTTGTAAACCTGCATGGTTACTTGTGACTTGCTGTCGTTTATGGGGTTTGGAAAGAGTGAATTTGCACAAAACTATACATTAGTGGCCTGCCTTCAGCATATGTGTGGGATCCCCTTTGCAAAATGCCATTTGATGGTGTTGGATCAATTGTGATTAGTCTCAAATTCCTCTTACAGAGCACAGTGGTAAACACCCTGTCTGAACTAGACATACTGCTCTGGTGAAAAGAAAGCATGAACGAAGATTTTCAACTTTTTTTGTTGTTGTTGTAATCTGAGGCATCTTTGTAGCCGCCAAAAAATCTAGTTCAGGGGCTTGTATACAATAGGCACCAAAGACAGAAATCAGTTAAGAATAGAAGCTTACTTGTGCTTACAACATACCAGGAAGAAGTTAAGATAAGAAAACCAGTTGGTCTTTCAGTTTTAGTCACAACATACAAAGCTTGTCTGTGATAGAGTTGTCAAAACAGCTCAGAGCAGGGGCTAATGCCGGTGTTCAGTTCCAGGCCTTCCATGGCCTTTGGCTACATGTCCCCCTGGAAATCTGCAGCAAGGCAACCTCACACCTGCTTGCAGAGAAGGAATCATGCCCTTTCTTAGGGATGTGGCTGCAAGGCTGTTTCCTGGTAGATAAGGCTCTAAAGCAGGGCAGGCAGTGTTTCAGGCATGAACAGTCGTCAAGTGTCAGTCAATAATAATAAGGAGGGAATTGTGACTGGCCCAGGCTTTCGTGAGATTGCAGCTGCATGAGAGAGGTCTTCTGGGTGTCACATCCTGTGTGTTCCCTTAATTATTATGAGATGCTATACGTGAGCTTCTCTTAGCTCTCTGGGAAGAGCTACCACTCTCTTTTGTTGCTTCCATCTAAAATTTAATTATTGTTTATTATTTTAATAAAGGTAACATGGTATTTCTTGTAAATAGGCTTTCAGTGTAACATTATTCTGCTGGTTCTCTTTGCTTTGTGTGATGTTGTGCAAATTAGTTTATATTTACGTGAATCATTAATTATTGTGGGCATGAGAGCAGTGGGCTTCCCCTGACTCCTCTTTCCTCTTCCAAACATGTTTTAGAGACCAAGTCTTATTTATTTATTTATTTTAAGAAGCTTACCCTGACTAACTCTGCTTTATAGCTTCTTGTTTGTTGTTCCCTTAATTCCTTTGTACAGTTTGTACTTCAAAGCCATATTCTTGCTCCTGTGTTACCTGTTTCCAATTTTCTGTAAGTCCCTTAAGGGGAGGCTGTGTCTCAGCTTCTATCGCAGTTTCCAGCGTACTAAGGATTTGCATTAGAATTATGTCTGACACTAGCTATATATATTATTATTAATTAAAAGTCCATATTTCACATTAGTATTTACTCTTTGTGTTGTCCAATTCTATGGGCTTTGATAAATGCATATTAGCATGTATCCATCATTACAGCATCGTACAGAACAGTTTCACTGCCCTAAAAATCCCGTGCTTCACCTATTTATTCATCTGTCTCTCCCTCTCTCAGAGCCCCAGGCGACCATTGATCTTTTTATTTTTGCCTTTTCCAGGATGTTATATAGTTGGAATCACATAGTATGTAGCTTTTTCAAATTGTCTTCTTTCACTTAGCAATATGCATTTAAGATCCCTCTGTGTCTTTTTGTGGCTTGATCACTCATTTCTTTTTATCACTGAACAATGATCCATCGTATGGGTACCACAGATGTTTATCCATTCATTTATTGAAGTACATCTTGGTTGCTTCCAATTTTTAGCGATTATGAATAACACAGCTAAAAACAACAACAGAAAAATTTGTTGAATGCATAGTCTAAGTAGGTTTTCAATAGATATGTGTGGCATGAGTGACTCAGTGAATGAAACATAACTGTTTGGTTTCACATTTGGCTGCTATCACCATAAATGGAATGCAGATGTGTCAGGATAGGGGGCATGCATTCTGAAATATAAGAGTCCATGACTACTCCCTGATGATATATTATAAAGGTTGCTGATGGGGAATCTCCAAGGATCCCAAATCAAGGTGGAAGACAGAAGTGTGGGAGCCAATGGGTGGAAGATCATGGGAAAGGAATAAGACTTAACATTTCTTCGAACGCCTCCTTCTTCTCCATTATCCATCCCAGGGAGATATAACAAAGGCCAAAACTTTGGATGAATACGCTAAAGAAGAGGAAAACTATTATAAAGAAAGGATTTTCACTTTCCAGTATAATTTCTCCAGCAGACAGCTGAACTTTTGTCGATTACTATTCTCAACAAAGAGATAAATGCCTGTAACAGCCATCTTCCCAGTTTCCTACACTGGTAGTTTAGTACTTGTCTTTGTCTCCCAATCAACAACTTTATGGTGCACATGCCTTCTCTCTCTTTATTTAGTTCCTTCCTATAGAATACAGATAGTGACTCTATGTATGTATGTATGTATGTATGTATGTATGTATGTATCTACCTATCATCTATTTAAACTATTTAAATTTGGCCCTGTTGTTGGATGTGACACAGCAGCTAAGACATGGAGAAAGTGAAGAGAACGTGGGCCCGGTCCAAGGTCTGGCAGTCAGTGATAGAGCCAGGTGCCCATCTCCCGAGTGCCCCCAAAAGTATTAGGCCTGCACTGCTGGAGTGGCCCCAACTTACAAGGCCATGGCCACGGTGTTGCGCTGGCACTTCATAACGGAGCAGGGGTGCCTGTGGCAGGAAGAAGAAGAGATGGACAAGATGATGGAACAGATGAAGAAAGAGCAAGAGAGAAGGAAGCAAAAGGATATAGAAGAGAGAATATCGCTAGAGGAAACCAAGGAACAAATCCTAGCGTAGCAGGAGAAGCTTTTGGTCCTGTAGGAAAAGAAGACCCAGCTTTTCCTGCAGCTCACAAAAAGTTTTACAGGAGGAAGAAAAAGGGAGGTAAAGGGAGCTGAGTGACCTGACCATTGTGACATCTGCTGCATATCAGCAGAGCCTGACCATTCAGTTCACACAGAAACTCACCTCCTAATCATGTAGTGGGACCATGGAGGACATAGTTGCCCAAGCACCCTCATGGCAGCTGACAAAGCCAAGCAGATGTTTGGACCTCAAGTGCTTAGGACCTGGTGCTATGTGGGCTCAGTAGCTGCTTTCGCAGGGACCCCAGAGAATGGGCAATGCTGAAGCAGCTCAGGTGGCACCTATGGGCCTCTGCCTCCCTGTAGGCATACATAGCCAGCCTGTAGTTCTAGTCAACAGCTCAGATGCCTTCTGTGTTTCCTGCAGTTCAGTACCTGTCCCAGGCATAGTCACAGCCCTATGCAGGGCACTGCCACTTTCAGCCCACCCAGACAGGGTTCCTCTAGCCTGGCAGTGCCCTGTCCTTGCAAAAGCAGATGGATCATGCTAGTCAGCAGACTGGCTTCTCTGACTCATTCCCCATTGCCCCATGCACCCCCAAGGTCTGCATCTAGCCCCTGGACTCCTTGCCTTTCCCTAGCTCCCTGTACTGATGCAACCAGTTGGAAAGTAAGACTTTGCAGCTACAAACCAAACTGTGCCTGGGCTTCCCTTCATCCGGCGTAGTCAGAACTGGTGATACTACCACAAGTGACCATCAGATTATATATTCCACCTCACCCCCAACCCCTGCTATGAGTGAGGGTTCCCAGTGTGTCCCAGTGCCAGGTTAATAAAATCTAGCTGCCACTGGAAAAAAAAAAAAAAGCACTTACATATACATATATATGTGTGTATGCACACATACATTTATATACCTATTTTTGTATCTCTATATTATTGTAATGTCTGTTTTTGAGTCTTGGCAACACTGTTTAATCTTGGTTCCGCAATGCACTAGGTATGTAACCTTGAAAAAGTTACTTGACTTCCCTAAGTCCCAGTTTTCTTTTCTGAAAAATTTACTAGTATCTATATCATAAGACTCTTCATTTTTTGACACATTTTTCCTTATTAACCCTAGAAGCTTTTTGTCAATTCTTTTGAATTTTCCACATAGACAGTCATGTACTTTGTGAATAAAATATTTTTTTCTTCCACATCTGTATACTTTTTTATTACCCTGTCTTAATGCATAACCTAGGACTTCCAGTATGATGTTGAACAGAAGTGGTGAGATAGAGCATTCTCGTCTGTTCCCCACCTATGGGAAAACATTTAGTTTCTCACTAATCAGTATGCTTTTAACTGTAGATTTCTCTATTCCTAGATTACTGAGAGTTTTTATCATGGCTGTTGTATTTTGTAAAATGCTTTTCCTATATCTATTGATATGATCATATTATTTTCTTCTTTAGCGTGCTGATATGATAGATTATAATAATTGATTTCTGAACATTGAACAAGCCTTGAAACTGGGATACATTTCACTCGGTCATGGTATATAATTTTTCAATACACATTGCTTGATTCGATTTGTTAATGTTTTGTTGAAGGTTTTCTTTTTCAGTAAGTTCACCTTTTTTTTTTTTTTTTTTTTTTTTAAGGGGGACAGGACTTTATTGGGGAACAGTGTGTAATTTCCAGGCCTTTTTCCAAGTCAAGCTGTTGTCCTTTCAATCTTAGTTGTGGAGGACGCCGTTCAGCTTCAAGTTGTTGTCCTTTCAGTCTTAGTTGTGGAGGGCGCAGCTCAGCTCCAGGTCCAGTTGCCATTGCACCGTCCCTTGCGGGAGTCGAACCGGCACCCTTGTGGTTGAGAGCCCACTGGCCCATGTGGGAATCAAACTGGCAGCCTTCAGAGTTAGAGCATGGAGCTCCAACTGCCTGAGCCACCGGGCCGGCCCTTGTTGAAGGTTTTTGTATGTTAGTATCCGGGAGCACTATATATGCATGCAGAATTGGCTCATGCAGTTATGGAGCCTGAGCTGTCCCACAACCTGCTGTCTATAAGACAGAGTTACAGGAAAGCTGGTGGTGTAATTCAGGCCAAATACGAAGACCTGGGGTGGGGGTGGGGGCAATGGTATAGATTTCAGTCTTGGTCTCAAGGCCTCAGAACCAGGAGTGCCGAGAACAGGAGAAGATTGATGTCCTGGCTTAAGCGATAAGACGAGAAGGGCCAAATACTTTTTCCCTCCACTGTTTTGTTCTGTGCAAGCCCTCAACCGATGAGATGATGCCTCCTCCTTCCCTCCCACCCCCTCCACATTGGGGAAGACAAACTGCAATACTGAATCCACTGATTCAAATGCAAATTTCATCCAGAAACACCATGAAGACACACCCAGAAATAATGTTTAGCCCATATCTGGGCATCCTGTGATCCAGTCACGTTGGCAGATAAAATTAGCCATCACAGGTGATACGGTGTGAAGGGAAGGGGATTTATTTTATAGACCTATTATTAGGTGTCTGTCTTTTAAGACCTGAGTTAGGTATTTCCCTTCCCCTATATCAGGCTAGAGAGAGCTGGAGTTGAATATTTTCTTCACCCAGGTTGGTTCATCTTTGGTTAAAACCCCTTTTAGGCTCTAGTAAAATAGTTTCCCTTCCATCCAGGCCTTGTTAAAGAGAACAGAGAGCTCTGATTATATTTAAATAAAAATGATTCCTTTTCCTCTTTCCCTGAGAGAAGCACTGGGAAAATAGAAGATAGAAGCACTTCTATCTTCAGAGTGAGAACCTGTCTATACCGGCTGTAGCTGGGGGCTTCTGCTCCTTGGAGGGGGCCTGTGAATCTCTGTGTCCCCATGGGTCTCCTGTTTCCAGGGCAGCTGTTTGTCCCATGGCCTCAGTTTTTTGACGGCTCTAAGAAAAGTTACTGGTTTTTAGTTCAGCTGTTTTCTTGTGGGGATGAGAGTGGTGATCTCTAAGCTCTTTACATGTTAGACTGGAGACCACTGTTGTTTCATATTAAATGTAATATCCATATAAAGCACTTAGCACAAAGTAAGGATATCGTGTTAGCTGTTACTATCATTTATTATTCGTTCCGTAAAAAAATGGTCTAATAATTTAGAACACAAAAGTCAGTACATCTCTCTGAGCATATTAGAAAAAGTATTTCTGTACAGAAGAAAAGGTGTAGGGAAGGAATTTACTATGGTCAGAAGTCTGCAGCAATCAGAATTACAGGGTGACACTGGTATGAAGAGCAAATCCGAACTGAAAGCTGGTCCAGAGAACTTGTGACAAGAAGGAACAGTGAGGACATGAAGGAAAATAGCAGAAATTAAGCTCAGAGCAGTGTCAGTTTTGGAATAGAAAAGGTAATGAGGGGGATAATAGACTCTTTGGGTGTTTGACCCATAGCAGAATTGATACAGCCAGCTTCGTCTTTTGTATTCAAAGATGGTGCTTATGATGGGTATTGCTATTTGTGCCAAGAAATGCTGTTGAACAGTTTATTCCAAGAAAGGTTGCCCTTTGGTTCACAGCTGTCGCTACTGTTTAGAACAAAGCTGTCATAGATGTGTCGCCTGCTCAACCTGTTTGCTCAGATCGAGCCTCTTCATGCCTGATTACTGTGGGTTTACTTGCTCTGTGGGCTACTGTGTTTCCCATTGGTTCAGAATTGCTACAGTGTTTGCAAAGCACCAGCAAAACGATCTTTCTGTTCTGCCTACTTGTGGTCATATCAGTTCACCATAGACTAATTGTTTAGGGCCTATTTTCCCTGAACGTTTCCTGCCTAGCATAGTTGGTGTTTTACTTATTTTTTTTTTTCTTTTATGAGTGTCACTTCTAGAAGCTCTGCTTGCTCTCAGGACCTCAAGGTCAATAATTTCGCCTCCCTTTTTAGTGTTAAGATTGATATGTACTTCTACCTGATGGTATCCCTTTAGAAAACTCATTTTATATGTATAACATAGAAAGAGCCACTCTAGCAGCCCTAGAGAAGGTCAGACTCTAACTGTACCATGAACTTTCAATCTGTGCCAGCCCTTGATTCCAGTATGAGTTTCCTAAATAGACTAGATCATATGAGTCACTTGGGGAGCTTGCTTAAAATACAGATTTCTGGACACCACCTCAAAACTACTGAAATATATCTAGGGGAGGAGCCTGAAACCTGAATTTTAAAAAGCAACTGTACCATTGTTGGTCAGGTTACAGATTGGCAGCAAAGACAACACACAACACATACATACACATGCAGACACACACATTCGCACACACACCCGTGCACATGTGCACACACATACACATTCGTTCACGTGCCCTAGAATCCCAATTAATTTAATTAAGGAAACAGAACCTCATGGAAGTGGGGTGGCTAACCCCAGTAGCAACAACGGACGCGGTCTATCTCTGCAGCCCTTCCGATGCCTCCTCCTCCGACAGACACACGACTTCTGGTGACACTTGAGACAAGTGGGAACCTGCTAGGAGTGAAAAAGTGACACTTGGTCCTGTTCCTCTCCTTTTACTATCTGGCTTCTATTATCATATGAGCAGATGTTCCCTTATAATGTTGTCATTTCCATTTAAGGTAGGGATCAGCAAACTGCCTGCTACCTAATATTGTATGGCCTGTGAGCTAAGACTAACTTTTTGTATATTTAAATAGTTGAAAAAATAAAAATAAAAATAAGACAGATAACACTTCACGCCATATGAAAATTATATAAAATTCAAATTTAAGTTTTACTGGAGGCCAGCCACACTCATTTCTTTGCTTATTGTCTGAGATTGCTTTTGTGCTGCAGGAAGAGCTAAATAGTCACAACCCAGACCCCATAGCCCAAAAGCCTGAAATATTCACCATGCGGGCTTTTACAGAAAAAGTTTCACAAGCCCAGATTTAAGGGAATGTTGACAGGTATCATATTCTCCTGGTTTGTGAAGAAAATAAAGGATCAACCAACTTCCATCCTTACGTGGTAGGAAGCAAGTGTTCCCAGGTGGTCCCAGGTGGTCCTGAAAACTCTCTGGCCTCCTGCTGTCCAGGGTCCTAGAAATAATTTCTCACGTTTAATCCTGATCTGATTGTATATTCTCTAACCTGGAAGTTCTGATACTGAGTTTGGAAACCACTGTCACAATCCATTGCCCCTACAACATCCTGGGTGATGTACATGGTCTGAAGAATTGAGGGAAGACTGACCAATTCCAACTTCTTCATTTCATAGATGCAACAATGGACTTACTTGTCAAGAAGTTAAGCCATGTGTTAACGGTATTTGCACCTGATTTTGATGTGATGGACAAGACCCCAATTCTCTGGATGCCTTTCTTTTCATTATATCATGTGTCTTAAGACAACTTCTGTTAGACAGTGGCTTTCTAAGCATACAAGTTCCTGAAATAGATGTTATTCTTCCAATGCAAATAGATGAGAAACTTCCCTTATTGAACTGGAAAGGGTTGTTTTAACTGGAAATCAGGAAGCATTCTGGGACACCTATCATCGCTTTCAGTGTCAGCTTCTTAAAAAGGGTAAGGGCCAGAAAGCTGAAGGTGGAGGAGAAAAAAAGTTAATAAAAAACAATCGTGGTGCACTCTGCTGACATTTGAATTTGTCATCTTCCTTCCAAATTAGCATGGAAGCTTTCCGTATTTGGCAAAAAAGATATGTGACTGAACTCTCACTTCTAAAGAGATATTTTAATAGTTGTTCACCATCTGAAGATGAATATCCGTAATTAGAATTTTTATCATTTTCTGTCATCATTATGGCTACTGTTATTAATCCTCAACACAGAAAGCCAAGATGCGAATGCTAGCTGTAACGAACTACGAAATCCTAATTACCATCCCCTGCTTTAGAAAAGAAGCTATTTGTAAAAGCAAAGTAGCTATTAAGAGAAGGAGGACATTATGGCTGTTTAATGTGTTGGTGATTTGGAATCACCAGCTGAAAGAATTCTGGAATGGGACCCCTGCTTTCATTCTGCTTTTTAACTAATTTAAAGGGTCCTCAGATTTGTTCCAAAGCAGTTTAGGTTACACATTGTGGACTGTGACCTCTCCAACATGACTCCCCCACTGAATTTGCAAACAGCTAATATCACTGTTTGACAACACTCAGAGATACCTCCAGCATTATTACTACTGACCCGGAATAAGAGACAATCAGTAGAAAAATGGTCATAACATTTTTCAAATGGTATGTCTGTTAGACACAGCTTGCACAAGTGTATAAAGTGGTCTAAAATATATACTCCACTATTAACTTTCTTGGTCTATTATTTTGAAATGGCAGAGAGGGAGTATTGTCCGGCCTCATCCATCGTTTAATTGCTTTAATTTGACATTCAAGGAAAATAATTGAACGGTGCGTGCCGAACTCAGTGATAAATACACTCAAAAACAGATAAAAATAATAATAGCATAGTTGTAATTGTATATACATCAAAAAGGTGAAAGAGAGAAGACTGAAACTAATTAACTTTCCATTTTACTTATCTAAATTCTGATTAATCAAATGTGACTCACTCACCAATGGCTAAATATTTATCAATGGATCAAGAATGGGCTTTATCAATAACCATAAGGCAAAGCCCTCAGACATAATATTACATTAATTTGTTTCTAACTGAAAATATTACTATATTGAAAAGAAAGGATCTGTTTCCACCCCACTTATATAATCTATTTCCCAGCATTACCTGGCTGAGATCCGAATTCTGATACAAGTGTAGAAACAGAGTAAATTAGTCTGTAAAACTATTTCCCAAACAAAATACGCTTATGAGAAATAAATAGTCATTCTGTGGTCTCCTCTTAGAGGATCCTAAAATACTGAAACCTAACAAGATCTTTTGAATTTTGTTTCTTTTCCCAAGCTTGACCCAAGGGAATTTGGGGGGGCATGTAGTTTTCATTTTTTACCTGTCAGTATTCCACAGAACACCATGAAAACAGACTGTATGTAGGAGCTGCTGGTCTAGGTGTGGAGTTCCTTATAATAAAGTTGGCTTGAGCAGGAAGGGGTTATGGGGAATTTTGATTACTGCAGCACAGCAGCAGGGATACTGGAAGAGAAGGCAGTGATATGATGAAGGGAAGGATTTTTGTGTCTGGTCATCATTAGGTTGACATTTATGTACATTTCCTAAATTTATTTTTGGATTACCCAGATTCTCTACAATGAAGTTGGAATTCATTTTTGGTACAGAAGTGATAATGCATCCCTGCTTTTGAATATTGGTTATATGTGTTTATAAAATGTTATAAACAAAGTGGCTTCAAATGCTTTTACTACTGCTGGCTCATGAGGCATCATGATGACATAAGAAAAAAGCAATGCAGTTAGTTTTTCTGATCTGAAATTTATCTAATTTAAAAGATTGTCTTCCATTATGAGATCGTTTAATGTTTAAATGAGGTTTTTTTGTTAGAAAAGTAGTCAAATATTGTTTTAATTTAATTTTGTTTTGTTTTTAGATATCCTTACTTGGTAAAATGCTGTCCACAAGTTGGTTTCATGTAGTTATGGAAATATTACTGAGTTGCTAGCCTTGGCAAGACTTAACAGTATCTTGGAGTTCCTTCCTCCGCTTTTCCCAGCCCCTCCCCTAACTAGTAGCAATGGTGAGCCTTAGTGAGCTAGCTGCTTCTCTTATTGCAGATGTCTTTCTCTAATCCTTTCATAATATCAGCATAAATTTGTGTGCAAAAGGCATATGGTGGTTGTGAAGTAGGTTTCCATTCTGTGAAGTTCACTGACAATTCATTCTTGGTGTCTCCGACACATCTGTCTGACACAGAACTAATTGTCCTGGACTGAACCTATCACATAATGTCCTTACCTGAAAACGGATGAATACAAATTACTATAGACTCAATAACAGGAAAGTCATAGGATAAAATTAAGTAAAGTGATAGAGATGGGAGGGGCCCTGGAAGTGATTTGATTTGTTAAACATATACAGTTTCCTTGACATCAGCTAATGAAACTCAATTAAAAGTGTTCACATTTCTTCCTATAGGAAAGGAAAGACTTTCGGTGGCATCAGGATAGCTCAATTCAATAGAACATAATATTCATCAACGTAGAGATTTAGAAAGAATCAAGGAATATATTTTGCACATTCCATTCTGTTATGTGATCAACCATAATACATAAATGCTCATAAGGAGAGTGGTAGTCAAGTAATAAAATTCACATTCATGAAAGGTATTGTTAGAGTTTTTCTTATTTAAGTATTGATGAGATCATTTCATAAAATTTTCCGTCCAAATAATGTACTATGGATCTGTCTTCAAACTTGGTATTAAAAAAGAAGAAAAATATTGCTACCATACATAGTTGATATGTTTGAAAAATCAGTGTTATTTTCAGTTTGTCTCTGTAAAAAGTAGTTTCCTCTGCTGAGTAATGTAAAAATTTAACCTGAGTGCTCCTCATTAGAAAGGCTAATTTTTGTTAGTATGACATAACTCATTCTTTCTCATAAATATTGTGTTACATTCCTCACCTTGGAAATTTTCTCATTTAAAATATTAAACATCACTTTCCCTTTCTTGAGTTGGTTTGGTGGTGTGTTTTTTTTTTCTTGTTTTTGTTTTGTATTTCAATTGAGCATAATGCTGTTCTTTAAATCATTTCAATGAAGTTGTTTCTATGATTTTAAAAATACCCAGAATGTACTATACTATCTGAAAAAGCAATGAAATCACAATATTTGAGGAAATAGCTCACCATTGACCCAAATAATTATCCTTTAATAATAACAATAGCTGCTTTTTATGAAATATTGATTATGTGTCAGACTTCAAGGGCTTTATTTAGGTTCACTCACTGAATCCTCAAACAGCTCTATGAAGTAAGTGGTATTAAGCATATTTTATAGATAAAGACACTTGGCCAAAAACAGCCATTACGAAGGTGACACGTGAAGGAGTTGGATCCAGGTCTGCTGTACCCCCAAGGTACAAACCTTTAATTTTTATGCCACAATGTCTTAACCTCTTAGTGGGCAGGCAGAGGCGACACTTTACTACAGATCAATTTGAGGCTTAGCTGTGCCCCTTTAACAAGGCCTAGCCCAGTGGGAACTCTAACAGGGCACGTGGCCAGGGCAGTTCTAAAGATGGGGAAGCCAGCTGCTTATGAAAGGTTGAATTGTAGGAACTTTTCTATCAGTTTAAAATTTCTTTTTTTAATGCGAAGCTTTCAAGTACCTCCATTGACTGCTGCCAAGGAATTCGACAATGATGCTTTCTTTGAACTGGGAAAGGAGGTCAGGTGAGAGTTGTCTCACAAGCAAAGAGAAAAAAAAAAGTATCCTTTTCATAATCAGTCTCTAAAGTGTTTTTCTGGAACAGTTGATATTCTTGTCAAATTGCGATTGGGCAACATGATTTATTTATTTATTCATTCATTCATTCATTGGTTATTTATTTATTTATTTATTTATTTATTTATTTATTTATTTTTCTTTTCCTGGTTTTAAAGCTCTAGTCTAGACCAATAGATATCATCCAAAGAGTTTGGGTAATAGTTCCAGCATGATGATGGTCACGTTTTCAAAGCACAGATGTAAGGTGACATGCCTAGACTAGCATGGTGCCTCCTTACGTTGATCCAGTGTTTCAGACTTTACTGAAAGAGGAAGCAGAGACAGATACCTCTGAGGGTAAGTGGTTGAGGCTAGAAAGTGTGGCAGAATGGACAGCAGATGCCCAGTCTTGGATAGGCAGTTGCTCTTCTCCACTGGCCAGTTCTTTCCGTGCAGAAATGAAAGGCTCGAGTTGCACCTATTCTGATTTTTTTAAGAACTGAAAAATCCAGATGTTTATGTAAAAATCTCCCAATTCTAGTTCTTAAATTTTATCAAATATTTCGTTTTTTGAGAAAAATCAATAGTGTGCAAGTCAAAGGAAATACAGGCAACCCCTGTATAACAGGGCACCTCCATGGAACGGTTTCGCTCTAAGATGGTTCAAGAATTGGGGAAAACCCTCGTACAACACTGCACCCTAGAACATGGTTCACTCTCACACAGAAAATTAGAGAAATCCCCGAACAACATGGAGCAGAATGAGAACTTTTAAGAGCAAAAGGTATCCCATTTGAAAATTTTCATTCAAGCGTGGATGTCGTATCAGATTTGACTGCAGAATTTCAAAGTTTATTAGAATTTTAAACCCATTTTGTTTGTGGAGTATTAAGTTCAGAGTATGAAGATACCGTGTCAAAAAGAAAACGCCCTTGGTTAATGGTGGTTAGTCATAATGATGAAGGAGACATCATTTAATTCATATTAATGTTACACTTTTGGTGAAAATTGCTTTAATAAAGATATTTCTCTTAATTATAAAAATATAATAGTATGTTTTTGCTTTTTTTAATTTTTGGAACCTAACCCCCTTTTTTTGTCCGTTCTTTGTCTCATGTAACACGGATTCGTATAACCCAGCATTTTTAGGAAACTAACAACTGTGTTATACAGGGGGTTACCTATAAATCTTCAGTATGGATTTCAATATAAGTACCTCTTATTTTTTTAAACACTTTGATCATTATTCTGTTATTGAGCCGTCCAGAAAAGCTGTGATGTAGACAGGACACATATTATTCCTCTTTCAGGTGAATAAACTGAGGCACACAAAATCACAAGGTGTAACTAAGCTGAAACTAAAACTCCAGGACAAGCCTGCTTGGGTTTAAGTCCTAGTTCTACCATTTACATTCAATGTGATGTTGAACACATTACACCACCTTGGTGTACCTTGTGTTTTCTATAATAGATAATGATAATTCTGAAGTTACAAAGTTATTATGAAGATTAAATAAGATAATTAGACTATATCTGGCATAAAACTTTAGCTGCTTACTAATATTTATCTGCTTTAACAATAATAACAATAATATTTCACATTGCTATCAGTACAGCAGTAAAGAGATTTCCAGAATCATAATTTCTAAACAGGAGTTTCAGCAATGGCATGACACAAACATAGCTAATACCAAGTTGTTCTGTCATCTTTAAAAATGTTCACGAATGCTATTTGGATTTCTGTTATGAAGAATTACAAATTTCTTTTATTTTAAAAGAGTAAAATACAATCTGCTCAATACATACACATGCACACACAAGTTAAAAAAGCCAAGGGACTACTGAGAAATACACTTTCCCCTATAAGAATAGAGCCACATAAAAAGTGAAATAGAGAGAAAAGCTTTGCTGATATGATTTAGAAAGCAATCACTCAGGTCCCAAGATCAGAGCAATGAATCAGATAAGAAATGCAGAGTAATCATGGAAAAGAGCAAAAGCTAGCTCACTGGCTCCCTCCCTCCATCCCTCCCTCCATCCCTCCTATTTCAGATTTGGGTTATGTCAACCAAAGCACAATATGCATTAAGAAAACAACTCTAAACACCCTTCAGGTTTTGTGTTTTGAAAAGTCTTTGTTTGGGATGACCTTTTTTGACATTTTAGCTTCACACTTTTGGAGTCTATGAGACTTACTCATTACCTTATATTAGTTAAGATGACTAACTCCAGTCACCTGGCATTAGTTAAGAGAGATTAAGTTATGGTACAGCAACAAACAACCCTAAAATATCAGCAGCTTATGTTTGCTCCACACTCCTGTGATATGTTCAATATATGCCAGTATGGGGGTTCTGCTCATTGTGTGTCTCAAGGACCAAGGCTAACAGGGGCTCCATTTTGACCTGTTTCCATGATCACCATAGCAGAGACAGAAGTTTATCCTTATTTCTTCTACCCTCCCTCCTCTGTAACCTCTGGAATACTGAAAAATTAACTTTCCCAACTGGTCATGAGGAAAACAAACTATAAGGAACATTTTTGATTGCTTCAGCATAGACTGTATTCCAAACGTATTCTGTATTTCCCGAAGGCGAAAAACACAATTGCTTATGTCTGAGCAATGTATTTTTTCATAGAGAAATTGAATAGAGTTCCGTAGTTCTGTAGTACATGGATTTTAATCAGGCATCAAGTGACAAGATAATCATCCAGGATAGAGGAAGAACCAACTGATAGGATTTGGATCCTATCAGGATTTGGATCCATATGACTTCAGAGTTTAGAAAACATTTTTCTATGCCTTCAGCCTAAGGGGAATGGATGGTATTAGCCATGGGAGTTGGGTGATGCTTCTGCAAATAGGACGCTTCTTTACTCGCTACTCCAAAACTGCCTCTTCATGCTCGTTGTGTAGTTTGGCTGTGGTAGAGTGAGTTAGATTCCTGGAAATCTTGGCTTTGTTTTATTCACCTTAGAAGTTGACTGAAAAGAGCTTCTCTACTTCCAGGAGTGGGAGATTTCAGGTACTGTACCTTCGAGAATGGCTAAAATTTTGAATTATTTGAACTTAGGTATTACTTAATTTGATTTGTATATGGTTATTTAGGCACTTGTACACCTGGTTTAAATGCAGAGGAGAAACTCAGAATAACCTGTGGTTCTGTTAACCGACAAACAGAAGTATTGGGAGGTGGGCACTTCTTATGGTTTAAATACAGACAGGAGAAATTATGGGGGAAAGAGGAAGCATTACTCATTTCAATAAACATTTACCAAACTCTTATAATTGGAGTCCAATAATTGGAGGGCTAGAGATAGGTTAGATTCAAACATAGCAATAATTTAGTCTTGGACCATAGGTGAACAGGAGAATAACTTAACCCTTTTTGTTTCGTTTGATACAACTTGGCCTTTGTTCCTACTTTTCTAAGCTCACATATCACTCAGTCATGAAAGACTTCTTAGCTACCAAATCCAATTGTTCCTCCTTATTCTGCATCACCTGTTCTCTTTTGGGAATTTGTTATTACCATTCACTCCTACCTTAAAGTCTTTGCTTTGTCTTTTGTTACCTCACACTTTCCTAGGTTTAGACCAGGTTACTGGTTATTAGTTCTTTCTTCTGTATAAGCTTTGAGTCCTCCAGTCTTCCTTTCGGCACAGGTATTCACCACAGCTAAATACTCACTAAACTTTCTTAAAGTAATTTTGTTCCCATTTATATGTTACGTTGGTGCAAGAGTAATTGTAGTTTAAAAGGTTAAAATAATTGCAAAAACCTCAATTACTTTTGCACCAACCCAATATATGTGAATATGTCTAAAATCTATGTCAGTTGTCCCTGTGTTTAATTGCCCACTTGACATTCCAATCGTCTCTAATTCAACCTATTCAAGACTAAACTCATCATCTTCCTTACACCTCCTCCTCCTTCTTTTTCCATTTTAATGAATGGCAATATGTAACCTAGCTTGAAACTGGTTCTTAACATTTTTCAATCCCTAAATTTAAGTCTTGTTTATTTGACATTGTCTGCTTCTTACAAATCTGAGCCCTCTTGTCTAGCACTGTCTTTGTTGAAAGTTAGATGTCTCGTTCTCTGTGTTGTCTTAACAACTGGCTCATACCTCTGTCATAGCATTTATTATATTGTATTTTGGGTCTTTAATTTTTTATTTTTTATTTCACTGTTGATAATGGCTTTGGGGCCAGGAACAGTCATTTGTTTCTGAATTCCCAGTGCTTATAGCATTTCTTTAATACCGTATATAGCTACACCATAAATGAATGATGTTAGAAATGCTGACACATAAAACTATGTCTGATAGTTTTGTTTTCTGAAAGCAAGTGGCAAATTCAAAGTAGGGATAACTGGATTTGCAGCTACATCATTTCAGTGAAATGATCTGTGTGAGCAAAGTACTCAATTCTAAGGAATGGATTAGCAATACTTGTGGAAATCGCCCTTCTCTTATATCGTGCATCTTTAATCTAATATGCTCTTCCATTTACCATGGGAGTGAAAAACAAAATGAGTAAAGCTAGAATTATAGTGTTGTTGTTGTTGTTGTTGTTGTTTTAAAAAAACAAACAGAAATGTAAATGTTTTAATGACAGTTTCAAAACAGATATTTGTGCTTGTGTAAACAGACACTTAGGCAGAATCAAAGGAAAGGGTAAAAAGCATCCATAATTCTTGAAAGATCTTCTAATTATATGTGAAGTGCTCATTCCTAGTATAGAAGCTTATGACATTCATATTAGAAACAATAACATTTTGCCTGACTCGTTACACACTTTTCAGATCAGAGTTCTCATTTTGTTTTTGGATTTTCTCTGGGGAGCTTATAGAGTTGGAAGAGGAAGTGTAAGCGATTTGTGGGCAGATTTCCATAATGATTCAGAGAAATTCAGAACGAAAGAATTGTGCTGTTCAGTTAGCAGGAGTGCCTTCTCTTAAAATTTAACTTCTTAGCCTAGAGTTGGAAAATACTTTAATTTTAAGAAAATTACAGAAACAAAGATGTGGTACTGTCAGTACTGCCTAAGTGATGGATATAATGTTCATAATGTCATTTCTAGATTTTCCAGACCATTTGATCAGACTTCATTTACAAGTATAAAATTGTTCTTCGAATGCAAGCTGAGAGACTTGTACATTTCACATGATTTTACTGTGGCCATATTCTGTGCACGATGAGCTTTTAGGAGGAAAGGCATTAGATAAACCCATGAAATAAAGAATAAATTAACATGCATCTGTATCTCCTCCAGAGTTGGCCTGTTTTGAATGGTTAACCTGATTTAATGTTTCCAGGGTGTTTTAGCTACTATGAGCTCTCAAAGACAGCATATTGAAACAGGACATGGTTTGTAAATCTTGGCAGGAGTGTAAGAAATAAGTCCTTGGTTAGCCTGAATTCCTTTTGTTCCAGCCTGACTTTAGAAATTTAATCCAAGAGTTCTACATACCATCTGCATTCAAAGACTCTGTGATCTGCCTGTTTGTTTACTGTTTAAGTTCACTGGAGTTTTTTAAATTTCTTAAAAAGTAAGCTGCTTTCCTTTTTATATTAACTAAAAATAGAGACTTCCGGTCAAGATGCTAATGATAGCCTCTACCTAGGAATATTTAAGTGCCTAATTTCCACCATCTGTCTTTGCCAGGGTCCCAGGATTCATCAGTAAGCTCTTGAATCTGAACTAAAATGTGGTTTAGAGCAAGGTGGAAAGTCACCTGCATTCTTCTTTAGGAGCTCATTGGTATCATCCCTCTTTTAAAAAGGGATTGGAAACTACATTCGCACACATTCTTTTCTGCGGAAACATTTTATGATTCTAAGACATAAAGGCATTTTCACCTCTTTTCTTTCGTTATTTCTCCCACTGAGCAGCCACACTAGCATGTGATGTCCTTCAAGGGTTTAATGGCTTTGCAAACACTTCCTATTCACACTGCAGTGCAGTAATATGAATACTTCTTTGAAGTCAGAGTATCCATGTTCAAATCCCAGGTCTCCTGCTTCTTCCCTTCAGATGTGTGACTTTGAGCAAATGGTTTAACCTTCTAAGGCTGTTTTTCTTTTTTTTATCAAGTAAAATGGGAGTAATATAATTGCATGACTCCAGTGGGGTTTTTGAGGTTTAGGGAGGATTAATATCTAATTCTTCTGGTTATGTGCTAAGAATGAAATTTTACCATTTATGACAGCATGGATGGACCTGGAGGGTGTTATGCTAAGTGACATAAGTCAGACTGAGAAAGACAAATACCATATGATCTTATGTGTGGAATCTAAAGAGCAAAATAAACAAACGAACAAAACAGAAACAGAATCATAGATATAGGGAACACACTTATAGTTGCCAGAGGGGAGGGAGGTTGGGGAACTGGGTAAAAAAGGTGAAGGGATTAAGAAATACAAATTGATAGTTACAAAATAGTCATGGGGATTTAACATAAGGCATAAAGAATATAGTCAATAATGTTGCAACAACTGTATATAGAGCCAGGTGGGTACTAGACTAATTGAGGGGAATTACTGCATAAATTGAATGTCAACTCTAACTGAAAATAAATAAATAAATAAATAAATAAATAAATAAATAATAAAATAAAAAAAGAAGTTACACACACACACACACACACACACACACACACAGGAATATTACTCAGCCGTAAAAAAGAAGGAAATCCTGCTATTTGCAGCAACATGGATGGACCTTGAGAGAATTATGCTTTAGTGAAATAAGTCAGGTGGAGAAAGACAAATACTGTATGATTTAACTTATATGTGGAATCTTAAAAAAAAAAAAATCGTATAAAAAAGAGGTAAGATTTGTAGTTATCAGAGGCAGGGTGTGGGGCAATGGGAATTGAATGAAGATGGTAAAAAATGTACAAACTTCAGGCTATACAATAAATAAGTATTAGGGATGTAATATACAGCATAATGACTACGGGTAACATTGCTGTAAGGTATATTTTAAAGTTGATAAAGAGAGTAGATCCTAAGAGTTCCTATCAGAGAAAAAACATTTCTTCTTCTATTTTTATCTATATGACATGATGGATGTTGACTAAACTTGTGGTCATTATGCTGCACAACTTAACTAATACAGTGCTGTATGCCAATCATATCTCAATAAAATTGGAGAGGAAAAAAAAAAGGAAGTAAAGATGTTCTAGATGTTCTACTTGGTTTTGAGAGACATTGCTGTTATGTCCATAGTATGCTTCAACTTGTCTTTGTGGGCCTCTGGTGATTATTTTTGGGAGGAGAATCCTTAAATATATTGTGTGGCTGTGAGACGGCATTTTAATTTAGTAGTGGGAGTAATTCAAATATAATAGGTGCATGTAAAAGTACTACACAGCTACTTTTAAGCTACTTAAGAAGAGCTATCTTAAGTTTTCTCCCAAATCTACTAAAATGTGGTGTGCTAAGAGAATTTATGCTGATGAATGAGCTAATTTATTTACTTAGTTCCTTGTTTGTTTGTTTGTTGATATTATCATGTGTATCCTAAGCATGACTTAGTGAGAAAAATTGAGACTATTTGTTGAATTTCTAGAAAAGCTGAGACCTGCAGTGAACAGAGTTTTTTAACATACTGATTGATTTGCTCTGTACTTCCTTTGAATTAAAATTAAAATCAATAGAGAAGTTCCAGGGTCATATACCCTCCCTTTATAAAGAGATAGATCATTAGTTATTCACTGTTGCCATTAGCTCAACTCTGTTCCCCATAACTTCTGTTTATTCCTGGCAAGACAGATATAACAAATATTCCCTATGTTTCTGGTTAGAGCACACAATAAACTCTTATTTTCATTGCTTTTAAATAGCTTGAGCTCCAACTTGTTTATTTCAAGAAATCCCCTCTCTTCTCTGGGAAATGGGCCCTGCAGTGATAATCCTAAGATGTCCCCAGGACATGTACTTGCCTTCAAAGATCAGTCCTTGCTCCTTCTGAACAACTTCTTCACCGTGAGCAAGAGAGAATCCTGTTGATGTGATATGAGGAGATGGACTTGGGACTACACCTCTGTTTACCATTGTTGCCACTGGTACTATTGTATTTTACATACCTACCATGGCTGCACTGTTTTTTCAAAGTTCAAGGAGGAATGGGCCCCACATCTCATTTGCGTCAGCCAGGGTTATCTTCACCAAAGATGACTTGGGTTCCAGACACTATGGCTTTCTAGAGTTATTCAGACATGCTGGTCCTGCCATGTCATTCTGTTCCTGGGGAATGATGGGGAGGTGTTTATTGCGACCATTTTTCTACAGCTTTGGAATTCCTGTTACTTCCCTCAAGATTCTTCTTCTCTCTCCCTCCTTCCTTCCAGCAAAGGCACCCAAGTCCGTATCCATTTACTGTCCTGGAAAACTTGCATCAGGTCACAGTGGGTATTGTTATCATAGTTTTCCATGTAAGAGAGAGAAAGTGATAGTGATTATATCTATTACAATATATTATAATTTTAATAGATTAATTATAGATTATAATTAGATTATAATTGTAGATTATAAATAGAATATAATTATAATAGATTATATCTATTTTATCTATTCTGCTTGTTATTTTATTAGGTACCCTCAGTTGCATTAAGCACCCTCAATTGTAAGACATATCCTAATTTTAGAGACAGTAAATGAAAATAAAAGAGCATCTCTGAATCAATGAAATTTGGTAAATAGAAGCCCACAAAGACAAGTTAAAGTAATTATAGCCAAGATAGTTTTAGGTTTGATTAAATACTCATGATTTCTCTTGTGTAACCCAAGAGAAGTCCCCAGATTCTATTTCCTGCAGACATAAATCAAGTCATACTTACATTTTACACCAAATACCCCTATTTTGCTGCTGCACCTCCTCAGCATCTCAGGGGGTGTCTTCTCAGATTTCCTAGTAGATGTCATTTGCCCATAAAGTGCCAGTGAGAGGCAGCGGGTCACCATCTGTTAAGAGTATGACATAACTGCCAGGTTAGTATCTGCCAGGGTCCCCAGAGACTGTGTGATCCCTTTAGACTCCACTGCATTAGAACAATACTGTGAACATGAAGAAATGGGAAGAATCCCCCCACCCATCCTTAACCATGTCACAATTTGTTACCTGGTCTCTGAAGTACAGTCACTTGTGCCCCAGGTCTCACAAACTCTTTTTTGAAATAGCAGCTTGGGCCTTCATTTCCAGCACTTACTGCTGAGCTTTAAGATCTAATTGATCTCCCTGGTACAGGTTCAATAACTCACCAGCACTTCTATTTTCAATTGATACCTATAGTTTTGATACTAGATTTTGCTGTTTGTAGCTCTTCCTTTAAACTGAGTTTTCTACCATGGAGTTCCTCAGCCTGCATACAAGTAAATGTTTGCTAAGGCTGCCTGCCCAGTTTGCAAAACCTCCAACACTCTAAATATCACCGAGGGTCCTCTGGGAACCCCATGGCACCCAGGGAGCCCTGTGAGTTCTCTGCTATGCAAATAGTGAGCAACTTGACATTTCCTCATTTAAACTTGAGGCTTTAAAATAATCTGTTCCAAGGAATTTTACAAAGTGAGTAGAGCCCTGTTATTAACATGATCATTGTCACACAAATTCATATCTCAAGCCAACCCTCATCTTTAAATTTAGCGATGAGGTACATGGAAAGAACCAGTTGTCACCATCAGGATACTGAAGTCTCATCCCCAGAGACCATTGTGTTTACACAATTTGCATACATTTTTATTGTCTGGCCAAGCTTCATTTGGCCATCCCTGGGTAGGATCAAGTGTGGACACATTTATAAAATGCCCTCTGTTTAACTCCCAAAATAAAAATTAAATTTAAAATTCTTATGCAAATTACTGGAGAAATAGTCCTGGAGATTCGTTCATTGAAAAAGATTGCTTTTGTAGGATCTTAATAGCATGTCTATTTCTAGACTTACTAATGCTTATTGTCAATTTGCAATTTTCAATGTGAAGCTTTTAATTTAGGTAGTCAAAGAGAGATTAACAGCTTTTTACATGATTTGGTGTACAGCAGTCTCCCTTATACAAGAGAGAATATGTTCCAAGAACCCCAGTAGATGCCTGAAACTGTGGATAGTACTGAACCCTATATAGTGGGGTGGGGGGGGCAAAAAATGTATACATATGACTTATATTCATCTTTTGTTATCGGTATATATATTACCATTTTAATACAGTCTATTCCTTTCTTAAAATGTGTATACATTTTTGAGACCCTCTGCATACTATTTTTTATACATTCATACCTATAATAAAGTTGAATTTATAAATTAGGCACAGTAAGAGATGGACAACAATAAGTAATGATAAAACAGAACAATCATAGCAATGTACTGTAATAAAATAAATATAAATGTAGTCTCTCTCTCTCTCTCTCTCTCTCTCTCTCTCTCTCTCTCTCTCTCTCTCTCTCTCTCATAACTGATCAGATATCCAAGACAGCTACTGAGTGCCTAATGGGTGGGTAGCTTATACAGCATGTATACAGTAGACAAAGGAATGATTCCCATCCCAGGCAGGATAGAGTGGGATTGTGCGATTTCATCACTCTGTTCAAAATGATGTGCAATTTAAAACTTATGAGTTGTTTCTTTCTGGAATTTTCCATTTAATGTTTTCAGACCATGGCTGACCACAGATAACTGTAACCATGAAAAGTGAAACCACAAATAAGGGGAAACTGCTGTATTATATTCTCAGTGATTAAAGCAAACCTTTTAGATTTCATAGTTTACTAGATTTATTATGAAATCCTAAACTATCTATCATAACTCTGGTATATTAAAGTATTTATAAAAATTAAATTATTTGAAGAGCAAATTACCAAGAAAATGGAATATGAGAAAGCAACTTATTTAGTCCATTCCATCCATAAACATTTATTAAAGACCCAGGTTATAGTCCAGGCTTTATGTAGGTTACTAAGGACACAGTATATAACCAGTAACTAACATAAAGCTTCATCTCTTGGAGAGCTTACAGTTTGTACCAAATACTAAAATCTGTCATTACACTGCAGTTGGGTAAATATTAGCATAGAGCTATATTATATCGGTACTAAATAGAATTAGTTTACATTGCTTACTCTGTTCAGAATACCCTTCTATGCACTTTTCCTGTATTCACTCATTTAACCTACACAGCAACTCTATACATAGAGCAGGTGCTATTGTTGTTTCCATTTTGCACATAAAGAAACTGAGCACACATATTATTATATGGCTGACTCATAGGCTTTGACCACCACAGGGTTCTGTATTTGCATATACATTTTCTAGATGATTATGCTAATAGCTGGAGTCCAGATTATTTCTATGGCCAAGCATGGATGAAGATCTGAATCATGGCAGTCTTGGAGTATCATAAGAGTTCCTTGTTGCAGCTGTTTAGTCTGCTCAACTTAGATTCCTATAAAAGTTTTCAAGGAAAATTTTCAGGACACTCCATTTTTATCTTATTGTATCCAGCTGGGTAAAGGTGAACTTACTCAGTCCTTTTCCGTTTCATGTTTCCATCTTTTGCATGGAATTTCAACTTTAGTCTCTAACCCCTGCTTTGAGCTCGATGGTTAGGAAAATTCCACATGCCTGGGATGAGGTGTCAGACACTGGAGCTGTAAACTAGAGAGGAATAAATCTGGCTTCTTCATCAAATGATTTTTTCCTGAGCTCACTTTGACTCAAACCAGATCTCTCCTTAGTTCACTCAATCAGTTATTTCTAATTTAGGCAGTTCCAAACCAAAGAACTCACGTGAGGCAGAGTGGGGCATCATCATTGGCTTTTTCCCTCTGATGTATTTATTTGGCTGAAAGACTTTATGTTTACCATGGGGGAGGGGATATATATGGCATTTCTAAATACATTATTATGTATTGTTATTAATTTAGAATTTTTGTGCCAAAGTCACAATTGGGTGAAAGTTAGATGGAGGGAGTTCCAGGTTAAAATGAGGAAGGAAGAACTAACAGAGTTTGTTAAAGATAGTGATAGCTACTGCAGTTATTACTGATTTCTGTCACTGAAAGTATTTAAGGAACTGCTGGGTGATCCATGGAAGAAGATTCTGAGTCACGTGCAAAATGGAGAAATAGTTGAACTAGGTAATTCCTAGATCCATGCCATCCATGAAAGACTGTAAGAGTCCCAAGTTTTCCAAATGTCATATTCCGCTTTACTCATAAAACCATAGCATGGTCCTAGAACACACTCCTGTGTTCAAACTGTGCATGTGACTTTTCTCTGTAATGTAAAATTAAACCCTGCAAAACATTTTTTTAGCAAATAAAATTTGTATCTCATAGAAAGTAACTGGAATAAACTAAAAAACAAAAACAAGTGGTTAACTAAAGTGTGCTAAGTATATGGTAAATAAAACATTTATTGACCTGTTTAAAATTATAGTAAGTTGTCAGGTTCTGAGACTTTAAGTGAAACAACTTATAATGAAACCAATTTTACCACAGGCTAAATGAACAAACAAAAGTTAAGTTCTCATGGCATCTCATCAACATTATAATGAAATAATGTTGAACAAAATGACATTATTCAGGGACCTGCCCTGTTTGTTTTCAATTACAGCGAATCATAAAAGAGGCTTTTTGGAAGAGAAAAAGTTGCAGAAGTGTCTTATTAGAAAAGAATTTAGTGAAGTGGCAAGCCAAAAGGATGTGAATATACGTTGATTCAAGTTTGAGACAAAGGTTTCCTGACATCCAGAGATGCACAGCCAATCTGAGTGTGATGAATTCGTTACCTACCAAAATGATCCTCTCTTATAATTCTTAAGCTTAATGCTGGTTGGTAATGATCCCCTGAAATGATAAAATCCACTTATCATCCTGTGGATATGGCCTAAATAGTTTGCAAGAACTCTTTATTCCTTATAATACGTTTATTTGTAGTAAATATGTTTTGGTTTATTAGTTTATTCCTTCAGAGACCTCATAGTACTGTTTACAGAATTGTTAAAAGAATACTCTTTTGTATCTTAGAATTTAAAATGAGACAGTATCCAGACATCAGGGTAGGAAGGCAGGAGACAGGAAGAAAAAACAACAACAATGCAACATTACTGGAAATGTCAGTAGGAGTAAGTTGGGTAAAGAATTTTCTCTCAGCTACTGTTCTAGCTGAAACTAGCTTCTAAGGGAAAGAGGGCTAGAGCAGGTCCAGACAAACCAACAAACAAACAGCCTGCAAATCAAATTCAGCCCCCTTGCTCTTGTATGGCCTGTGACCTATGAAGGGCTTTTACATTTTAAAATGGTTGAAAAATTAAAAGAATAATATTTCATAACACATGAATATTATATTGAATATAAGTGTCCCTAAATAATGTTTTAATTGGAACACAGCCACACCCTTTTATTAACATATTGTCTGTGGATACTTTCTAACTAAAACTGCTGAGATCAGTATTTGCAGCAGAAACTGTATGGACCACGAAGCCAAAAATGTTTACTATCTTGCCCTTTACCGAAAAAGCTTGCCAACCTCTCACAGGATTAAGTTTAGAGATGTTGAAGTTTAAAAATGTCAATATATAGTGTGCATTTCCTTTATTTGCCTGCTATTTGTCTGATGCGTGTTAAAAATTTATACCTTGGATTTCAAGCCCAACCTGCAAAATCAGAATCCAGAAGTAAAGACCTGCAGAAATTTGTGTTTTCCCTAAGTACCCAGGCGTGTGCTCTCATCAGACAAGTTTGGGAATCACTGGTGCCATCCATGAACACAGAATGTAGAAACAGACAGGTAGGGTTTGAGTCTGAGTTCTGTTATTTACTGGCTGGGGGTCCTTGGGCTCTCTTGTACAGCATAATATACTTAACTTTAGCCTTAATGAATTCACGTGTATAATGACAGGAATGATATGAAACACATAGGGTCGTTGTGATGATTTAATGAGATAATATATTTAGACAATAGTGTTAATATAGTGCCTCACACACACAGTAAATGCTTAATAAAAGTTAGCTGTCATTGGTTTTAGTATAAGTACCATTAGCAGTAGCTTTATCAGAGGTGGAAATGAAATGAAATCATGGTAGGAAAGAGCGCTGTACTTAGCATCAGAGGACATGGGTATGAGTTCCAATTCTGTCACTTGTTAACTTCGTGACATTGAACTGTTTACCTTTATGGGGACTCACTTCATTTGTAAAATGGAAACAAAAACAATTATTCATCTCACAGTTGTTTGCAAAACTCTGGAAAAACACAGTGTAACCGTTAGCTCCTCTGTTCCAGTGTGTAGTGCAGAGCTTGGCAAAATATGATTAATACGTATTTATTGCATCCAAGGGAATCTGACTCATGCCTGATGCAGAAGGACTATTTCCTACTTACATCCTTGTATTTTTTTCCCCTTCAAAATGCCTTTGCTCAAATTCATGCATTCTGTAAATTTCTTTAGCTTTTTTTCTGTCTATGTTTAAGCCAAAATATGTTTTCAATTAAGAGTTCATTTTCTCCTGCTGCTTGTTTTCCCACTGGAGTCAACATCCTGGTGGCGAGATCAGAAATGATTGCTGCAGGAAAGGCGGGGATGTTACCCAGGGAAGATTCTAAATTTGCATGTTATGTATTTAACACGCTCTAGGAAGTTTAAAAAGAGGCAAATATATAAAAGAAATGTTTCTCACCCCCTACAAATCCCACATATATTCAAACTATTTTCCTGGCAGAAATTTAAATGGAGGGGTGCACGTGTCATGGATAGGTTTTAAAATGTGAGAAACAAAGTCAGTTTCTTCCAGCTTGCACTCAGTGTTTGAATAACTGCCAGTTTAGAGTAAATTTGCAGTGTCAGAGAAAGTTCTTTTTCAACAAATTCCTTTGCTCCATTTTGTCCTAATCCCTATCCTCTCCCAACCCTCATCTTCACACCAAGGCTACTAATTGATGACTATAGAATAATGAAAAGGTATTATTCATGATGAATTAGTTTAGGAGGTACAAGTGGTGACCCTTTTACACTGACATACCTCCAGCATCTAGCATATTGCCTGGCACAGAGAAAGTGCTTAAAAACATCTGATGAATGAATGTTAAATGCACATTCTCCATGGACACACCATGCTTTTATTTACAATCAGTAAGTTTGATGACTTTGTAATAAGGGAACTGCCCCTGTTTTTACTTTAGATATGGATTTTAAAAATGATGATTTTTATAATAACCTACTGAAACTTATGGGCTCGAATTTGCTGGTTTGTTGGTACAGAATCACTAGGTGTTTTGCCTACGTACGAAATGAACCAGAAGCAGAGTTGCGAATAGTCTTTGCTGTTTTGACTTTGCCTAGTAACTAAGAATTAAATTAATGATATTCATCTTTAGACCAACATTGCTAGGAAAAATCTTTACTGAATTTACTAAAATTAAGCCATGTGCTATGAAAGATGAATGTTTATAATAAAGTATTTTAGACTCTTAAGATACCTACAATTCCCACACAGTGGATAGATTCATTTTGTTAGCCATACTCAAAATGCTTCAGATGTGCATGCTTTTGAGACAACACTTAGACAACATATAACACTTTAGCTTCATAAAATTCTCTGAACACAGACCCATGTTTTTTCAGAACTTGATTTTGGGAGGAGTCACACGTATGTACCCTGGCAATAAATTTGTAAACCATGGGGATTTAGTAAACTCATTAAATGACCAGTGAATTTTATTTTGATTTGTGTTAACTGTAACATTTACTCTGCAGAATAGGGTAGATGTGATATCGCTTATCAATGCCTAACATGATTCTTTTTTCCCCCATCTGGAGACAGAAAATTTGAAACACACAAAAAGAGAAGAGTATAACTGCTGCCCCTGCTCCCACGTATCTATCAACGTTTTAATCAACATTTTGCTAGTCTTTGTCATCTCTCCTTTCTGCCTTTTAATGTTTCCTTTTGCTGAAGTATTTTAAAACCAACCAAGATAAACAGGTCATTTCAACAGTCTAATACTTCATTATGTATCTCTCACTTTCAAGGCATTCACTTTGTTTTATTTTTCAAGTAACATAGCCTTATGGTTAGTTTTTAGGATTGCTTCTTTGGACTATGGGACAGAACCTGTTGGGGAGACTTTGAAAAGTGGTATCCAGGTTTCTACCGGGGACCCTACCATGAATTGGTCTCTATAGAGATATCAGCTTACTAGTGGGAAGTTATATTTGTTGGGGACCTCCTTTCCAGGGGAGCAGAAGCAGCAAACCTATCTTAACCATCAGCACAGAGAAGCCCTGTTAGGTCAAGGTATGTACGATAGCAGCAGGGACTCAGGACCATGGTTTCCTTTTGATGGGAATAGGTCTTTTATTTTATAGGTGACTGTAGCATCTTGAAATCCCCAAATAAATTAAGCATTTTTCACAAGTACCATACTTAACAAAATAGTGTACCTATTTTTTTTTTTTAGGCTACTTGAAAGATCAATAATTCTAAAATTCAATTTTCAACCACAGGCATCTTTTAACTATTTTGTAAGCAGCAACCCATTAAACAGCACTCAGAGGACGATCTGGTATGCAAGATGTCATTTAACTTCGCTATTATGATGAATAGCTTTTTAACGTTGTCTAATCCATTTTCGACATGTCTGGAAAATTCATGTCTGGAAAACCATTCGTCCAGTAGAGTCTACTCGGTATTACCCATGTTCTCTTAATGATCACTCGTTCTTCCCTGGTTGGTAAAATGGGAAATGAACAATATAGGAAGGACTTTGTTAGGGTTTATACATAATTCTCCTGCATGTTTGAAGTTATGGGAAGCTTTTAAAAAAAAATAGTAAATAAATAGATGGATTTAGAAACTGCCTTCCTTTTGTACAGGAAGAGCTGGTTTCATGGTTTTAAGAGCTGCCATTCTTTTCACTATGCCAGTCTTTTGGGGAAGCTGCAGGTACAGATAAAGAAGATAAAAAGGCATGCGTTATGTGTTTAAAGGAAAAAAACAACAACATATTGGTAAATAAGTCTACATTTGGATCATATTTTTAATTTTAATGATATTGATCTCTAATTAGAAGTAAATTTCCTCAAAGAACTACATCTTGAGGGAGGCAGTATGATTGCCATGATCTAGGGCATCAAAAAATGAGCTGACAGTGTATTCTTGGTGCAAAAGCCAATTAAGATTGAACTGTGCTAGTACTTTTATTAGGATTGTAATTTTTGTTGGTGTTTTCTTTATGTTCTATATACTTTGAGTGATCTACTTAATCTCTATTATTTTTAGTGTGCTATTTTGTTGGACATTTACTACTCAGTAATGAATATATGGCATTATAACAGTAATGTCTGCATTATTTATTATTTTTGATTGATAACACTAATCAGTATTTTTGAAATAGGAAAATATGAGTCTGTCTAATTGATAGTTATACTTAAGAAAACTTAGGATAGTTGTCAAAGATTTCACCAGCAATCTTTTGGGTGTTGTTCAGCCTAAATTTGAAGGAAAAAAATGATATTTTAATTATAGCCTATGGCCTCTAAAGTGTTCAACATGAAAGTAATCCAGATGTACAACTTTACTGAGTTAGCACTTTTTTCTTTGAAACTATGTATCTTATACAATAGGTATGTAAATCAGTGAAGTGTTTAACATGTATTTGTTCACTTCTCCTCTGCTTAGAGCTATATGGATCTAGTAGAAATATTTCTCTTCATCTAGCAAAATCAGTTTGTAACTTCCCTTGTATTAATAATATAGGCCATGTCATTATTTACATATCTATATTTCCAATAGTCTGAAAGCTACCTGAAGTCTGAGACTAGGTCTTACTTACTCATCTTGGAATTTAAAAGCAATGTCAGATGCTTAGATGTTCGTCTGAATGATGCTTGTTGAATGAGTAAAAATGTAAAGGGTAAAATTCTCAAAGTATTATTTGTGGTTTTTACTTCAGATTGCCTCACACAACAAGCACTCTTAAATAAATGAATAAAAGGGTAACATTTTACCAATTTTATCGATCTGCAAAGAGAGTTTTAGCAAGAGCACATATTCACACGAATGAAAATTTATACTTGTGAGCACAAAATAAATAGTTTTGTACCAAATCTAGCATTTGCTGGCATATATACCTCCTATCTGATTTATTTTCTCCTATCACTCAAGCTTCCTAGGCTTCTAGCACAGGAGTTCTTAGGAAAAACTAAATAAAACAAAAAGAGCTTAGAACTTCTAAAGAATTTGGGCTTGTAGAAACAACAAAGGGAAAAAAAATAGGGAAATTTATAATATCTGAGGGAAACTGATAGGGGGTGTGTGTGTGTGTGTGTGTGTGTGTGTGTGTGTGTGTGTGTGTTTTAGTACGGGGGCAGAGATTATGGAGGTTTTAAAGTTTACCAGAGTTTTCTGGGATGACTTGGTACTCTGGGCCCAGGATGATCTTCAAATACGTATTTTAAGTAATGGGTAAACAGTTATTTTTATGTGTCAGTTTGTTGTCTCCAGAGTAAATCTTTTTGGAAAAGAACATGTGTATATATGAGTGTTGGAAGGGAAATTGAGGAAGAAAACTTATGTCAGGAGGGATATAAATTAACAAGATACTTATATATGTTATTGCTTTAATAAATTGTATTTCTTACCACTTGACTTTCAATAAAATGATCTGATTTAGAATCAGGGGATATGACTTATTGCGACTGGCTGATACTCTCATGTGTGCACAGGGTTATTTGTGTAACACTGTCACAATGTCCACTCTAATCAGGACATAAGTCAAATGACGTTAAAGCTAGAAGGGATCACATGGGTCTTCTAGTACAAGCCTAATGTTCTATGAATGAGGATGTTAAAACCTAGACAGTGAAGTGGGTCACATGTGCCAAACACTGTGGTGAGCGTTTTGCATGCATTTTCTCATTTGGTCTTCATAGTAGTCTTATGGCATCTGTTATCAGTAATGAATAAATGGGGTTTGGAAAGATGTGTCAATGTGGTCAAAATCTCAGGTTACTTAGTGGTAGAACTAGGATTCAAAGCCAGGCCGGCTGATTTTGGAGACATTAATTTCAGTGCAATTCAGTAATTAATGAAAGATGAGTGGTTATAGTCTCTGGTAGAACATACACTCAACTTGATGACATTGTTATGTGAGAAATGAGTATACACATTTGCAATCATGGAGTGAGTAATCATTACTTTTATCTGGAAGCATTGGAGACATCTTTGTGCAGGAAGTCGTTAGCTGGAACTTGAAAGACATCTAGGAATTTGCTAGGCAGTTGAATGTATTCAAGACTGTGGAAACTGTCAACGTGTGTCATGTGGTTTATTCTTATAATAGTGAGTAATTCTGTGCAACTGAAGACGGAAATATAGGGTATGTTTGAGGTAATATGCAAGAGACATGACTGTAAAGGTAAGTATGGGTGAAATTCTTGTATCTCAATTTCAGCCTTGATGCTTCCTGAGTCAGTCACACTTTCCCCTGCCGCATGGAGCACTCACTGCTCTATCTGGTTTATTCAGCCTGTTGAGTGAGATCTTGACAATGAGTATCTGAATTAGGGAAGTGGTCACAGGGATTAAAATTTAGGAATGGTATGAGAGAGAATTTTGAGGTAAAATTGTCTAGGCGCAGTGATTGATGATATGACAAAGATCAAAGATTGAAGCATAACAGATGACTGAGATTTCTAACTGCAGAGATTCAAGTTGATGGTGATGCTGTTAGTAACTATGATGGAAAAAGTTGGAAGTTAAGGGAATCTTATGGTCTCTAAGTTTATTTCACATTTTAACGGGAGGGAAATAGTACCTTTGTACTTTGTTTCACATTAGGCTTAAACAGATTTATCAGAGATCGAAGATATGAAAACGATGTGTATTAATACGTATACAGGATTAGAAATAGATGTATTTATATACATTTTTCTCTGGTAGAGTTAGAATCTATTACAGTGTTTTATATCAGAGGACCTTCCAGACATCATTTAATCAAGAAGACAAAAATGTGTTACCAAAGACTCTTTTATTTTGGTTTACTATGTTTAAAAAAAAAAATCTAAAATCAAATTATTTTGGATAGTCTCTGCTTAGCTTCCTTATCCTCCTGCACCAGATCCTCTGAACACATATAAATAAGCTACGTGGCACTAGCAGACATTTGAATTTTCTACCCCTGAGCTAATCCAACCTTCTCATTTAATAGATATGAAACTGGGTTAAATGATCTGCTTAATAGTCTTTGGTGAAGCAAGGTCAGAGGAGCTAAAAATAGTAATCAAGGTAGAAACATTTATGAAGGTATAAAAAATTTTTGTGAGAGTAAGACACTTGTAAATAGGTTGGGCTATAATTTCCTGTCTGCTCCCACCCCCTATCCTCCCCTTTTTTTTTAAAGAAATTAATGTAATTGCTCATTCATTCTATATCATTGCCCACAGTGCCATCTATTGGTAAAATGAATCAATGATGAAGCAGCCGGTTTTTCTATAACCTGAAATTGATTCTGTGAATTTCTCTTAAGAAATCTACCCCGAATTTTCACAGGCAGCTGTTAGAAAGCAGATTCTGTCTGTGATCTGACTAAAATGGGAAACAAATCATGTGTTCCATGTAGGAATGCTCAACTTTGCCATTTAGCGGGAATCCAAATAGGAGCAGGAAAGCAGAATATCCAGCTTCCCCTGTTTATGTCTCTGCCAAAAAGGAGACTGAAATCACTTAGGGATTTAAAGAATTCAGCTCTTCCCACATTTTGGGACACCGACTGCTTATGTGTGCTGCTGATCCAGTGTGATTATTGACTCTTAGAAACACCAAGCTGAAGTCCTACGCTCATTTAAGAAACACTCTGCCAGAGTCTTCATGTTATTACACATGCCATTAAGTGTCAACAAAGGCATTCGTTTCACTGAATTTACATAATTTGAAAAAGTTAGTTTTAGAAGAGCAGTCAATTAAATTACAAGCTTCTCCAGGGAAAGACTTTCGTTCTGTAAGGCTTACATAATGCTAAGTACAAAGTAAGGTGTAGTATGCGGTTGAAAGAGTAATTGGATCTTTGGAACATTAACAAATTTAACAAATATCAGCATCTTTTATCTTACTAATGTTCAAGCTCATTTGCATGAACTCATATGCACCCACACAGAAGAACAGATTAGAAGTGAATGTAGTAAAGTAGAAAGTAGAGAATTAATTCCTTCTTCTATAGCATGTAACACTATTTGAAGAGACATATTAGATAACACATTCATAGTTTGTTATTTGTTTTAAATAAAAAAGATTTTGTGAGAGCCTCCCCTTCTGCAATCTGAGCTTCTCCAAATTTTCATAAGACAGAATGTATTTCTGGTTAGTTTTGTTCACTTTTGAGCTATTCCTTGTGTTTTTGACACCTGACCATTTTTGGAGGTAGGCAGTACTAACATTGCTATATGTCCTATTCAGATTACTTAGAGACCAGGTGGTAATCGCAAGTAAACCAGCAGAAGACTGGCTCTGTGATGTCCATGTCAGGAAGGATGAAATTGTCCCCCCACATTTTAAAGGAAATTTTTAAATAAATAAAAAAGAAGAGCAACACAAACATCACGCCCTTTAAAAGAAACCGAAAAGTATGAAAGCAAGTTGACTTGATGTTGATTGAAAGGTTGTGGGGACAAGAATATATCCCAAAAATACATTAACTGAGGGAGAGGCAAGTCAGTGGCTTGAAAGGAGAAAACAGACCACAGCCCGGAGGACACTTGTTTGGGAGATAAGGCCTAGGAAAGGTCGCATGAAGAGGGATTCCTAAGAGCTGGAGGCTAAGTGGGGGTAAGGTCACTAGTCCTGGAGCTGGATGGCCTGGGATCAGATCTTGCTTCTTTCTGCCTGCTATAGCTGTTACCTGAAGATGGATAGACATCACTTAATATGGTTGTTCTGTGAATTCAACAAGATGATTCATACAAATAGGAATGATGATAGATCCCAAATGTCCAGTTTTGCTCGATTTGTTTTCTTTTCTTTTCCTTGTAAATGAGGTATTGTATAAGCCACAATGGATTTGGTAGATTGCTTTGCACTTGTAGCTTCAGCCATGGTCTCTTCTGGTGTTGACTGTGTTTAATTTTGAAGATGACCAGGGATAATCCAGGTCTCTTTTTCTCACTCTTTCCAGATATAACTTAGCTATTTTCTTCCTTTCAAGGACAGCACATAAGGCTTTGCCAATAAAACAAAGTGTACAGAGGAATGTGGGCTAGATACAGCTAACCACTTCTGATCTGAGTGGCATTAAGAGAAGCATCTGGCACTCATAGCCCCGACACAGTGTGGCCAGGCCTATGTTTGCACCTTCAAAATACTTGAGGCCACCACAAATCCACTTAGTGGAATAAGTGTGGAAATGTGAATTATTGTGGGGTACATTTATATGAAATGTGTGCAGGAAATAGAGGCTGACAAGTCTTGTTAGTTTCAGTATATTGAGCGTGAATACTCAATATAATTTTTTCATTTATTATAGGGTAAATGTACAATTGCTTAATTTGTTTTTGGTTTAACAATTTTTTTCATGGAATAAAGTCTTTCTATGGCAATTATCTAAAATAAAGTATTGGACTTCTGTTTCTCCCAAAATTTAATGATGAATATGTAATTTACATAAAGTATTTATTAACATTTACCACTCGCCACAGATGTATTGAATTCAACATCTATAATGATAACCAGAGACCCAAATCTGTTGAAAAAGTAGCAGCATCTCTTTCCAAAATTAGTAGTTATTTTAAGAAAATTGTTCCTAAATATAGTGATTTAGCATATGTAGCTACAGAAGGTACATTTTTATAATCACTCTGAAACGTGACTTTTTGTTTAGATCCAATGTCTATTGTTTCAAATTATTCTCACTCATTTTTAATCTATTTTCTTGTACACATAAAAATGGGGTAAAAGCTGAACTCTGCCAATATTCAAATGATTGCAATTTTATATTAGTATCATTCGATGCTGTATGAGCTTCCTATTACTGTATAACAAATTACTGTAATCTTAACAGCACAAATATATTTTCTCTATGTATTATCTGTCTATTTTGAAGGTCAGAGTCTGAAATGAGTCTAACAGGTTAAAATCAAGGTGTCAGCAGGTCTGTGTTCCTCTGGAAGCTCTAGGGAAGACTGTTTTTTGTCCTTTCCAGCTCCCAGAGGCCATCTGCATTTCTTGGCTTGTGACCCCTTCAAAGTGTATAACTTTAACCACAGCTTCTGTTGTCATATATCCTTTTTCTGTCTTTGACCCTCTTGCCTCTGTCTTATAATGACCCTTGTGATTGAGCCCAACCAGATAATTCAGGATAATCTTCCTACCTTAAGATCCTTAACTTAATCACATCCGTACAGATCCTTTGCCATATAAGGTAATTAAAACATGGACATCTTTGGGGGCTCATTATTCTGTTTACCACAGGTACTTCAAGTATATAATCCGTTATGTTAATTCCAATGGTAGTTTAATCACTACATAGAATTAAATCAAGGTCTTTGCAGTTTCGTCTTTTTATTTTTTTAATTAAAGTTTATTGGGGTGACAATGGTTAGTAAAGATACATAGGTTTCAGGTGTACAATTCTGTAATGCATCGTCTGTATATCACATTGTGTGTTTATCACCCAGGATCTCCTTCCATCACCTTATATTTGATCCCTTTTACCTGCATCTACCACCCTCTCTCCCCTTACCCTCTGGTAACCACTAAACTGTTGTCTGTGTCTATGAGTTTTTGTTTCTTTCTTTGTTTTGTTCATTTGTTGTTTTCAGTTTTATATCCCACATGTCAGTGAAATCATATGGTTCTCAACTTTTTCTGTATGACTTACACTCTCATTTCTCTTCAGGAAGTTTTATCAAGTAAGACAAATTTGACCATCTTTTGATTGGTATTGTAAATGCAGTTTAAAAAGTTCAATATTGAAGATAAAGTTATTTGTTTCTGAGATGATCATAAATTTGGCAGAACAGTTTCATGATGAAAGCAATGTTCTTTCAAAATTGGGAAATCTATGGAGCAGAAATGTATTTGGAACAGGTTGTGGTGTAAAAATAATGGATGTACTCATAACTGATTCCAACAAGCTAGAATATTCTAACAATAAAAATATATGCTTTAGTTATCAAATTTTATAGGTACACATACACACACACAGTAACTGAACTAAAAACTTTTATAACAGAGCTGACATTAGATATAAAAAAGTTAAAAAACAAAACAGCATGCAATCCACTTTTTGTGGCCAATTTCAGTTGGATTTAAAGCTATCTGAGACCGCGGAGGACTAT
The DNA here is from genome assembly GCF_057876585.1 of Rhinolophus sinicus. Lineage (NCBI taxonomy): Eukaryota > Metazoa > Chordata > Mammalia > Chiroptera > Rhinolophidae > Rhinolophus > Rhinolophus sinicus. Next base: position 34,670,015 of record NC_142515.1, read on the forward strand.
CTTGTAAGTCAATCTGAGTATCATACAGTGGTATTCAACTAATTTGTAAGTGAATCATGTAAATTTTGGTTGAAATTTTATTCTAAATCTGCTGGAGACTTTTAATCAAAGTATTTGATTAATTGAAAACCATAAAACTTAAGACTTTGAAGCTTTAGAAAGTTGCAATTATTAAAAGCAAAGCTTACAGAAAGGCTATGAAATTAGTTCTTATAAAAGCATGAAAGAAATTGAACAAATTAAAATTTGAGAACTCAAATTTTATGCAAGATTTAATTTTGAAAGTCTATGATTGCACTTTGAACTACCTTAACTTGTAGGAAGAGTTTTTGATGAAGCTATGTTTAATATGGTGAATGTGTATTGTGTATCGGATTATAATTAAATTAAGCAAGGTCTATGCTTTTCAGGAAAGTAATATATCTAAACAAATTATTGGATGAAATTTGTCCTTCAAAAATATTTTAAAGCATATTCTGAGGAGGATCGTTAAGAAAGTAAGAGTAAAACTATCTGGATGGAAGTATTTACAAATTTCAATATGAAAAAAGCAGACTTGAGAACATCCTCCATTTAGAAGTCGATTCTTAATCCACGCAGATAATTTTACAACTGTAGAAAGAATATTTTCTCAAAAACAATATGACCTATGTTAATTAAAAATGTCATCCATTTTAAGTTTAAGAAACTGAATATGTAATTTAGAAAGCGATTGCAGAAAATTTTGTGGAGAACTATCATTTAAAGAAGTACATTCTTTAGAAAACTACCACCAGCTTGTATCAGAGACAGTTACAAATGTGGATACAAGTATACGGTTATATACCAAGAATAATTATTATTGTGTGACTTTTATTTTTCATCACAATGCTATGTGGGGTTTTTAGTATTGAATTAATCAATATAAAGAGCTTTTACTTTTACTGTATAGATATATTATGTTTAGCATTAAAATAATCAATATAAAGACATTTTTCTTTTAATTTTGCTTTAGCCTAGATGGATGTAGTTGATGTTTATTTCATGACACAAAAACTTTATAAAGGAACTATTCCATAAGTTTAATATAATAAAAGCAGTATCTTGATCACAAAATTATTATTTGTGATTTTGTATGATTGATGATTTTAGCACACTCCTTCACTCTGCAAACATTGTGAGTCTGGTTGATCAATTGGACTGTAATACCTTACATAAAGCCCGCAGCAAAGTGCCTGGCCCATTGTAATCTCTTATTATTACCATAATCAGCTTAGTGAGAGACCTCCTGAGCCACCTAACCTTTAATAATCCCTTTCTCTGTGGCCTGGAACACTTTCAATTACATATAAGCTCAACGTTATTGTGTGTCATTATTTTATTTTTTTAACCTAGTCCCTAAGTTTTTTTTTTTTTTTTCCTTTTTTCGTTTCCCTAAATGGCTTTTCCTATCAACACTGTTTATTTTTCTATTTTCGTACAGGAATAGACTTCCGGTCCATTCCATGTCTTTCAAAGCATTATACAGCAGATTCTACACTCTCTCCCAATTCCTGTAACTCCTATGGGGAGGAAGGGCTGATTCCTCTCACTGAAGCTGTGGTTGGTGCTGTGTAAAGCCTGGAGGTGTGTGGATGAGGGAACAAGGTCAGGCTGAAATCCAGCGCTCTGTTCACCCAGGTGTAGGAAGTGTCATGTAGGCCATGAGCATTTTCACTCTCTATTAGAAACCTCTGCTGTCTGTTTCAACCAGCCTTTCTTCATCCTTGTCTATCTGTCTTTCAGACTCCAAATCAGTTTCCCTGTCTCCTCAACGGCCTCAGTCCTTGGCTCTTGGCCTTGACCTTGTTCTCTGTGATTTCAGTATTGTGGACTTCAAAGCCTTTTTACTTCTCCAACTCCAGGATTACTCAGAAAGGTTCTTTCTGTAATAACACCATGGTTTTACATTGTTTTTGTGACCACAGTCACCTTCGCCTCTCCTTCTTCTTCCCTACAGAACCTGCCTGCCATCTGACTCAGGACCTCACTGCTTTGGTACTTTTTTATCTGTGCATCCCCTGCTTTAGGCCTCCTTTGTCTTCCTTTACCATCAGAATCCCATCAGCCCTTGCAGTGATTCTGTGCACTTCCTCCTTAGAGAGCTTTCTCTATTGGCCCTTACAAAAGTTTTGGAGTTTATTGATGTGTTTCGCCATTTCATTCTTGTTACTACTTGAATCCAATGTATTCACTGTTTGCTTTATTGTCTTTGGGAATTTTTTGTTACTCAGAATGGGGGCAATGTGCCAGCAGAACCAGCATCCTCTGGGAGCTTGTTAGAGATTAGTATCTCAGGATTTAACCTGGACCTATGCATTAAAGAAGCACTGCTCCAGGGCACCTTGACCTCTGTACTCTTTGTCTCTTCTCTGGCAAGCCAGACAAACTCTAAGGGTGACTGGTTGGTTCCAGGTGATTTCAGCATATCTAGGAATAGCAGAGTATGGGAAGGTCATGCATGGGAGGAATAGGGGAGAAGAAGGTATAGAGACAAAAAGACTATGGAATTGATAGTTTCAGATACCCCAAATGATCCATTTATATATCCTGCAATGTACGCCTGTGCTAAGTGGTACTGATGATGATACTGATAATAATATTATTCATAACAATGGTTTGTACCAACTTATCAAAACAGCATCTGCATTTCAATGAGAATTTCAGGTAATTTTTACACGTATTGAAACTTGAGAAGTAGTTTTCTAAACCAGTGTTTGTCTAAGAGTTGTCATGTGAAATCAGTTTAGTGGGTGAGAGCCTGTGCTGAAACCAGCAACAACGATGAAATGGGATAAATAAAACATATACAAAATATCAGGGACTGATAAACAAAGAGTAAAGATAAAGATCCATTTGGATTTTTTTTCAGTCATATTTGTGTGACTGGATCATGATAAGAAACGTATTTCTTACTGTGATTTAAAAAAAAAAAAAGTTAATAAACACCCACTAGACAACTTTGCTCTAGCAGATACAAAACTGGGCTGAGAAACTCTACTCAATTTCTACACTTATGTCAATTTTGCCCTCCGGCTCTCACTTCTACCTGGAAATCCTATCAGTTATCCTTATGCCTTGTGCCTCTGCGGGGAAGAAACAGCAGAACTGTGATAACTCTGGAGTCACTCGTTCAAGTGAGATTTAAACAAAACCCGTCAGGCTGTAAATAAGAGTTCTATACATTGGTCTAAAGAGGAGCTCCTAAAACTTTTACAAGAACTGTTCCTCAGAGACTGGGGATATCACTCAAGCCTTTCATTTGTAATTTTGGAGTTTCTTTGAAACTACTTGTACTCTTTAAAATTTATGTGAAGTAATGGGAAAGATCTTTTACAAATCAAATAGAAAAAGACCAACAATTCAATAGAAAAATGGAGAAAAGCTCAAACTGTTTGCTTCATAAAAGAATAGCCAAATAACATATGAAAAGGAGCTCAACAACATAAATTTTCAAGGAAATGAAATATTTTAATTAAAGCCACAGTGATATACAGCTGTATTTCCACCAGAATGGCTAAAATATAGAGATTCACATCAACCAGTGATGACTAGGATTGAGCAATAGGACCTTTTATACCCCGTGGTGGAATATAAAATGGGCAGCCTTTAAAATAAATAAATAAATAAATAAATAAACAAATAAATAAATAGCCTTTTATTTGGAAATAATTTTATTTATTTTCATTGATTTCAGTGTATTAGGGAAGACTTCTTGGAGGTAAAATCTGCAATGATTTTGAAGGAGTGGTGAGGGTACATTTATGGTTTAGGGGACATCAGAAGTAGAGATGAGAAGTAATGCAGCACGCCTCAGAAAACCACAAGTAGTTTTTGCTGGTGCACAAAACCCAACAAAAACTACTTTGATGCTTCTATTTGGTGAGATATACGCATTGAAACTCATTTACTTTGTCGACAGAAATTTATTCTTATTTGTTGTCAGAGAAAAGCTAATTTTTTGCACCCGAACAAGGTAGAGATTAGTGTATAATGAAGGGTTTCAGACAGGCTGGGCAAACCCTCATTTTTGTCTTCCTCCAAGATTACTGTGAGTTTAATTGAGATCAAGATGTAATGCCAGGTAGCACATATCCTTGCAGTTCTCAACAGAAAAAACAAAAAAACAAAAACATAGGTAGAATAGTTTAAGAGCTTTGGGGGTGTTCTTTCTCTGTGACTTTCTCCACATCTCATAGATCACCATGTCCTAACTTTTCCACATCTTTAGTATCTTTTGAATTTTATCTTCATTATTTCTCACCTGGACTTCTGACCAACATTTCTCTCTACCTCTAACTTTATGCCATTCTAGGAGTGATTTTTCTAAAGTGTAGATATGATGTTATTGTGCCCATAAAATTCTTGGTCCCCATGCCTTCAGGACAAAATCTAATTTCTTTAAAATGGCCCCCATTGTTCCAATTTCCATCGTGTCCCTCATCTTCTGGACTCCTTATTTTATTTCATTTCCTCTCATTTGTCCTTCTTTTACAAATACTGTGTTCTCCTTTTCCTGGCAAATATGTTTAGTTTGAGTTCATCCCTCTTAAGAACACATCTTGAGGTTTTACTTATTATGTTTTGAGATATAATAGACATATAACATTGTAGGAGTTATAGAGTTTGACATAATGATTTAATGTATGCATATATTGTGCAATAATTACCACAATAAGTTTGGTTAACATCTATTACCACACTTAATTTTTTTTTCTTATGAGAACTTTTAAGATCTACTCTCTTAGCAACTTTTAAATATACAACATAGTATTGATAACTATAGTCACTGGGATGTACACTACATCACCGTGTTATTTATCTTATAACTGGAAGACTGTACGTTTTGGCCACCTGTAAATTTGAAATTTACAGAAACTTGGAAAAATAAAATAGTTGAAAATAGTATGAAGAATGCCTGTATAATTCTTATGCACAGCATTGTTAAAATTGTACTGTGTTTGCTTTGCTTTATTATTTGCCTATGTTCTTTACACACACACATACACACACACACACGCACACACACACACTCTTTTATGAATTTATTTTTCCTTTTCTTTTTCTGAATGATTTGAGAGTAACCAACCTACATTAGGTCCTTTGACTCTAATTACTACAAAATGCTACAATGTGTGTTTCCTAAAAGTAAGAGTATTTTCTTATATAACCACACTGTAGTTATCAGCTTCAATAAATTTTAACTTTCATTTAATCTACCATTTACTTTTAAATTTTATCAACTTAACTATTAATGTCCATTATAGCACGTTTCCTCTTTTATTTCAGGATCCAGTCTAGGATCAGGTAGTACATTTAGTTGTCATGTCTCTTTAGCCTTCTTTAATCTGGAACATTTTCACAGCTTTTCTATGGCTTTTATGACATTGTTTAAAGAATACACGCCCTCCCCCCTTTTTTAATAAAATAGAGGGTCAGTACAGCCATTTTGAAAATCCTTCTTTTATCAAAGATTTAAAACTATAAAAAGTAAAACTGTACCATGAACCCATGTAACAATCACTCAGCTTCAATAATCATTAATTTTTGTCATTCTTATTTCATTTATGCTTTCACTCGGAAAACTGTAAAGCTGAACATATTGCATATATGATAAACCAAGTGTGTGTGTGTCCAACAGAAATGCCTATTTGTATACCTAAAAAGATACAGACTATAATATCTATAGCATCTGTAATCATAAATGTCTAAAGCTGGAAACAATCCAAGTGTCCTTCATTAGTAGACTGGATAGGCAGTTTGTAGCATATTATATAATACAATGGAGTAGTATTAGCAAAGGAAATGAATAAACTAATGCTACCAGCAAAACATTGATGAATCTCACAAAAATAAAGCTGAGCAAATTAGCTAGAATAGATGATTAAAAATGAATCTGTGGCATTAGGAGTCCGGATAGTGGTTCCTTTGGGGAGGGAAGGTAGTTATGGGAGGAGCCGTGATAGAGGTTTTTAGAACGTTGGCAATACTCTATTTTTTAACATGGGTTGTGGTTGTTTTTGTGTGTCCATGTTCTAAAAATAGATAGAGCTATGTAATTATTTGTGCACTTCTCTATGTATATCATAATTCGATACAAATTGTTTGTTTTTAATTTATGGGGTTTATTTTATATTGCTTAATATAGCTGTGTTTCTTTTAGTATAAAGATGATGTTTCAAAGTATAAAACATCACAAATGTCTTACTTACCTTATTGTTACATGGTTATGATGCTGTTGCTTTAAAATCTACAAAATCAGAAAATTGATATAAAGTGATGCGGGTAATAACACGTATTAGGGTTTTCATTCAGGCAGTTTTTCTTTTCTGTCTTACTGTCAAAATGTTTTGAATCTCTGATATATATCAATGTAAGTGTATAAAAGTTGAGTTTGTTTTGTTTGTTTTTTACTGCTTTCCCAGACGTGTAAAAGTAATTACTTCAACCTACTGTTGGTGAAAATGTTGATACGTTGTCTGTCTTCTGCTAATGGATCAAGTTGATTGTGTCATATAGTGAACTGAATGGTTCTTTATCTCTTTTACAATCTCCCAAGAATACTTCATTCTAATATGCACTTCATTTTTTTATCACAGCACCTTGTTATGTGCAGTAAAATGTTCAGTTTTGTCATATAGTTGGTGATTGAGAGTGTTCAGCCTTGAAAAAAATATTTGCTATTAAAGTGAACTCGGCAAGACATTCTTTAAAAAATATATAATATTTCACATATGCAATAATACAGTTTTGTAGGCATCCATGAATCTACCATCTACATGTAACACATTTTAACAATTTTGCCACTTTTGCTGCAGGTCTTTGTTTCATTAAATTAAATTTAAAACACGGATCTTTCACAGCTTCCTCTTTCCTATTCCCTATAACCTCTTCCTCTCTTTTTCCCTCCCTCCCAAGTACAACTCTCCTGAAATTAGGGCAGTTTTACAATTATGTTTTTATTCTCTTATGACACATGTGAACATGTTTAACAATATCTTTCATATGCTTAAAATGTTTACATAAATGATTGTGTGCTGTATATATCCTTTTGCATTTACTTTTTTGCACACACCGAGAAACAAAATCATACATTTAATTGTCGTATTCTATTTAATGAATGTGACATAATTTATTCATTTCTATATTATCAGTTGTTAACAGTTGTGTGCTATTGCAATGATATTACAAAGCTGGTTTGGACTGGGTCTTCATTCATATTACATTGTAACTGTATCTTGGGCATATGCATAAAGGTGAAATTGCTAGGCTGAATCATAGAAAATCCACACCATTGCTTTACTAGGTCTTCCCAAATGGCTTTCCCAGGGGGTGAACCAATTAACACTCTTATCAGCAGTAAATGGGAGTTCTTATTTGCCTTCATGCCATCCAACACTTGGTTTTATTAGACATTTAGAGTTTAGTTGTGAGTTATCCTTTACTGTTGAAACAGTGGATTAATTTACTTTGTGTACATTTCTGTTATTTTACTTTATTGTGCAAAACTCACTTAACATGAAATCTACCCTCTTAACACATTTGTAAGTGTACAATATATTGCTGTTAATTTTAGGTAGGATGTTGTATAGTACACCTCTAGAGCTCATTCATCTTGCTTAACCGAAACTTTATTCCCAATGATTAGTAATTCCCCATTTTCTCCTCCTCTCAACCAACATTATACTCTGATTCTGTGAATCTGACAATTTAAAATGCCTTATATAAGTAGAATCCTGTACTATTTATCTTTCTGTTGTTGGCACATTTCGTTTGGTATCATGTTGTCAAGGTTCATCCATGTTTTCATATATTGCAGGGTTTCCTTCCTTTTTTACGGCTGCATAGTATTCTATTATATGCATCTGTCACAGTTTTTTTATCCATTCATCTGATGATAGACATTTAGATTGTTTCCACATCTTGGCTATTGTGAATAATGCTGCAGTGAGTGGGAGTGTTAACATCTCTTTTAGATTCTGCTTTCAATTCTTTTGGATAAAACAACAACAATAGCAAAATCCCAAAAAAACAGAAGGGGGGATTGCTTGATCAGATGGTAGTTCTATTTTTTTAACTTTACACATGTTTTTGTGAAATCCTTTTTTTTTCCTGCATAAAGAAAAGTAGAATTTAATCCTACCTGTGAGAACTCTGACCTGTACCTTATTTCTAGATACACAAATATGTATCTCAATAGTGCAGAAAACATTTAAAGCTGTGTCTGTCTTGTTAATTGTCTTTTAAAATAAGTATCAGAATCACATTTTTTGCCATTCTTATTTGTTGTACTTTGTTTTTGTAGCATTTTATATTTTTATTATTCCTTTGGAAGCATCCGTGCTGTCCATAGCAGTTCCCAGTAGACCACTGAACATGAGGCATCCCAGTAGCAAAAATTGAAAGTCACTGATCTGGTCAGACTAAAGCAAATGGAATGGAGAAAGTGAAGCTGCCTTTTTCTAAGGACTCCCTGGGATGACACCCACATGAGGCAGTCATAATTTGAAGCAGCAGGATTAGCCTAAAGCCTGGCAATAACAATCCGTGACGACAGGATTCTGTTGGGAGAATGTGCAGGCTGATCCTGTCACACCAATATGTGACTACTGTCTGTCATGGTTTCATTAGCACCTCCAGGAGCTGGAAAATACTCTTCATATGAACCAAGGTGAACTGATCTGTTGCGCATTGCATTAAACTAGACTCAGCAGAGCCCTCGCAGTCTTTTTAAAATTTCTTGCTGCCTCCACGCCACACTCATTTCCCACTCAAACCATCTTTTCTCCCTCAAAAGTAACATCATTCTTCTCCTCATTCAGGTGCAAATTCCTGAGACATGGCTTTAATTTTTATCACAGTCCCTTGCCTGCTTCTGGAAGCCACTAGAAAAATTCCACCTCAACAGTTTCTCTTCAAGGAACTATTTTCTGCTCCATTACCCTGAACTCATTCTGCTTTAGTCCTATTTATGTCTTTCACTCGGTATATTAGGTTAGAAGGGTCCTTTGCAAATCTCGGGACTTCTCCCACAGATGCAAAAATAGCTCACACCACTTTAAACAATTTGTCTTCAGACTTAATTTTTCTGACACATCTGTTTTCATTGGATGGGAAAATCTTTCGTAGAAACCCTTCAACGGACTTTCCTTTGTATCTCATTGATCAGAAAACCACATTATATACCCCATTGCTACCCAAGCAATACCTGGCAAGGAGTTTAGAGTAGCTATGATTGCTTTAGATCAGGGGTGGACAAGCTATGGACCAAATACATCCTGCTGACAGTTTCCTATGGACCAGGAGCTAAGAATGGTCTTTCCATTTTTAAATGTTTGAAAAAAAAGTCAGGAGACTAATAGTTCATGATGCATGAAAATTATATGAAATTCAAATTTTTGAGCCCATGAATAAAGTTTAATTGGAACACAGTTATGTTCATTTATTTCCATATTGTCTATCATTTCTTTCCTGTTACAATAGCAGAGTTGAGGGATTGTGGGTGAAACTACATAGTCTACAAAGCCTAAAATACTTATTCTCTGGCCATTTACAGGATAAGTTTACTCATCCTGGCTTAGATCACTCTCTTTTTATTTCCTGGGGAGGTGGCCACTTTCCCTGCATATATTGCCACGTATGTGATTCTGAAACAAAGCCAGGCTTCTGTTCGCTGAAATCTGGGAGGATGATGCCTATTAGAAGGCACACGACAGTTTTGGCCTTATTGGAAATATTATTGTAGCAAATTTGTTTCTCTGCTGCTGGTCTGCCTCCCCTCTTCCCCACCCAATTCATTCTGTGTAGTGCTGGAAATGACCTTTCTAGCATTCCCTTCTTGACATGTTATTTTTCTGCTTAGCCCTTCATCATCTGTCAAATAAAGGCCAAACTCAATCTGCCATTCATTTAGTGCCCTCTGTGCTCTGGGTTCATCTTACTCCTGTGTAAACCCTACACTTTAGACATGTCAGGAATTAAGATTCTCTCTATTTCTGCAAGCATGACCTCTTTTTGCATATCTTCATATTTTCTTGCTAGTTTTCTCTTTAACTCTATCCAAAGCCTAACCATCTTTCAAGTTTCATCTTAACTGTTTCTCCAGGAATTTTTCTCTGACTTCCCCATCTGTGTAACCTTACCATTGTCTGAACCCCAAAGTAATTTGCTTGTATGTATTATGGCATTGATAACATTATGCCTATTTCAGTAATTTCTCTAAGTCTTTCCTAGGAGATAGTAAGAGTCTTGAGGTTCAGAACGTTTTTTTTTTGTTGTTGTTGTTGTTGTTTTTAAAACCAGTTCAGTAGTTTATACCTAATAAAAGATATTGAGTGAATGAGAGTATATTAGACATTGACACCCAATTATAGAGATAGTCTTGAAGCCTGATAAAACATGTTTGTTTTGGAATAGCAGAAAATGGGAAAATATATTGAATGATTTTTATTGCGATTTTGGGGGAAGAAAGACTGATGTATTATAGAGTATCTGTTTAATGACCGATTATATGCTGAGAGCATTAAATACGTTATCTGTTTCAGTACTAACAAGTAACCATCAAAAATGGGTTTTATGGGTTCATTTTTTTTTCAGTTAAAGAATAGGTTTAGAGATTAAGTACTTTGCCCAGGGAAACACAAGTATCCAAGTTTGGAATAGAACCCAAGTGTGTTTGAGTCCCTAGTTTAGACCAGGCTCTTTCCATCTCCTTTGAATGGGGGCAGCCTTCACATGGTCCATTCTGGGTGATTACAAGAGTAATCCTTTTCTACCTCACTACTAATTAAGATAACATAGGGGAGAAATAGGTTGTGTGTCACAATTAGAAAGCAATAATCAAAAGTCATTAAAAAATGGAAAAGCAAGTCCCATTATATTATGCTGGTTATAAACATTGCCCATATCTACATTTTCAAGCTTGTAAACATGCTGCTCTTAAATAAATTTAAAGTGCTTTTGCCATATGTACATTTATGTATACAAGTATATACATGTATGTATATATGTGTGTGTGTGTGTGTGTGTATGTCAAGATCACATACTTGTGAATATATATATTCACAAGTATGTGAAATTGTGACTGGGTTAATCCAGGTTTTTGCCATCTGGGTCGGGTTGACAGCATTGTATGCTAAAATTATAAAACTCTTAGAAGAATACACATTTACTTTGTGACTTTGGGTTAGCCGATGGTTTCTTAACTATGACACCAAAAATATAAGTGGCAAAACAAAGAAAAAAAGTAGATTAAATTGACTTTATCAAAAATAACCCATTCTGTGCTCTACATGAAGATATCAATAAAGTAAACAAAAACCTTTTAGAAGAAAATATTTGCAAATCATCCACCTATGAAGGAACTTACATTTAGAATATGTAACTTACAACTCAATAAAAGAGGACAAATAACCCAATTAAAACCTGGGCAAAAGGATTGAATGGACATTTTTTCCCCAAAGAATACAAGCGGCCAGTAAGCACATGTAAAGACTCTCAACATCATTAGTCATTAGGAAAATACAAGTTAAAACCACAGAGCTACATTCTGGGTTGGCCATAATAAAAAGACAGACAATAAAAAGTGTTGGGAGGATATGGAGAAATTGGGACTCTCGTACATTGAAGAGGGAATGTAAAAGGACACAGCCACTTTGGAAAACCATTTGGCAATTCCTCAAATATTAAACATTGATTTACCATATGACTCCGTGATTCCACTCCCAGGTGTATATTCAAGAGAAATGAAAACACACATACACACAAAAACTTTTACATGGAGGTCCATACAGCATTATTCATAATAGCCAAAATGTGGAAATGACCCAAAAGTCTATCAATGGATGAATGGATAAATGAAAGGTGGTATATCCATACAATGAACCATTACTCAGACATGAAAAGGAATGAAGAACTCATGTATGCTACAACCTGGATAAACCTTGAAAATAATATGCTGTGTGAAAAGAAGCCAGTCACGAAAGATATTTTGTGGTTCCATTTATATGAATTTTCCAAATTAGGCAAATCTATAGAAACAGAAAGTAGATTAGTTGTTGCTAGAGGTGATAGGGTGACAGGAGTGTGTGAGAATAGGGCGTGACTATTAATAGATACAGATTTTCTTTTAGGTGTGATGAAAATGTCTAAGTTGTTTGTCGTGATGGTTTCACAACTCTGAATATACTAAGACACACTGAAGTTTACATTTTAAAATGCTGAATTCCATTGTGTATAAGTTATATCTAGGGTTTCCAGGTGGAAATTCTCGCCCGCTCTCAGGAATTTTTTTTGCTTTCCCGTTCCTGAATCCCAAGATATAAACTGTTTTCTGTTCTCCACGATGAATCGTTTCCACAAAGTGACGGCCCATACTACCAACCACCTGGGTTCAAGGAGCCGATTTTCCCAATTTCCTGACCAACTTCTCTTGGGATTTGGGAACGGGAAAGCGAAAAAAAAATCCTGAGAACGGGTGGGAATTCCCACCAGGAAACCCTAGTTATATCTCAACAGAGGTAATTTTAAAACCTCACTTATTTGGTGTACAATTCATTAAGTCAAACTAAATTTATATTTTAAATGACGTTCTGGGCATTTGTGTCTAGTCACTTGTTTTTGACATGATTATATTCAAAGAAGGATTAGCGTTTAATCAACTTTTTCTGTGCATGTCCAATGTTTCAAAAAATGAACATTAATAAAAGCAATGCATGTAAATGATAAATCGAGTTGCCAAAAATTAGGAATGCCTACTTGCAATGTGATTGACTATATATTTTGCTCTCGGGGATGATGAGGAAGTCACAGTCACCTACCTAAAGCACACGATTACAAATATGGTAAGCTCCAAGTGCGGTGTGCTACCGTGTTTTCCCGAAAATAAGACCTAGCCAGACCATCAGCTCTAGTGCATCTTTTGGAGCAAAAATTGATATAAGATCCAGTCTTATTTTACTATAATATAAGACTGGGTATAATATAATATAATATAATATAATATAATATAATATAATATAATATAATATAATATAATATAATATAATATAATAATATAATATAATATAATGTCAGGTCTTATATTAATTTTTGCTCCAAAAGATGCATTAGAGCTGATGGTCTAGCTAGGTCTTATTTTTGGGGAAACAGGTAGGATATATGTGATACTAGGTATAGAAGCAAAGTGCATAGAGGACATGGAGAAGGAAAACTTATTTCTTTGTGAGGTCTACTATCACAAAGGGTGAGATGAGAGATGATTTGGGAGATGTACATGATAGTCTGAACAATCTTAACTCCTTCAAATTCACATTAAGAAGACTTAACAACAACAACAACAAAAATTTCATATCAAGAGGCCTGGGGCTTTCAGTTATAAGACAAGAGCATGACAGTAGGTCAAATTCTGTCCTTGAATGATGTTTTTTCCTCTGTGCAGTGTCACTAGTGCTTCACGGAAGGGTACATGTCTGACATGGAGACATAAAGCACAGCACAGGGAATATAGTAAATAATATTGTAATAACTGTGGTGCCAGGTGGGTACTAGACTTTTTGGGGGCCACTTCATAAATTATATTAAAGTCTAAGTACTATGCTGTATACCTGAAACTAATATAATATTGAATGTCAACTGTAAATGAAAATAAACATTTTTTTAAAAAATATAAACATCAGAAAAAAATAAAGTGTACATGTCTGAGAAGAAGGAAAGTCCCATATTGGAATACATGCCAATCAAATTAATTGATTCATTTTTGTTAACATTTTTTCAGTTCCATAGCACATATATGTAGACAATAGTTCACTTTGAATTAGAATAATATTGAAGAACTGGTTTATTCATGAAGCACATTCTGGATTTTGATTCCATGCCTTACATTAAGTTTGTTCTTTTTCGATTTACACTAAATTCATCAAACCTTTATTAGGAAGTAACAAGAAAAGAGATTAGCCCTTGAGCAGAAGTGCTCATGGACTATTTGGCGAAAATAGTTCAGGTTTAGTTCACTTATTTCATGTGACTGACAGAGGCATAGCATACTTAACTCTGATCAGCTGCATAAAATTCAGAGCACCTCAGAGAGAGCAAAATCCTCGGGTGTCCAGAATATTATGCATATGTTATTGATATCAGTGTTGAAAGTGTTATCCGTAACTTTATTTAAATGACTGTGATTGCTGAAATATTTTGCAGTGCTAAAAATGTGAGCTCAAGGACAGAGCAAGAGAATTGTATCCTTTTTTTTTTTTTTAAGATTTCTTTGTCGGCTCTTAGCTCATCAGCTGGGGAAAAGAAAACCTCATCATTTTCTTAGGTTTGATTTTGAGGTTGGGAAAGTTACAGAAGTTTGCTTTGAAGTAATACCTTTTTATTTTATTTATTTATTTATTTATTTATTTATTTATTTATTTATTCAGCTGTGACTCCAGACAGGATCCAAAGAGGAGTTTTATAATCTCTTCTCTGGGTTTTATGGAGACTTACCTACTTTACCTTTCTGTGTTAGCCTCTTAAGGCACTGGGTAGTAATACCTTTTTATAACCATTTGTTATCTATTCATAGTCCCCTGCCATTAAAAAAAAAAATGATTGTGTTAAGTTTTAAGTATGAAATGTATTGCCAATATAAATAAAGAACACTTAAGCTACATTAAGGGATCATTCACTTAGTTCCCTATGGCCATTTTACTTTGTGTATGTTTTTAGAGAGAAGAGGTCCAAAGATTACGATGAATAATGGAAAGTTTTTGAACTACGGATCGACAACTTATGACTTTTAATTTTGAATGACTCTTGTAGTGACTTCCTCCCAACAACATACCAACCAAAACCGTAGTGTCCAGGAGAATTTATTTTAAGATAATCACATAAAACAAAGAAGACAGTCACTTCAAAAGAGATAGTTTCCAAATGTAAGTGGAGAAAGAAGTCAAAAACACTATGATGTTTGATGAGCATTTTCTCAGAGATTTGGGCCAATTAGGAGAATGCTAGATGATGTGAGCTATGAATATCAAGTTTCCTTTGGCTGAAGACATAGTTATGCTGAGATGCTGAGCACCAGCTGCCAGAGACAAAGTCATAATGGACTGAACCCTGTGAAAACACCTGCTCCAAAGTGAACTTTGGTCCCTTAGACTTGAGTTATTTGACTCTTCAGAGCAGCCTTCACTATGATAACAGATGTACTGGATTAGAAGTGAAACCTCAGCTGCAGGGCTGTTTCATACCCAGGCAGCCCAGAGCCCATGAGATGTTAGAACTTGCTTGTTCCCATGGAGGAATAAGATGCCTCTTTCACAGCAGCTGGCATTGTGGACATTCTTCCATGCAAAGAATAGATAAAATAGGCTTCTATCTTGAGTAGTCACACTTTGCTGATACAAGAGCTCTTAAGAAATATAGGGAAGTCTGTTGAGTTCATTTCTTCAATACTCTCTTATTGTACTGATGGTTGGTAATTGTAAAAAAGTTACCAATGGGAATGAGTAAAGAACACTTAGTTGTGATGCTTGCCATATATTTGCGGTTGGTTAATACATAAGCATTATATCTGCAACTAGAGTTAGGAATCAAAGCAAAAAACTTGTCATATTTGGAAATTACAAATTCTATTAAAAGTTTCAAATACATATCTTCAAGTTGTATGTTTGACTTTTAAATTTGAGGTTAATTAAGTATGTAATTAAGTATGTAATTTTATGATGCTCTTGATGTAAATGATATCCAGGAAAGAAAGGAAAGCTGTCTATGAATTGCCTATGCATGTTCCATATACCTTTTTCTTACAGATTTTTGTTTGGGGAAGGTGTCTTTTTCTTGTTGATGAGTAAGAATTCTTTATACTTTTTAAACACTAATCTTTTGCCAGTTATATATTTGCCCCTTCTCTGTAGCTTGTCTCTCTTCACTTTAAAATAATAAGGCCCTTGGTCTATAAAATGTTTTTTTTATGTTAATTTAAATATAGATTTAAATTTTAATTAAAATATCAATCTTTTATTTTATGGTTTGACCTTTACAGTGAAATTAGTAGGGGGCAATTGTAGGGTGTTAAATAGTGGAGAGTAACATCATCAAATATATGTTTTGTTAAATATTTTTATTAAAATATAGCTAACATACAATATTATATTAGTTTCTGATGTACATCATAGTTGTTCAACTATAGTACTCACCTGGCACTATACATAGTTATTGTCATATTATTGATTATATTTCCTATACTAAACAAATGATCACCATATGTCCAGCAACCATCTAGCACTGTACCACGCCATCACAATATTATTGACTTTTATTTCCTTTGCTGTATATCCCGAAGATTTCTTTGTTTTATTCCTGAAACTTTGAACCTCTTATTCTCCTTTATCTTCCCCCCCTTTTTAAATTTTCAATTACAGTTGACATTCAACATTATTTTGTATTAAGTTCAGGTGTACAGCGTAGTGGTTAGACATTTATATAATTTATGAAATGATCCCCCTGACTAGTACCCACCTGGCACTATACATAGTATTACCATATTATTGATTATATCCCCTATGGTTTACTTACATCCCCATGACTATTTTATAACTACCAATTTGTATTTCTTAATGCCTCCACCTTTTTCACCCTGCCCCAACCCCCTCCCATCTATCACTCCGATAGATCTATTACCCATATGACACCATACGTAGTTAAATATGTGTTTTTTAAAAAATCATTCTTGTCACATGGGGAGTGGATTGGAAGGGGCAAGATGAGGCAGGACAAAATAGATAGAAGTCATGTAATAATTCAAGGTCGAGTTGCTGGCAACTGAGACCAATGTAATGATAATCCCTATACTACGCATCTCCAGAGATGAAGAAAAGTAAATTCAAGGTAAATTAAGAAGGTAAACAGATTCCCTGTAGTGCCAATCAATAACTCTGGCTATTACCTCTATAGAAGTCCCATAAAAGGCAACTTAAAAGTTCTGAATAGAACATTTCACCTACGACCCATCTTTTCTTTGAGAAATGTCTCATAGTTCACTGAGTAGCATGAGTATCATGAGCCTAGGAACAATTTAGGGAATTTCTAAAGTCAGCATGGAAGAAAATAATCTGCTAAAAGCCAGGACAACCTTTACAGAGTGACCTTCTCACAGCAATGATTCCTTGTCCTTGTAGTCTTTCATTATCCAAAACATTTCACCTACCTCTCTAAAATGTCATCATGGAGCATTGACTTTAACAGATATTCACAGGATTAACAAACTGCTTAACAATACAAATGGTTCATTCTGGAAGTTTAATCATTCACACATTAGTGTCAATATATTTAATCGGATTTCTGGCTGACATCATCTGCACTAAAGTAAAAGGGAGTTTTTATTGACAGTACGGGAAGTGAAGTCACTTTGGAGGTCTTATGGATTGAGACAGATTTATCTGACTATATCCATTGTGTGAGTATGTAAGTCAGCTTGAGATCCTAGTGCTCGAGGGAGAAAAGGAGATGGAATTCTGCATTTTTAGAGTTGTCTGCAAAAACAAAATGTTGTCTCCGAAGTGAAAAAACAGCTTCTTTTGCATTTTTCTTTTCTCCTTTTATCTCACTCTCCATTCTTTAGTTTGTAAATTTGATCATTATTTGCCTGATCTTGGTATTTTGATGGTATTAACAGAATTCAAGTTTAGACTGTCAAATGGGTAAATTGGATTGAGTGGGTGAGTTTGGGAGTTAAAATGTTATTTATACAATTATTTCATAGAGAAACATACATTCTAAGTTCCAAATACCAACTCAAAAAGTAGAAATGTTGGAAACTCCGCTTATAATTTGAGAACTATGATAACCTCTTTTAAGTGTAGTTAAGTTTCCCTATCTGTTTTAATTTA
Organism: Rhinolophus sinicus; assembly: GCF_057876585.1. Classification (NCBI taxonomy): domain Eukaryota; kingdom Metazoa; phylum Chordata; class Mammalia; order Chiroptera; family Rhinolophidae; genus Rhinolophus; species Rhinolophus sinicus. Next base: position 34,687,906 of record NC_142515.1, read on the forward strand.
GAGATGGAAATCGTGCATCTATTCTCTATGTAGATTAAGTCCATTAATAAATCGTGGGGTATGTGATAAATCCACTTTGTGTTCTTTCCTGTGCAGCAGTGGTTTTCAACCTGAGATCTATGAACCCACTGAAATTACATGCCCTATTTTGTGAGCAGATGTGTGAGTGTGGGAAAACACATAGGGAAAGAACATACATTTCATGGTCTCTTCTTCCCCATCATCATCTACTAATCTGAAGATCTCCTATTTCTTTAACATATTCAGCTTCTTTCTTCTTTGGAAATACTTTGAAGGTATGGAGGAAGAAAATATTATTTTTATTTGCTTGTGATGATTACTTAAGAAGGCACTGGTATGACTTCTATAAGACCTATGGCATTATTTTTCCCTATTCCCACTTCTGTTGGTCTGGGCTTTAAATCTCTATAATGACTTCTAGATTACTCTCCAGCAGTCCAGAACTATGCAGTCTGCTCTCCTGGATTAATCAGGCCTAAAACTGTATAGAATATGTGTGTCTCTGTGTGTACATACGTATATGTGTGTATATGTAAATGTAGATATATATAATATTTTTCTCAAATGCCTCGACTAAGTTGAATTTTTTTTTTAACTTGGACATAAACTAGATAATTGTTTTCATAACATAGATAATTCTTTTCATATCCAGTCAGTAAAAGAAAATAGGTGTCTAGAGTGATGAGTTCATTTTAAATTGATCTTGACAGTTTGATTAAGAAAACATGTTATTAGCTTGATATGTGCAAAACTCAGGCTGAGATTTGAGTCCAAGTGCTTTCTTTTTACCTGCTGAGGGGAAGAATCAAATTCAAAGCATTCTTTGAAATTACCATCTGAATGAGGCCTAAGATATAATGTATAAACTGTTCTTATAATTACCTTTTATGAGAAGAAACTATTACTGAGTAGTTTGTAAAATTTTTCTCATTATCTAGCTTATACACATGGAGCTTTAAGATAGGTTCCCAGCACAATTTTGTAACAGTTTTCTCCTTTCCTTATTCCGGGCTGCTTATTTTGTCTTAAATAGGTCTAGCTCAGTGTGACAGGCTGGGATAAATCTATACTGTGCCGTGATAAATCTTCTCATTAAAAAAATTAAAAATACAGTTTACAGAGCTGTCTTCAGAGCCATGTGCGACTAACAAAAGGAAAAGACATTGTGAACAAGAAACTTGGACCCGGGGAGTAATCTAGTAGGATCATTAATAAAAGTTTCCATTTATTTAGCTCTTGTGCTTATTTTATGTAGCACTTATTATTAACCCATTGAGTAAGATTATTATCATCCATGTATTATACATGATGAGACTGAGGCTGAGAGAGGTTGAATAACTTGCTTTAATTTACAGTTGCTTGCAAGTGGCAATGCCAGGATTCCAACTCTGATAGGGTTATACAGAGGATTTAAAGAGCTGGTACAGGTGAGATACTCAATCCAGAGGTACTCTGGCAACATCACTCATTGGGTGAAGGAGGAGCAGTGACTGCAGAAGTAGCAGCCGCAGCAGTGTCTCTTTCAGTTCAGTGATCTACATACCCTTTCACTCTAGCATTTCATCCAGATGGCTCTATCATTCTGAGTGTTTTTATTTGCATGACAATTGTGAGGTTGACTTAGAGCCTTCTGTTCTGATGTTCTTCCTCATTATCTTGACACCGCCTTTATAAATTTGCAACTCTAACCCCCACCTTTAGGACTGTCTCTGGTTCAGTGATTCATCACCACTAAGCCATTCTTAGGGACTTTCTTGCTAGGTTAACTGCTGCTCTGAAAGATGGTGTCTCTCCAACAGTTGGTGGCCTAAGCCACAGGTGTTCTCTGTGAGGAAATAGAACAGGATTTAAGGATGCTCAAAGCTCTGTTCTAAAAGCAGGAAATCATTCACTTCCTTGTGAAGATAAGCATTTCTCATCTCTCTGAGAATGCCACACAGTCCTCAATCTGATCTTCACTCCCAAACTTCTGCTGCTGCTCTGGTTTTCTTTCTCCAGACAAGTTTGAGGAACTTAGTCTACTTTCTTCTTTCTCATCCTGGTGATTTATATTTACAACGTTCTAGGGGTTTATATTTACAAGGCTTGGTTCTAGAGTGTAATTCACTTACCTCGAATTTTATGTTAGACAGTAAGTCTTTCAAGCCTTCCTCCCTGTCTTTTGGACAGCATATGGGAGAAAACCACATTGATCCATTTCTCCATGTGGTCCTGTATCCCTGACAAATGTCTTCTTCTACAAGTGGTTGTCCCTATTATCTCAAAGAGGCAGTATGTATCTCTAAAGACCTCCCAAGTAGGTATTATTATTGCTATTTTTCTGCCTATCCAAGAACATCTTTGAGCATTTTCTCACAGGACTTAGTGATTTTCTTTGTTCCTATTTCAGCTGTAGGACTAGTCAATTTCCAAGCTCTGCTGTCATCCCCAGTGTGAAAGCATAGATTTTTCTAACTGAAAAAGACTGAGCAGTCCCTGGGAATGAGCCTTGCTCCTGAGGTCCTCAGTGTCTTCACTCCTTCCAATATTGTTTTCTCCCTAGAACTGTGTGTTCTTTCACAACCACCAGGAGGGGAGCCTGTGTTATTGTTTCTTCATATATCGAAATTCGCCTGTTGAGCTTTTCTAATCTAGTGAAAAAATACTCTCTTATTCAACATGTGGAACATTGATATATGCTCCCTGAAGTTGAAAAAAGGCTCTACTTTTATCACCTTGACAAAGGAACATAGGAAACGGACGATAGTTCTACAAGGAAAAGGGAAACAGGCAATTCGACTTTCCCAGTCACTCTCATTATCATTTTATGAATGCTTACATACCCATCGGGTACCTTACAGACATCAGCTTGTTTAATCTTTGGTAACCCTGATAGGTACTTGCTATCATCTCCATTTCATATTCATAGAAACTAGATTCGGAGATGTTTAATTACTTGCTTATGATCACATAAATCTTAAGAGGCAGAGCTTTGATTCAAACTATTTCTGTTGGTTCCCCAGCTGATGCACTTTTTATTCTGTCTAATATTGACAGAAAACTTTTTGAGTAACTTTGAGACCACTGAAACCATTTTGAACAAAATGTTATGGTTAATGAATCGTACATGGTACATGCTTGATAACATGCCTGTTATAATAGTGAATAAGACATAAGCAGGGTCATATCACACAGGATCACGTAGTTACGTTGACTTTATCTAGAAAGTTAGGCAACTTTAATGACTTTTTTTCTTAATGCAAAGAATAATGGTAGATTATAGGTGAATATTATTCATTATCTACAAATTTCTCAGTAGACAAATCTTGACATATAAGATAGGCCAACAAAATTTCCTATTTCTCTGAAGTGATATAGCATTAAATATTTTTATATGAGTGCATATATGTTCCCTTTATTGATTTGTGAGAGTTAAAAAGTATATTTCACCTACTGATTCCTTCTCAGTTGCACATACTAAAAACTTCAAATTTTGTTGTTTTATCACTTCATGGTAATTTGATGAGTAGAAAATTACTATTTTATATGATCTAATTTATCAATGCTTGTTTTACATTTTATATGTACTTATAGGATACATGTTTTTATAGGATGTAAATGTTTATATTCTACATATTTTCTTACATTGTCTACAAGAAGTATTATAATTGATTTGGGGGTCTGGTGTGTGGTAAGGGTCCAATCTCATTTTTTTCCATATGTTGTATCCAATTATTCCAGTACTATTTATTGTAAAGTTCCTTTATCTACCAACTAATAATATGCATTGATACCACTGTCATAAATCAAATATATATATATATATATATGTAAACTTCTGGTTTTTGGTGAGTGGGGGGCTTTTCTTTAAAACATTAAATCAGAAATTAATCAAGTTATAACCAAATGCAACAATTGCTGGGCTAAATTATAAGCATGGATTAAAAAGAAGAGGTTATTGCATTTATATTCTGCTCCAAACTACATCTCAGTTACGAATGCAGCTGTCCACACTTTACTCTTTTGTTTCTAATTCCAAATACAGGTTGAAGGCATTACATTGTCCAGGACAGAGCTACAAATTGTGTCAGAGGGACATGCCTGGAAAGGATGCCATTTGTTAAATACCTCACTATGAGGGAAATAGCCCACGTGATGGGCTTTTAGGGGCCGGACTTTGTAAAGCTCAGCACTCATAAAGGAAACCCTGCCAGCTACAGAAATGTTTTAGAGTTAAAATTGCACCCAGACCAGAGCAAACATGAAATCCACTTAAATTGAAATTTAAAAATATACAGAGGGTGACAAAAAAATATATACGTATTTTAAAATAACATCTCTTAAAATGTATTTACATTTTTTGGGCACCTCCAGTATTTTCATTATTATTTTTCAGATATATCTGCATCATCTATATTCATATCTATATCTATATCTATATATTGGAAAAATGGATGGATATGTATTTTAATGACATATCCTGAACTTAACGTCTTTTCTTTTGGAAAATTCAAAAATCATTGATATATGTTATCCTTTTCTTCAGAATACTATACATATGCCATATGAAGGAATATATATATAATATATATATATAATATATATATATATATTATATATATATACACACACATATATATTTCATTTTTTGTAGGACCTTTGACAATTTAAAGATGTACATCCATAAAAATTCAGACACAGTTGTATTTTACCAGTATCCAGTATAATTTGAGTATCTTCATGCATTTTAAGGAAATAAGAAATCAAAAGTTTATTTTTCTCTTTCAATGATAGAGTCAATATTTTTAGACAAAATGTAAACAAAAATAATAACACAATTAAAGGATAATCAAATTAAGCAGAATGTGGCATCACATTTTTGACAGAAGGAATATTTTCCAATTTATAGTGCTGCAATAAAAGTTTCAATTTGGCTTTTTAGAGTCTTAAGGAATACAATAACCATTTCAGAATTTGTAATGCATTTTGATCTTTTGATATTTTATTGTTGTTTCATAAAATGAATTCACTCCCTTGCCATTATATGTTTTTCAAAGCAAATTGCAGGTAAAGTGCAGCTCTGTGTTTATGTGAGATCCTAAAAAGACAGAGCTTGGGGTGATGCATATGTAACTTATGTTTAGCTGCATTGTTTTATGATAGGCCTTAAGAAGGCATGAAAGGGTAAGTACCATACAAAACAGGAAAATGCATTATTATTTGGGGTATTTGTACATAAACATTGGAGCCATCAAAAATAAATGAGATAGTCTTAACATGTATAAGTGATTTCAAAAGATAACAGAAATTTTTCTGTAAGTTAAAAGATAACATTTTACGATTGCAAGGTGATGGTTTTCCTCATTGTGGATTTTCATCTTTCCTCGAGCTACTCCAGAGGAATCTAAACTTAGAAGGTGGGAAATAAAGACTGGCATTTATGAGATCCTGGCCTATATTTTATTGAAAAAGTATGGTGCATACTTTCATGTTAGCATTCTCCTGGGTAATACAGAATTCATTCTTCATCAATGCAAAATTTCAAGGGTCTTTGAAGAATTGAACTTCTCATAACTCAGTAAATTCTACCTGTTTCTCCTCTTCAACTACCTCCTCCTTTTATGACACCATGGCATTTTCATTTCTTTGTTCTTTTTTTGCTTTGGAATCTGCATGTACACGCATATACACACATATATACATACTCTCACACATTTAATTAGTAAGGGCAGATGGTTTAAGGAAATATCACAATGGCCAGGTATCAAATTAAATTCACCTTCCAGCTACTAATCATTTACATGTACTAAAATCCCTTTACAACCAAGAAATCAAAAGCCCTAGTAATGTAACAGATTGAGAGTCATCAGGAGAATCTGAAATTGAGCAACTCATAAAATGAAATCAGCATTCTTATGTAAGTTAAAAGGGAATACTCAAAAATATATTTAAACAACAAAACGAAAATAAAAATAACATCTACCACCACTAGGAAATAGGTTTACACACAGAATTGCCATCTCAGCCACACACATTTATTTAATATGAACTGTTGTTTATTATTAAAATCCTTGAATCTTAATAGTAGAGTATGGAATTCAGACCCATATGTTTGTTTTTGTTGTGTGTTAGAGAGAGAGTGTGTAAATAATGTAAAATCTCCTTTATCACTAATAAATGCTATTCTGCTAGTAGTTATTCAAACTGTTGTCCTATTAGGGATATGATGATAAGGAGTCAAAGCTAATGATCATATTTAACAACAAAATAATGTACGTTCTTTATATTACTTTACAGTATATATTTTTAAAATTGTGTAAGCATACAGTAAATAGCTACAGAAAACAAGTTTAATGTTGCCTCTGCATCTCTTCCTTCAAGGAAGGAAGAGAAAACAGAAGCCATGAGATAAGAATTTAATATGATCGGTGGAAAGGAAGTTAATTTAGTAACTATTAGGGGGACTCATAAACCCATTTCCTGTCTTTCCATAAGAATTCCCAAATCCTATTATTCTTTCTAAATCTGTGGTGAATTATTTCAAGACTAGTTTTAATGTAAGGGATTAAAACCCTATAATTATCCTACTAATTGGCAAAAACTTCAGATTTACATTTTTGATACTACCCTCCCCCCCTTTAAAAAGGGATTACATTAACAAGTTATTTTCAAGTCTATTAATTACTAGGCACATTTCTGGTTTTGGGAAATTCAAATCTGTCTTTGCTCTTGTAGTCACTTCTCAAGCTTTATACCATCTCTATGCAATTTTATGGAATGATTTTTGTTTCTATTTAGAACTGAGATGATTGTGTGTGTGTGTGTGTGTGTGTGTGTGTGTGTGTACACATATATAATTATTTTTGTGTAATTATTTTATGTGATACATTGGCACCTCCTTTTCTACCTTTGATTTTTCTTTCCTCCCTTCCCTCCATTTTCTGACAAATGTTGACATAAATGTGTTCAATTAAAATGACATTCCAATCTTAAATGACTTATTTAGCAGAAACAACAAAATAATGTACCATTATGTAGGCTGACTAATGCTTGAAATTGTTCCAGTTAAGGATAGAGTGTAACCCTGAGTTTTTGTATTCCTAATCATTGAATAGGAGTTTTCTTTTCATTGGTTGTGCCATTGCTTTGCACATAACTAACACTCTATGTAATATCATTGTGATGGAGGGTACAAATTCCATAGAGAAAGTGAGGATGGACAGAGAGAACCACAGAGGACAAAGAAGATGCATTTTGTTATGTGTCAATATACAAATATCAACAAACTTTCCCCCCCACACACAAATAGTAAAAACAATATGTAACATCATTAGCAACAGCTTTTATTCTTCCATTTTCCCCAGTTCCCTTATGATTTCCCAGTGACATACATGATTACACTTAGAAGCATTTTTTCAATGTATGAACAAAGATTTTTTTCCCTTCCACACAATACAGCTAAAGAAATATTAAGCAAAAGTGTGAGAATAAACATAATAGACTTTTGAGTTGTGAAAGTCAGTATAATGTGAGATTGTGGTTTTAAGGAGTGATGGTTATTGGTTTATGAATCTTGTTTCGTTTACTACCCTCAGCTCTACATTTCTGTTATTTCCCTCATCAAATCTTTCCTTACAATCCGGCATGCTGTCTAAGCCTGTGAATTCTTTTCTCAGTGCCAGCCCAATGTTACTCTCTTTTTATCGCTAAGACTCAAGGTGTACCAAGTGAAGGACTCACATTTTTCAGAGACAGGGTCTTAGCGGTGCCCCTACTTAACTGATACATTTGAAGAAGCCACTTAACCTTGTTGGAATCTAGTTTCCTTAATTATAATTCATCACAGTTTCCTAATTGACCTATGGTCCAATCCTTTAAGCTTTGGTGATTCATTTATTTTGAGTGTGTGCTCTTTTTAGGCCAAACTTTATTATCTTCAAACTCTATTTTCTTTACAAATCTAGGTGTTTTATTGTGGAAATAAAATAGAAGTGTGGATAAACAAGTGATGAAGGAAACAACTTAGATAAGAAATATTGTAAGAATGGTAGTGGTAAAGAAGTTTTAAAGTCTTGCCTGAACCTTTTTGCCCTTTTGTTGCCTCTGCCAGCAGTCGTGGCTTTCATATATATACACTCATTCAGCAAAAATTATTGAGCGCCCTCCAAAGACAAAGCATCGTTAGGCTCTTGGCACCCAGCAGATGAAGCAGACTCAGAGTCAGGGATATCAGTCTGGGGGAGACACAGACCAGAAAGCAGACGTTCTCTCTAACTGAGCGATGCAAAAACTGTTATGGGCACAGTTAGGAGGCATATAGAGGTTGGTCCACCAACAGCCTGGAGAAACCATTCTTCAATTTTCCCTATTCCTCCCCTTGTATTTCCTCAACCCATCCACATCCTTCTAAATCCCTTATTGTAGGCTAGTCCTTCAAAATGGGCTTTGGAGTCAGACTCCCTGCAATGGAATATCAGCTCCTTTATCTAGTTACTTTGTGGCCCTGAGAAGTCATTTAACCCTTTTCAGTTTTTACAGCTGTAAAATGGGAATAACAACTGTGCATAGGTCATAGGATTATGAGGGCTAAATGTGATGCTTTACATATAATGTTTAGTATAGTTCTTGAATCAAACACTCAATAGAATAACTTTCATAAAGTTACCTCTACGTTTGCCCCTTTAAGTGTTGTAAGGGGACATTGGCTCAATCTAAAATCATTGAGATGTTTCTCTTCAAAACACTCTTCTCACAAGCCATATTTTGCCTATAAACTCTATGATAACAGGGATCATAACTTTTTTAAATTATATTTTCAAATCCGAATACAATGTGAGCACAGATAAATATTAGAAGAAGAAAGGATTTAATTTGAGGTGTCAAAAACACAATAATGTCAACTTCTTGTCAATAAATGGGTAGAAATTCCTTAGATTCATTAAAACAGGATATAGACCAAGCACAACTAACACATATTAGCTAAAACCAAGGCATCTTTACGACTCTTTAGCATCTCCTGAGACCTGATCCTTCCATCCTCCCAGAACCCACCCAGAAAAAAATGACCCCCAACTACTGGAAAATGTGTGAACAGAATCCAACAAATAATTTCCCCACATATTTTATGGAGCTTATTTAACTTCATTTAAAAACACATACCAAGAAGTGTCACAGTTGGGGTTTTTGTGTGTGTGTGATCTTTCTCAAGGATTGGTGATTAGTTGCACAGAGTGCCCAGAAGTGGTAAGAGGGAGACTTCACATTTTACTTAATTTACTAGCTGCTATTTTGCTGGCATATTAGTCAGCGTGTACTATTTTTGGGATTAAAATATGGTTTGAAAAAAGTTCTACCATTATGAATATAGTTTTGCTTGAATCCTCCCTTCACCCTCTTTTCAATTACAGTTTTAGGGTCCCACAAAATGTATTTTCTTTCTTATTTAGTACTCTACATAACTCTTCATGGACAAGCTCTTTGTAAGGTTTTGCTTAAATTCTTTTTTTGCGTCCTTAAGCTTTCTTTTCTTTTCACTAAAACTGATATAGTTAAGAAATTCCATATATAACTATGTGGCATTTGTGATTTATACAGTGTAGCAATGTCACTTATGGACAAATAAAGGGTAACATCCATTTTTTTAGAAATGGTTTATCAGAGCTCCTTTTAGAAAATGCTCTCACCCTACCCGTAGAAGGCCTCTAAAGTAATGTGTTTGAGTGTTTGCAAACCATTCTACAAAGAACAGGGTTAAGGACAGAGAGAAATGTAATTTGTACTCATAAAGAACATCTAACTGTTGTCATAACTTCCACTTGTAGTTACTTGGGACCTGAGGCACATTCGTTCACTCTTCAGCTTTTCTTCCTTTCTTGCAGTCTTAGAGGTTTCCCCCAGAATGTGAGTTCTTTGAATATGAGTGCGACTTTTGGTAGAAAGATTCCCAACATTTAGAATATTCATAAGCTGGTAAAAATATGGGTCTGGCCAGACTTCAATCAGAGTCTGACATGAGGAAAGTCTGGGATGAACCCTGAGTCACCAACAGGCTAAGAGCAAAACTAAATGTATTAAAAGGTTAGAAGCATGAGGACAATGACAGTGCCTGACTTGCCCAATCATCTAAAAAGGGTCAGCAAACTTTTTCTTCAGGGCCTAGATGAATATTTTCAGCTCTGTGGGCCACACAGTCTCTGTTGTAACTTTGAGCTTTGTCACGTAGCATCAAAACAGATACAGACAATACATGCATAAATGGGCATGGCTGTGTCCCAATATGACTTTTCAAGAACCTGATATATAATATTTTCTGGAAAAAACAAACAAACACAGTTCAAGTCATGACTATATCATGCCCCCCTAGTCCCCCCAACAAATATACACTCCTTTCTCCACTTAACCCAGGCATAAAAGCAGAGGGGAACCTCAAGTAATCCGGATAAGCCCCTGGCCTTCCCAGCCTCTACGCCTGCCATTGATATAAACTACTGGTGAAAAGCATGGTATAAATTCTGATTTTTTTTTGTGTGTGTGTGTGTGTGCTGAAGACAGCGTCCCATTATCCATTGCCTACAACCAATGTTATTAACCTGGTTTTAGGGAATAGCACTGCAATACTCAAAACACAGCCATAATGAGTGCTTCAGAAAGAAAAAGCCAGACTTGGTGACTGTGATGCTGAAAAAAACCTCTCTGACTCCTAGAGACTTCCAGCCTTTGTCGTTCTAGTCAGTCTCTTGCAGGGATGTTTGTTAACGCAAATGTTACAGATCTCTCATTCTTGGTTAAAGCATGAAAATCTGTTCTGTCAGTATTGGACAGTTCTTTCCACTCTGTCATGTGTAGCAAGTAGGAGCCAGCACTTAATTTTAGAACACTGACTGCCCAGAGCGAAATGTGGCATGATTAGTTTGTGTTCATTAAGTGTTGGTGGATGGATTTGGGTCTGCTTGAGTTTGCCAAACAGCCTGAAGTAAAATTTCGTAAATTGTTTTTTTTCCTTTAAATTTGTGCCTTTAGGGAAAAATCCAGGCCTTATTTTTAGAATTCATTTTTCAAGCTGCATGGTTCTGGCCTGGGTAGATCAGCTGGAGTTAATGAGCCTGTGGGTGTTTTGCCAGACATCTACATGTGCTTTTATTGTCCTCTCCAACTACTTTACTTCCCCAAAATATGTGTCAGTGGTCAGGAGGAGGACCAGAATAGCTTACATGGATAATTACACAGAATTTTTTTTTCTTTTCCTCCAATGGTGAAATAATTTCCTTTCCTCGTTTATTTTTTATTTTTTCTAAGACCTTGAGCTAAAATAATTCCCCCTCTACTCCCAACATGTACTTTGTTAGTATTATGTACTTTGTTACCATATATATATATATATATATATATATATATATATATATATATGTATATACACACACATGTATATATATAAACATATATACATATGTATATATAAACTTACACCCTATCTTCAATCTAGATAGAATACTTTGACACGATAAATTAGTGAACTTGGTGTCGGCAGTGGGGAGGGAAGAGGAAAAGACAGCGTTGGAATATAGTAGGTCTAGCATCAAGAAGAAGAATTTCAAGCATGACTCTAAAGTCTTTAATTTAGAAAAGTGAAAGATCAACCGACAAAATATGGACATTGGAGAAACTGCAATTTATAGAGGAAACTGATGTCACTTTTAGGATATGTGGAGTAGAAAATCATGTAGTCATTTAACATAGACTTCTGAAATCCTTTATCATGTGCCAGACATCTCATCACGCTCTGAAGATCCAACAATAAAACAAAAACAAAAGACAAAGAAAGAGACACACAGTCCCTGCTTTCATTCTGGTAGGAAGAGATGGAAAATAAGCAAAGAAGCATATCTGTGTTGTAAATACTCTAGAGTAAAAATCAAAAGCCACAGACAAACAAACAAAAAGAACAACAACAACAACAAAAACATGGCAAATACAGAATGAAGGGATAAGAGGAGAAGGAAGGGAGATGGATACGTTACTTGGGGTGGTCAGTTCTTCCTAAAAGGGTGATGTTTGAGCAAAGATCAGAATTAAGTGCCAGAGCTAACAGATGAAAACTTCTGGGGAGAGAACATCCAGGCCAAGGAAAGGGTAAATACCCTAAAGGGAGAAGGCACTTGGTTTTGTGACTGGAGAAGGAGCAAGCTTGCAAGTAGTAAGACTTAAAAGTGGAGAAAAAGGCATGCTAAGTGCTTTGGTTTTTATTTTCAGTGTGATGGGAAAACAATAGAAAAATCTGAGCCGAGAAATACAATGCTCTGGTTACAGTTGCAAATGTTCTTTCTGATTGCATTGTGGATATTTGAATGTATGTAGAACTGTCGGACACTAGGACGTGTAATGAAAGTGAGATGAATGCAGAAGTCCCGCTGGATATGGTGGTGGCTTAAAGAAGTAGATTATGATGAGAAGTGGTTGGATTAGGAAAAAAAAATGAAAGGCAGTGCTGACAAGGTCGTGTTGATGGGTGGGGTGCCATGGAAAGAGGAGTCAAAGATGATTTCAAGAATTGGGGTCTGATGTAAATGTAGGTGCTATTTCTTAAAGAGGGAAGGATAGAAGCAAGGATAGAGTTAGATGGGATGTAAAATATGAGTTTAGATGTGATAATTATAAAATACCTATTAATCATCCAAGTGGTGCTATGAATTAGGCCATTGAATGTGAGTCTGGAACTCACTGCTACAGAAGAGTGGCGATATAAATGTGGGTTTTGATGGCACATTAGGTGTTTCCTGGGATGCTGAGCAGGGGCAAGTTGCACAATTTCAGGAATCTATAACATTCCAGCTGTAATTTATTTTATCTTATTATTGCAAGAAATCAGAACTTCTCAGTTGTATAATGATCATATATATGTAATATATATATAATATATAATATATATATTATATGTATATTATATCAACATTAGGAAGTCTAAGAAACTATTTTTTTTGTCAAATCTATAAACTACAATTATACTTCTCTTTTATTTTCTGGGCAAGAGTCCACTCACTTCTGAAGTTCTAATATAAGCACTGGTTTGCTTAATTGAGGAGTGTTCGTTGGTCATCCACATTTGCTACTTCAAGTTCAGTACAGATCAACTAGGTATAACCTATAACATGCTTCTTTTTTTTTTTTTTTTTTTTTTTTTTTTTTAAGATTTAGTGTTTCTATGTGTTTCTAGTGTGAAATTACTAAACCATGAATTCCAAAAGCTTTTTAACAGCTTGTGTAATGTGGTGTTGGGCCAACATTTCCTCTTCACCTTGGTAGGATTCTCTTAATGAATGGACAAGAAACTATCCTTATTAATTCCATGGTTTTGAAAACATTTTTTTAAATGAAACTATATACGTTTAATATTTTTAAAAATAAGCGTATTCATGGAAAGTGTGACTATTTTCAAGACAAAGTTAGTTTGTTAAATACATTTTTCTTTACGGTGATATATGCCCATCTTTCATACATCAAAATACAAATTAGTTTCTAATTCTCTACCATCAAGATAGAATTAATTATATTTTAAAAGGAAATTGACTATACAGTCTCTTCTGAGGCTGTCATAATCCTCACAACTTAAATCTGTAGCTAAAAAAGAGAAAAGAAAAAAGAAAGACAGAACCTTTAAATTTTGTGAAATGTAACCTAGTTTCTTCCGTATTCTGAGAGTGGGGTACCTAATGTCCTTATTTATGATTTTGTGTTTAGCAATGTTGCACAAAAATTGTACCACACAGAGTTAAACTGGCTGAGAAGGTTTTACTTAAGACTATTGCGATAGGGGAAAGAAATTGAACTCAGCTCCTATGAAACAGAAGATGGGAGGGTTTTTAAGTGCTGGGTGAGTTAGTGGAAAAACATTGGAGCATATTAATGGGTAGATTGGTCAGTGTGATTAGGTCATCTGTGTTTGCTAACAGAGCCTGGGAGATAGGGGTGCTGTCTTTATTAATGATTATATTTTAAAGGGATGGCTCCCAGTTCCTTGAGGAAGACATAACTGGCCAGAGGCCCAGAGAAGATTTACATCTCAAAGGGGCAGAGAAAGAATTTATAGTTGTAAATTTTCTAAAGTAACTGCTCTGAGAAAAAAAGGAATATCCAGGTCCTGTAGTCAGGAAGAAGGCTGTCTAAAATTTAGTCAAGCTGCGGAGAGTTAAGGCTGGCTTGATTAGCACCTTATATTCTCTGTACCCATGAAGTACAGATATTCTCAGTCATTTACAGAGAAGGCACAGTCAAACCCCATGGAGGGATTTAACTCTGGAAAAAGAACAAAAAGAACTGTTGTGGCTATTAATCTTAGCCATATAATTTATCATAATGGATTTATCTTTCTCAGATTGCTTAAAGTCATTTGCTGGAGTTGGAAGAACTGCCCAAGACTTGACAGCTTTGGTTTTGAAGAGTTCTTTAGGCCCCAGAGAGTCAAAGATAAAATTCTCTGAGCTCAATGGCCTCAGGCAGTGGCTGAGCTCTAAATTCCTGTAACTTGCATTTCAAAGGCTCTGGAGTTCAGAGAAGTCCCCACAAATACAAACAATAGAGATAGGAGGGTATTCAGAAATTAAAAATAAAATAAAATAAAATACATTTACATTGTATTTGCTAGCAGAAATGTAGTTTAATATATTACATTTATTAGAAAGTTTTTTGACGTCTCTTTGTCTCAGTTCCTGAACTTGATTTTCTTTGCCTTCTGTAAAATTAGGGTAATAATATCATTTAAAAGTTAGTGTAAGAATAAATAGATCATATGAGATCTGACAATTAAGTTCTCAAACTTGTTGCAACAATGTTGCTAATAACCTTTTTTGATATCAGAGGGATTATTCATTATGAATTTGTACCAACTGGACAAACAGTTAACCAAGTTTACTATTTGGAAGTGTTGAAAAGGCTGCATGAAAAAGTTAGATGACCTGAACTTTTCACCAATTCCAGGCTCTTGCATCACCACAATGTGCCAGCTCACATAACACTGTCTCTGAGGGAGTTTTTAGCCAGTAAACAAATAACTGTATTGGGGCACCCTCCCAACTCACTTGATCTGGCCCCAATGACTTCTCCCTTTACCCAAAGATAAAGGAAATATTGAAAGGAAGACATTTTGATGACACTCAGGAAATCAAGGGTAATACTACTACAGCTCTGATGTCCATTCCAGAAAGAGTTCCAAAATTGCTTTGTGAAGAGTAGACTAAGCACTGGCATAGGTGCATAGCTTCCCAAGGGGAGTATTTCAAAGGTGACCACAGTGATATTCAGCAATGAGGTATGTAGCACTTTTTCTAGGATGAGTTTGCGAACTTAATTGTCGACCTCATAAAACTCATCAAAGTTTACACTTAAATAAATGTAGTGTATTTAATATCAACAATAAAATAAACTTCAATAAAGCTATAAGATAAGGCTGGGGGAGTCTCCCTGCATATTCAATATAAAACAAAGACCCACACCAAGATATCACATCAAGAAATTTTAGAACCCAGACAAAAAGAGGATACTAAAATCTTCCACAGAAAAAACAACAGCAGGTCTCAGAGGATCAAGAATAAAAGCATTGTAACCTGGAAAACAATGAAGTAAAATTCTGAAGGACAGTGTTGTTGCATCCAGAATCTGTATCGAGATAAACTACCATCCAGTGTGAGGGTAGAATAAAGACATTTCCAAAAAGATGTAACCCTTAAAAGTTTATCTCTCATTCATCCCTCTCTAGGAAGATACTACAGTGTATCTCCACCAGAAAGAATGAGCAATTTAATAGAGGGAAATGCACAGAGTTTGTACACTGAAAGGATCGTGCTAGAAGGAGATACTGGGATGACAACTATGTGACAGACTGGAAAGAGAGCAAACTGTACAGATGAAAACAGTAGAACAAAGAGCCCCAGGAAGGCTCTCATCAAGGAGAAAAAGAAAATTAATCAACTGTTTGATGTGTATGAACATACCGAGTGAAGATTTACTCTGCAGGCAAATAATCTTTGGAAGGATTTGTGAAAGGAACACAGACAACTAAGAAAACAAACAGAAAATAAGTATTAAAAAGAAAATTGCACAATAGTATATGATATAACTTACCCGTAAATAATATTTAGATGGTCATAAAAATTTAAACATTGAAAATTAATCCAAAATATTGGCAGAAGATGGAGGAAGAGAAGGATATTTGTGTTTATATGGATGCAGGGCAAACAGAAAGTTCATTAGTAATATATAAAAATAAGAATTGAAGTCACAGCAAAAATGTGTTATTTAGAAATATGGGAGTGTATTATAGAATAAACAGCAGAAAAATTTGATAATTATTATTGTACGGATGCAGGAATTTTGGGTGGTAAGAAATGGGGTCTTTTTCATTATTAGTCTTTTAGATTTCTTTTTCAAACTATGAAAAAGCATAGTTTTTGTTTTATTAAAACATGTTACCTGAAATGCGTGAGGGATACTATCCCAGTAGAAAAAAGTATATAAAGTAGATGATAAGAGCTGATCATTGGAACACATTAGATTAAGTACACTGGACACCAGTATTTCTTTAACGATTAATTGCCAAAGGCATGGGAGCATTAAACAAAATTACCTTATCCGTATTCTTCTGCCCACCTAATACAAAAAGGAATGAAGTATCGATTCAGGCTGTAACATGGATGAACCTTGAAAACATGCTGCATGTAAGAAGGCAAACACGAAAGGCCCCATGTTGTATGATTCCATTGACATGAAATGTCAGAATAGGCAAATCCATAGATAGAAAGTAGTTTACTGTTTGCCAAAGACTGGGAGAAGGTGGAATGGGGAGTGATGGCTGATGGGCACAGAGTTTTTTTGGGGGAGATGAACATAGTCTTGAATTAGATAGTGATGATGGTTGCACACCTATGTAGATATCCTAGAAGCCACTGAATTGTATACTTTAAAAGGGTGAATTTTATGGTTTCTGAGTTATATCTTAATTAAAGAAAATGTTTGAGACTGTATCTGCCAGGTGAGGTTATGTGAGTAAGAAAAGACATTAAATCTATAACTCACTCTACAGGAACGGCACTTGAGGAAGAAAGTAGTTTCTGAGGTCTGCATTTTTCCAGTTGGCTGGCTGTTTACCTCTAGGTCACTAGATAATTGGCCCACTGTACTGTTCAACTCCTCTGGGCACACACCTGATGGATGATAGTGACTGCAATCCCAAAGAGCCAGTGAAAGGGTTTTGGAAACTCAATTCAGAAGGTCATAGTGTGAGTGGAGGGAGGGGGAGAAGAGTGTGTTTTCTCTTTCAGTGAATTGCTACAAATCTTGTAAAGCAAAAGGCTTTCATTCTAGTAGGTGAATTTATAGATAGTAGATGCTGCTACAACCTCTGAATCTCTCAAGATAAGGCTTGAAGTATATATTTTTATAAATACCACATTTGATTTCTAATTCACAACGCAGGATGAGAACGACTTTTCTAAACAATCCAGAAAATTGCATCGATTTTCCACCTCCCTTTTTCCAAGTAGACAGATTTAAACAATTGAGAGAATGGGATGAAGAGAAGGCCGAAACTCAATCCATGTTTGCACTGAGTCTGTGACAGTAACCTCCTGCTTTGCAAAACTTGACCCTTCAGCTGGTTTATTAAATTAGTTTGACATAAAACAGACAAATAAACAAAAAATAATGGTTTGGATGAATCGGAACCTTTTTCCAGCCAAGACTGTTACATCGTTATATTTCATTATGGAAAAAGTAGCCACATGATTTGAATTGTTTCTTCTTGAGGGTTGCTATTCTTAGCGTGGCAATGGGAGATTGTCCACAGATCACCCAGGTCAAACAGACTATGGGGAAGTTTTCATGTTATATTTAGAGAACCGTATGCTTTTTACTTTTTTACTCTTTCATATATGTGTACTTCCTGTCTGCACATTCTATTATGTTCACCGTACACGTTTTGAGAACCGAACACCACAAGCCCGAATGCCTTTAATTTCCAGCAAGATTTGTATATCTCTCTTGTGTACTATGTGCAAAATGAAACTGGTCAATTACCTTTCTATAATCTTTTTTCCTTGGTCTTTCTCCTCATTTTTGAAAAACACTCCAGTTGTCTTGTGGGGTGGCCTGCGGGGCCTCTAGTCCTGCTCCCCACATAAGAACGCAGGATATGGCTAGGCCAAAAAGGAACACCCACAGAGCCATAGGTAGGGGAGTCATACCACTATAGTCTCACTGGAGGCACTATAGTCTCACTGGAGGCTGGATCCACATGACCTGCAACCTGCTGTCTGCTTCTCTGCCAGCCAACCAACCAACCAACTGACCAACCAACGCAGCCTTGGCAGTTATATCAGTGGCTAATTGGCTAACTGGTTACAGCTGACGGCCAACTAGCCACAGCTGACGGCCATCTACTACTTGAGCCAGCACCTTTCCACATGAGGCTGAGAGCCTGGAAACTGCTCTCTGGGACTCTGTCCCCACATCAGTTCACCCCCTTAAGCATAACTTCTAGGAGGAAATGAAAAGGTTATACCTCATCGTTCTGTGTAACTTTTGCCTAAGGTTTACTTTGGGCTGTTTGTAACCTCATGCCTGTGTTAAATAGATACAGGTGTATTGTTCCGAAGTTCATGTTTAATGTTGCCCTAAGGTACATTTGCTTCAGCAAAGTTTTAAGTGCCTGCTTAGAATTGGTTATGATACTTTGAACACCAACCACACTGTTTCCTTTAGCTGCATCTAAACCCACCTCACTCTCTACAACTCTAGAATATTAGTGCAATATATTATAACTTCCTATGTTTGCTAAGGCTTCTTAGAAATGAACAGTGGTGTTAAAATATGACCTAAAATTTTGAAAAAAGCTTCCAGACTTAATCTGTCTTGTCATAAAGCTCTCTATACAGGTTAAATTTTCCAGATATTTTCTTTTCTTTTTTTTTTAAAACAGTACTGTACACAGGATCCTTGCTGTTTGCAAGGACCATGGCTTGCAACCTTTATGAATCCTCTGAATTATAAATGATGTTTAGAATACAGATGGAGCTTGTCAAGGAATTGTTGTCCTGCCACCCAAGGCCGTGTTTCTTGTTTTTTACTAGACTGCTAATAGGCAGGCCGGAAGTTGATATCCTTGCCTATTATGTGTTCTTCTTCACAGTGAGATCAGAAAGCTTGGCACATCAGTATTCCAAAGTAAAGAGTCATTCCATATTTCACCATCAAAAGACAGGATCTCTTTTTCACCTTGCATTTATTTAAATGTTTGTAAATGGATTTTCCTCCAATATACTTTGCTTTCATCTTGTGTGACCTCTTGTTTCAACCCATAAATGTTCTTTCTACCAAGCTCGATAAATATAAAACACTACCATGTTTCCCTGAAAATAAGACCTAGCCGGACAATCAGCTCTAATGTGTCTTTTGGGGCAAAAATTAATATAAGACCCAGTATTATATTATATTATATTATACCTGGCATTATATTATATTATATTATGTTATGTTATGTTATTTTATATTATGTTATATTATACCTGGTCTTATATTAAAATAAGACTGAGTCTTATATTAATTTTTGCTCCAAAAGACACATTAGAGTTGATGGTCCAGCTAGGTCTTATTTTCAGGGAAACACAGTAGTAGAGGAAAATGGAATAGCTTCTGTCTAAAACCCCTCAGAGAAGGTTTCTCAGAGGAAACAACAGTTGGGCTATGCCTTCATGAGGTATTATAACCTGTGTCAAAATAAACAGGCAAAGTAAAGTAAAATTGAAAATACCATAGTCTACATACATTCCTGCACCTAAAGTCCATTATTAGTCTCATGCTGAGCCTAGCACTTGAGTGTAGAGGTTATTAACTGTGGCCTGGAAACTGGAATCACTTGGAGAACGTTAATGATTACTGAGTCACTGCTCTAGGGAACCTCATTTACTATGTTTGGGAGAATGCCTGGGTATCAGGACTCTTAAAACCTCCCTGGTTATATTAATGGGAAGCTTAATTTGGAAGCTGTGTTGTTCACTTAGTTGTGGTTTCCCACCCCATAGAGGATTCAAAACAGGCTATCTGACTCCCTCCCTGCTGGACGCGTGGACAGAACATATCCTTAGGCATCTCTCCTGTAAGAAATTGTTCCAAGTTAAATCTCCTCTTCCTGCTTTATTTTCTCACCATCAACTGACTCGCATTCATCTTTGAGGAATTCATGTATTTATTCAAAAAATACTTGAGAAGCTACTGTATGTCTGGCTCTAAGCCTTTTGCGCTGAACTCTCTTGTTTACTCCGTGTTGCTTTCATGTTGAAATCCCATCAGTGGCTCCTGTCATCCACTGAATAAAGTCAAAGGGTGCTTATC